>NC_135521.1:5587500-6266666 GCF_051989575.1 Stigmatopora nigra
CTCCAAGAAATAGTGTGGAAAATCTTCATCCAGACACTTTAGACAGTTCCCAAAAATATAAATGATGCATAATATCCTGTGAGTTGTCTTGATATTTTTATCTTGAAGGAGGCGTGGCTGTAGTCAAACTAACAACAGCATGGCCAAGTTGTCATCTTGGGAAATGTTGTCCTGCAGCATTCCGAGCTCAGAAGGCTAATGGATTCCTTCCGTGTCCATTGTTTAGTTCGTATCGCTCGAGTGTGATGCAGTACTTGTGCATCTGTTGCATTTTTTGAAAAAATACTATTATTTTTCTTCACTCCAGACTATCAATTACATCGGCCTCAAACTAGGGATGTGAACCTTTGGTTACCAATGGTTACGATACACTTCGCGATATAAGGCTGAAGACATCACACTTATCTCACGATTTGGAAATGGAACAATTGTCCGTAAATCAATCAACAATATTCTACGATACAACTAATAGACAGAAGTTCATCATTAGTTTATTTCTCGTAGATGGCCGATCCATTTGGAGTGGGAGGATGGCAGTGAATTAACGTCCATTCTCTGCCAAAGCACGTGGAAATTTTGCTAGCAACATGTCGACCTGTTGTCAAAAAACATTACAGTAATCCACTTGTTTCTACTTTACTCTAATTTGCCATCTTGCTTTGGCATATTTTGCTGGATATATAATTTCTATTGACCATTTTTTTGCATTTGTGATGAACCTTCTGAATATTCTCCTGGCAGCACAACATGACCAGCCATTTGGGAAAAGATGGACCATCCCACCCTTCTTTTGTTTGCCGCCAGGGGACCCTTTCAATTGCTCGGACACTGCTGGACCTTTAAGCCCATCCAGTGTGGAGGAGCGGAAGTTGTTCTGATTGGTCCTCGCCTGGGCTGTGTGGAACTGTCAGCCAGTAAAGTTTGATTCAAGGTAAGTGTCACTTCCTCTTCTCTACCACCGGCTGCTGCAGTCAATCAGCTTATTGTCCGTGTGTGTATGAGTGCGCACCCCCGCGTTCTGTTTTCCTCTACTGCTCCCATCCCCCCGACACACACTCTATAGTGAATCGACACTCACACACTCGTGTCGCATGCAGTGTGTGTTAGTCAGTGGAGAAACTTAGCAGCCTGTCTGTGTTTTTGTTTTTTCCATGCAGCAGGAACATCGAGGATCATCACTGAAACGTTGAGGTCTTCATCACAGGTTTGTCTTGCTGTTGTTTTGCAAATTGAACGTGGAAAAAAATTGGTTTGGGTACTTTTGAGGCCCCACCAAAAGATAGAATTTGTGGTACGGAGCTCACAATAGTATATAGCCATGTAAAGAAATCCATTTGCAGGCTTGGTCAAAAGTTTTGGGACTCCTTCTCATTTAACCGATTGGTGAAAAGTTTCAAAATCATAAACAGGGGTGTATGATATTCTATGCAATGATATAAAAGACAAAAAGTTGATTTTTCCAAATGAAAATGAAATATACCGGAGAATTGCAACATTTCTGCAAATAAATAAAGCATCTCTATTATTGCAACACTCTTGTAAACAATTGAGTGTCTTAACTCATTAACATTGAAAACAATAGATGTCCAATTCATTTAAGATGGGAGGACTTATTTTGAATGTTTATGTTTGAGTGCCATTGATGCAAATACCAAGTCAGTCACATTACAAACAATTAGAAACGTGCACATCACTTTATGGAGTTAATGGATCATTTAAATTAATGGAATTTCTCCGCGTTCTAATTGTTTCATCCCACATTGGAGTCATTGTTTTGCAATTTGCCATCGTGCTTCAAATTGTCCCAGGGGTGCATTCACAGATGCATTGTCAGCATCTCGCTGAGCTCCGCCTCCCAAACTCCATTGCAAAACCTCACTCTGCCCCCCATTGCGTCCTCAACTATAACAACAAAACTCATCACCTGT
Organism: Stigmatopora nigra; assembly: GCF_051989575.1. Classification (NCBI taxonomy): domain Eukaryota; kingdom Metazoa; phylum Chordata; class Actinopteri; order Syngnathiformes; family Syngnathidae; genus Stigmatopora; species Stigmatopora nigra. Next base: position 5,589,429 of record NC_135521.1, read on the forward strand.
CGCCCCCCAGCCGTGCCTATCTGTGTGTTCCACAAAGTAATATCAAAGTACACAAAAGGAGTTTTTGGTCATTCATTCAACTGAGCTCAATGGACGTAGTAGAATAATACATGTCAAATTATTTCTGAATTTATTTTCTATACATTGACAGTGATCCCCCACCATGGAGGTGCCCGGGTTCCATCCGCCTGTGCCCTTCCCTCGAACTATCCTGAAACACTCTCTTTCTACTCCGGCCGTTGTGGATCACCATTCCTTGAATTCCGTGGATGGAGATTTGGAGGACGATCCATTTTTTGATGCGGAAGAAGAGCCGTATAGAGAAGATGTGATTTCCTCTGTGGGGGAAGTGAAAAAGATGGCGGAGGAGGCCGCAAAGGAGAGAATGGCACAGAGGCAATTGATGGCTGTCGAAGAGTTGGTGCAGTCTGAAAGGAACTACCTGAAGATGTTGCACATCACTACCATCACCATTAGAAGTAATCTGCAGAAACTACAGGTATGACATGTCATTACATATAGAGCACTTAATAGAAATATATAACCACATAGCAATTAGAAATGTCCATAATCTCATAGTTTTGTATGTCAATCTGAATCTGACAATATCGAATCCTGATCCAATAGGGGAGGAAAAGACATCCATTTTTATTCCTCTTATTTGAATAAAGACATCTCAATTCTATAGCCATATAAATGTTAGTTATTAGTACAGGAGCGGTTTCAAGGAGGCAAGAAAAAAAAAACGGAAGACCTTTTTTTTTTTGCTAATCACTATGCAGCACAAAATAAAATAGAAAACAAATATTTTATTTGACATAAACTAAAAGTACTATTAATACGAATGCTAAAACTGAAATTAAAGTTGGTTGTCTAATGTGATAAATTGAGCCGTTTTGTTCTATTTTCTTGACTTTTTTGCTTTCTTTTGCTTTTGTTTTGTAAAGTGTAAAGTTTTGATACATTTGTTAAATATAAATATAACATATACAAAGTAGTGCATATTCCTTTTGCAATGTCCTTATACCAGTGTATAATATTTATGTTGAACCAATTAAGCTGCTGCCACCCCCAGTCAAAATAGACTATCTGTCAGAAAACATATAAAATATCTCTATATTGTTGAAAAAAAATTAGTAGTAAATGGGTAGGAAAAGTCATTCTTATCCAGAAGAGTGGATGTTATTAGGGCCGCTGATTTATGGTAAACACATCAGCAGTCTGGCTGATTTCAATCAACTGCCTGATCGTTAATCACGGGGGAGGTGATGAAAGGTGGCCTGTGAAGTGTAATGGAATCTGGTTTTGTGAAGGCGATAAGGTGTGATAGAGATGGAGAAGGAGAAAATTAAAATGAGAAAGTGTAGTGCTGCTCAAACAGAAATAACATGCAGGATTTATAGCATGTGTAATGTGAGGGTTACAGGCAATAAAAGTGAAGATGCATAAGCTTATTCTTGTGAAATCATTAATAGGAATGGTGAGAGAATGAGGGAAATGTCATGAACATTGTTAAATGGCAAAGAATGGCCTCATTCAAACAATGATGCATTTGTGCATTGTTGTTCGATGGTCAACTTGCTGTCTTGTTTTCTGAGCACAGTGCAGATTGTTCACTGGTTCTGCCATCAGACTTGCCAGATAACAGATATTCAGTTTTTTGTCATTTCCTAATGACTTCAATGTTATTGGAAAAAAAAGTAGCATTTAGAAAAATCAGTAAGCTCAAATTATTTTTTTTTACATTACAAATAATTAAAAAAACTGAGAGACATTTAATATATAGCTTTATAATTTTGGTCTAATGCAGGGGTAGGCAGACTTTTCCACCAACCCAAAGGACACGTTTTCAGCAATCTGGTGTCCTACAAGTGAAATCAGTGAATTGCAGTCAGGTGCTTCTTGTTCCAGCCCAACCCCCGATGGGTAAACTGTCTGTTCTGGATAGGTTGTGAAAAAAACTTGCACTCACAGCGGCTGTTGAGGACGGATTTGCCCACCCTTGGTCTCTTTTGAACCCAGGAAATGACAGTACATTATCTCATAGATTGCATGTCTATATCTGTTTTGTGTTTTTTTTTCTTCCACAGCCTCCATTGGTCAACTTGGACAGCATGTTCCTTTACTTGGGGGGCTTGATTGACGTGTCCAGTCGGTTCCTCAGCTTGCTAGATCAGAAGCATAAGGAGTCTGGAGAGTTAATCACGTTGGAGGCATTGTGTAAGTGGGAGCTCTCCAACTTCAATTTTTTTGCCCGTCCTTTTCACGTCATACTTCCTGCCAGGAAACATGTTGCTGTTGCGAGCATGGAGGATCTCCCCCAAAAGTGACAATTCCCATCATCACTAATTTTGACACTTTTGATTTCCTTCCAGGCGACTCCTTCCTCAGCCTGTCGTCCGAAATTGAGGCGGCCTACAAAGAATACTTGGCCAACTACAACCGCGTTATTGAAGTGGAGAACTCCTACAAAGAGAAGGAGGCGCTGTGGAACCAGATTGTTGAAGTTATCAAGACGTCTGCGTAGGTTTTTAAATCATAACAGGCAAAAGCTTTTGATTTTCTGCCCTGACATTTGTCATTTTGCAGGCCTGAAGTAAATGCCAGCTCACTAAGTTTCTTCCTGGTAATGCCCGTGCAACGCATCGCCCGCTACCCTTTACTCCTCCAGACCATCCTAAAGCACACAGATACACGGCACCCGGCGTACTCGCTGCTGGAGCAGACGGGGCACGCCGCCATTGCCATCAACTGCCGCATCAACGAATACAAGCGCTTCCGGGAAGTCGGTAAGAAGCGTTTTCAAGTCATCTGGATTAGGTGACGTGATTATTCGCATGAGCTTTTTCCCGCAGCTGACAAGTACAAGAAGAGTGAGACATTGAGCATCATAGATAAGATCAACCGCTTGAATTCACACAGCATCGCTAAGAAAACAGCCAGGTTGGGACAGTTCATCAAACATGAAACCGGCATGGTTCCCAAGGTAGCACATACTAAAACTCTCACTGCCCAAGTGACTGTAATACGACGAGTATTCCTTGTATATATATTATTATCATTTTAAACCCATGCTATGTTGCAGCTGGTGGATGAAGAGTTTGATGGGCTAGAAGGATTTTTTTCCATTTTAGAGCATGCCATCTTGCAGTTGCTGGACAATGTGGAGCAATATCTCCACCACCTACAGGTGAGTACACACTGAAAATGTTGAAGCCCGCCAATGTACAAGCACTTCAGCAATCATGACTATCTTTTTTTTAAAATTTTGGTTCCTAGAGATTCCTGAACTGCAGAACAGAGGAATTTGACCTGGACATGGATGGCGAGAAGGCCCCCATTTGCTATAAGGAAATCACTAGTGGACTCCGACTGTGGATCCTACCTGTATTTGTGAGTTATTGTCAAGCGTTCAATAAAATCTCTTTCCGAATGTGGGGGAAATAAGAGTTCTTGTACTTTGCAGGAGGAAAGAATGAAGGACTTGATCCACAAGCCTTTGTGCGCACTCCGCGACCTCTTGGTGGGCCCGAGGAACCTGATCCGAAAAAGACTTCATAAGTTGCTTGACTATGAAGTGATCGAGGGCAAGACTTCACTGAGCTATGAGGAGCAATCCATCGCCAACACGTACAGGTTAGGTTTTACAAGAGCCTGTTCCCATCTGATTTGGATAAGATCCCATTTTTGTGTCATTCCAGACATGGATTCTCGAGTCTTTCTTGGTTTGTTTATCTAATTGAACGTTACTGAGTGAGACTATTCTTGGCCCTCCAGGACGATGAACACGTTGCTGCTTAACGAGCTTCCCAAATTTAACGGTTTGGCACTACAGATGATCTGGAGCATGCTGGGAACGTTCAGCTGCCTGCACAAAGACCTGGCCTCGGACTTGGAACAGCTCTTCCAGAGCTTTACCCAACAGGTATTTGCCTCGTAATCGCTAACGGAACCTTTTTTCGATTTGTTCTCAGTACTTTTGTCTCCTCGCAGCTCCCACACAGCTCTTTGGATGCCGGGGCATTCTGGGAGTGGGCCGAGAAAGCCGTGCTTGAAGGGGCGAGGGCTTTGGACGCCTTAGCTCAAAGTACGGAAGAGACGCTCCTGGCGCCGGACTCTCGGGTTGCTAATTTGACATCTTTCATTTGTTTAGACTGTCTGCAACTATATGTTGGAAATCATCACCAGGCAACACATTTTTATGTCTTTTCCCCATTTCAGCCCCTGAATGCGTCCGCGCAGCAGGGACTCCAGGAGCTGATGGTCAAGCACGGCTCAGACAAAATCTATCAAGTGACAGGCGCGGTGGTGGGCGGGCGAGAATTGAACCTCACCCTCGCCAAGGGAGAACTGGTGGCCGTCCTCGGCTACGCAGACACCCGCGGAGACAGACGCAGGTGGCTGGTGGATGCTGGAGGTGAGTAACTGGACTAAAATGCATGAGCGCATTCTGGTAATTACAATAAAAAGTGGGAGCTCAGTGATGCATTGTTTTCGATGAAATGACTAGAAAATGGTCAAAACAACAGCCAGAATGCAGTGCCAAATTGACTTTCTATATGCAAAATTAAATTGGTGCAGTCATTTAAATGTTTTGACAAGCATCTTTTCATTGATGATTGCGATAGTGTTCTATTGAGTGTTATTTACCACAGTTATAATGAGAATGCTTAAACTGAAATGTAGTCATTGAGGGTAGCACAGCAATGCACCATATTGGCGCCCTCTCGTGGGTAATCCAAAACTATCAATATATGTATTTAAGCCTCACCAGAAATCAGTCCAAGAACCAAGTAAAGACTATTCTTAATAGTATTTTATTGAGGTATATGTCATAATCTTGAGTAGAGGTTGTAACCTCTGGGTGCCTCCAAATGGTCTACCTGAAAATTAACAGGAAAGTGACCCAAACTACTCTTAATACTATAATGTGTATCTAATATTTTATGTTTGTGAACCTTAGGAAGACGGGGCTACGCGCCAGCCAATAAGCTATCCCGCTACCACCAGGCGGAGGAGAAGCCACCACCCTCGCCTCACCTGAGACTTCCAAGGGGCGCTGGAATTGTCAGGAGACACTCTGACACGACCGATAGCCCACGTGCCATGGCAATGGCGGCAACGTTCAGCCAGCCGTGCTTCCAGGTGACGCTCAAAAAACACATTCACAATATTCTTGAATAACTAGACACATCTCAAATAGACATAGTCTTTGGCCCATTGCTTCAAATTCTTCCCACAATTTTGTTTACTTAGTTTTTCTATCCTGTAAATGACAGCCTATTCCTTGGCTCACTGCAGTTGAGTCAATAAAACCCCTCAGCTATTTGCATAAATACAGAATCAACTTGGCGATAGCATTTCCTTTTAGTCTTCACATTATCATAATAGCATTACATAATTGCATTGACATGGCGTAAAGCCTGAAATTAATGTTCCTCACCCAGTATTTATTTACTAAATTAAATTTTGTGGCTGCATGGTATTGATTGATTGTCATCTGACTGTGTACGCTGCAGGAGAGGCGCCGGTCTGTCACGCCCATGCATGCATCCTGCATGTGCTCCCCCCTGTGTGTGTGTGTGTGTTATTGATTTTTTACTATTAATTCATGTCAGCGTGTGACAGCGGTGTCAAGGCCTGTAATCGTGCCTGATAGTTTATGTGACTGCGCAAACTCCAGAGTGAGAGCAAGGTATGGCGCAATTTCATTACACTTGTCCGCACGTGCATACGAAGCACACTTTCTGACCTCCTGTCAAATTGAATGATAGGTCATGTGACCTCCTCAGGTGTCCCTGAGCATCCTCATTTAAAAGACAATGCACAATCCAAGGCCAAGGGACTGTGATGATGAAAACCACGATGACGGAGAGTTCGATTTAGGCAATGCGGCCGTATTTTAGCCTCAATTGTGTTATGTTTTGGTCTTAATTAGCCACCCACATCTTTTTAAAACCATATTTTGATTATATTAATAACCTATTTGGATAAAATGTACTACGATATTGATTTATGTGAGCCACTGACATTGTCGTGACAATGAGCTGGCTACTACATTTATCAAGGGCACAGTGTCAATGGCATCCTGCTCAATAGCTTAGTGTGTGTGTGTGTGTGTATGAAACGTAAAAACGCTGAAAGAAAATAACTGGCATTTTATTTTGAAATGTCAAGAATGTAGATAAAAAATAAATCAAAACGTAATAACTCAGAAACCAGTAACTTTTTGTACTTTTTGGATACAAAATGTGTATTTAGTAGTTTGGTAAAGACTGGCGTAGTTCACTAGAAAATATTCATAGTCTTTGGTAGCTCTGTTAAGATGACATGTAAGAAGACTCAATCAGCATCTGTCTAACACTTTTGTCTTTATTTGTCTCCAGGTGTATGCAGCGTACAGTTTTACGGCGCGAGGTAACCATGAAGTCTCGGTAGTGGCGGGCCAGCCGGTGCGCGTCCTGGAGCCTCATGACAAGCGGGGAAACCCGGAGTGGAGCTTGGTAGAGGGACATGACCGGCAGAGGGGCTACGTGCCCTCCAACTACCTCGCCGTGGCGCCCGCCGCAAACGCAGTCACTACAAAACGCCCATCCTGCTAGTGCAATGGTATGCATCCACAGGTAAATATTGCTTGCTCTTTTTAGCCTGAACAACTAGTACCAAAGTATCAGAGAACCAAGTAGGGAAAATAGAAACGGCTAAAAAAAATTGAATATATGCAAAAATTAAAGCCAAGATGGACAAAGTCAATTAAAAACCTCTTCGAAATCCGTGCAAAAAGTAAGTCACAAAGTAGTCTCTTTTAAACTTGATTTTGAATTGCTCTTGACTGTTTTTTATTGGCTTTTGACTGCCTTCCACTTTGTTTTGGACTATTTTTACTTCTCTTTTGTAACTGTTCTGAAATAGCTTATTCTTTTTTCAAAATGTCACAAACCTTTAAAGGGTATGAGGTCGTTGAACCTGAGACCTTCAGGTGAACTTTAATAACTGGAAAAAGGAGCCTCGGTTTCAGGTTTTTTTGTTACCCCTTTTAATAGTTATGCTAGCATCCCTGCATGGACATTGAAAGGCCTAGTGATGCTTGTTGCCATGGACACAGCTTTACTCTTACTGTGAAGAAACGAGAGCAATGAAATGAAGGAAACAATCGTTTTTTTTAATGTTTCTTTGCATTATGTTTTTTATAAGTCATTGCACTACAGGACTAAATAAGTGTCAACATTAGTGTTAAGAAGTGAAGTAGTAAAAATGCAGGAAGACAGTTCTACGTGATAATCACCAGCTTGCACAATCCTAATAAACATGAAAATAGTCCACAAAGTTATCATTACATCATTAAGATAAAGAAAAAAACAACTGTATTTCTAGTCTTACAAATTATATACATTCAGAACTCGAATAAATAAATAACTGTCAACCTAATACATTCTGGTAATGTTAACCACATAATCTTAACATTAGTTGCATTGTACAGTGTGTTTGTGTGTTGTCACTATCAATGCAAAAGTACAGATGTGCTCAAACTATGTATAGTATACATTTTCACCTTATTGTTAAGTGTGATGATTAACTTATTGGACACGATGAGTGTCTGTTTTATTGAATGGAGAATTGTACTAATGGTGAGGTATACGTGAATAGAAATAAACTACCAACACATCCTACACTCATTTTGTCCCAAGTTTAATTCCCTGTAACCAATGAATGAATGCATGAATGCAGTATTCTTCATTTACCAGTCAGTAATCAAGGATGCTTGGAGTTCCACCATGTCCGTACTCCCAATTAACTCACATCCGTGCATGCCTGTGTGGTGCGTGTCTTGCTCCATCAGTAATTTGACGAAAAATATATGCTGCTCGACTGCAGACGTAGCATGTTTGCATCTGTCTTCCTGGAGCATATTTGCCTGTGAAACAGCGAACAGATCTTAGGCTATAAATATCTCGTCCTCCAGTCCAAAGTAGGCTAAAAATAGAACTACTCCCTCATACATGCCCTCATGTGGCGCCCAGGAGAAGTGCACAGACCTTATGTTGAACTTATTTCCATCAGTGATTGATTTGTGTTGTCTTTAAGTCATTCCCCTAATGATCGCTTACTGCATCATTTGCATGGTGAACATGTCGGTGTGCTTGTGTGCGTTTTTTGGTTTGCGTGCAGAATGAGAAAAGTTCACCAATTGGTGCTAATGGCAGCCTCTGGGTGACTTCCAGCCATCTGTATCATTGCATGCAATAGTGTGTGTGTTGAGGGGTTAAGAGGAAGGGGTAAAAATCAGTTGCTGAGAATGTAACATACTTGTTTAGGCTTGTATTTGTTGTTTGTCAAATATCAGTGCATAGAGGACAAACATGCTAGAGGATTAGTCGTGATGCAGCGGGCCCAACCACATCTTAAAAGTGTATGCGTGTTTATGTGTATCTAAACCGACATGCCTACTGATGCTTTGTAATGTAAGCGACCCAGCTTGTGGCATTTTTTTTGCTTTGACTGCTCAAGCTTCACATGTCAACTGTATAGAAGAATAGTTAACAATTATAACTTTTTAAAAGGTATTCTCAGTTTCCAGTAAAAATGTATTGGACGTCTGTCACTGCCAATGGCAGCCCTAACCTCGCCCTCACAATGGAAGTGTCATATAGCTACCCTTTGGGAAATGGCTGATGCTGCAAGTACACAGATGGCAGACTTGATGCAGTTTGACATTTGTATCACTAAGTGTATTAATCCACTGTGCTCTGCAGCCTTGTCAGTGCACATCTGTTACCAAACATCTGGACATTGTGTGTTTTGCTGTTTTTGTCTATGTGGACCTCACAAGGTACACACACGCACACAATTGTGTGTGCGCGTGCACTTGTGTCACCTTTCTTCCAGGCCATTGCAATTCTGTATGTTAAAGTATTATGAATCGCCAGATATAATGATTGACGACGATGTCCAATCATGTGGCCCTTAAATGTTAATACAAATTGGTTAAATGGCTTTATTGCTTGTAGAAATCCAATCCATTTGAACTGGGAAGGTGGCAGCAAATGATTGAATGTTGATTTGCTGCCAACTCTCGCACTTGAAATGGATTCTACGTCGAGCAACATCAATGATAGACAAAAAAGAAGCGTTTTTTTCCTTCTTCTCTGGTCAAGATGCTAACAGCCACCAATTTATCCCAAATCAACGACCATTCCATTTGAACTGGCAATGAATGCGTCAACAAGAAAAATCTAATCTTAATGCTTAATCTTTGGCCAATGTAAAAACAAAAAAATGTTGTGTATCGTAATGTAATCTATAGGATTTTTCTCTTAACACGGCGTTTCTGTTGTGGGGTGGGGCCAAAGTTAGAGCGTGCGTTATTGATGGCACTGACCTTCCGCCTCATGGAATGACGGGTGCCCCGCTCAATAATAAATTGGACACTTTCCCGTCAGCCGGGGTTTGTCCGTGAGAGAGTGACAGATATACAACGCGTTTTAGTTGCCACGTCTCTGAGTCAATTTGGTTCCCTTGCACCTGTTGTCATCCAGGTTGTTTTGTTGTTTATTATTATCATGGTGATGAAGTCAAGTTCAAAAAGTAGCATGCAAATTGCCTGTCTTGTATAAATCAACTTTGATCACAAATGAATTAGACCTGAAATGACCAATAAATCAATTTCACACAGTGCAAGCAAAAAAACAGTCCTTACTTAACTCCCCCTTTAAAAAAACAATGTATAGATTATTAATTGGATGCATCTGATTCTGACCCTTTGCATGTTGTGATTATTGGTGGGTTATAATCGGGGCAAATATTGCTTTGTTGCCTGGTAGTTGGTTGAATGGGTTTATAATTGTTTAATCTATTTGGGATTTTGGGTTGGACCCCCAATACAATTTAAAAATAGGGCCTACATCATGACCTGGTCCAATTTGCAATCACATAATGTGATCCTCATCCTCATAATACAAAGTGAATTGAAAGGATTTCTATTGGCCAAAAGAAAGTCAAGTGTCCTGACTTTACCAAACATTTTCCTAGTAAGGGCCTCACGCGGGGGGCTCCCTCCAACCGATCGGCCCTGTCGCCTCCACCTGCCCGGGGTCGCCGGGAGCTTGTGACCCCTTTGTTGTTTTTCCACTCCAGCGACATAGTGTGTGTATGTGTGTTCATGTTAAACAAACACGGCAAGACTTAACCTTTACTCCACGTTATGAAAACATGTGAGGTGGGGGCCCTCACATTCTGGGAGTCCTCTGCCAGACCCTCACACAACAGTGTGACCGTTACATGTATGTCATGATGTGTGTGTGTGTGTGTGTGTTTTGGGGAAGACTGGAGGCGTTCTTGTTTTGAATTCCTCCTAGCCAACTGTCACAATAAACTTGCAGGTTCTCGTCCGTGTGTGTATTTGGAAAATTACTAGAAACGTGACCGCGACGATATTTTAAAGGCACTATGAATTAATCACCATATAAAAAAAATGATGACTTCACTAAGTTAGGTAAATAATTGGGGCTGTATAAAGAAAAACAAGAGTGCCCTAGTTTCTAAAATGTTAACTCTAAGGCCTGATTCTCATTGTCTATACAACAATTAATTTTATTCTCTACAAAAGACAGAATTATTTCATTAGTTTCTAGTTGTGCTGAGTCCCCCCCCCCCCCCCCCCCCCCAGTAGCCTTGGGTCAATAATTGTTGGGGAAACACTGGGGTAATGCACAGGATGAAAAACAAACGACCTTTCCTGGTTTTCAGTTGCATCTCGAGGGTATTTGCTGACTATTAATTATGCTAAGCTACAGGAAGCTCTTCTCCTCCATCCGCCCCGTTGAGCAAGCGCCTGCTCCTGTGACATCATCGATCCAGCGCGGCCTTCAGGTGGCCTTGGAAGCGACGCAATTACACACGCGTATGCACGAACACACACGTAATGTCAAACTCTGATCGATAGCAGGGCTAATGGGAAGCTAATACATGCATAAACACCTCCCACACATGTAAGTAAAGAAGAGGAATCGGATTTGTCACCCTTTGATGATGTTTTTATTTAAATCTTTTTATCACATCAGTGTAGGACAGAGGTCTCAAACCTGTGGCCAGGGGCCAACGGTGATCCATGTGACAATATTTGGCTGACCTCATTCAACATACTAATTGTAGGGAGTGTAACCCATTTTTTTTTACAATATTTAAATGATATTATAGAAATTAATTGGTTTATTGAAAAATCCACATGGGAAAAAATATTAAGTAAAAAAAAAAGGAATTTGAAAAAATGCAAATGATAAAAATAGCTTGGAGTAAAAACACATTTAAATAATTCTAAATAAAATAGGATTTTGGACACATTTTATTATGTAAATATAGTATGCTTTCAGACTTCCAATGCATTTGAAGTGGGATGTCTAACGGTGAATTATTGCAAGCAAAAGAAAACTTAGTATTAAAAAGTTGAGCATTACAAACAGTCAATAGAATCCATTAAAATAACCCCCCCCCCCCCCCCAAACCCTGTCCCTTCTCCTTAAGCCATTTTAAAACCATTATATTTTACTTTGCCATCAGCATTTCAGGTCCATCTTTTTGTCAGCATGTGTTAATGTGAAGCTATGTGTGTTAGCATTTTTATTTTTTGTTTGGTGCAGTAAGCGAGAGCCGGATGAGCTGTCATCATCATGCAGCATTTTGGATGAGTTTGCAGGGGTTATTTCAGGATCTCTTCTATAGGGCCCCCATGCATGTGTGTGTTCGTTCATGTGTGTGTGTGTGTATATGTGTGCGCGTGCTTAGAGGTAATAATTATGTTGGATTTCTCAGTCACTGGAGCGAGGGGCAGGCAGGTGCCCGGGGAGCTAAACTCTGCCTCCTTATATTCCCTCTATATTCATTTTGTAGGCTTTCTGTTTTCTCTCTCCTTCTATAAATGTGCATAATATATGTATTGGAGGGAGGTTGACAATATATTGGGATACATTCCATCTGCGAATCGATATTATTGGTTAAAACTGTTGCCACTCTGTTGAATACATTAGTTGCCCAAGATTAAATGAATTAGATGCCCAATATAGTCAATGTCATTGTTTATTTTTATGTTTAAAACAGGTTATTTTCTTTGAATTTGAATATTGGCCCATGTATCGATCATTTTTCTACATATCGTGATAATTGTGGGCCTTGAATTAAGGGTGGTCAACACATTGATAAGAAACTTAGTATATAGTTATTTGTGTCGTCGTGAATACTCTTCTGCCACCGGTGGCCAAAGCTTGCAAGTTTCATTGTTTGCTGCAGTAGGTTTTCTGTCGTGATTTTTCGGTGGTGACTCATAATAATGCACACCCTCTCCCCCTTACACGCACACACGCGGGTGGGATTAAAGGATGGGTAGTTTCAGAGCAGCACATTTTTGCTCTTGGCATCATCATCTTTTTGGATTTATTTTTTATTTCATGAATTCATTTGGATTGGAAGGCATTTGTGTATATCATCTCTTCTGCCTGTGGGTGGAAATGTTTTGGCTCCTTCATCAAATAAGACCAAAGTGTCATTGAGTTAAAAAAACAAATGTGACATATGGGTCGCTGTGTGCCTCAATTGAAGTAATTTAATGTATAGAATTGCTATTTTTGTAAACCTGCATATGTTCGGTACTCTCATCATTGTGCATTCTTTGCGTGGCGCGCATTATAGTCCGGGAAATACATTACAGATTTGCCATATTGAGAAGAATAATTATGTAGATGCAAAGTAAAACTCCCCTCCATATAATAGTACATTTTTAAAATCTGTGTATATACATGGTATTATGAGTAGGTTATGGTTAGGTGTGCTTAAAGTATAAAAAAATGACAGTATTTTCTATTTTTAAAAAGGTTTTTGCAGAGTAGGAACACATTTTTGGAATCAGTCCAGTCAGTGCTGCTTGCGGACATCAGAGAGTTAAAATAACTTGGAAAGAGTGTGACATTGGGGGTGGGCAGCAGGCGGGGTGGGGGGTTCGTCCACCAAGCGCAGTGACACAGAGACGGCGCGCTGCGATTGGTCGAGAGCGTCTGTTGTATCCGAGTGGAAGCTGAGGCGAAGGGAAAACGTTTCCACGTGCCGGCGGATCACATGACTCATCACTCTCTCTCTTTTTCTTCATCCTGCTTCTCTCGTCTCCTCTCCTCTTCTCTCCTCTCCTGTCCTCACTTGAGCCGCCTCCCAAGCAACCAATCAGAGGAATTGCTCATTGAGCATCCCCCTGCTGCTCCAGAAAAGAATGTCCGCAGACGAGCAGGCTGTTGATTTTCAATGATAAGAAACTTGAGAGAAGGCCCGCGTTATTATGAGGTCAATGGGTTCAAAGGTCACAGCCAGCTTGGCGTTTTAGGTCACTTTTTAACTCGGCCGTGTTGACGCATTTAGACAGAATTCAGATCAAGTGACGTCGTCATTGGTTTTTAGGTTTTTTTTTATTTTTGTTATTACTGCTCATTTATTTCATATTTTAATGCCAATTGTTTCTGTAAATATTATTTGTTTGGTGATCCAGGGTGATAAATAGCAATTTATCATATATATGATGATATATGATCTTCTGAGCACTTGATTTAACCCTGCACATTTCCCATTGTCGAGAAATGAGGGTTTTTGACGTTTCTGTGGCAATATAATGTTACTCTTCCACTTGTTTCCACATTCTTTCAATTCTTCCTTACCTTAATTTCCCCAACTAATTATTTTTAAAAATGTGTGTGAAAGTGAATCAATTTTATATCCCTGCTGTGATTAATGACAGTGCATAATGGGCCTCAAGTGGCCCGCACGCTATACATTGCTTCACCCATGTTCAAAGACAACCTTTTGTATGGCATCAGCATTTTGTGTCCTCTGCGGGCACCCACTCTGCTGTCTTTTTCATTTTTTCCCCCTTTTCTTCTCACGGGATGCCTCAGGTTCTCCTTGACCTGACCTTCACATCTCATCCACCAATAGGATGATAGTAAGCGGACCGCATGACTTCACATTTTCTCCTACTTGAAGATTACCCCTGCAATTTGCGCATTGAAGACGGACTAAATGGACTTTTCATCCCTGTATTTCCTCCGGGGAATGATGTGCTCAAGGTGCCGTGGGCATTTAGGTTTCTACCTAAGCTTAGGCTTTCAAATGGGGGCTTTAGGCTGGAGCATGACTGGGCCTTGTTTAGCATACAATGGTGTGTAGCCCCCCCCCCCCCCCCTGTAACAGTGCGGCAGGATGCAGCCAGTCGAGCTCTCTGCCAAGTAGGCTAAAGTTGAAGGTCAGCCCCCTGAGCAAGGGAGCCCTTAACGCAAACGGGCCACGTGAATCTGGCAACCGGGCAAGCGTGTCATTGGATGGTCCTCAATCTCTTGCTGCGGCCTATCAAATACAGTCATTAATCACTGTGCCTGTGCTACGTTAACAATCTTGATCTGCTTCCTCCCACAACGGCTTTGGCACCACAAGGCGTGAGACGCTCAAATGTTCATTCGCTGCCAACCTCCCCGTCGAAATGGATTGGACGTCAAGTATAGTGATAAAGTCATTATAGTGGGTGGGGGCATCTTGGCCAGAGGAAGATCTATTTTAATTTTTTTACTTATTGGCTCATTACTGCTTGTAGAGATCTAATCCATTGGAAGAATTAGAATGAACTCGGGCGACCATGAGTGATAAATAAATACTGTTTTCTAATAAAATTTCTTGGGTCTGGCTAATTATGAGGTGTGCCTTTATAGTCCGAAAATTACAGTGATTATCCACAACAGCTTGAATGTTCAGCAGTGCAAAACATTCCACTTATATGTACGTATGTTCCTAAGATGGGAAATGGAGTCACATCTATACATTTGTAAATGTTATGTATAGAGAGTACTATAAATGCCAACGTCATTTTTGCAAAGTTTCTGAAGTTGATCCCTCGTCGTTTCCTTTCAAGTCTGGCAGCCATAAACGTAGAACTGTCTTGGAACGTTGACATTTGTACATTTGGCCTTGGCATCGTCTCTTTGCTGTCAGCCGTCCAACTACCACCGCAACTCTGCTAACCGCTATGCGTGGCAGCTGCATAGACTGCATTTCTGGAGAGGGGGCGCTCAGGGAACACCACGTCCTCGCCATCGTAAATCTTAGTATCGGAACGGATCTGAGAAACAAACATCGGAAGGATCGCCTTTCATATTTGATATCGTTACAACTAACTTACTATCAGAGATACTTTATTGCTTGCCATGTTATACTTTGCCCTAAAATAGATTCATGTTTCAAATTGGTCTAGCACCATCAATGTCGCCCACTGTATAAATACAAGTATTTCCTGCATTACTATCAAGAGTATTGCAAAATTAAATGGACCCTACAACAGTAAACTTTTTTTTCGATATTTTTGGAATCCAATATCTTATCAAGATACATTTCACAATTGATACTCCATTTTGACAAGCCTACTGAAAACATAGCTCATCAGCAATTAAAACAATCAAGTAGCACAAGTAGCCATTTGAGCAGGGTTTTTCCATGAAATTTACACCATTGCTGCAATGACGACAGAATGCAAAGCAATATACTGCGATTTGTTTTATAGTAGTTTGTTTAATAGCACTGTACATAAAATGTCCTCCTAAACCACACTATTCCACAGACAGAGCAGATTTTTACATTTTTAACACACCAAATTGATGAAAATAAATCCCCTTCATCGCTTGTAATAAAATCCTGTCCCCAACAATCAGGTAACAGGATGATAACTGTTTTAGCGGGGCTGTTTTTGTTCACCTGTCAATGGACACTGCAGCTCTGTTTTCGACCTTTGTGTGTATGTGTATGGGTGTTTGTCGGCTCGTGAAACGTGAACCCCCGCAAATACAAATACATATTCTGGAGCGCGACGACAAGTGTCTTTTTATTGCAAATGTTTGGAATGTCACCATGTTTTATGCACATGTACCTTCAACCAACACCCGAGGAAGATGAGATGGGTTGTAAGAATGGCAGGGCATGCAGGTAATACCCCCATCCCCTGTCCCCTGTAAGTATTCTATAGCCAGTAATGCTGGGAAGCCCTTAATAAGAAGAAAAAAAAACGTAATTGGTGCCACCTGTCGCAAATTGTTAACCTTTTGCAAATGCACGTGACTCTCTCTGTCAACCCGCACCAAAACACTATGAAAGTCTGACAGAGTGCATTTTTATCAGAGCTTTTTAGACTGTTTTGAACCATAATATGAATTTATATTGTGCAAGTAAAGTTATTTTTTAATAGAAGTGGGAACCTCTGGGGGTTTAACAATATGAATTATTTATGTTTTTTTTTAACTGGGAAAACGCACTATGTGGAGTAGCACCACCAATTTAGTTGTACACAGCTGTGAATGATGACAATCAAGGCTTTTGATATGATTTTTATATGTTACGATTTGTGGGTTATGTCATTTGGCTAATGCAGCGCCGCACAAATAAGCAAGTTTTAAAAAATTCATAGTTGTCATGTCACAATGTTCTCTGAGACATCATTTTGGATTGAATTATGATAAAGATAAAGCAGGATTTAAGTGGCAATTTCATTTTCGACATGTAAAATTGCTCACCAACCTTTAATTGTATGCTTGCTACTCTTTACTCTGTATTTTGTCAACATGAGTCTTGCAGAAGGAAAACTTGTTTTTATATAATAAATATCAAAATAGTCAAATTTCTTCCGAGATGGGAAAATATTTGGTTTGAGTTGCTCTCTCAAGCCCGGTTGAGCATGTAACTACTTGTTTGACATTGTTATTATGTTTTCTTCAGCTAATATAGCCTACTGAAGATAATCGTAAAATGGGGCTTTTTAAAGTAATCTATAAATAAAATAGTGCAGAGTCCTTTATTTTTCTCCGTAAAGTTCCTTTCAAAATCAGTAGATCGCACTAAGTTGCAAATAAGGGAAACGTCAGCGAGTGAAGTTGTTTCAGGTAATAAAAATACTTTTTATAAACATTCCAAAGAGTTGGTTGAGGCATGTCTACTGAAATTGGGATTAAGGAAATGATGATTCACATTTGGAGGAATGAAGAAGGAGAAGAATTGGAATAATGTCATCAAGTCAAATGGATTAAATAGAGAGACTCATTCTGGCAGTAACACAACTTGTTTTTTTTTTACTCTAGTGACTCATTCGGACCAAGCACATATTTGAGCCATATGTCATACTATAGAACCATCCTCGATTGTAATACCTAAACTTTTTATGAATTCCCTTATTGGACGAAGACTGATTCATTTGATGTATTTTTGAAATATATATTTTTTCTCTGCAAATTTTACATTTTTAGCCTTACTTTTCAATTTAATTGCCTATATTGAGTATATTAATCAATGCTAAAAAAAATTCAGATACTTATGTTCCTCCAATGATTTATGCATAGTAATTATTTATATATTGCCTGCCATTGACGACGACAGACGTCCAATCTATTAGAAGTTGGGAGCAGTGCTTGAATGGTAGTGATTTTTTTAGGCTGAATTGTGATGCTATAACAAAAATAACAGCAATGCAGAAAAAAGTCAATGTTAAAATTGAAACTCAAGGAGGGACATATTTACTTCGTTATTGTATATATACCTGTTTTCTGTGTGTGTTTGTGTGTGTTAGAGAGAAAGAGAGAGAGTGTGTGTGGGACTAAAGCCAGTGAGCGTGATCTCCGTGTAAACAGAAGCGCCCTCCACAGGTCCCACGTCTCAGTGCAAGTGCTCCGTCTATTAGCCGGAGCCTGGCTTCGAGGCGCCTCATTCACTAGAAGATGGCGGACTGCGCTACACTATTAGATGAGGAACTCTCGTCTTTCGTCTTCAACTACCTGACAGAGAACCCCGACAGCCAGGTAAGAGCCACGATCGCTTTGCATGAGAGCCCGAATGCGTATTTGTCTCGGATTGTCTGCACCGTCCAACGCCACCGGTGCTCGGAGCAGCGAGAGGCCGGCAATGGGGAGCCCTTCGCCGGCTTGTCAGCGGCTTGTCGTCGGCTCGGCTCGGTGCTCTTGGTTGGCGACGCACACGCGGAGGTGGATGTCATCATCCTCGCTTTGCACGATCCTGGGAGAATTCACGTGTGATTTTTTTCTACTCCTCGGGGGGTGCCTGAGCGCGGATACTGCGGCCCCCCTGCTGCAGCTGGGGGAATGCGGAGCCGCACTTTGGAAACTTTTTGACGCATTCTTCACTGGGGAAGCTGGCTGTCAGTGCAGCCCGGCGTAGACACGTGGTGACTGACAACGTGTGCACCATACCCCGAAGGGCTTGGGGGGTCGTGCTGATTGCAGAAGGAGGTCTTCGGGAGGTCTTTTTAGCCTTAGGCACCACAACTGTTATTATTATTCGTTGTTGGATAACGACGTCGCGTTGACGATCAGTGGTGGGGAGGAGAGAAGGGAAGGGGGGTGCTTGGTTCCCAGTAGATCTCCCTACTTGGGTCAACTCTCACGATCTACCGTATCCCCCATTGAGGGGAGACAATATTTTGACTGTAAATGGAAGATGTTGCCTATTTGTGCAAGGGGAGGGGACGCATTATAGTTTGCGTAAGATCTCGTGTTACAAAACGCAAGTCGAGCGTTTGTTGTGGTTCTTGGTTATATCAGCCAGACACGAGCGTGCCTTTCGCCTCGAATAAAAGCACCTTTTTTTAAGAGGATTGTCAAGATCGCCCGACTCGCTGACGCGTGCGCGCACCTTGCTAAACCGAGTGGCAACTTTGGCAAGGAGAGACGTGGCACACATCGATGATCGATCATCGTTTTGATGCGATGCGATGTGGAGGGGATTCGAATGTCATGTGTTGCTTCTAAACGAAAAAAAAATATCGAGTCCATCTCAAAGTGAGCTTTCGGAGACGTTCATGGCAGGATTGAGCGGCTAGGGA
Source organism: Stigmatopora nigra (assembly GCF_051989575.1). NCBI lineage: Eukaryota > Metazoa > Chordata > Actinopteri > Syngnathiformes > Syngnathidae > Stigmatopora > Stigmatopora nigra. The sequence continues at coordinate 5,608,327 of NC_135521.1, forward strand.
TCAAGGCTCTTAATCCCTCATCTTGCTCTTGGATGGATGCCGCGCTTCCGAAACACGCACGACGTGTGATGCTCAATGCTCGAGAACCCCCCCCCCCCCCCCCCCCCCCAACCACGAAGCCCTCCCCTCCCCACAAGCCCATCCATTCCATCCCTCTCCAGGATGCACCTCCACCCTACCATCAAGCCACCCACCCACCTTCCATGATATAACCACTGCATCACTGTTGTGTGACATTGGTGTCTGCATCATGTGTTCAAGCAGATTGGCACTCGAAGCAGGTTAAGTGTGTGTGTGTGTGTGTGTTCTATTTTTAACACGCTGCATTAACCTTTACATTGGACTGCATTGTGACATTGCAACATTCAGCATTTAAGCTGGCGCTTTGGCACACATTACTTTATGTGCTGTGACCTTGCTCCCAATAGACGTGGCTGGTGGTTGTTGCACTCCCGGGGGGTTTTAGTGGGTCCCGTGATGGAAAACAAGCCCAACCAGTCCATTTCTCGATTCCCAAATCGGGATGATAATTTAGGGGTGGGACAATAGATCCATACGTCATCGTGCTATTTATCCTGATGACCTATCGGTAGTGCCACACGACTAAATACACGTCTGACGCAGCCATCTTGGGTAGGGCAACCGGTGGTTTTAAACTAGATTTCGACATGTGTTGTCTTAGTACTGCCCCGATATCGTATTGCTATTTCAGTACCGAATCTAGTCTTGTGACCAATGTAAATGATATGCTAGTGCTAATAATTGATAGATTGTCTGTTTAACTCATTGGCTGCCATTGGTGGTGTCCAGCCTCCAATTCGTTCAGACTGGCAGGTAAACTAGAGCTGTCGAATTTTTTTGACTAACCGATTAGAATATCTTTTTCAAGAGTCCTAACGTCGTTGACCCTTGTGTAGCTTAATCTTTTACGTTTTTTCACTCGTCGGCTGGCTTCGACTGCGCAAGACGTCGAATCCATTTTTGGCATCACAAACCTGATATCGAAAATACTTTCTTATCATGTAGGAGTCAAGGGGTTCCCATTCTTACTCAATAGGTAACCTTGCAAAAGGCCCTGAAACTGATTTTACAAGTCACTGGGTGTGTTCGAATTGCAGGTAGGCCCGATTAACACAAATAACAATTGTCTCCTTTAAAGCTTATCTTTTGCGTTAATATTTACTGGAGGTTATTAAATGGTCCTTCCCTTGTCTCTCAATTCCACTGTGCTCTCCACTCTTGTAATACTACTCCTCGTGATGTGTTACAGAACCGCGCTGCTGCAGTCATGTGAGTCGTAGTGGACGAGGGCGGGAGGGAGGAAGGGAGGTTTGGGAGGAAGGGAGGCGTTGACGTGACGTTGGCACTGACGCGCCTCCCCCTCTTCTTTTACCCTCCAGCATGTGACTTTTCCTCTTCCTTCTCTGGCTTGGCTGACTGTCATTCCCCCTGTTGCACATTCACACACTTTTTTTAGGCTGTTTTGAGTGACGTTTTGGCGGCGAGATAGCTTAAGGGATATGTCATATTGCAGATTGTCGAACAAATACTACAAATCTTGCACTGTAAAATGGGATGCACCCGCAATGTATTTTTCAACAAGCCACACTGGAGTATAAGCAACATGTACACCTTAGTAACTTGATCTTGATACTTAAAAAAGATACTCTACCGTTGTCTCTTAAAGACAAGTGTAAAAGGTTTAGACCGCTGTGTCAGAAGCTATTTGATAAAGTAGTGCCCTACTTCCTCACAACTCAGGGGGAATTTTCTTTGATTTGTCAAATTTGTAGTTTCCCTTTGTGAGTAGTGGTGTTCTACCAGATCTCTAATGCCTGGCATGATCTGGACGCTTCTTTCCTAATAGCCCGAAGGTTAACGCAGGCCCTCTTCAAAGGAGAGAGCGTTGGGTTCACACTCAATAATTCATAAAGGTGCTTACACGGCTTCTGTTTCGTCATCATACACTTGCATCTATTGGATTGGACAGACGTGTTCGTTAGTTGTGTCAAGGTTCAACTTTGAAAATTCAAATTTAGCATTTTCAAATGTGGTCGTGTATGACATCTCAAAAAAGCTCTTGCTAGAAAGACAATAAGCCATTTCAGTTCGAAATGCCTCCTACCAGGTTGCCTTTGAAAACTATACACTTTACTTGGCAACGTACGCTCTATAGCATCTTTCTCAAGGGGGCGTGCAAAAAAGCTGGAGGAAACATTGCTTAAAAGGACAAAGTAAGTCTGTTGTCTTGCTTCTAATTTGGCTGTCATTGACATCGATAGCCATCCAAAGATAAATTGAGCAGATTTGAACCTGGAATATTTAAGCCCGATGCTGCCTTTATCTGACGCGGCAACAACTAAAAATAACAAATGCTTTGTCAAGGGGAGTAACGCAAGGCGACTCAACCTTGTGTGTATTTAATAAATAAGTACGTGCTGACACTGCTCGCGCCAGCCTGTCCATTGCACCTGGTTGCCACGGCGACACAGCATGCTGGCACCTGTGTGTGCGGGGGTGTCCAATGGGCAATGGAAATTTCCTTCAAGCTTTTTTTTTGTTTTACATCTGTGTCCTTGAAAGCCCTCATGTGTACACATACAAACAAAAGCGCACACACATCCATCATTGTTGTGTTATGAATACAAACTTTAATGGTCGGGCTCCACAATATTTGTGTGTTATATCAGTCATTGGCTAAATCTTATATAAGAAGGTGTAGCTAAAAGTTGGGAGGTGTTTTTGTCATTTTAAGTTTGATTATTGGATGAAATCATTAGCAGCCAGGCTAGGTCAGAAATTGTGTGTTGTGGTAGATGGTAAAAGATGGAAATCCATATTGAAAAGAGCTATTGACGGCAACATCCAATATTCATTCCCATTCAAATGGGATTCAGGGGACCAGATTATGTAAATACGCTAGGTGAGGTCATGGAAGGTCAATAGGCAAATGATGCGTGTATTTGAATATGTCAATTTAATATATATATTTTTTTTACAAATTATTTTTGTTATTTTGAATTATTTCAATTTTTGATGAATCACACTTTATTCTTAGTGTACACTGTCACTATTATTAGTTTTTTGCAAAATTATTTTTAGTAGTTTTTTTATGTTAGTTTTTAAAATTATTGTTCATTACAACATTCAGGCATGCAAGACTAATGCAATAACTGGATGTCACAATATTAGCAAAATTTAGAAAAAAACCTCTTTAAACCCCTAAAATATTCACTTTGAAGAATAAATCATCCCCCCAAATAATCTAGAATTTCCATGATACATTTGCTCAAGTCTTTTTGTTGCTCGTTGTGCCACCCGACCGACGTATGTTGTTACCATGACGATAGACAGCGCTGCTCCAAATGCCAAGTGACACTTTAGCAGACGTCCTGGGTTCCTGCATGCGCCTTAGCAGCAGGTTGCAAACTTGACAGAGTGACATAACCCGCAGATGCCCCCCTTAATCTCCCTAACCTCGCAGATCCCATAGTCTTAATCACACACAATAATCCCGCTTGTGGATTACCTATAGTGGAAACAACACACTGATGCATCTATGTTGGCCGTACGCATGTGTTAGCGTGCGATCGTATTTTATGTCGATAATCTGGCGTAAAATCGATATTGGGATATGTGGCAATATCTCAGTGGCAGGTAAAATAGGGCTGCCACAAATAATTGACTCAACAAATTGTTGACCTCAAAACTGAATTGAAACATGAGCTTTCATAGTCAGCCTGTGTGTTTTAAATGAATTGGACGTTTTTTTGGTGTGCAATGTGTTGAATGCATTGTAAAAAAAAATCTAATTTAGAGATTATATGGATCATGTTATCGTAAATAGATATGATGAGTTGATGTCTTCCAGGTTAAGAACCACTGAAATAGATATTATGTAATGCTATGTACATTTTGCGGTAGAATAATGTCTTTGTTAGTTTTTATTAGATTGTCACACAAAATTGCAAAAAAAAAAACATAGTTTGGTTTTTCCATTCAGGATTACGTGGCTTGTTTTTCTCTTTAATAGTTTTGTATATCGTAGATTGATTTCCCGAGACGTGCAACAATAATTGTCGTATATTTCCCCCTATCATGAGATGATTATTATCGAGTTGCATTGAAAATCTTAGTTTATTGGCAGGCACCCAGAGATCGTTTATACGTGTTAGTGTTTTGGTATTTGTGTAATAAATTTGTGTGTGTAGTTAGGCTTTTGTGTGTAAGCGTGTGCGGCCAGACATCCCTCCAACGTAGTTTGCCTGTTGGCCGCGTCAGGGTGAGCTCCAGTCAAAACACTGGCATCATGTCAAGATAGAGAGAGAGAGAGAGAGAGCGAAAGCAAGAGTTGCACTGTTCAGGCCTGCGGCAATCACACTTTTTATTTTTTTTTATTGTTATTGCAGCGAAAATGAACGCAGGCAATGAAATGAGTGGTCTGTCTTAAGTGGGAGACACCAGGGAGGGTTTAAGCCGTAATATATCTGCAGGGAGAATCCAATTATTAGCAGGAGTAGCAATAAGGGCCACTTTAAGCACAGCAGATGAAGAGGAATGTCGTTAGCAATAAAATACTCTTAATAGAAATAGATGACGACGATGACTGGGATTCTAATTGCCAGCTGATTCAAAGATCAGATTGAAATGGGTCAAACGGATTTTCATGTTAACTGGACAGTGCTGCCAAATCTGGAACACGACGGGATGAAATTTGGTTAGATGTTACTCCATCTGAAACGGCATAATTATACCCCGCTAAAAACATACAACACTAACAAAAACTATTTTCTGAGTCTTGCCAAAATGCTACCATATATAAACTACTGTACATGGACATAACATGTGCTTTAAAGGGTGTAATTGTGACTAACTCATTATCAATTAGGATGGTTATAAAAGTATTTTTTTTTAAAGAGAACAAGTAAATCATGAGTGTCAGCTTTATGTTTTAGGAGCAAATTTAAATGAAGATTATATATGCATATTTTTTTTCTCTTTGGGTGTTTTTAGTTTTGTAAAATCTAAAAATTATTTCAGTTTTCCACTTTAATATTAAATACAATTCAATTTATTTATTTATTTTTTTAAATGAAAAACACACAAATGTTTAAAAGACATTTTCCCGTCCCATGTGAAATCGGGTTAACATTAATGCGGCCCGCCAACCAACATTTGACAATAATGATCCTGAAATAAAATCACAAAAAAAGCCTCTTAGGTTAATCTTCATAAAAGTTGAAGTGGCGTAAACAATCAGCCTCTGGCCTCTTCCAAAAGTCTGCAGTAATGCACAGCAGGTGTTCTGCGCATGTTAAAAAAAGACATTTCCCTGGTGGAGGTCACAGCGATAAATCAGCTTCCAAAGAAATAGGACAGGCGGCATGAGCCTCACAGCGGGCCTCCCCGACGCTCCCCTGCCCGACGGTGACGTCCTAATGCACTTAAAGGTGGAACATTTCAGGTGTATATTTTGTACGATTGCTTCGCTACGCTTGTGTATCATTTGGCTTTTGTTTTATGCTTGTTTTTCCCTTAGAAAATGTAATAGTGCGAGCTAATTGCCGCATGTGGGATCAAAATCCTTTGGGAGTTTCTGCTCCGACGCCTCACACTATGATATCATTTTCATCTCAATGCTATTGAGAAAAAGGGCTCCGGATGAGTAGTTTACGGAGATGACAGATGGTAGAATGAAAAATGTAAGTGAGAAGAGCTTGACACTTTTAGTTAATCTTACTTGTGCACAAAGAAAAGGGGATACATCCAGAATTTTGTGGACATTGGCAAAGGTTAAGATCCTTAAATCGCTGTCATTTATAAAGAATTTAACATTTTAACACAGAAAATCAGGTAGATATTGCCATTGACACCAAATGTCTACAAAAAAGTCAAAAAAGTTTGTCATTCACAAAAAAACGGTAATTTTATGTTTGAAAAATGACCGATTTGCTTGTTTATTTATAGTTTCATTAAAACGATTGAGATGAATCATTTTGTATTGTTTACATTTGTATAGACAAATATTTGAAGTACTTTTCCAGCCATTTTTTAACCAAAAATGAAAATCGGATGAAACATTATTGTACAGTTTCGCCTCTAAAGATGATGCACTATGAATATGACATTTATGTGCTTCGAATATAAAGTAATGGTCACCAGTGGCCACTTTACTTCATTTTTCTAAATTCACACAAAAAATAAGAGCATTTGAAAATCTTGTTTTATGCCGCTGAAGAGCTCCAGTTACACTTTCAAGACTGGCATCTTGCTTGAAGAGTTTATGACGCTGTGAACTCTGCCCCTGATCTGATCTGCCCAGATTAGCGTTCAACATACTGCAAATCCAGCGCCACCCCATACATATTGGTTCATCGTGCCGATGTGGCAATTAGCCACGACGGCAAGCAAATGGCAGCGGTGCAGAAATTAAGCCTCGGCCTGCCCGCTTTGGAAAATCAGGCCAAAGGTCTCCGCTTTGACACTACTGACAAACTCGGCGCTAGATGAAATATTGCGTCGTGGATAGACCAACGGGTAAAAGCAATATTGTTGATGCAAGAGTGATTGATTGATGATTTATTACAGGTACTTGCTTTATGGCTAGTTGTCAAAGTGGGTCGTCATCCAAGTTAAAAACAAGATCTGAAAAGCTCAGCGTTGTCTTTGTAGGACACGTAAGAAGCGACTGAAATGACACGAGAATAGTCATCCTGATTTGGCAGACTTCCAGTCGCTCTTCTGGCATGGCTTTTTAAGACTTTGGGTTTGCTCATAATAGAGACGGGTTTTAAATTCCATGTTCCAAGGCCGCGTTTTTGTCTGTAAACTACACCCTGGGATTGCTTCTTGACATTTTTGGGGGGCTACTTAGGGAGTGTCGGAACAGTACATGTGACAATTACTTTACATTCAAGTGAGTAGGCAGAAATTTAGTATTAAAAGAAATGATTCAATGCAACACTTTTTTTTTTGACTCTTTTGAAGTAAGACCCGAATTTGATAGTATACGTACAAGGCGGTCGATTGGCTTGGGCATGATGAGGCGGGTAGTGTGTGATATCATTGAAGTTTGTATTGGTGGTGATAAAGAGAGGGAGTGGCTAAGATTAATGATGGAAAGTTTATAGTTCTTGTGTGCAGGCAACATGATTGTGCCTGAACGCAGGATTAAAAGTGAAAGGCTTTTTTTGGGTGGGCCACCCAGAACAAATAAAGCCAGATATTTTAGTTCCCAGTAGCAATTTTATGGAAATTTTGGATTTCCTTCAGAGACAAATGTTCTCTCCTCAGTTATTCGCATGTCCATTTCAAGTTGAACACTAACTCCAAAGTGGCAATATATTTGTTGATCAGTCACAAAATATAGTTTCCTCTAGGTTGGCTGCCATTACCTGCACTAGATGTTCAGTTTATTTTCAGATGAATGTATTCAAGTCAATACTAATTGGACAAAACACAAAATCGGGTAAGCATGTCAATCAACAGAAGACTCACATTGATTGAATTTGAAGGAGCTATTACGGTCACTTCATCAATTTCCCCCATTTCCCTTCAAAGACAAAGTGTTCCTACAGATTTTAGCCATTTGCAACCAAATTTCCAATCTTTTATCCCTGCTGGATAGCGAAAGAAATGATTTATTCCGAAAGTACTTGCGGCTGAAGAATTTGATCCCTCACTGCAACGCCTGAGTAATATAGTCTTTCAAACAAGTTAATCATTGCCATAATTGGGAGTCGGTTTCTTGGGGGGTTTGCAAAGGGTCACTGGCCGCCCCCTTTCCCCTTCTTTTTGCTATCTTTTTATCCTTGCTTTTTCATTTTTGCCGGGCACGCTGGTTGACCTACTTCCCAAAGACCCGCTCGGCTTGCGTGACCACAGTGCTGCAGCAGCATCACACACCCCTGCGCTTGCTGCTTTGTGATGCTTACACGTGCGCATGTACCACTCTGTGCTGGCTGTATTTCTACCTGAAGATGATGTACTCGAGGATTCGCCAAACTGAATATGACTTAAGTCAGACTTAAGTAAAAATAGTCCATTTGACGTGACTTCGATCTCACAAGACTCGATTCAAACCCTCGATGATTTGTAAATCAAAGCTCACCATTTATAGTATTCTTATTTTTTTACCGATTCTCATCATTGTACCTTCAAAATGTAGACTGAATGAACAAACTGTGTAAACGGATGGGACATCTAGCGTGGGAAATGGTGGCAAATTAGTTATTTGGGTTTTAATCCAGAAATTGCATCTCCTAATTCAAATTTAAAACAGAAAATAGTCATTTTTTCATGTCATGACATACAATTTGCCTTGCATTTTTCAGAATAGATTTGTCTTGCTTGATTTTTGTCACTGTAACTTTCTTCCATACATTTTTTAGGTTAACATAGAATGTATGACGTGGCGTGTACCTTTTTCATTTTTCGAAATATAGAGTTGAAAGCCCAACATGGTGTCATAATAGCAACAAAGTAGTCGTATTACTTGTTTAGTAGAGATAGCGACACACCCACCTAATAGTGTTCTTTTCCCTCGGCCGAGGAATGTCGCTGACGCCAATGATGCAATACAATATAGGTAACAAGGCAAATTCTTCAAAATTTCAAAATGTATCTAGTCCATTTAAAAAAAAAATCCAATTCACTTATTTTATACATAAAAACATCAATCAAATCAAGAAACAAAGAAGTGAAACACATTTTTGTCCCACAAAAAAAACAATTAAAAAACAAAAACATTCCATGTGTATTTTGGTGACTCAAAAATTCCTTGTAAATGACTAAAAAATTGATAGATTTTAAAGAGGCTCCGAAATTCTAATTTTCTGAACAGCAGTTGGAAGAAAAAAGCCAAAGAAAAAACTTTACTTTTAAGGTTGAATTTCAATTGGCATGTCGTGCGTTTCGCAATTACTTTGATTGAATCACAGTCGTCGTCATGGTTGTTCTTAAAAAATTCCTCTTGGCTTGACCCGGGTTTAGACTTGGATCTTTTGACAAAATCTGATACTAGAGGCTAAGGTTCCACTGTTTGTGTGCAATAATTAACACATCATAGTTACTAAGTTACCATCTCTCGTGTTTGATCATTAGTGTCGAGCCACCACATATCCTGTGTACTCTCACACACACTTTTGATTTGATGTGTTGTATTTTTTTGTGCATGCTTGAGCCAAACACACAAACATACAAATACACACACACACACCTTTGTTTAGATATCCAAAAAGGATCTTGCTTGTCCTGGCCTGCTCCCACTGCTTTTCATTTTTCTCGTGTTTATGTCCACATCTTATTCACTCCCCTTTGTCTATTTCATGTTGACTTTACACAGACATTCGTGTCAAAAACCTGCGCAAAAGTGTGCACACCCAAACGTGCATTAGGTTTAGTTTTTACATTTTGAGACGGAGGTACAAAAATACTATTGTTAGTGTTTGAAATGCAACTTTGAGTCACAATAATACCCTGATATTTTCACAATCCTGATATGGCATCTCATTAGAAATCACAATGAATATTTGAATTTTGTATGAAACATAACTTATGTGCAATGTTTTTCTATTACATTTCAATTAGAGCCAATTGGCTTATTTTGTATAGCTTCATCCCAATAAGTTGGAATGATTCACCAAGTTAAAACGACCCGATCCTTGACTTTGCCGATATTATCCGCCTCTGATAGCCCGTGTTTAGGTCTGACTGCCTTTCAAGGCGAATTTCTCGGGTTTTCATTCAAAGGGCTTGAGCTTGCTTGTCATGCTAAGCTAAGCTTTCAGAAAAAAAAAAAGTAAATTGGAGACGTCCGAGCTTGGCAAATGTTCCATTTATGGCATCGCCGTCTCCTGCGACTGAAACGAGGCTAATTAGTGAAAGGTGGGGGTGCTCAGGATGGACCTTTTAGGGCGAAGAAGAGCCCTGCACCGCCTCCTCATCCTCATTCTTTTGCTCTACTGCAGTGCAGGATGAAGTGCGCTCTGGTTCACGTAGCCTCCAGCAATATTTTTTTTTGGGAGACTTTAGTAGATCGCCTTTGTCGTTGTCATGATTCAACGAGTCCGATTAGTGTAATGGTGATACAATTCAACCCAAGCCTACCAGGAACAGTCGTTAAGGGATGCTTAAAGTAGGAGTTCCGATCACATATTTTTGCATGTGAGATCAACTCACCTGATTTTGAAATTGACAGTTTTAATAGGACAGTCAAAATAAAACAAACTGTACAAATTGTACTTACCATATTTTCTTTCATATAAGCCTTCCCGCGTATAAGCCACACTTAAAATTGCCTTAAAATCGTTGAATTTGACCATTTCTCGCATATAAGTCGGCAACCTGTTCCACAATTTTCAGTACGTGTTTATTTGAATAAAGCAGGTGTTTTTTTTCTTCCAGACCGTGGTGAGGAAGTCCAACAATGCTTGACGCAAAAACATGCAAACGTCTTTTTGTAGATGCCGCAAAGAGCCTACAATGAGTGCAGATAAACTTCGGGGAGGTCGTAGGTCGTAGTTCAATGTCTTTCTGCTTTTGTATTTGCGTGTGCATATCTGTCCATGCCTAATATGGAGCTGCTAGCTCTAACTGTGGGAGTCTCTGTGTGCCGTTGCCAATTGTGCACACACACAGAATCCAACTTTCAAGCAGTTTTTTTCGTTTGTTTGTGCCTTCAAACTGTGCTATTCTCAAATAATTTGACTTTTATTATTAGAAAATTACCAATAGCGTTGTGACAATATACTCTTAAATACTATATTCCAATACCATAGTTACCAAAGACTACAAATCTTCCAAACTATATATATATAGCAAACTCCTAAATTCAAATTCATTTGTATCAAAACTAAGACTTTTTAGCAATTTACTTGAACAAAAATAAAAAGTCTACGTTTTTGGCTGGTCATTTTATCTTATCATGACGATTCATTTTGAAACGCAATGTCGTGTTCCAAATAGGTTTTGCATCTTGCATCAATTGTGACTCAGTTAACTCATCAAACCGTTATAGCTGTAAAATAAGTTATACAATAGAAAATTGGACTGTTCCTGTCGTTAAAAGTAGGTAATTATTCCTCAGGTGTGCTGTGAGGCATCAAAACGGAACACCGAAGAAGTCTGGTCACACAGGACTAATTCTACGTGTTAAGCCACTTATCCGTGGTTATCTTGTGGCGTCAGTCTAAGCGGCCTAGTCAGCTAACTCAAGGCACCACTCGGACAGAGTCGTCTTTTTATTTATTTATTTAGCTCTGTCCACCTTACTTCCGATGATGTCAGATGCTCTTAATGTAGCTTTTAAAATTGCTCTTAGTCAACTTTTTATGGCTGACATTTATTGTATATGAAAGACTAAAAAGTTCTAATCACCCTCCTAACCGTGTAAATAGAAATCATCTTTTTTTTTCTTGGACTAAGATCCGTTTTAAGTCATTAAGTGTTACGAGATGTTAGTCATCATACATTAAAAGTTCAATATTAGTACTTCTAAATTACCCAATTTTTCCTCTTTGAAAAATCCCTTAAATTCAGATTGAGCCTTCAAAACAGGTTGAAAATTGGAATGTGCACATTCCTTATATTTCGCATTTTAGAGATGTATTTTCTCCAGTATTTTGATTTTTGCGGGCTATTAACTTTGACTAAAGAGTCTGTAATAATGCTGTGGTCGGAGAAGGTGGCTTATGATATTAGATTTATGCCACAATTCAATAAGTGTCACGTGAAATAACGCATACGCCAAACGTGTTTGAAGCGTACAAGAATCTCTTTTATGCGTAGATTGTGTGGAATGGCAAATTTTGATGGGCTGCGTTCTGCCCATTAACACTTTGAACACGTTTCACATAGGCCATATTTCACGTGACGCTTATAAAATTTTGACAGGATTCTAACACCATGAGCCACCTTCTGATGATCCCAGCGTTACTACAATCCAACTGGGGTTGAAAAGTGTGCAAATGTTTGGCTGTGTTTCGCAAATCTGTGTGAAATGTCAGGATGTGGATGGGAATTTTAATGGGGGAACACACACTGTCTTGTAATAATGTCAGTGCCATTGTGCAAGTGTGTGTGTGTGTGCGTGTGTGTATGTTTGCTCGGCATCCCTCACACCTCAAGGACAGAAAGACGATTACTTTATTCTCCCTCCTATATGTGTGTGTGTGTGTAATGATGTTAGGCTACCACTGCAATATCTTGATGTATTTTATGTGTGCTTATAGTATTACAGTATGTACAGTATGTGCGTGTGTGTGTGTGTGTGTGTGTGTGTGTGTTGTCCTTGCATGTGACAGGACTCACAAGAGATATTATATTTTTACGGTCCATAGCAAAATGCGCATTGGCAACACTAATAACTGCAATTGGATGTCAAATGGGCCTGTAAAATTCTGTCTCATGGGCCGAGAATGACCCCCCAGCTGGGCTTGTTTGACACTGGTGTCCTATAGGAATGAATAAAAACATTCAAAAAAGGGCAAAGATTTATTTTGGGGATCTCTTGTAACTGACCTTCCTAGTGAATTTCATATGTCAAAGATCCAATTTTTGGGGGTCATTTTCTTGGCCATTCTTTGGGGGTCACATGGTGTTATAATGGCTGAGTGACACGTCTAACCTTTTCCTGTGTGCTGTAGTGTTAATATCTTCTACGTGAGTGTGGCCATGATGGATAGACAAGGCTGCATGTGCTGACATTTGTGTACGTATTAATAGCTAAGCGTGTGTGTGTGTGTGTGTGTGTGTGTGTGTGTGCGTACATGTGTTAAGTGTGCGTGCTAATTGCTAAAGTCCATTCTATTTTGGCCCGCTCGCGAAAATAGACGACATAACTGGCATGCAGTCTTTGAGGCGGCCACAATTTTATCTTTCATCTGACCTTGCGAGATGCAGCTAACGTGTCCTCTAGCGTTCCGTTATTTTTGGCTCGTCGCCTCACTTTAAGTTATGACTTTCTAAGTGTGCTCATGTATTTTGGAATCAACGTTGAGATGCGCGTGGTAGTCATCTGAGGTTCAAATCCAGTTATGGGTGCTTCATTTGGGCCCTCAATGACAACCAATGAGTCAACATTGACTCTATTCTAGTGGTTCACATTCAATATTAGAAGTCTGGGTCCAATATAATTGATATATTAGATGGATGGATGAATGCCAATGTATAGCTTTCTCAGATTATATACTTAAGTTAATCAACTGGTTTAAAAAGACAAGTGAGTAATGATCAGTCTCTTCTCTTAGGAAATATTCACATCTGCCCTGTTTGGTCTGGACTAAACCCAAAGATTTTGTGGCGTGCACGTTTAGGGCAGTTGTGAATGAAAACCAGCGAACTCTGATGCGGGGAGGGCAAAGTGCTGATATGGTGAAAGTCGATCAAAGGTGCTGGAACAACGAAAAAGGACGCAAAAGTTGTTTCACTTGAAGGGTTGCAGAGTCCATATTGAGCAACACTGGTGTGTGCTTGCATGGATTTATGTCTCTGTGTGTGTCAATGGCGTCATTGCGTTTGGCCATGACTAGTTGGTCGGCTACTGTAACGCAAAGGTGGTACTTCTTCGCTGACCAATGACAGGAGAGATGGGTTAGCTTCATTTACGTGACCCGTTCTTCAGGGGAAATAGAGCCATGCATTGCAGTAATGTTTTTACTATTATATTTTATGTTATACTACCTTGTTTTTATTTACACTTTGAATCTATTATGTTTACTGTACAGCACTTTTTAATAACTGCTGTTGTTTTTAAAGTGCTTTATAAAATCGACTTGAATCCTCGATAAAGTTTGACCGATATAACGGGCCAATTTATGCACTTTTTTTCAAGATCAGTAGATCAAGATCTTTCTTCAAAAGTTCGGTCGATATGCTTAAGATGTCAAATCAAATCTATCTGGCTCTACCATGCGCGTGCACACAGGCGTTTGTTGCGGTGACACCACCATGTTGGCTACTTCCATGGCTGGCTTCATCTCCCTGGAGACGGAGGATTGCGCAATCACACACACACTAACACGAACAATTATCTCTCATTCAAATGTGTGAATTGTCTTCATCATGTCAGGGGAAAAAAATCGGCGTCCTCACATGACCCTTCACACTCATCACGGTCGAGACAAAGTGAACCCCCCCCCCCCTCCACAAACACACACACACACGAACACACACACACTCGATCGCCTGGCTGGTGCTCAGGGGCTTCAACATGTGATGTAAGTCGGGGAGGGAGAGAGATCAAGTGTAGCGAGGTTGTATCTTGGAGCAACAAGAGTAGCCTGCGTTGCTTTCAAATGCACTCAAGCACATTTGTGTCTTTCTTAACTTGTTTACTGCCATTGATGATCTTAGATGTCCAATTCAATGAGCTCAAAACCATGGAAAAAAATGAGCACACGGTCCTATAGTGGGATGTCTTTTTTTAGAATTTTGTTGCTTATAACGTTCTCCTTCCTGCGTGGAGTTTGCATGTTCTCCCCAGGCCTGTGTGGGTTTTCTCCGGGGACTCCGGTGGTCCTAAAGGTTTCAAAATGAGTCGGAAATGTTATATAGTGTTATTGGGTTGCCCTTATGATTATGGAAACTCCTAAGTATATTGATATTGGATGTTGGGTGAAATGTTTCCAACTTAGCGGCAGTTGTCGTTGTACCATTTCATTTTGTTCTTGCGGTTCCATCTTCAAGATGGCAACTCACTTCCTCAGCTGCTTCCCGCTGTCACCGCCCTCGGGAGGTGAGGATGCAGCGTCTGCAGGCCGGCGTGAGGATGAGTGTCATGGAAACAGTGTGGCTATAAATATAGCGTGCATCACGCGTGTTTCCTTCCTGCATTCGCGGATGAAAAAATCCCAATGAGAAATGTCAGGGAAAAACCCCACAGATTTGGTCAGCAGTTCAATAAGGAATGGTGCTTCCATACATGAATGTGGAACGGACATATTGTCTTGTTGTTACGGTGATCAAAAATCAGGCCCGATTGTGTCATGTTCACAAGATCGCAATTGAGTAGAAGATTTAATTATAGTAACTCATTTGCATTGCATTGAATGAGGTAAATGCTACAAGAAGAATATTGCAGAAAAATATTAACTATATACACAGTACATTTTATACTATTTATATTTACATTACTGAAACAAACTTTACAGACTAATACTTTTTCCCCCCGTTATATTGTGTGTGGTTTGAGAGATACTGTCCTGTTGCCAGGTAGAACAGGTTTGGGCAAACGTCGCTTTAAGATGGATTTTAAAGCGCCACAAATTGCAGATTTGTTTTGGCACACAAGGCCTAAAGAAGTATCGATGTATAGTCGTATGTCTCATCAAATAACCCAGTGGAATTATTAATTCATCGCAGACAGCTTTAGCCGTTTGTCTGCATTTTAGCGAGAAGAGCAGACGGGGAACGCTTAGCGGCAAATTGTTTTCGACGTGTCCGTGTCCTCGTCGGTGTCATCTCACATTTGTCAACAGTTATAACAAAGTGCTTGTGAAAGTCATCACATCGCTCTTATAATAGAGGTCTTCGAGAGCCCTTCCTTTGGTGGTATTTCTCAGTAAATAATGCATGAAACCTGAAGACTACATTTTCCTAACAGGTACGTTAACTCATCGGCTGCCATTGACAACGCTAAAACTCTAATTCATTTTGATGGGGAGGGGCCAATTCCTTGATTCTGCCAGATCAGGATTGAAATGATTTTTAAAAAGCCTGCACTTAAGTCGCTAATGCAAATCAACACTGGTGGAGTGTATTTATATGTAAATTGTCATTTCATTGGCATAATGAGGCGAAGCATGTATTGTGTGATGTCTTTAAGTATGCAGGATCTGTGCGACTGCAGCTGTAATCACCGCAGAGTGGAGATGGGTGTGCGCACGTGTGTGACGGCTGTGCTTGTTTTCACTGTACGTTTCCACGGAGCCAAATGGTGGCGTGATTCCGCAGGAACAGCATGCGGCGGCGTGGCTCGGTGTCAAGGCGCCAAGCCTCATCAATTTGCTGATTGGTCATAAACATCATGGATGTGAGTGTGCACTCCAGGCCACTAGTGGGCAGATCCGGGATAACTGGAATTACGCTCTGAAAGTATTATCGGGAGAACGGTTGTTTAAATTACATCAATTATTTGATTTACATTTTTTCCTCGATGTTAAGAATTTAGGGTATATGCTGTCTTAATGTTATTTAAAATGTCTTATTGTGTCAAAATTTCACATGTATAGAGTATAACATAAAATTATGACTTCTGACTCCATCCTCAAATAGCAAACAAATATTCTGATAATATTGTGAAATGACTATGGAATTTTAATCCAAGGAATTTTTTTTTCTTTTAATCTCAAAATTATGGCCATTGTTAAAATTTCCCCCAAAACATATTTCAACCTTATTTTCCAAACGGTACTTATTTCTCTTAAAGCCTAAAATTGATCCATTTCAGTATTATTTGGTCTTTTTCCCACTTGAACTCCTGAAATCAATCGAAAACTTGATTTAACTACATTTTAAATGGGTATTATAAGTTTCATCATCTTGTAAGATTTTCTCAAAAAATGTACCAAATTTTTCCCTAGGCAAAATACAAATCCCACCATTTCAACTTTAATGTAACCTCCAACAATAACTAGGCGTGTTGCACAGCCAACTAGCGGCCTTGGCATGCACAGCACCCCATTTTTAACCATTGCCCCGACTGACTGACTCACTAAGATGCTTCAGCAAGTATTTTGAGTAAATCCATTTTGGACGTGGAGCATATATGGCGCTTGCGGAGATGTTTTGAAGCGGCATGCGAGCGAGCGTTTGTGTGACTTTGACAGTCGGTGCACCCCCGAGGCCTCCATTCGCACGTGATACGTTTGGGAAAAGACCGCCGCCGTTGTGTGTGTACGTGTTTGCGAGACAGCTGTTTCCAGCCATATCCTTTCAACCTCTACCCCATCACCCCAACACACACACAAACACACACACACATAACAACACACATTTTGGCACCCCGGTCTTCTCCAGAAGATCTATGCCCGTCCGTCCTGGCTGCGATTGAATTTCAAAACAAACCTACCCCCTCCCCGCTTTTCTGGCACCAACTTTTCCCACCCCGGATGGAGGGAGCGGGCTGTTTATTGACAGTGACACCCCTAAATTTCCAACATGGATAGGATTAGATGAAATTTTCCCACACCTCGTCGCCATTCTGGTTTGCGTGTGTGGAGATGCTTGTTTTGGGGGGCGCCTTTGATGTATAAAAGTCAGGGGGAGGTCTCATGAGATGTCGGGTGGGGAGCGCGTCCCTCTGGAGTACCCGATGGAGGAAGCTTCCAAAAGGAACTTCCATTTTTAGACGTTAAGCCGAGGGAAAGAAAATGGAGAGTCACTTGATGTTCTGCTTTGAACTGGAGAATCCGTTTGGTAACAAGATGGTCTTTTTCAAGCGAACTCCACCAAAACAGTACCTTTGGGTATTAGTAGTCGTGTTGACACACCCGTTGGGGCTTTTCAGCAAGAAAACAATATTTTCTTCCAATGAAAGCCACACTGGACTATAATTTGCAGGTGTCCGATGGGGTCACGGATGGGCCAGAATTTATGGTAGCTGACTCTGGTTGCCAGCCAAAGTGGGTCACCAAAATATTCCTGTATTGCTTTTTTAAATGGGCTTGGAGGTTCACTTCCTCTATTTCAGGCTGACTTTTAGTATTTATTTTTCTTCATTATTACTTCTTTTTTGCAACAATTGCATTCACAGTGTGTGCAAAAGACTTCCCCTTTGGGTGATGTATGTCTGTGTATTTTTCTTCCAACAAAATCTCAACATTATAGATGCCTTTTTCTCCTCTTTCCTTCTGGTTTAAAGAGCCATGACCACACGGCTGAATGCGCGCACGCGTGCACAGCCCATTGCACAAACTATTTTTTTCTCAGTTCCTCCTCCATCCGTCCTCGTCTTCTTCACTTGCTTTCCCGGTGATGCGGGTCCACACTCCTCTTTTTCTCTACAATGTGTGATTGTGTATGGGTGTCCAGGCCATTCCGATTAAGCCATTGCAGTAGTATACGATTTGCTTATTCTGCCCAGATACACGTTCTTCCTATCTCTATTGTAGTTTAGCAGAAGGATAGCATGGAGAAAAGTGTGGATTAAATAGTGAAATACAGTGTTTTAAAATATTCCTCATTGTGAAGGACATCCACTGGTTGATTATTTTTTAGGCTATTTAGGACACGGGGCTGATGGGAAATGGAGTCCAGCTGTCAAATCTGCCTTTTCACTGCTTTCTCCTCAGCTAGCTCCTCTCTTATTTCCTTCACGTGTCATATTGCTTATCTCTGAAGTTCCTGGAAATCCTATCCGACGACCTTGACAAACGGTGTTCGTGTGTGTAAGCGACAGTGCGCGATAAGCATTTTGCGTGCTGCGGGGCAACAAGGCATATTGCAGACAAACAGTTTACTGCCAAGTAATGTATGTTTAACATCATTAGAGCTATGGCAAGATATAAAGTATGGAACGCTGCATCTTATGTATTTGGACACTTGGAAAGATTGAATGTTTTTTTTTTTTTTTTTTAGCAAGACATTTCCTTGAATTTCACAACATACAAATGAAGCTGTGATAGGGCCTGTGCTAAGATTGCTGCGCCACTGAGTTCATGAATAATTTGCATTCAAGCAGGAATTTACTGTGCTAAGCATCTCGTTAACAAACGTGACTCCTGGTTTTGTGGGCACAATATTGGAAAGGCAAATCTTATCATTTTTATGACTCAATAATCCAATTATTCTTGGATACCAAAGAAATAATAACAAGAAATGGCTTCCCACAAATTAAAACGAAAAAATCTGTCCACCCACTTCAAATAAATTTGATAAAATCTAAAATGCTAAAAATATAAATAGTACAAATGTCTTCTTCCTCTTTCCTAGATGCAGCTTCACACTTATTAAGTGATCATAATACAAAGTGGTATTCATAGCAGGAGAAAGAAGTAACGTCTTATATTCCAGAAATTACCATCATTAGATTCTATATGAGGCAAAAGGACTACTAATGGACTAAGAAGCAAAAAAAAAACATATTTTGCAGTCCGTTTGCACAAGGTCTGTGTCATTTAATGTCACTGCAAGGCGGGATGGGGAGTTTAACGCCACATGTGCACCAGCCGAAGAACGTGACAAAAAGAAATCTTGGAAAATGAGAAGCATGGTTAGTAACGAAGGAACGTGGGAGGGATGACGTTTATTCTCGCCCGTTGACTCGTAATGAGCTTGTTCTCTCGCTGAGACCGATTCCAAGCGTTCGACCTCCTCTTATAGCAAGGACACTTTGCCAGTGTACATTAATGCGGCAGGAGTCATTTTACTGTATGTACACTATGTAAATGCCTAACCTCTAGTGTGTTAATATCTTATCGCATGCAAACCCTTCAGTAGTTGTTTAAATCATGTTGTAAAATATAACTACTTTTTGCGAGCCAGACTTCTACTAATTTTAAATTCACTAGTAATTCATGCTCATTTTTAACAGGTTTAAAGGCCTGTCAGTGTGCCATACAAATTGTTGTGTTTTTATTCTTGTGGACACTATCTTTGAAGTCCTACTCTTCAGCCATTGGTTAAGTGATAATTTTGAAACTTGGTAGCTTTTGTAGCATGGCTCGCTATTTACCGATCCTCAGAAGCTGCTTTTTTTTGTATCAGGGCTGATTAATTAACCCTTTCAGTGTGGCCCCAGTTTCTCAACTAGGTCTACAATGTCTTGTGTGTCTTGCTACTGCAACCAAGACATTTCCCGAACACGGGACGAAATAAAATTCTAATCTAATCTGATAGTTAAAATCAAAAATATCAATAATGACTACTATTTTTTAATACTAACGCACAGGATAACAGTAAGTAGTGTATGTGTGTGTCGAAGAGATCATCTGTGTGTGGCAGACGCTACTCAAGTGAGCGGCAGCCTGCCAGGAATAAGTCATGAGACCCATGCATGAGCTAAATTTAGAACTATACACACACACACACACACACACACACACACACACACACACACACACACACACACACACACACATGCACACTGGCAATGGCAGCCAATGGCAATTAAGCTGCAATCAATCACATACTTCTGAATGTTATGTGCGTACGTATGAGTGTTAATTTTCATCCTGTGTTTCTTCTTACTTTATTAGTTGGCGGCCACGTGCAAAGTCACGAGTGGACCGCTTTCCATTTCCTCCAACCCTTTCATGCACGGATTGGGATTTTTTTTTTTTAACCCTTAAATTTAACCCTTTAAATAGTGATCTTATTTCAACTTTAGAACTTTTGACAACTCGAAAGGACATAAACTAGAGGGAGAACAATCCTAAGTGACAGAGCCGTTGATATGGCAGTATGACGTTTTGCCGGTGAAGAAAAGCCGATTCTGAGCTCAGGAACGAAAGCGTTGTGGCCCGATGGTTTGGGTGATGCCTGTGAGAAAAAATAAGCCACAACCTGTCAATCATTTGGCGCTCAGTTGTAAGCAAGGTTAAAAAACAAACCACTAGACTGCAATGATTTTTTTTTTTTACATAATTCCGTGGGATGACAAACATACTTCCTTACTTACCCAAATTTCTCGACTAGAATTTCCTCTGCTTTGAACCCTGCGATATACAGTCCAGTGCGGCTTATGTGCGGATTTTAACAGGCCATATGTCTTTAGTCGGGTTGTCAAGACCTGAAAACCAGTAAGTGTGTAATGTCTAACACTGACATATCTACTAATGATTAGCTGTCCACTATTGTGTATTCCACGCTCAAGGTTTAATGTGTAGTTGTGCGTGTATGTACAGTCCTGACGATCGATGGCGCTTAGATGTCATGTGTTTAAACCGCTTCTTGTCAAAGTGACCTCCAAGAATGGTGAGGGACTCGGCCATCTTCAAGTGCTGTGAGAGTGTGAGGCAATTACAGTGAAGTTGCTCCCTCATCACCATTGCTCAACGCTTCACCTTCGCGCAATTTGACGTAAGATCACTTATAATGTATAAGTGCACATGCGGAAAATGCACTATGCTGAGTACTTACTTTTTACACCTGCTATAAGGGAAGCACTTTAAGAATGTGCTAATGTTAACTTAGTTAACCATTATACTACATAAGTGTAGTACACGTAAAAAATATTGTTTTTTTTGGTTTTCAATACCGATTTTGCTAATTTATTTATTGTTTGTTCACAGTCAGTACATAAGCTTAGCTCTTCTCGACCTTTTGTTTAAAGTTGTCGTCGTTTTATGGGACAAAAAAGACCGTGGGGGTGAAGAAATTAGGGACCCGAGACCTTCTTTTTTGCTTTGCTGACCTTGTGTGGCGCTCTTTTAAGAGTGTGTGTTTAGTGTCTGACCTCACGTCAAACCATGCCACCACATCTATTGGATTTCCCACACGCGTGGATCAATAAAAACTCTCGTTAATGGAGAGAACTCATTGGCTGAAAGGTCACATGACGGCCGTCTACTCCAGTGCTGCCCGCTTTTTGGCTCATATGTATATTTAGAGCAGTATTAGAGAGTCTCACCCAAACTGTGACAATTGTATGTAATTCTACTACATATGCAACCTCACTATATGTAGCATTGCATGCTCATTACAGCCTAACTTACCATAGAGACATCATGTAGGAATACTAATAACTGATAGGACCTGAAAGGGGGAAGTTAGGACAGATTTGGGTCGGTCTTTTATCACTGTAGAATTTATTTGTGTATGGCAATGCGATTGCATAATTCGAAGTGTCTGATATCAATCCTACCGATCCTCTCCGCATTGTCGTCATCATCATAGTTCTTGGCCAAAGGTAAGCGGACCATAGAGAAGAAGGCGTTTAAATTTAGCAGTGTGGGACGTCGCAGTGGGGCCGATCGGCCTTTCCACGCGGACGCTCTTCTTTTAGCGCCGTTAGCACTCGTGCGTGCAGGCAGCCGAGCTATAAATAGCGTGGCTTTCATTCGCCGTTGTCTCAGCAGTGGCGTTTGTTCTCTATCTCTCTTTTTCACCGTTTCCCAGAGCACAGTTTGACCACACATGGAATAGCAGAGTACAATGACAAGATGATTTTAGTCATTATGGTTTGTTTGTGCAAGGTGGATGCTGTAAAGAATAACAGCCAAGACAAGTGATCAGATGTTCAATTACAAGGTGGATTTGGGCTTTTGTCTGGATTAATTCGCAGTCATTTATCACTGTTAATTAGACGTGGATTATAGACAACAAGCACCCAGGATCTCTTCTATCATGTTAACACACACATGATAATAATAATAATGATAATAATGATAATAATAATACAAGGGCGCACATCACTTCTTAGTACGGACAGGAATTATTTTGTATTGCGAGTGGGAGACATGCCCCAAATTTGTATAAACTAAGTCCTTACTGTACAGATTTATTGTCTTGAGATTGTCCCTATATTTAATAGTCATATTGGTTGATTTGTTAACATGCTGAACTCCTCCTGAACTCCAATATTCCCTGGAACTTTTCCGATTCAATAACATCAAAGGTATCAGTACTCTTCATGCCCGTTTGCTTAATCGGCCATTTTTTTCTTTCCTCCTCCTAATGGCCCAGTTAAGCCCTGGTATCACAATCCAAAGACACTCTGATGAATATGTCCACTGAACGCTTGCTATTGTCTTTGAGGAAGACATTACGTCCAGGAAATAATAACCCCATTTTTGTTTTATTATTTTTTGCATCCCTTTCTGGCACGGGCGGATTTTCCTAAATAATCACAGCATGAACTGTGTCTGACCCCTGTCGCATCCCCTCCTCCCAAAGTGGGGGACTGCACTGCATCTGAAAATAATGACCTGGCTACTTTTCCATCACTCAAATTTGTAGTGACTGAGGCACAGCTTTGTCATCAATTTAGGTAAATTATCCATCCGTGCCATTTAAAATGGATTGGACGTACAAAACTGTCAATGGCTGTCTATTAGTAAACTGGGTTTGAATGGCGGTGAATCATTTTCAACTGTAGTAGCTGATGTACAAGGTTGACTTTCATTTCTTCATTTTCCATTCTGCCTAGCCTTAGTAGACCAGTGGGGGTGCTATAAGGAAACTGAAATACACAGGGAAAACCCATGCAGACAATGGGAGAACATGCAATCTTTACCCAGTAAGAAAATTGCTTCTAAATTCACGATTAATGTCATGACAAAGGATGGACTGTAAATTGCCCAAAACTAAACACTGCTCAATTATTATATCTACATATGTGATTGAAGTGAGGCAGGGAAAGGACCAATCACATGTGGGCGCCCCTCCTAATAGAATTGGATTGCAAGGCCTTTGCAGAGGACCGCGCCTCACATTTGGGCAAAGATGCATGCTTGGCCAGATGAAAAAGGAGAAGAAAGATGGCGCCCGTGAGCGGCCCGGGATGTGATCGGCATGCTAAGAGCGCGTCAGGCGCGCCCACGACCGCTTGCACATGCACGTGCGCACACCTGCACGAGCAGCTGGAAGGAAACGAAGCAATGGGAGTGTCTAATGGAGGGCGACCGCTCTCTCTTTCCCCCTCGTCCTATCTTCCTCTAAGTCACGACTGCCTCCATCATTCTTTTCATTGTGGAAGAACGGTGACGCTAGCGAACAGTTGCGGTTATATTTTTTCGTCTCGGATGATGGGCGATCATGAAATGCTTGCTTCAAAGCAAATTGGATATTTTGTGGGACTGTTCATATTAGAGATGAAATTTCATTTGACGTTAGGTGCAAGTGAATTGCTCCCATTGGAAATGAATTGGATTTGTCGCCCTCAATAACAGCCAATGAATTAACACAATTAGAGTAGATCATTTTTAGCAGCATGCTGTTATTTCCGTAATTAAACACTAACACCTTTTTAAAACAATACTACTTTGTGGTTAGGCATTTTTTTTAGCACCTATCGCTATGCTTAATGGCATCATTTAAAGGGACAGGCCTAGTCACATGCTTTATTGTCCCAGCAGACATGTTCTCATCTGTTGTACAATAGCGCATTCATCTTTTTGTTGTCTCTAGTCTAGAAACAATGTACAATCCAGGCCATACTCTGAACGTGTATTATTATTTTTTTAGTTGTTACTTAACGACTTCCATTTCGTGTTATCTAATGTCTGTAGTATGCCACACTTTTCCGGTTGTGTCACCTACTTTGCTTCCCTTTTTTCACAGCTTCACAATGACTCGACTCAATGTGCCATGTGTGTCAATGAGTCTAAGCCACAAGGATGTTTGCTTCCTCTGTGGAAAATCACTGCTTCAACAGTAGATGGCCTTTGATTCTTGTCATTGTGTCAATATGAAATCATGCTTGTGTGATAAAAGCCTAACATAATGGCTCTTCAGTTTTGCAGCGTCATTTTTGCTTCCCAGCCGTGAATGTTGCCGATGCCATCGCTTATCTGATGGCGGGATTCCATGTTTCTATGTGAATTTGAATGATGACCTCTTTTGGTTTTGTGTGTCCAGTATGGAGAGGAGGAGGTGTGCTCAGATCGCCTGGACACGGACTTTCCCGACATCGACCTCTCCCAGTTGGACACCAGCGACTTTGACAGCGTCAACTGCCTGGGCGAACTCCAGTGGTGCAGTGACCAGGCGGCGGATGCGTCGCCGGTCTCCATTCGGTACAGCAACCCTGACGAGCTTTTTGAGGTATACAGTTGCCATTTTTTACTCTAAGTTTTGAACCAGAACTATGCACTTATTTTCCATCCATACAAGTTCTTAATAAGAATGTGCCCATCCGATCACTGGCGGAATCACATTATTTTCAAAAATTTGGAATCGGGTGAAAAAATAGAATGTATTTATTTAGTTTTACTCATGAGGATTGTCTCATTGCCTATCATTGACGTTGCTGGCGTTTGATTATAACTGAGTCAAATTTGATTGGACACCTTTCGCGATCGACAGCAAGTGAAATATGATGACTCAATACCAATCAGGCATCCCCAGGTGATTCACAAGCAAAAAAAAATAATAATCGGTGCATTCCCGGTTCTTAAGTTATTCATACACACTGACCTTTGATCCAATGAGGCTAATTGATCGTTTATGTGCTCGCGCTACAAGGATAAGGTGAAGTTCAAAAGTATTTTCCGCCACGTTCCAGATTGAAGAGGAGAACGCGGCATTGCTGGCCGCTCTGACGGACAGTTTGGACGGCATGGTGGACTCCGAGGTGAGCGGCCTCTCCGTCTTCCCCGCCTTGGGAGACGACGAGCCCGAAGAAGACGAGAAAGACCAAGAGCACATTCGCCATCTTTCTGTCAGTGCAAACCACTTAAAACGCTCACATGACAGCGAGGACCCCTCACTGGTAAGATCACTTTTCTTTCTATTTTCTACCTGACTAAATTTGAAATCAATGGCAGCCAATGGCTTAGAAAATACAATATGTTCTTCCAAGTTGCCTACCATCAATATCGCTGGTAAACGTCTAATCTGTTTGCACTGGGATGAGGTTATTGCTAATAGATAGTATAATTCAAATGGTAAGAAAACAGTAGTGTTGTATAGTACAGAAATTACGGTAATAGGAGTTCACAAGGAATATACAAAATTACATTTCTTGTGACATGTGGTCATGCAAAAACAAAGAAATAATTGGAATTTTTGCAATCAATATCATATATACAACATTTTAGTATCGATGTTTATTCTTATCATCCCTACCAAAAGCTCATTGGCCTGTATAAATCCATGAATAAGCCACAGGGTTCAAAGCGAAAGAAAATATTAGCGTGGAATTATGGTAGTCCGTTTCACACCAACTTGCCTCTCTCACTTTTTACACATCGTTGTGGGATGCCTTACCAGACCCCCCCCCTTTCTCTCGCGGGTGCCCCCTTCAGTTATTCCCTGAAGTTCCAAGACTTCCAGGAATTTAATTTTATTTGTCTTGTCCTGGACCCGTGTAACCCCGTGGACGCTAAATATCCTGCATCTTGATAGTCTCCTGCCACAATGCTAACATGTTCTGGTAGATGGACTCTAACTCATCATTGACAAAAGTTTAAAAGACTTTAGTGTGTGAATCCTTGTGCTGTAGCTGGAATACAAAGATGCTTTTGTTCCGAATGGCCGGAGCGTAAATATTCTCTCAGCTTGACCATTTGTATGTAGGAGCCATTCTATTAAAACTCCACAATCGTAATTAATGGCCTAAGTCACATTGTTTTTTTTTCCAAAAAGTAATTTTCAAACTCTAACGAGGCTAGTCAGAAGTATCAAAAAATTTAAATTTGAATGCGGATGCAATATTTGATTGCAAAAGTTAATAATATTGTTATTTTTTGCACGAGAAAGGTCAACAGAAATTTGGTGTCATGGAGTCAATTAGATTTTGCGCTAATATTGATCGATATAGTGGGTATTTTTGCATTGTTATCCCATTGAGGGTATTAGTCATTGTTCATTTGCTGCCTGCCCCTTCCTCTTCAAAATGATTGGGTGTCGACTAATAATAAATGGATCTAAATAGAGCCAAATAGTAAGATTTCCATGCATGTCAATGTATTTGTATGTGGCTCTAAAATGGACGTACTGGATGGAAGTCTGTCTAGTGCTCTGTGGGAGGGAAATTGAGTCACAAGACTAGGCACCCTTTACCATTTTAGACAAGTGGAGTAGTCACACACGCACATGTCTAAAGTGCGTAGGCAAGGTGAAATGCTCCGGGATTTTGTTTTGTCCCGAAACAACAAGTCTCATGATACCATCGTTTTTATGTTTTGACAAAAAACAAGTGCAGCCCAAGCAAGTCCTTGGCTGACATTGAGAAGTCAATAGTATGGCTGACAAGCATGGACAGCTAGTTAATGAGTTACATAGCAGCAAGAATGGGAAGCTAAAAAGAAAACGATTAAAACGTCAAAGTCACTGGGGCTTCAAATAATACAATGTTGACATTTTCAAAAGGATAAAACACTCCTTAACTTATACATATTTTACAAAATGTTGAAAAAAAAATCTACATAAAAAAATATTATAATTAAAATACATATCTATGTATTTTTTATAGCTGTATTTCAGGTTAGTTGTCCTTTGGCCCTGATGATGATAGTTCCCTCTATAGTTATGAAGGTGAACTGCAGTTACAAATATACATTCATTCATTTTGTGAACCACTTTATCCTCACTAGGGTCACAGGAATTTCTTTATGGAGTGGCCTTCTTCTCCCTGTGCCTGTCTAGGTTTTCCCCAGGTCCTCCCACATCTTATGCATGCATCCAAACATGCATGCTAGGCTGTTTGAACACTCTAAATTGCCCCTGTATATATATACTTTATATAGGTCGGTGCATTTTATGGAGAAGTGGATTGATCGGTATACTAGGAAGGGGAAAAAGGTAGTGAGGAGACTCGAATACCAATCAAATGTTGGCTATCAAATGGGCTTGAGTGTGAGGCTTGGCAAACAAGGCTTTCATTGATGTGCCTTAGGATGTCTTCCAGAAGGAAGCAGCCTGTGTTTGAGAGGCCCTGGATGCTTCTGGAAAGCTGTCTGTGTGTGTGTGTGTGTGTGTCCCAAACATACACGTAGCTTTTGGATACTTTTCAGCATCCTGAATGGAAGCTACCTCATCATCACCATCATTTGTGCCCTCTCAGCCAAGTTGGCTGGCCCATAAAGCTTTGGGGAATGAGTCTTTTGACCCACAAATTCATTTTTTTTGCCAAACTGAGAATGTTCATCTTTTACAAATCATGCATACAGGATGACAAGATTAGTAGTAGACATTTTTTTTTCTGGCCAGGACTCAATTTGATGCGGTCACTGCAGGGCTTTAGGTAAGGAGAAGGCCTTGTATGCTGGCCACTCTCCTCTCAGTTGCTTTCAGTTGTCTCGAGCATGACGTCGGATTTCTCATTAACCTAGTTCCGCCCCATTTTACATGTAATGCCGCCTTAAAGTGGCACAACACGACATCTCTAAATTGGTTTAAGACTAGAACCAGACTACAACCATACTAAAAGCCGGTTTATAACAAAATTAGACCGATTAGAGCTATAGTAACAGACTACCATGAGATGAATATATGTGATTAGAATTAATCTGCAACCCGAACAGGAAGCAAAAAGTGCTCCCGAGTGGGATCCTGAGATTTTCAGTGTTGTATGATTGATTTTCTTCTGTAAATATTCAAGATTCGTGATGGCAATGATGATTTGGATTGTATCACTAGTTAAAGATCCTGTTGCTGACTCCACCCAATGTACCTGCCGGAAAAGATGGCTCTCAAAGGCATCGCTACACCAACAGAGGATTGCACCCGCGGACGGTCCGACCGCCAGCTAAGGTCAGTATAATAACCCATTCCACTATCTAGACTAGGTAGAACATTAGGAAAGATTAGAACACCATACCAGAACCGCATCCAGAGTTATTTACAAAAATGGCCAGGTGTCTTTTAAACGGACACTTGTTTTTTGTTGTTGTTGTTGTTGAGGCTGAGTTGAGCAATTCTATTAAATTAGGCCGTCTGGGTAGACTTTTAACATCATTGCATGGCACTTCAATTTCTTTTTTTTCCTCTTGCCCAATGACAATAAATGATATAGTGAAAGAGGCTATTTAAATTCCAAACACAGCTAAGCTGAACATGTGAGGGATGTCTTTATTCACTTTTCAATTCGGCTCTTCAGTCATCAGGAAAGAAAAAACAACAGCTCAGACACCTCATTTTAGACGTGAGCGTGGTGCAGAGAGACCGGTCTTGCTCATCAACAAATGTGGTGGCGGGGGGGTTTAGGGGGGGGGACCATGCAACTGTTCTGAGCTCAATGATTGTGGCACTGTTTGTTCATATTGGCTCAGGAAAAGCTGTGTCAAAGTGAAAAGGCCAAAACAGGGACAATTATTTAATGTATTTGATTATAAGTAGTAGCTATATTGGAGATGCAGACTAGTCCAGATTGGAATATGACAAGCATCAGATTAATACTAGAAAATACCAAACTACACTAAATTATACTACAGTATCACCGGACTGCTACCAGTATGGAAAGTAAATACTGAAAACCAAACTAGCTATTCATTGGTCTGCTATAAAGTAGGTCTTAATGAAGCAACCTGTGTCCGTCCTCTTAGATGGACCCCTCACAGATACGAAAACCCCGCGCCATCCGTCCGATGGGCCGCCTGTGCACCGAACTCCATCGCCACCTCACCACCGCCCGACGGGATTCCCAGGAGCCTCCGGCGGCCGAAACGGAGGAAGATGAAGACGACGAGGACAGCGAGTCGGAGGACGATGACGACGAAGAAGACGACGAAGAGTCTTCCGGTAGCGAGGCGGAGGAAAAGCCAGGCGAGCCCCCCTCCGAGCCGGCCGAGCCTCAGTTCGCCTCGGAGAAAGAACTCCGCTCTGTGGTGGAGCTGATCACCTACATGCACACGTACTGCGTGCCCGTGCGCAAGCAGCAGTTTCTGGAGCGCAAGGACCCGCCCAGGCCTCGTGCCCGGCACGATATGGCCCGCCTGCCCGTCACAAACTCTCACAGCCGGGTGGTCCTGGTATCACCGGCGGCGAGCGGCGTTCCCGCCGGCGGCCCTCGTCGGCTTCCCTTCGCAAGGCGCAGGCAGATAAAGACTGATTCGCTTCTCCGCGAGCTCCTGCAACAAAGCGGCTCCTTCGACGTCAGCAAGCCTTACGGACCGCGCTGTCCACCTTACACCCAAACTGGGGCAGGATCCCCGCCTTGCAATCGCCCAGCTGGTACCGGCAACCCGAAACCGGAAATTTGTAAAGACCCTTCCTTGCCCGATAGAAGAAACTCTTCCTTCGAGATAGCGCCAATCCCCGATGCCGACGGCGGGTCCTTCTCCGTCCGTCGCTCTAGGCGTCTGGCCTCCTTCCCCAGCCGCTTCGCCAAAAGGATGCGACCCGGGCGGGGGAGGGATCTGGACACGAAGGAGGACTGGGATGACGTCCGGACGGCGGCCAAGCTCTCGCCGACTCAAGCCGGAAGCGGGACCACCACGAAGACGGTATCGCAAGACGACGCAACCGAGTCGACCAAAACCTGCTGCCACGATGGTGAGATAGATTCCTTTTTTCCAGATTTGATGTTGTGCCAATGAGCTTTTTACTTGAAGAATCTGAATAAAATGGCTGTCAAGTGACAATATATACCGAAAGTGGTTTAAAATTATAGTTACCCTAATTTGTTGGACTATAATCCAGTCTAGCCTATTCTAGATTCTTTAATAGAGTGGTCAGAAGAATTGAAAAGTATCACTACTTACACATCATTTGTTGTTGGTAAAATTTGATTTTGCAACACTCTTGATAGTAATGGAGGATGCTTTTGCATTTTCCTTGTTAATTAATTGTTATATTGTTAAAATAATGGATCGACCTAATCATTTGAATGTTACATAACTCTTGTAACACAGCATAAAGAAAGTTTTTTTTGTAAAAAGGCACGATAACAACAGGATATGTTGAATCGTGGATGCGTTTCAACATGTTTTGTGGACACGTTTTGACAAGCCAGGCATGACTGATGAACATTGTGACTTTGTGAGTCATGTGGCGAGAACTACGTGCATCATGTCACCCACAAGTACACCTCTTCTTTAACGTTTTAACTGTATTCTTTTGTGTATTTGCATGGACAGAGAAGCCAGTCTGCCTGTGTCTACCCATCAACGCTAACAAGTCCACAGGGTGAGAATCTCTGCTTTGCCACGCCGACTGTAACATTGTTATTTTGGGGTGGAGCCAATGTTTGCCAATTGGTAGTCGCCAAAAGCAGCCATCTTGTTTTAGGAAGTGAGCGCAGATGCTTTGACTTAAGAGACCCTTGCATCTCTGTAAGAATCTTTAAAGGAGTTCCCTATGAACCTCTGAAGGAGGCCTCATCATAAGAGTACTTGATGTATAATGCAAAATGGCAATACTGCATCTATTTTAATGCATAGGACTTTGCAAAGTTGTCAGTTCTTATTCCAACAGACGGATATTGATGCCTTCTAATCCAAAGCAGATTGTATTCCGAGATGCTTTAATGATTCCGAGTGTAATCGGAGCCCAGAATAGCACGTCGTCATCCCCCTCTCTTTTCCACATTAACCTCCCGCCGGCGTCCCTGGAGCGTCTCCAGCTCGCTCTGGCCGCCACGCCAAGCGCGCCCACCCTGGCGCCGTTCCACCCTTCACATTAATCTGCCTTTTGCCAGCTCCGTTGGCTTTTTATTCCCGCGACCGCCGGCGTGCTCGTGTCTCCCCAAAATAACAAATTGGAAAAGAATGGCGGTTAGGACGGGCCTGCATTTGTTGGCCGTGATAAGATAGGAGGCATTGCGATGAAAACTGACAAAGGCTTCTCTCCTTGTGTGTTTTTCAAAACTGAAGAGAGTTCAGCAGCAAGACCTTCGAGCAGACGCTTGGGGTGGATTTGTGTGGAACTGCAGGTAAGATTCAACTTCTCGAATAATACATAGCTATTTGATACAAGTACCATGGTTTGAAAGTGTTTCCCATGTCTTCCACAGGCCTGACCCCGCCCACCACGCCGCCTCACAAGCCGGTAGAGGACGACCTCTTCAAGCCGTCTGAGGCTAGAAAGGGCGACCCCTCCTCCATCCACACGTCCGTCCAATCGTCAGCCGGAGGGGTCGGCGGCAGCCTTCGGGGCACCTGGCTGAACCGCGCCCAACAACGTAAACTTCCGGAGCAGACGGAGCTGTACGCCCAGCTGCGGCGCATGGGCCAGACCGGGGACGCCGACGCCTGCCCGGGCTTCGGCGACCACGACTACTGCGCGCTGAGCCTCGGAGAAACCCGCAAGCGCAGCATCGCCATGCTAGGCACCATGCTGCAAGGGTCCCGGAAACCCAATGGCAGCGAGGTCACAGCAGAAAACGGTGTCCAATCGGACGAGCCTGTGATATCATCACCGCCTCCTGACTGCCAATCCGCGGTGGCCTCGCCCCCTGCCTCAGAGGAAGAGGCGGAGAACTCCTCGATGTCTCGCTCACCCTTGCCTACCCTCCATGTGTGTCCTGACTCTCCTGCCAGCAAGACCGATTCCAGGTACAAATTTCACTGAGGATATCATGATCGACTGTGTGTAGCAATTGCCAAATACGGGTGGGAACCTTTAGGTACCTCCCGATATGATTCGTAATACAAAACACACAATAACAATAACCTGCAACTATGATCAATTCTTCCGTTGGATATCAATTTATGATCTTCCACCAAACAACCCATAGACACTAGTCTAGTAGAATGAACAATTTGCCCTCCTGAATTCGGATACAGTATAGATGTGCTTCTATATATATTTATGTGTATGGATATATATATCTCAGCAACACAGTTACCTATTTATATATTTATTCATGTATTTATTTATTAACTTACTATTAAGTACCTGTTTGTGTATTATGCCTTTCCTATTCCTGCATCCTCACCTTCTTCCTACTGCAACAAAGAAATTTCCCGATTACGGGATGAATAAAGTTATCCAATCCAATCCAATCTATAGTCAAAATGTATTGGGCGTCAGCCAGTGTCAATGGCTGCCAATAGACATTAATTTTGGTCAACTGTCCACTCTGTTACTTCTTGTTGTTCGCCTACTTTTCTTCCCTCCCCCCAATCCATCCACTCACTCTCCTTTTTATTTCTATTTTCCCCAGTGAACACTCGGAGATATGCCCGAATGAGGAGCAGGTCAACAAAGCCAAATCTGATGAGGTACACAGTGTTCCAGTTTGACGACAAAGTGAATCACTACACTGCAACATCTGCAATGCTAAAACTCTCCCACGTCCATCTGTGTGTTTTTTCCCGCCTGCTGCGGACCGTTGCCATGGTTTCCGGACTGCCAGGAGAGCTGTCAGGTGTTCTACATCCACAACCTGCCCAGCAGCATGACCCAGAACATGTTGAGGAAGCGCTTCCAGGTGTTTGGCACGGCCGACGAATGCAAAGTCATCATCTGTAATGAGTACGTAACCAGCCAGACTTAGTACTTTTCAAGTCATTTTTTTACACTAGAGAAACTAGAAAAACTAGTCTCATGCCCGAGGAAATCTTCCGCTTCGGTTCAAAGTGCTTATTTAACCATCTGCTGTTTTTTTCTAAAAGTACGCTGAGTGGCATGACTGAGCAACATGCAGTTTAATAGTTATGCATATAAAGAGGAACACATTTTCAGCCTCATGGTTGAATGCAGCAAATTATAGCTCATTTTGATCTGATTGATGTGACATTTAGTGATTATTCAGAGAAAACTCATACTTGAAATTGTAGTCAGTTTTGAACTTTCCATTCTTATTTAAAGTTAATGTTACATCATTCAATACACAATATTTTACAATACAACTGATAAACAGGAAAAACAAACTGTTACTAAATGGAAACATTGTTTGTTTTTTGCAGTTTTGGGTGAAAATCCATTAAAAAAACAGTCTTGCTCAGACAATGGGTATATTTCAGAGTACTCTTACAAATACAGGGTGTTCCAAAAAGATTGAGTCCATTTCGTAGGCCAATAATATTGACAATTTTCATTGGAATTACCTCAAATTTCACAGCTTGTGGAGAAGTTTTTGTGCGTTTGGTATATCTATCTTTTCAGGTTAAGAAATATCATTTTTCGTGTTACAGTGTGCTTCTATGGCATGAAGTGGCCACACTTTATTTTGTTATTATTGGAAAGTCTTGACTACACATGGTTGGTTCTATTTAGGAAAAATGATTCCCAACTAGGCTTTAGACCATACCTCTGTTGGAATCTTAGCTTAAGCAGTAGAGCATCTCCCCACTATGTGAAAGATAGTTGGTTCAAAACCAATGTCTTGCAACTCGTCACTTTTCAGGTTTAAATGGAAATGTAGTATGCCAGCCCATGCCAACTTAGGAGGTGGAATGGGAATTTATCTTAAGCAGTAAAGCATCCCCTCATCATGTAAAAGATAGTTGGTTCAAAACCAATGTCATGCAATTTGTCACTTTTCAGGTCAAATGAAAATGTAGTAGGCCAGTGAATAAGTCATTGGCCTCCCACCTCTGTGGACCTGGGTTCAAATCCTGGTTTGCTCCGCTTACCTATCTTTTTCCCACTGAAAGGTACCATAAAGTACTAAGTGTGATCTAGGAGTGAAAAGAGTCAGAACAGGTCCCTGGTGGCCCAGTGGATAAGTCACTAGTCTCCCACTTCTGTGGTCTTGGGTTCAAATCCTACTGCATGCAAAAATTTTCCCACTATTTTCAGGTAAATGAACAAGATGAGAGTCCATGTACTACTGCCTACTCTAACAGGGTGGTGGCCCAGTGGTTAAGTCATCAGTCTCCCCCATCTGTGGTCCATGGTTCGAATCCAAGTGCCTGCAAAGATTTTCCCAATATTATTATTCAGTTAAAAGAATAAGTTCTAATGCCTAAGTGTTTAACTGAATAAGTCATCAGTAGTGGATGAAGCATTTTGTCCAAAAAATGACTAAGTGTTTCACCCATTTTCCTTGGATAAAACGTTTCAACATGTATGTGTATGTAGAGATAAATGTATAAGTACTACAGTCTTCTCTCATGGGTTGGTGGACTAGTGGTTAAGTCTTCCGTCTTCCACATCTGTGGACCTGGGTTCAAATCCAAGTGCAGGCAAATATTTTCCCACTATTTTCAGGTAAATGAAAGAGATGAGTGTCCATGTACTACTGCCTACTCTCACGGGGTGGTGGCCCAGTGGTTAAGTCATCGGTCTACCACCTCCGTGGTCCATGGTTCTAATCCAAGTGTCTGCAAAGATTTTCCCAATATTATTTTTCAGTTAAAATAATAAGTTCTAATGCCTAAGTGTTTAACTGAATCAGTAGTGGATGAAGCATTTTGTCCAAAAAATGACTAAGTGTTTCAGGTAAATAAAAGAGGTAAAACTATAAGTACTACCACTTTCTCTCACTGGGTGGTGGCCCAGTGGCTAAGTCATCAGTCTGTCGCCTATGAGGTCCTGGGTTCAAATCCCAGTGCAGGCAAAGATTTTCCAAATATTATTCAGTTAAAAGAATAAGTTATAATGCCTAAGTGTTTAAGTGTATAGGTCTTCAGTGGTGGATGAAGCATTTTGTGAAAAAAATGACTAAGTGTTTCACCCAGTTTCCTTGGATAAAACGTTTCAACACCCATGTATAAGTGGGGCACGAGTTGGTGTAGTGGGTTGCACACTCGCCTTTGCACGGAGAGAACGTGAGTTCGCTTCCCGGTGTCGGCGGTTCACTGACCAAGCAAGCGGTCGAGGGTCGGCCGAAGGCCGACCCGAGAACGCCTTTCGCACAGACAGGCCCTTCAACTGTCTTCCGAACTGCCGAAGGCAGTTCGGAATATAACCTTTTGCTGAAAAGTATGACTAAGTGTTTAATATAAATTAAAAAGTTTTTTCTTTTTTTCTTCTTCTTCTTATTCCATTTACCAATTCTTCTTTCCAGTTATTTTCAGCCAAACGACGGCAGCGAGAATCGAACCCAGGTCTCCCAGACGGGAGTCCAGTGAACTAACCTCTGTGCCATCCAAGTAGCTACACTTTCCTTAGTAATCATTTCAGTGTCTTGACAAGAAGTACACAGAAACAACTAAGTGAAAATGTGTCCCAACCGGGATTTGAACCCAGGTCTCCCAGACGAGAGGCAGTGTAGTTAACCTCTACGCCACAAAGGCCACACATGATTGTGGAAAGTCTTGACTACACATAGTCGTTTGTATTGAAGGGAAAAATGATTCCCAACCAGGATTCGAACCACACCTGCCCACAGGGCAGTCAGGCGACTGAACCTGTACATCACTACATCTTGCAACTTCTCGCTCTTCAGGTCAAATAGAAATCTAGTAATCTTTCTTTTGGACCTGAATAAATTGTTTTACTGAGAACATGACTAAGTGTTTAGTTTAAATTAAAAAGGTTATTCTTTTTTTCCCCCCTTTACTGAACTTTTACCTGGATTGGAGCCCAAGACGTCAAACATTTTGAAACACTTTGTAAATACACAGCAAAATTATGTTAAAGAAACAACGGTCTGTCATCACACATTCACAATGATAGATGTCAAATGAGTTCATCAGATTAGACATCTGGCGCTGCGAATGGCACCCAACGAGTTGAGAGGCACTTTTGGGGTTAAAAAAGCCTAACGATAGGCCATCGGGATATAGTACACAGTGATATATCACCCTATTGATCCGTCTTCACACTTTCAGGGAACGCTGTGGCGTCATAAAGATTCGGCAGACTGGCATCCAGCGGCACCGACGGGAGCGCGAGAATGTTTTCCAGAGCGTGACCACGAGTGGAAGGAGACTGACGAGGAAGCGCTATATCGACCTCGGTAATTACTGCAATAGCACAACAGATTTAATGTCATATTTTATATTGAGTAAGAAAAATGTTATCATACAAGTCAAAAGTTTTTCTCAATTCCTCAAATAAGATAGTCTTTTAGCTCATCATGATTCATTTGTAAACAATAGAATGACTTTTTCAGAGCGCTCTAGTAAAAAAGATAATATACCTAAAATATGTAGCAGTTAATTCATCGCACTGCATTGGTTTATCAGATATCAGTTGGTAATATTATGACTTTTGTCTCTTACAAGTATTACAACAATAATCTCGCAACTTTAATCTCGTAATGTTTCAACACACAATTTTATCCTTGTGATATTACGACTTTAAACTCCTAATATTACGATTTGAAATTTGTAATGTTACATCACATGATCTTATCCTTATTCTTACCGACTTTAAATTTGTAATGTTAGTGTTTGTAATGTAATCGTATATTATTACGACATTAAACTCCTAAGATTACAACTTTAAATTCGTAATGTTACAACACAATTTTATCCTCGTGATATTTCGACTTTAACCTCATTAGATTATGACTGAAATTTGTGACATTACAACGCACGATTTTAACCTCGTGACTTTACGACTTTAAACTCGTACTAATGCTACGACTTTAATCTCGTAGTCCGCTTCAACTTTCTCCGTTGAACCCCAATATCGGATATACAATACAATTATGAATGTCATTTTAGCCAATACAAATAAGATCATTGCTTTACTGTTGCACATTTGTCATTGTAGACGAGGCTGGTCCAGGTCCGGTCAAAAGCAAGTACGACACGCTGGACTTTGACACTCTGCTAAAGGAGGCACAGAAGTCACTACACCACCGCTGACCGTTTTGCCGCGCTGGCTCAGCGCCGTGACGGACCCGCCTTATTAAACGCCGCGCCCGGCCTCCGCCGCCGCCGCAGCAGCAGAAAGAAGCGGTACACACCTC
Organism: Stigmatopora nigra; assembly: GCF_051989575.1. NCBI lineage: Eukaryota > Metazoa > Chordata > Actinopteri > Syngnathiformes > Syngnathidae > Stigmatopora > Stigmatopora nigra. Next base: position 5,645,675 of record NC_135521.1, read on the forward strand.
TCCATGCAAAATGTTTACATTTTTGAAAAATCGTCGGGAGTAAAGCGACGATAAAAAAAACTTTGATTTCATTTTTTTTTATTTTTGTCGGGGCGGGGGAGGGGGACAAAAGCGGCTACTTTGTATTCGCTACGAGACCAGCTGCGGCGCGACGTCCTGCCGAGAGAGACCTCCGTAGCAAATCCTCATCGTGTGTGCGCGTGTGTTTGTTTGTCTCTGTTTGAAAAAAAAAAAACCTGGGTGGCGGGAGGCATCCATTTGCCGTTACACGAAAAAAAAAGTGTTTGGTTGTAACAAAAAAAATAACGGTAAAAAAAGATACACGCTTTGTTGGATGTTCTACATGGATAAAATCTATAGTGTGTGTGTGCAAAGAGTATAACGTTCAATGTAAAAAGGTTGACAAAGTTTACAAAAAATTGATTTCTTGTTTTTGTAATTGTAGTGCTTCCTTGATTTGATCTATGCACCGTTGTTGGGAGGATTTTTCTGCTTTAGCCACTGTCAGCATCGACGCTAAATCCCCAAACTTTCTACATTGCCCCCCCCCCCACATTTGCTCGTGTTTGCTTAGCGACACTGAAACGTCCAAATGGCAATATGGGAATGTTCCATCACCAGAGCTAAAAAGGTAGCTTGGATAAGCTGTCATTTGTTTATTGTTTGCATAAAATGCTGTAATGATAGTTATCAGACAATAGGCCGCACCCACTAAATTCGAAATATAAATCGTTTGTTTTTTCTTGTTCAAACGGGACTTTAAACCAACTTTAAATCACATTTACGACGACTAAAATCCTCAACTCTATTGATACTCAAAATTTTTTCGATCCCATTATCGATACAAAATGCATTTTAAATGTTATTTTTTGTCAACTATGTTTGACCTCCAATCTTCTGTCACTTAAAAACTAAATTGCAATTCTAAATAAAGATTATCAAGATAGAAAATCCAAACAATTTTAACTGATTTGAACTCCGTTCAATCATTAATGGCAGCGAATCGGTTCAAAAAAATGTAATTAGTTCTTTCTTTGGCCAAGATGCATCCTCCCTCCAATTCATTTAGCAATAAACAACAAAAGAAAAGAACAAAAGTAGCGGTTTAAAGTCCAAACATTACAGTAGTATCTTATTAAAACAATCAATTAAGGTGGAGCATTCCCACATTAAAAGGGTATGTCCCGGACTACGTCTTGTTTACATTTAAATTCTAGTCCGCCGCATCCGAAAGCATGACAATTGATTGCCAGCGGTGGCGTTGCCATCACCAGAAAGATCCCAAACCCCCTCCTCGACCCCCCCGGGCCGACTGAATCGTGTTGGTTTGATCCGATGGAATGTATTTGTCGTGGTGAATGTAAACATCTTTATCAGCATTTGTTTGCACCAGACTCACCCAGTCGGACGGTGCGAGGAGGGGCTTTGTGTTGGCGATTGCTAAATTTTCCAGTAAATGGCGCAGGAGGTGTCAGCTGAGCATCTCTACCTCACGTCCGTGTGCCGTTGCTCTCGCCGCCGCCATCTTGCTATATCGTCAGGGTTCGTTCGTCCAGTCAAGCCGCTTCTTCGTGCCACCGTCTTTGTACTATGGGAAATATAAAACTTCAATTGATGGTTAAATACAGGCAGCTGTGGTTGGGAATTGTAACATTCAAGAACTGGGAGAAACGATATATGCACATAAATATTACATTATTTTTCCTGCAAAAAAATGATAGTTTTTACTATGCTGTAATGGATATGTCATCAATTATGATGGTGGACTGCTTTTCGTTCATCTCAAAGGTTACAAAAACGTTACTCTGCGATAAATTCAAAGTGTGCTGGTCACTAAATTGAGGCTGAGCTAAAATCTCATCAGTCACCACGTCTAACTGCCATTTTTTTACTGTATTTTGTTGATCATTTTCACAGTATTTTTGGTTTAGTTTCCATTTTTCAACCGTACAATTCTGGCAACCACGGCTGCCAGTACTTTACTGAAAACGTAACATTTCTTTCTTTTTTTTTTAAAAAGTAGTCTTGGATAAATAATAAATTCCACTACCATTTCACATGCGAGCGTGACTCCGGGCGACATCGATTTAACATTTTAAACAGAAACGCTCGGCTTTGTGTGGCATGGGGAAGTGGCTTTAGTTCTGAGTACTTCCTTTCCTCGCCAAAATAACAGTAAGATCTGTCTGTGGCCTGCAAAATGGGGACAAAACGTGACTAACTTTATTCCTAATATGAATCCCACACCTTCTTAACTTCAACCGCACCCCTTCTCACAAGATAGACCCCGCCCCAATTTAGACCACACCCCCTTCTCGCAAATTTCGCCCCTCCGTCCGTCTTCCGGGCCGCAGACAGATCCACAAACCGCAGCTTTGCGCAGGTTCGAGGCCTTGTTTTTTCAGCTCTTTCCACCGCTCATCAATACGCACGCACGCACACACAAGAACGTTGAATGTTTACATCATGGTTTACATAAAGAAAAGAATTAATATAAGATGATATAAAAATAGTATGTTCGTATAAATAACGTGTACATAGCACTAAACACAGTGTGTTTGATTTTGGCGGCGGCAGCAGGATTTGGAGGTCACGTTGACGTACAGTAACTTGACGCACAAAGTCCGACACTGTTCAATAAAAAAAAAAAAAATCCCTTTAGACGATCGCATTGGTTTAACTTGGTTGGGTTTTTCCCGTGTTGTTAAATGCAATACGCAAGAATGTGATCGACACCTGTACAGAACTCTATTTTAATCTTGCACACTTGAGGTCCTAACTGGGATTGTGAAGGGTGAGGGGGGGTTATGGGACGCTAACAAGAGAGCTGATGACGACGATGATGATGATTATGATGAATACATAGCCAAATTTCAAAGTAATTTTCAAATGACATCATCTAGAACACAATAGTAGATAAATCTTTGATCCATCTTTACGTAACAATTGTTGGTACTATTTGCCAATATTTGACCCCCCGACCTCGTCATCATCGTCATCATTCTCTCCACGACGGGTGTCGTCACGATTTTGGCGAAGCCTTAAAATCAGCACGGGGCTGGCTTTTTCGCGGCGCGCCCCCTCCGATCCAATCCCAAGCGCCACTGAGGACATTTGTTGATTCTGAACAACTTTTTCAATAGCCATATTCGAAAAAAAAGGTATATACATATATATGAATATATCTCAATATATATTTGTGTGTTTGTGTAGATATATCGAGATGATGATCTACTTTCTTATAGAAAACTTTGATGTTGACTTTTTTTTTTGTTGGCTTTGTTTTTGCTCCTCAAGTGTTTTGAGAAGACACATTTTAAAGTGTAATAATAAGCACTGTCCACGTGGGCTTCATCCAATCAATCCAAATAGGAAGAATAATAGTAATAATAATAATAATAATAAAAATACTAATAATAATCAAACCTTCCAAAGGGAAAAGAGCCTCATTATAATGCAATATGTCTTGCTCTTTGGGATAAGTAGATGGGAGAAAAACGGGATTAAAAACTGTAAAACTTGACCAAAAAAAAAAAAATACAAACAAAAAGAAAACAAAAAATAACCACCAAGTTTGGCGGCTTCCTTGTTTTTTCTGTTCAGTGCTAAAATGTTGATTTATTTTCTACTATTTTTTTTTTTAAAGGAAGAAAAAAAATGTCATCAAGCGAGATAAACCTTTAAGGATGTCAAATGAGCACTTGGTAGGAAAATGAATATAAAGTGGAATAATTAATATAAACATATATGTGTGTGGAACAAAAAGATTAAAAGGGCATACGTTTTATTTTGACTTTTGATGACTATCAAACTCACCTGATTTTTCTTTTTTTTGGGGCTAAAAATATGCTAAATACTTCTAGTGAGATTTTATATTTTTACATATGTTTTTTTTTTTTTATTTATGCTCCACTTAGCTTGGATGTTTTGAGGTGTTTTCTCCTTTTTTCTTTGTGTGGTTTCACAGCAGGTAAAGAATGTGGAGAGGAGAGGGGATCAGGGACAACAAAATAAGGCATTTCAGTATTTTTCAATTGTTCAAATCTAGTTTCATAGATGTTATTGTTATAAATTATATTTGAATTGGTGTACATTGTTTGAAAACGGAAACGCTGGCTTCCTTTTCAAATGAATCCATTTTTCTCTTCAGAGATTGTTTACATTATGAAACTGTAGAGACGTTGCTCCTCATATACTGTATAAAGGAAATATATCCGTTGATTTTCCCGAAATAAAACCCTAATGGACAACAGTGAAGATACTACTCTTGATTTTTTTCCAGTTTCTACGGTGAAAAATGCTATGGATCACTACAGTGAATATTTCTACTTACCTTACAGGCACTGATTGTGATCTTTTTCTTGTGAAATATTTTTATGATTATCACTACAGTGAACATTACTACTTACCTTACATGCACTGATTGTGATCTTTTTCTTCTGAAATATTTTTATGATCTACACGGGTCTGAAACTTGAAGCCGTGAGACAATATTTTGCAGCCCCTTTTGAAAATCAAACAGTATTTTCACATAAACAGCTAACATAAAGGTCACTAACATTTTCAACTTGATGACCACACTCAATTTTTTTTATGTGACATTGACGATGACACATCCAATCACGTAACCCCCCCCCCCCAATCCCTATAAATTAAAAAAGAAACCCTCAGAAATACTTTTCCAAACTTTTGACCACCCAATTAAAAACATACAACCCATTCATTGGACTGCAAAAAAATGACGTCTTATAGTCAGACCATGACAAGACATAGTCCGCTTCCATCAATTATCTTATCACTACTAGGAAATGGGCCCCTGCCATCTCTCCTGCTTCAAATGAATTGGACATCTATTGTCCTGGATGAAAGCCAATGAGCCAATTCCCAAAGTCGAAAGGTTGAGCGTTTCATTTCTTTTCTTTTAAAAAGGAAGATTTCGTGCAGCTTCCATCCGGGCCCCGCTCGGAGACAATGGCGAGCATCTAAAAATAGTGGTCAGGGCTCCAAGTAAAAGCCCCCCGCCGCCGCCCAGCCCCGCTCCGAGTCCGAGCCCCCACCTCCCGCCTTTGCGGCAGTCACGGGTTACTCGGCGTCACAGCTCGGCCCGGCCCCGGACGGCATCATGGCCGTATACGGCAATCCTTTGAGCCGCCTCTTATGTCAGCGACGCTTACGTCACGAGGCGGTGACGACACACGGGCTTACGTGGGCGCTACTTCTAAGCGGGGAGGAGGAGGAGGACCTGAATTTAGAGCACGTTTGAGCCCCTTTGCAGCCTTCATGGGTTTTACTAACTCTAGCCTGTCATGTGCTTTGTTGTGAAACACTGACGTGACCTACATATGAAAGAGTGCAGCATTTTAATGACATTTTGGGGGAGATGGAGAGGGATTTCTTTCTCTTAAAAATTGGTTTTTCAAAACCCCTCTCAGGAGATGATTTTGGAAGGTTCTGTTTTTCTTTCATATCTGTTTAAAAAGTGATTGTTGATTCCAGAAGACAAAGAAATATGAGTAAAAAAATTGAATGAAAGAAAGCCATATAGCCATATTTCCCCCCCACTAATATTTACAGTGGAAAAATACTTTGGAAATGTATGACTAGTTTTAGCTGCAATTTTTTTTTAAATTATTGAAAATAGGAAAAAAAAAAAAGTCCTAAAATTTGTTCTTGTTTTTTCCTCCTCTGAAAAAAATAACAACTCTAAATTTTACAATTGAAAAATCTGAAGATTTAATCAGACAAAACAAAAATAATTTGTACGAAAATAGCAATATTTACTATTGTTTTGCTCAATTACATACATATACTTCAATGTGTACACTATGCCACTACATTACATTTTTGCAATAAATATACATTTCAAAGCCCAGATTATTGTATTTAACATTTAAAAGTAAAAGTACAGCTCATTTTTAGAGTATATTATGCAAAGCAAGTCAATCTATTGGATTCTCACCATACGTTGATCATGTCGTTAGTATTTTGGATGTCTTAGCTCAGCGTGCAAGTCTTGGACTGGGCTGCACTCGCTGCACCAAAAAATAAAGCAAGAAAAATAGAATTAGGCATCATCATAACAGAGGACATTTAGTCGGCAAGCATGGGAACTGACCTTGTCTGGCAGCCGCCGCCTTGCCCGTCGCCTCGTCCTTGGCCTTCTTGGCCGCTTCAACGACGGCCATCTTGGCGTCATGCTCCTCCTTCAGGGCGTTCCACTCCTTCCGGTTGTTCAGGAGACGATCCAGCATGGGTGTGATCTCCACGTGGAAGCGACTGAATTCCTGGAAATTGACATTGCAATATGAGGTGTCACTAAAACTTATTTTTTTTCTTTACTAGCCAAAATATAAATGAATTTATTCAAATGCCCTTTTGTTTTTTTTCTTTCCACATGGTCTCACAAACCACAAAATTATTTTACCATGTATTATTTTAACAAATTCATCTTTTTATAAGTAAGTCGCAGTTGGAATGGACAAAAAGAACAGATCATTTTAAATGAAATGACAATTAAAAGATCCATTTTGGGGAAAATCAATGATTAAAAAGAGTTAACAAGCATTGTGTATTTTGCTGTTCAATTTTTTGACTCTTTTGTTTTCTTTAGTTTGAAAATTCTGAATTTGTAATGAAAATGATAATAACTTTTGAATAGATGTCCGCTGGGGTGAGCACAGTCCCTAAAAAGAATTCCGATGGACATTTTTTTTGTGAGCGGGGGCTAAAATAACATGATCTGACCTTGTAAACAAAGGCGCAGACAAAGTCGATGAAACCGCACTGCAGCTTCGGAAGCTCCTCTGCTTTATTTCTGTCCATCATGGGCTGAAAAAGAGACCCAAGATGCATTTCAAGACCTTGTTCCATCCAGCGCTTGGCGCGTATTGATTTTCAGAGAAGTAGTGCAAGTGAAACGATCAATTACAATGGGTTGTTGCTCCAGCACTGTCCTTTCCAGGTCTCCTTGCTCCCAAAACTCTGCCGCTACAGACAGCGCCACCTGTAGGCACAGTGAAATGAAAACCTATTGATCCACATGCGTTTTTTGGACAAAAAAAAAATGAATTGTCAGAAATGTGGCACTTAAAATTAAAACAGCCCATATTAGGGATGGGAAAATCCAGGTACAATTTTCAATACAAGGATGATGTCATAATATGGCGATCAAAACCGACCTTGCTCTGTATCTCCCAAGGCTTGGCGATGGCCGACAGGTCGCAGGCCGTCATCATCATGGCCCTGCGAGATGGACACGGGCGACTTGAAGTACGGTGTGGACTCGTGTTAGTTTTTTTGCGTTTTGCACGTCTTAACCTACATCACAATCTCCTTGCGCGTGGTCTCCAGCATCATGTATTTGGTCCAGTCGTTCCAGTTTTCATAGGTCTTGGACTGGTCCACAATCTTTTGGAACATAGTCCGCTTCCTGCAATAGAAAAAAAATGACAAAGGTTGAACCCGATGGCGGCGCCAACAAGCTGGACGAATTTGAACTGACTTAAAGTAGAGCGCCAGGTCGGTGGCGATGATGGCGATATCCATGAGGTGGATGACGAGGTCATGCTGACGGCGGTTAAGATTCTGGTAGATGTTCAGAGACTGAAATGCACCACCAACATGACAACAATGTTAAAAATATGAATTTTCTTAATAAATACAATGAGCATGAAATGTTGTGTGTGTGTGGCCCAGACCTCATCTCTCAACAAAGTCTTGCCAAACTCAAGATGGTGTCTCTCCAAGATGGATGAGCCGTGCAGCTTTGCCAGAGGATTTCCAGACCTACACACAAAAAGGACTTAGCGCGATTAAGGCCGGGAGGTTACACGCTGCTAAATCACCAAGGATCACGCTGCAGCCATTGGCTCATTTGGCTACAGATGATGAATTGCATCCGTTTTAGGTAAGCCACCCCAACTAAAACACCAGTTGAGCGCTCACTTCATCTGGTAGAGGTTGTTGGTGCCACGGTGGTCGATGTCGTGACACAGGCCGGCCGTCACCATGGCCATGCACTCCAGGTCTGTGTAGTAACGCTTCAAGTCACCGGTCTGAAAACATGCATTTATACGTCCATCCATCATCCATCAACTACTTTGCAGTGTGCACTAGTTTAGTATTAAGAAATGATATATTGGTATTGGCCAAAATAAAAAAGCTAATCATTAAAAAATGCCTTCGAAATGTAATGTTACTAACAGATACTGGCTCTAGGGACTTCATTTTTTAACGACTCTGAATACGCGATACGAGCATAAAAAGTTTTGTGTTGCTATTTGAAATAAAAATGAACAATGGTATTTTCTGGATTATAAATCACCTTATTTCATTGTTCGGCTATGATTAATATACAAGTTCAATTAAAGTGTCTTTTTTCCCCTCTCTGACCATCGACAGCCTGTTAAGTTTTTTTTTTTTTTTTTACGTTATAGTTAACTAAAAATGTGTTATGTAAGAGACCCTATTTAAGATTTTGCTCTCTATTGTATTATTGTTTCGATGACGCATATTTCTTCTTTGTTTCTGATGAACTAAAAATACTTTCTTTTCATACTGTATTGTATGAAGTCCACAAACTACGGCATTTAAAGTTGTGTACATTTTCAGGCATGGCTTTAAGAAACTTGATATAAATACCGAGTTTTTCCATTTCCCTGAAAAACAGCCCAAATGACCCCAAGAAAGCTGCTTAAATCCAAAATAGCACACTTGTTGTAACATTGGAGCACAAATTACTAAGACTGAATTTGTGTATTAGTGCGTGTGTGTGTGTGTGTGTTTGTTAGACCATGAGCAGCGTGAACATGGTCTGCCCGACGTTGAATCCATGTCTCCAGTTGTGATAGGTGATCTTCCTGTAGCCTTTGCTAAGTGAGAAGATGAATCTCACCAGCGCCTGTGCACACACAAAGCCATTAGACCCCCATCTGTCCAAATAAGTATTAAAAATAGCTTGGCCCAAAGTTTATTTCCAGTAGAACGCAGCGAGTGACCGGTGATGCTTCATCATTAATTAACTTCCTGCATTGCAGCCAATGAGAGTTCACTAGGGGTTTCTAAATAAAGCCCCCGTCACTGTGTACCCGAACAATCAGAGTCAAATAACAACGCCAATTAGAAGGGAGGTTTGACTATAATTGTGATGAAACAGCAGGAATGTGGCAACTACATCATGATGTGAAATTTAATAGACAACATAATTATTGGTCTGGTCCTTATAAAAGACCAACAACTTGATGTGGTACATTGCAATTACATATTTTTGTGTCGTTATTGGTGAAAGAGGCACACCATTTTAAAACGATTTTTGGCAAAAATCGACACTTGTGCGGTGTTTGCGACTATTTTCAGGCTTGAGAGGGCCAAAGTCGCTATTGGGCCAATTTAAAAAGGTATAAAATAAGGCAATGAAAATGTCTGTCACCTCTCTGGGTATGTGAAACTTGTCCACCACTTTGAGCTCGTAATACATCCGGATGCCGCACTTGACCAGGTCTAGTTCGCTGTGATCAAAGTCACAAAAATGAAACTCTAGGATCTCGGCTTTTTTGGCTTTGGGGAGGACTTCTGACTGTAAATGAGTGGGGAAAAACATTTTTGATACATGTTAGATAAATGAGTATAAAAGAGGATAGTGGGCAATAATGATGGATAATTATTGTTTACCAGGATCTCCTCAAGCTCCTCCTCTTCACACTCATCCGGTTCTTTCCCCCATCGTTCACGGGTGTTCTGAGAAAAATAAAAAATAAATCAGGTATTTCTAGATTGATTTTGGCTTCAAAACCCCCCCGAAAAGAGATTTGTCTGTTGAGAATGAAAATAGACAAATCCATTGGCTTCATCAGGCTTCTCAAGACTCGATTGTGGTTGAACTTTAAAACTTGAAACTTTAATTCCCTGTGTCTAAAATGTCACTGAACCAAAAAAAATGCAAGCTCACTGTATAACAGGCAGGATTGATTAAGATATTAATTTTTACGTGAATCGACTCCTGACAGACTCCATTTCAAGCAAGTGAAATTGATTCGAAAACACTTGAACTCAAATGGCGGACTTCCTGTGTTTTAATGCAGTGCTTCTGTGGAGATATAGTCATGACAGCAAATGTACGATTGATTTGTAGACCCTATTCAAGTAGGAACCTTCCGTTGGTAAACAAAGGTTTATTCACCCTCTCCCAGTCAAAAAATTAGATCTCGTGTCCTAAATGGCAGCCAAGGAGTTAAAAAAAAAAGACACTTTTCATGTATACATGGAGCTGCTCACTGACCAGGATGTTCTGGATTTCGTCCTTCCGACACTTGACGTGGTAGAGAACCATGTCCTGGAAGATGTCCTTGCGGTTCTCCAGCTTGTTCATCTTGTCGTAGGTGTCCGGGTTGAGGACCGACCAGCCCAGGAATTGAGTCAAAGACTGTAATGAAAAGGGACCAAAATAAACATACAAAAAAAAACCTACAGGTTGACTATCAAATGAGCCAATACAATTTTTCATGAAGCATCGATAAACTCTCATCATAACACCAAATGAACAACGGATGGGATGTTTATCAATGTAAATATGGCTGCCAACTAGTTTATCACCAAGCAAAACAATTGCCACTAACAAAACATGTCACAGAAAACCGATTTAACTTAAAAAAATCTCTTCCAGTGACACTTTGTTTAAATAAAACCAGCAGCACGTGATGAATCTATCACTTTTGGTTAGAGTGTTTGCTTTGCAAAAAAAAAAAAATGAGTAGATTGTGAGCATCGAAGCTTGTGAACAAAGTGGACAGCCAAAAGCCCCCAGGCTGATAAATAATGTAGAGGCCCGTCTCTCTCTTTAGAAAGCCGTGAGTCACACGGGGCAGACAGACGGAGAGAAAGTCACACACACCTCCATCAGCGTTTCGTCCATCTCGTCAAAGGGTTTCCCGTCCTTCCTGTTGTAGAAGGTTGCCACGCCCACAATCTCTTCTTTTTTGTTGACGATGGGCATGGACAGAACATTGCGGATGGTCCAGCCAGAGTTGTCCAGAGGTTCTTTCTGGGAAAAGCAAGAAAAAGATGATTATTTACATTAGGATCATGTTATGATTTGCCATGCAATGCCTGACATATCAATTCTCAACATATGGCAATTAGGTAGCAATTGATGATATTCAACCATGAAACAATTAAAAAGACAAGTGTGCTATTCATAAAATGGGAAAAGGTGATGGACAACAAACAATCTGTGCAAAATGAAAAGATTTTGTGTGATATTTCTGTCCATAAATATAGAAACACTATATATTTGCAACACAATGGCATGCAATGAGTTAAATACTTTTAAAAAATCTCTTTTAGGTTGTTATTTTGGGCTGTAACCAGAATTTGTTGGTATAAATTGAGTTTTTATTGATTTATAAATGTAGTTAGTCTTCTATAAAAATATATGTTTTTTATTTGCAATAATGATAAAACATTAAAAGAATAATATTAAGCTCTTTAGTGCTCTTTTGGACTGTAACCAGAATGTGTTTATTTTAAGTAGGGCTTTTATTGATTTATAAATGTAGTTATTCTTATATAATAATATATTTTTTAAATGCAATCATGACAAATCATTAAAAAAAATTACTATTAAAGGTCTTTAGGATTAATTCTGGAAAAAAATGATTTCCAGGTTTTACACCACAATACTATTTTACAATTTTTTTTTCATTGAATGTACATAATGAAAGAATGCAATCCACTTGGCCAGCCAATTTGGCAAAGAGCGAGCAGGTCTTTTCGGCCCTGTGATGAGATTCCAAAAGGAGTAAAAATGATAAATTTGGCCGTCAGGGTTAGCGCACCTCCCCGTGGCAAAGTGATTCTAATGGGGGAAAAGATGAGAGCATCCTTCTGGAAAGCCAGTGAGGAAGGAGAAGGTGATCATTTATGCTTTTTACGAGCGCAGCCTTGCTGCCGCCCACACACAGATATAAAATCATGTTAGTGCAACAACATCTAATGTCTTCCACTTCTCAGTAAGCCTTGATCAAAAAATAGTGCCATGAATGCAAGCGTCTTCTGAGTGGATCTCATTAGCCGTCTCTAATGGAGAATGCGTCCATCTCTTACCTGGAAGTTAAAGAATTCATCCTCTGTCGCGTTCATGATGTTGCAAATCTGTTGGAAACGTAGATATTGCATGGTTAGATAGCATAGTTAGTGGATTATGAACTACAATTTTAAATAATCTGACCAGTCCATTTTCAGCCACATATGTCGGCAAGCCGCTGACCAAAGCCCAGTGGTCTGCAGGGGGATTCCTGTGCAATAACATGATACGTTAATAACAATAGCATTTAAAAAATGGATGATTCCACAATGTTCGAACAGATCGGGTCGGCTTGGTGACTGACGGGATGACTTTAATGTCCTCCTTGCCGTGCAGGATATAGTCGATGATTTTATAGAAGTTAATTTCCTGTGAAAATTAAAAAAAAGTCACAAAGATGACAGTTTAATGCCTATTTCATGCACCAACTAGAACATTTTATTCCTGGAGAAATGCAGTAAGATGATTTGATCTCTAATTGTTCTTGTCCTGCAGATTTGTAGTCAATTCCAATTCATTTTGCGACATTTTCGGGTCACATCTTTTGCCCCTCCCAGGGATTGGAAGGATATTAGTCTGGCTTTGCAAAGTATCCCCACAATAATCCCATTTGACTCACTCGACCATCGGGGGTTTTAGGTCCGTCGTATGGAGGAACTTCTCCCATCAAAACGGGCCACAGATCGAAAAATTCCTGAAAAAAAAAAAAAAGAAAGACAATGGAAGACACGCCCGTGCATATGAACGCCGCGAATTTTGGTCACCTTGGTTTTGGTCATGTCCAACAAACCCACAGAGTAGCGATCGCAGTTGAGGAAGGCTCGAACCGTGTACAAGGCCTTGTGGAATTGCCTCTCGATATCGGTCAGCTCCTCAAAAACCTTGCTGGCCGACCACAGCAGCACCTGCAAATATACGCAACAAAATGTACTTTATTGTGAAATAAATGTGGGAAACATTCAATAAACAGGGTTTACTAGATTAGAATTTTATTTTATCCCGTATTTGGGAAATTTCCTTGTTTGTAGTAGCAAAACAGACACAGAAGACATTGTAGACCTAGTTAAAAAAAAAACGACTAAATATTCACTGGACAAATGGATTGGGCATTAAAGCGCAATTTAATGAGGTAACCTTTATATAACGTTGATACATTTTTGGACAGATATATCCATTTTTGGAAAATATGTCCATATTTGGCTATATGGATTTCTTAATATACTCACCTGGCCTCTCCTGGTCTCGCAGTTGTGCAGGTAGCTCAGGTGGAAAACTCTCAAGACCAGGTTGGCAAAGTTGAGGTACTTGTTGAGGGTCTGGAGGGAAATTATAATATTCACTTTTAGTTTATGATTATTGACAAAGGCTTTTGCTTTGGTAAATAGTCATGAGTGTTTTGCATTGGAATGAATGTTCATTGGCTTGTCTAGCTTTACTTTACAAGTATAGTATGAATGAGTGTGTACTGTTGTGGGCCAAAAGTGAAGTTTGGGAAAACCTCCTCATCCGCGGCATTGAAATGCGGCGTGTCATCCATCTTGTTGACAGCCATCATGACGGCCACCATGTCCTTGCCGTTCATGATGGGCACGGCCAGCACGTTTCTGGTGGTGTACTCTGTCAGCTCGTCCACAAAGTTGCTGAAGTGGGGATTCTAAAAGAGTTGGAGGAGAAAGAGGACGTTTCAACATATGATATATATTTCAATATGTAGCAGACAAAGTTAAACTCATCTACAAGCACTTCTTTTTTTCCCAAATTATCACAATTTTTTTGAATTTATTTTCTTTTTTCCCCTTTTTTTCATTGTTTCTTCCCTTTTTAAATCATTATTTATTACAATTTAAGTAATTTGTTTTTCCAATGGATACATTACTTCACTTAAATATAAATATATATACATAAAAAATGCAGGCCACACTAATTGGATGTCGAATGAAAGCACTGTATAATAAAAACAAAATGATAATGTGTGTTGATAACGATGATAGCCATAAAAACAAATAAATCCAATAAAGGACAGTAGTAAATAAACTTATGTTAGCTCCAAGACTAAATAAAAAATAAAGAAGGAATCCTTAAATGGCTGCAAGGTGGGGTTTTTATGTGTTTTTTTGTTTTGTGCAGTTGTTGCTGAGTCAGTGGGAAGGTCTCCACTGCAGGCCCGTGTGACCTTTGGCTGTAATCTGGGATCGCTCTAATTCAGGACAGATTAACCGGTTTCGCTGGGAAACGCACGCACGCACGCACGGACACACGGACGCGCACACGCCTAAATATCGCAAAGCCCGTCCTGAGGTATGATAAATGCGTGTGTGTCATGAAGGTTAAAAGGTACTGCGAAAAGAGGACAACAAACGAATGGGAAAACCTAATCTGAGGAAAGTATAATCTCCACCTTCAAATGGAAACAGAAAATCTCAGCACACTGCTTGAAAGGCCTCTGCAGTGTCTGCATTAGCATCACAAAGCGGGCCAATTACGAGGAAACGCGATCTGTCGCCACAAGCTGAATTGCCCCACTTATTTTTTTTGTTCAACAGTAAGAGGAGACCAATCTGGAAAAAGAAAAAAAATCATGTGTGGAACATCTTGGTGTGGGAATGAAAGTGACTAAAAACTTTTAAAAACCAGGGCATTGAGGGAATAATACCATTGAGCCGATTTGAAGGCATGCTTTGGGAGGGAAAATGGAGTCATGGCCTCCTCTAGAGGTATACTTTGGCGAAGCAGAGAATTCAAAACAAAACCAAAAAACCCATCAAAACAGATTAGTCTGAATGACTCAATGGACTGTTTACATTCCCTCACTAATACAGAATAAAAGGAATATAATATGCTCATTTTGTTACATTTTGAATTTTTTAAAATCCTTTTGTCTTATTCTATCATCATTTTATGACAATTTTGTATTGTTTTTATCTTATTATTTTATTATTACTTGTAACATTTTATGTTTTTTTAATTATTTTATTATCATTTTGTATTATTTTATCAGGGAGTAGCAGCAGTTTTGCTTGACTTTGGTGCAGGTAACCTGGGATTAAATCCCACTGGGATTAAGAATGCAAATAGTAGTTTGTCCGTACGATAGACTGGCGACAAGTCTAGGGTGATGATGCATTTCACCTAAAGTCAGCTGGGATAGGCTCCAGCACCCTGACAAGTGATGTTGAAAATGAATGCATGAACAATAATTAGAATACAACAACTAACATATGTATCGTTAACTTCTTTTGGTCCAAATTGGTGACAACATACAACATCAGTAATTCATGAATAGACATCTACCGAAACCTGTGACCAAGCAATTTATGACTCTCCCAGTTCAAATAGACCCATTTTACTTTTCCATCATACATAATAATCTGTTTAGAAGGCACTAACAAACAGGTGAATGAAGGAATTACCTGCGAGACATCGGGCACGTTGACCATTTTCTTGGTGGAGGCCACCAGGCCCACGATGCCCAAATCTAGCGGGTACACAATTTCGCTGTCCGGCTGAACCAGGCAGTCATCAAACACAGAATCTTTATGCACGTTGAACAACCTGGAGGAGGTAAAAAAAAGGAGTTCATGCATTTCATTGCTTCTCTATAGTTTGTTGTTGTGTGTCAACCTGGTGGCCAACTCAGCGACGCCATTCCTCTGCCGGTACATGAAGAGACTCATGCGGTCGGCCCTCAACATGAAGCAGAGGTGCCTCATGAGGTTGAAGAGGGACTTCTCCATTTGCAGATTGTCTTGGATGTCGCGCACCAGATCGAAAAGGATCTCGCTCTCCTCCACCGCCGTGAGATTGTGGTAGCGGCTCACGTCCACGGTGGAGGCGCGCCCGTCGTCCAGCAGGTCCGACACCACCTTGGGTCGGAAGTTAATGTCGTAGTACTCTTTGGCAAACTGCGGGTTGGCATCCAGGAACTGCTCGGCCGAGGCGGCGTCCACCATAACTGAGGAGCAATGTGGATGTTAATATAGTAACATTGGATATGTACATTTTTCCTATACCTAGTTAGAGATAAATTCAGGAGTTCATTAGGCTGATATGACTCATTGAACTAGTTAGTGAATATGGGATTTAGTCATCAAATGAGTTTATCAATACAGTGGGAGGTAGTGAACAATTTAACTTAATCTAATCTAGTAAACTAATGAGTCTTATACAAGTTGGTCTAATGACACGATTGAACGGTTCGCGATTGAAAGAAAAACCCTATAATAGGTAATGCTAGTATTATCAGAGTACATACATTCAATTAAAAAAAGATACCTGATGATGTGGTGATTTTTTTCCCCAGGAAAATAGCGTCTGATTGTTCTCTTCTATCTGACAGTCTGCAGGTGGATGAGAGAGTGTTGAGGATTATTCCAAGGGTGATTTTGATGATCACATGCACTTTTAAACCTGCACACAAATACAATCCTGAGATTACAATAGGGCCACTACTTGCTAATCCTTTTTACTCATCTATGATTTGGTCTTTTTGTATTTATTTATTTATCCTTTCAGGGAGAGTGGTGTGTCTTTAAAAGGCAGTTATTTTAAATTCTTTATAGAGCAAGTGACTGGTTTTGGTCATTTATGTTTTGATTGCTCTTTTTTAAAACACTTATTGTTGCCAATCCTTTGTTTTGTTGAGCAGGTAATTATTTTGTATTATTGAATAACTTTTTCATGACTTTGGTCAGTGTGTATTTCTGTTGTATTTATTCTCACTCAAATGATGAGCATTCACAGCTAGCCTTTCAAGTACCCCCAAAAGATAGTTAAATAATCTAAAAATCGTTAAAGATCTTTAGTGTCACATTTTTGAGAGCTACCCACTGAAATTAAATTATACATACTAGATTGGATTTTTTTTTTTTGCCAGAGTGAGACGTCTTCATGCAGAGCGGATCTTTGTAGTTAGAGCGTCTCGCGTCGTGCAGTGACGTCACCACGCAGGAGCGCTTCTAAATGTCATGAAACTGAAGGAGGATTCAAGTCAACAGACACGGATCTTCTCCTTAAACTGATCGAGCGAAAGATCCAACTCAACCAAGGTCAGTAACTTGCAAGTTAACAACCAAAAACAACTTTTGTTGGCCGCTTCGTAGGGTTAAATTAGGTGTAACATGAACTTGCTTCTTCAGGTGACTGACACGTTGGCGACTTGTTGACAAAGACGCTCATTCATCATCTTGACTAAACTACTTTTTGCTTGGGCAACTTTAGAATAAAAAAGCCAAGTGCAATGTTCCTCTATTTAATCTCATCTCCTCGGAATTACGCTTTAATTATAGCCTAGGACAATAATCTCTCAACGCGGAAGAAACACGCAGAATGTTGTGTTTTTTTTTTAATCTATGAGTCACTCTTAAAATTGTTATTTAAAAAAAAGCTTATTGTATTAAGTGTTCATTTATTACTGGGCGTGTGTGTGCGTGTATTTGGTGCAAATGTTAAAAAATAATGGCAAAAAGTTATTAATTAAGTTATAGATGTAATTGGACAAATAAAAAATATCAACTAGTTTATTTTGAATCTAAATCATACATTTTAAGATGACTTTTTTGTTAAATCAGTGCCAGTGGGAAACCTGTGATGAGTTCTCATGGAATGTGAGACTAAGGCATTCTTTTAACTTTGCACTTTCACCAAGAACCATTGAATGTGCTTTATTACCTACCTCCCTTATTCAAAGGTCATATTAGATTAATAGGATACACATTCTTCATGTTGGTGATTGTATGCCTAAAGGTAACCTACATGTGAATGAATCCAAAATGTAGACATACCTGATATCCACGATATTTCCATCCATCTCACCCGCCATTGAAAGATGATTCTCACGACGCTTTGAGGCAAAGATTTGCTCAATTCCACTTTCCCCTTTGCCTTTTACAGAGAGCTCGACAATGCATCATGGAGACGCCTGCTGCGCGGCATCTGTGGACAAAGCCAAAAGCCAACAGGGTCATCCTCTCATCCTGGAAAGGATCCCGGAGGACCTTGGAGGGAACTGTCCGTCGGCGTTACTGGGCCGCCTTAGAAAACACTGCTCTTGCCCACCGCAAAAGATCAAGTCCAAGGTCCTGGGTTTCATCCCCATCTTGAAATGGCTGCCGCGCTACCAGCTGAGGGACTGGATCCTGGGGGACGCCATGTCGGGACTCATCGTGGGAATCCTATTGGTCCCTCAGTCCATCGCTTACTCCTTATTAGCCGGCCAGGATCCCATCTACGGGCTCTACACCTCTTTTTTTGCCTCCATCATCTACACCTTGCTGGGCACCTCGAAACATATCTCGGTGGGAATTTTCGGGGTGCTCTGCCTGCTGGTGGGTCAAGTGGTGGAAAGGGAGTTGGGCTTGGCGGGGTATCTCACAGAGGGCATGAGCAACAATGGAAGCGTCACCAACAACAACACCGCGTCGGAGACGTGCGACAAGAGCTGTTACGCCATCACCGTCGGGGCGACGGTTACCTTCACTGCTGGGGTGTACCAAGTCCTGATGGGTATCTTCCAGGTGGGCTTCGTGTCCATCTACCTGTCGGGCTCGTTGCTGGGTGGCTTCGCCACGGGCGCGTCGCTCACCATTCTCACCTCGCAAGTCAAGTATCTGCTGGGGTTGAAAATCCGCCGGCCGCAGGGCTGGTTTACGCTCTTCAAGACCTGGTACAGTTTGCTGTCCAATTTGGGGAACACCAACCTGTGCGATTTGGTTACCAGTCTGGTGTGTCTGCTGTTGTTGTTGCCCAGCAAGGAACTGAATGACCGCTTTAAAGCCAAGTTGAAGGTCAGTCATTCCCTTTTGTGGCTCAAACTGCCCTGTAAACAAAAAAAATGGAAATCACTGTATTATATTGGTCTATTTGATGAAGAATAGCCATTCAAAGTCTCTACAACTGCTTGAATTTAATTTCTAAGACGGCTATCCTATTTTTCTATTCACCTCCACAGGCTCCGATTCCTTTCGAGCTCTTTGTGGTCATCGTGGCAACACTGGCGTCTCACTACGGCGGCTTTAAAGCTAACTACGGCTCGGACGTGGCGGGCGAGATCCCCACGGGCTTCCTGCCGCCGCAGTTACCGGCGTGGTCGCTGATTCCCAACGTGGCCTTGGACGCCTTCTCCATCGCAGTGGTGGGATTCGCCATAACCGTGTCCTTGTCCGAGATGTTCGCCAAGAAGCACGGTTACCGAGTGGACGCCAACCAGGAGATGTACGCTATCGGTTTCTGCAACATCCTGCCGTCCTTCTTCCGCTGTTTCACCACCAGCGCCGCCTTGACCAAGACGCTGGTCAAGGAGTCGACGGGCTGCCAGACGCAGATTTCGGGATTGGTCACTGCCGTGGTGCTGCTACTGGTCCTGCTGGTGATAGCGCCACTTTTTTATTCACTACAGAAGTAAGGAGATCTCTATTTGCATACAGTCTGGTGGCCAATCTTGAAAATGGTTCTCTTTTGCCTCTCTCTTCCTTTCAAGGTGCGTGCTGGCCGTCATTATCGTGGTCAATCTCCGCGGCGCCCTGCGCAAGTTCGCCGAGGTCCCCCAAATGTGGCGAGCCAACCGGGTGGACGCCGCCGTCTGGCTAATCACCATGGCGACTTCGGCGCTAGTCAACACGGAGTTGGGCCTCCTGGTGGGGGTCTTGGTGTCAGCCTTCTGCGTCCTGGGCCGGACTCAACGAGCTCAGGCGCTCGAACTTGGCCGGGCGTTCGACAGGGATCACTACGAAGTACTTGCGGCTTACCGGGGTCTCCAATCGCACCCGGGCGTGGCCGTCTTCAGGTACCCGGCGCCCATCTACTACGCCAACCAGAGTTTGTTTAAAAACTCTTTGTATCGGCGTGCCGGTCTCGACCCTGTTCGGGAGAAAATGCGGCGTGTCAAGTTTGAGAAGAAGATGAAGCGGCTCAACGCAAACGCCGAGCGGGAATCGGTCAGCAGAGAAGACGGCGAGGGTACCACCGAGGTCACCCTCGTGCCAGATCGTGATGAACCCTTACGAAGTTTAGTACTGGACTGCAGCGCCGTCTTGTTTGTGGACAGCGCCGGAGTCAACGCCCTGATGGAGGTGCGCAAAGATTACGCTGAGTTGGGGGTGGAGCTGGTCCTGGCTCAGTGTAACACGAGCGTCCTGGATGCTCTCAGACGAGGCGGGTATGTCACGGAAAAGCAGGAAGGCGACGACGGCTTGATCTTCTTCACCATCGCCGATGCCGTCCGTCATGCCAAACACGCTTTGGTGCTGAATGGGGATTATAATGGAAAAATTTGAGATTTACACAAAAAATGTCTCGTTATGCTGATGTTTGTCACTGATTGGTCCTTCTGGGACTGGATTTACACTGATGCTCTGGGATTTTTACGCAATCGTTTCTGAGAGGTTTTCTTAGTGTCAGCCATTTTGCAAAAAAACGCAAGTTTACTAGAAATAATGCAGTGAAGATAGTTCTCGTCACGCTCAGTTTACTTCTCGTCATGCTCAGTTTACTTCTCACATAAACAAATGTAAAGTAGACACATGGTCAAGAAACATGACTATTTTTTGTGTGTTTAGACAAATTTTATAGTGTATCTGCCAACTAAAGTGCCTTGTGAAGCATATTCAATGGGCTATTTATCCATCATTTCAAAATATCATATTTTACAAGTTAGTACATGACACTTGTATTTTTCTACAAATAGTTATTTTAGTTTTGGAATCTCATACTGGTAGTGGCCTTATTTGGGTGAGCTGCAGTCCACAAGGGGGAAGTATTGCCTTAAAATTGGTGTTAGAAATACTCCACAATATCAAAGTTTGACCTTTAAAGCCAATGTATTGCAACAGAGGAGTTACTGACGTCTGAATGGTCGTTTATGAAAGTATGATATTTATTCTTTGCACATGTTGACCCAAGCAGGAGTTAGTTCCTTTTGTCATGTCAAGCGCCGCAGGTTCGATTCCGACTTCTCAGTGTTTGCTCAGGGCGATGCACTCATCAAACAAACAACAAGTTGAGCAAAGTCCGCAGTTTGAGAATAAAACAGAAAGATTAAAAGGGGATTATCGATGTATTTATTTTAAAGTTCATGTCCAAAGAATAGAACTGAAAGCTTGAATGGGATCGTTCCCAAACTGCGTCATTTACATTTTTTTTCTTCAGTTTTTTGGGGGGTGTTTTCTGCCATGCTTGACAGAAACAGCACAAAAAAGTACATAATAACAATACACAAAGTACTGTTACAATCACATCCCTGTCAATTTTAAATTATGTCCAAATCACTATGCTGCAAGCCACAAATGAATACAATTTAAGCTGTTTCACAACCTTGAACAGATGTTTGGTGTACCTTTTTATGAGTACTTATTGGGCGTTCTTAAATTGATCCCAGTGTGCTTTTGTGTACTTAGCCAATTTACAAGAAAACTATTCATCCATATAAATATATACTATGCCACACTGTGAAACAATACCTTTGAAATGTTACCACAACATCAGAATTGCCAAATACCTCAATATAATATACATCACCTATGCTACCATTGTGTTATTTTGTTGTTGTTCTGGAACCTTTTTGAAAGAGAGAGCCATAAACAATTCCTATTTTCAAATGTTATTCCTTATGAGCCATACTCACAATTTAAAAGTCAAAATACATGAAATTTTGCAGTCATTTTATCACTTTTAAAGGACAAAAAGTAAAACCCAGAATATCAATGAGTTCAATGTGTATCAATGCAATCAATGACAGCTTTCCATATTTTAGCTAAGAGCCATATGCACCCATCATAAGAGCCACATGTGGCTCCCGAGCCATAGGTTCCCTAACCATGTTCTGGAGGATTCGTTTTTTTCTTGAGCCACAAACACCTCATTGGAATGTACCTTAGTGTATATATACACATTCACAAATATACATACACTACAAATAGACACATGCATAAATATATGTATGCATAAAATATTTCTATTGCTTACACATTGCAACTGTTAGAAAAGTAAAACTGCATTAAAAAAATAAATCTATTATGTACAAATGAATACACATGTTAAGTGTGGCAGTGGGAGGATTTGGTTGCATTATGTGGGAGATTCAAGAGTGCCACCATTGCAATTTGCAATTTGTGCCATATTATCAGACAGAAAACGTCCTCTGAAGTGAGACAGTGGATAATAATTATATATAATAGTAATAATTTTGCTCTTGTCCTAGCTGTGTCCACATTTCTAGTGTTTCTTCTTTGGTGTTTTCTTCATAAAATAATCACCCTACCCACACATGTGAGAAGTACTACTCATGCATACTGAACTCAGTATTAGGCACAATGAGGCTATCAAAAATAAAATGGTTGCCATCACATTCACGGGGGTGATGTGAAATAAATTAATAAATATAGGCAAAGGAAAATCAAAATACAGCTATGGAGTTCATTCCTCTCATGCATCCTTTTAAGAAAAATGTTGTCCAATCACATTTATTTTTAAATTCCCCAATCTATGTGAAGTCATTGGAATACTGCAAATTTTTTTTGGCAACATTGGCAAGCTCTGAATGTCCACTATAGAGCAAAAAAGGAGTTAATGCGATTAGAGGAACTGGCTGAGAGATATTTAGTTTTGCAAATGTCCTTTACAGAGGATAGATTTGAAGTACTACTGGTATATGAGGAGGTTTTTGATTCAGTTGTATTTATGAGGCATAGTGAATGTCCCACATGTCAGTGCAATTATGCCTCCTAGAGGTTATAAAAAAAGAGTGAGTACAGACATGAGTGACATGAGGATGAAAATATGATTGACAGAATGCCACATGCTGAGATAGGAAGAGAAATCAAGTCAAGAGTGTTGGCTTTGGCTAAAGGTACACTTTAGTGTTGTCAGCCTGCAATCATGATGATGTCAGGATGCATTAAAGCCCATCATGGAGATTGTGGACTCCTGCGTCACAATAAAGATCGGAGCTGTTTGAAGCCCCGGGGCTATACTCACAAACACACAAATGCTAAAACATAAATGATAAATTGCTGATAGAGTCCACATGGGTGGAGTATAGCTTGTACCATGCAGTTCATAGTTAAAGTATGTATGGTATTCAAGTCTTAATTCTGTGTGTACCTTTGGTCAATGCAATAAAGATTTCTTTTCAGAGTTATGTTTGGACTGGATTCAAAGTGTGACTCAGATCCAGACATATTTCTTAGCATAAATATGTCTAATATATTTCCACTCTTTATTTTCCATTCTATCACTCTTATGACAGAAGCCTGCAAGGCCGAGAAACCACTCCAAAAGGAAGAAAACCACAAGAAATCAAATAAATAAAATCACTCCCACTGAGCAGGACACAAAATCATAAAGCATGCATTTATATAATTAAACTATTTGAGGATTGCTTTTTACCTGTGCAAGATGTCTGTGGAATAATCCTGTTTGTTTGTACATAGAAGGCAATGGGAAATCAGCTGGAAGCAATTGGTGATCAGTGATAACAAGCCAAACACTCAGGCCTCTGAAATACCTTCAAAATAAAACAGGAAATGACACTGACCTTCTTTTGAAACACTTGCAAGAGTCCCAATAGTTTTGAAATTCAATTTCCAAGTGAAGTAGTGCAGGTTTCACCTGGAGGATTCCACTTGATGACCTTACAGATCGCATTTACATCATCCAACATGATCACAACTCGTACATGAATAAAACAACAGCACTTAATAAATTCTTTATGGAAGTGAATAATGGAAGGTGGAGTTGGCAAAAGTCGCCAATCCATTCTACTTCTGCACACCTCCATTTAATGAAGTACATGTCGTCATGTCAACCTTCAAAAGCAACGGCGCCATTTGTCACATGACCAACCGCCGTGTCAACTCTAGAAAAAGGATGATTCATTTTTGTTAAATTAAACCACACTCTATTCACCATAAAAGAAGACATTATTATTCAAAAGAGTTCTGCCTACTAAGGATTGCCAGCATTGCTACTCCTAATCATAACAAGGTAGCCTGCAGGAACAGAGTTATTTTAGTGGACCTTTCGAGTTTAATGTCTAGAAGGTTGTACAATTTTAAAAATGTGCCTGTAAAATATTTTAATTTGCACACTTACATTCTAGTGAAAAGCAATTAGCAGACTTCTGCAATCTTAAGTTGAATAATGGACAGAAAATTAATGTATACCCTATGGGTTTTTATTTGATATTAATACTGATTTGAAAAATAAATCTGAGACTTTTCATGGTACTTGCATAAAATTTAAAATCAAACAAAGATTGTTTTTCAAAGAGCGACAAAGTCACCTGAGAAAATGAATAGAAATAAGCATCATTAAAATGCATGGTTTGCCCCAGAATTCTCTTATATTTCCAAATTCTTTGCACATTCATCTTCCGAAAGGTGAAAAACTCAAATAATTTCTAGTAAAAATCTACATTTACTTCTCAAAACCAAATCAACATCAAAACAAATGCCATTTTTTCACTTCTAAATAGCACTTTTGAAAATACCACAGGTTGGAGCCGCCATTCTATTACCTTGAACGAGACGTCAAACGACCCATCGAGTTGGCCATGATCAGAGGAAAAGCACCATTGAAGACCTAATGACCCGTGAGCCAATCACACGGCTGGCTGTAGGACTTGTCGCTTGGGTAAAGCCCACGGAGGCCGCTGGCCTGCTTGACGCTTTTTGTTCTTTGAGCCAACAAGTCTAATTAACAGAGCCTAACAGAAGCCTTGTTTACATCCATAAATAATGCAGTTCACCATACACGAGGGGAGTTTTGTGTTTGTGTGTGACGCCAGCCATGTTTCTCATCACGCCGCCACTTTGCCTTATGTAATCCAATGAGGACAGGAACGTCAGTGGCTTTATTCGTCCCCGTGCGCTCGCTCCGATGTCGTTATGCAAAGTTGAGAGCTCCGAGGAAACAGACACAAAAGAAATTAGGCGTGTCGCCACCATGTAGAATAATCTTACGTCTTAAATAATCACAGCTCGCCTCACGAATTTTCTGTTCTTAAAAGCAACATCGTGGAATCGCTAAGGGCTAATGCAAATTGGCTTACGTAAATAAACCATTGCCCAAAAACTGCCATTCATTAATAGAATAGAATATGCATAGAAATATGATAAAACCATTCCCATTAAAAAACTAAACAAAATAAAAGACAGACAGATGTACAGATAGTTTGTTTTCCTCCCAAAAGTTTTTTTCCAAATGTTGTATAACGTCAATGTCAAGATTTTAATACTCTTTAAGAACAAATCCTTTCTTTTACTTTATTGTATATTAACATTGGTCAGTAGGCCACATTTTCACCTTCCAGTTAAACATAAAAACGCTTTTATCCTTCTTAACAGTAAAGTACAATTAGCAACAGTTAGACTTCTCAAAACCTGAATGAATGAGAAGGAGGCCAGAAGACCCTCCAAAAAAAATCCTCATTCCTAACAACTAGGCCGCCAAGTGGCCTATGCAGTATTTACTTTATTCATATGCCTATCAACAAGGTGCCGTTGAATTGTGATGACATGGAAGCACAATTATAAACAACAGCAGCATCTTTTATACAGCGCCGCATCCCGACGTATGCAATTATATGGCCCTGGGTAGGAATCCACCAGAGGCATTGTGGATCAAAATGCAGCATCAGCAAAGCACCTCACAATTAAACATTTGCGAAGACCAACAATCTACACGCAGCTCCACAATGTACCAAATGTGGAACTGCTTTAATTAACTCATGAATGTCTTTCATTGTGACATTTCCAATTCCCATTGAATCAGGTGACGTGACCTTAGCACATTTTCCTACAAAACATGTCAAAACAAAACAAAAACACCCCAGAAACTCAACAAAAATGCAATATTTTTTTTACAGTGAGACTTTTTAACCCGATTAAACATTAAAAACCCACTGCAAAAAAAACGACCAATAACAATGCAATATCTTAGATTGTGGAATATTTTTTAAATAACCTTTCCTGGATGTGACTTTTTAAGATTTTATATAACCTATTTTTTTTTTTTACATGCGCTCTTTGTGGAGTAGCACCACCCATTTTGTTATACGCAGTTGTAAAATGACAATAAAGGCTTTCGATTTAGATTTAGTTTCATATAGTATTTTTATTTTAGTAAGCGTCAACCCTACCGTCAAATTCTCACTCTCCTCCTGCTCACACTGACTTTCCGAACACTTTCCACCCCAGTGTCATCTCGCTTTAATGTCTGGCGATAGACTCAATTCGAGAAATGAAAGGAAATGTCAATGGGAGACACGGCTCCCACTAATCCAATAACACACGCCATCGTGCAGCCTCCATTTCCACTCGTACACGTGAAGCCAATGGACGCCGCTGGCAAGAAGGTCCACTTCCATAATGCTATTTACTTCAACTAATATAACCAAAATGGTTTTATTTACCAACACATGATGTTTTGGAGACATTTTATTTTGGACACAAGCATTCTTCTTTTAGCCTTTTACTGTTTATTTTCCTCTTAGTGTTTGTTCATTGTTTTTTTTTTTGGACTGCTGTCACCTTTTACCTTTTTTTGTGTATTTTTCTGTCAGTTTCAGATGTGCAAATGTTGTTCCTTGGATATATTTCATTTTTGTTCTTGACACGTCCCTGATCAATTTCAATGCCATTTGTCTGCACTCCTTTTTTTGTTCTTTTTAATCTCAGTGGATTTCATTTTCTTTTCATTTGGATGTATGTTGCTCCTGTTTGCTCCTCTCTTGTATCTCATCTGTGTCTTTTATCTTATTTTGACCTTTTTTAATAATCATCAATGGTTGTTCTTTGATCTGTTGTCTTTTGTTTGTGCACCTCTTGATTTATTTCTCTTCCACTTTCTTTATCTCATTTTAGTTTTATACTAGGTTCATACCATGTTTTTTTTCCCTGAAGTTTATAGCAAAACCCTCAAATTTCACCACCAAAACTGGCAGTCAAATGCCTTCAAATTGCTCAAATTGGGCAAGTTGTCCGTCATTATTCTTCCTCATTCTTTGCTTTTTCCATTTCCTCGCACCGTTTCTAGTCTATTTCTGTAATTGGCATTATTAGCGTCAATAACAATATCGAGTGGAGTCGTCGGCGTTGATTGAGTCGTCGGACGTCTGGTGACAGCTGCTCTTCACTATCCTTGTTATCCAATTAAATGGCTGATTGTACTCAAGCCTATTTAAACGTCAGGCCTCAATTACCTCCTCAAAGTGTACTGCAGTGAAAAGCATAAAAAGCTAAAGCTACAAGTCTTTTCACATATCATCTTCAAGGTTCTCCAGGAAAAAAAAAATATAGAAGGTCCAACGGCCAATATTGATTGAAATAAAAACACTCAACTTCTTATCTTGCATTTAAAGAGCTCGAATTAAACCATGACTTTTCCAGTAGAAATGATTCCCCGCCTTTAAGCGTCATTCCTCCTGCCAATTATTTATGTGCGATAATCTAACTCAGGGCTCGTGAACTTTTTTGATGAAGAGAGCCATAAACAATTGATATTTTCAAACATTATTCCTTGAGAGTCATACTAAGAATTAAAAAGCAAAAATACATGAAATGGGTGCATTTAATATTCAGGTCACCACTTTGAAAATAAGAAAAAAGTGTTTGAATTCTTGTGAGAACATTTTGAGCTGTTGCTTATCAACGAGTATCAATGAGAGTATGCATGCAGAGGAGTCTAATGAAGAAAAATTATGATTTAAAAAGGCACTAGAGATCACAGTTCCAGCGTGACGCTCCCATTGGTGCGTTCAGGACTTTGGTCTCTCACCAGCGATACCCATATTTTACCACACAGGTTAGCGGAGAGCCATATACACCTATAAAAAGAGCCACATATGGCTTCCGAGCCATAGATTCCCTACCCCTGATCTAAGTTAAAAAGATTTGAATGCAGAAGATGGCAATGCTGCTATTAATGAAATATGCAAAGAGATTTGGAGTGGCGTGATTACAAAAATCCATCTCATTTGGGAGTTCATTTTAGGATCAGATTTGTCTGAAAATGCTGCTGAACACTTGCAACTTTTGTGAGTATTCCATTGGAGGTGTAGAAAATTGTACAACCACCTCGTCATGGCTTACATCTTTTATTTCAGCAACTTTTGCTCCACTACGCTAAGAATTTTCTTCAGAGACGCTCCCCATTGTAGCGTTAGGTAATATCATTTCCACGTAACGGCGCTTACGCCTCTTCTCATCTTATTACACCATCCGACAAACTTCTTTTCACCAGCCCCCGATTAAAGGTGAAACGTGAAAAGTCCCGTTTTAATCATGTTTGCCTTCTTCACTTTACCAAGATATTGTAATCTCATGAAAATTACATTTCATCTTTTAGTAAATTCATACGAGAACAATTATGCAGGAGATAAAATGACATGAAGAGTACAACGAGCGCACCCCCCGCAGCAGGAGGATTTGGGGAAAAACGCAGGCGGCAATTTTAGGGAAGATGGCTGCCTGTAAGTGTACGAGAGAACGCTGTTGTTTAAGAACGAGTGATGACATGCCGCGGCTATTTGACATCACAGCATGCCACCCAAATGAATGGCTGCCTAAAGAGATGCTTTTTCTTTTTTTTCTTTTATCCTCTGAGGGGATATATTTGAAATCTGTCTTATAATAGATTTCCTCATTTTCACATCAGTGAATAGGAAAGGTTTGCACAATTCTCTTATAAACAATAAGACCAGGATCAATTATTATAAAAACATTTTTTTAACATTCACCTATGGCTCAGGAGCCGTATGTGGTTCTTCGGATGGGTGCATGTGGCTCTTCTAAAATATGGATTTAAACTGCTGGTGACAGAGCCGAGTTAATTATCAAAATTTTTATTTATTAGAATTTTCAGCATGCATATTTTTATTTATTAGATTTTTTTCAGCATGCATATTTTTATTGATTAGCAATTGCTGCATAACAATACCGCCAAAAGAATTCATTTAATACGTTAAAAGTGGTAAAATGACCCCCAAAAAGTCACATCCCAGTTTCACATTTTTACTTTTAATTTGATTTAAATTCTGATTGTGGCTCTCAAAGAAATACAATTCAGTATAGGGAGATTAAATCTCATATAGAAATAATAGTAAACAAAAGTGAGAAATCCATACATGTGCTGAAATGTGACAAAATGATAGACTTCAAGAAAAGAGTAATAAAACTACAAAGCCTATTTTTCTTTTTCCATTCAAGCAGGACTTCTATTGATTAACAAAGCTTATTTACTGGCCAAGGACGGTTCAGACATTGCAATTATTTTCTCGCAAAGTGCCAGTTTTTCCTCTTCTATTCTAACATCAATGTATAAATATATTTAAAGGCTCCCCCCCCCCCCCCCCCCGCACCTGTCTTGTCTGAAGGGCGTGACTTTCCTTGGGGAACAGAGATTAGAGTCTGATTGCTTCCTGTTCTGCTCAGCTTGTTTATCTCGTATATTACATTTGTTTCTAATCGGGTCGCAGCACAGTTTATTTGGAATTCATGCGACGGCCCCGTGCTCCGTCTTTGCTTGTGATTTAAGAGTCACTGTGCTAATACACTGCATTTGACCCCTAAGGACCCCTCGCATCATATTATTCCCGCACATGCATCATCATACAGTAACCATAGAAGATTTAAAAAGGCACAGTTGCACATGATGGAGGAAATAAACATCTAAATTCAGTTCACCTATTCTTTAAGAAACATGGTCATTTTTTTCCCCTAAAATTGAAATGAAAAGAATTTGGGGCAGGGCTCAAATATCCTAATTATATAATATTTCATGTACAGGTAATGTCGATTAACTGGAATAAATGAGTATATAATAATTTAATATTTAATATTTTTTTGATGTCCTGGCATTAGGGAATTTGCCTTTAAAATCAACATTAGGAAGGAATTTATTGAGTTAATATTTGATTTTTCCAAAACATTTTAAATTTTGAATGAGAAATATGATGAGACTTGAGTTAGCAAATGGAGAGATTGAAGTCACAAATGTATAGAAAAAAAGAACAATTTCAAATTTCAATTGTAATATTAAAGGGAAATGTAAAATGATGGAAAATGACGTATTTTTAATATTGAAACATTTAGAGAAAATTGCAACTTCATTCACACAGCTTAGTCATAAGTCAATATAAAATCCCTCTTATGAAAACAACTAAAAACATTAATCTATTCAATAATATAATATAATGTCATATAATTAAATGGAAAGTATTTCAAACAAAACTTTAGTGAAGTGAAGTGTTATGATGATCTGAGAAAAAGTTAAAGTGAAGCTTTAAAATGAGTTTCAAGTAGAATTGAAGACGTCGTACTATTAAATCAAAGACTTGCATTCACGTGTTTTAACGAGGGAGCAAGTTGCAATCCCCAACAATCTCTTGGAGCCCAATCAAGCCTTTCGCCATGTTTCCAGCCTCCCCGATAGTGTGTCGCCAAGCCGCGAGGATGCATTGCCGATGACAAGACAATGTGTCGCATTACACATGCAGTGATAAAACAGACACCAAGAAATCCAGGCAGGCCCCAATTTTGTGCTCTTCTCTAATGCCTACCATTGAAAATGTCTTTGGTGACAACATTTTTTCGTCTTTTTTTTCAAGCAACAGAGACGTGCCGAAATAACTTTTGCATCCCGACGCCTGCGAACGCCGCGAGGTTAGCGAGAGCAAAAGGTGACAAATGTGCAGACAATGTGAGCATGGCGGACGTCTGTCGGCAGCTCCTAATTGTCGCGCCTTCCTTCCTGGGTTGTGATTAGCATTCCCGTACGAGAATAGGTTGAACTCATTCTTCTTTTGAAAGTGTGCATGAATATTCAGCGAGAATAAAGCAGCGCCCTTTGCAGATTACAACGGACACGTTAAGAAAAGGTTGAAACCAAAAGGAATGTCTGCATTTCAAATGTCTTTTTTACTATTGTTTAAATAATAGAAAGACATCCCAAAGCGTTTTTATGTATTCTTTCAAAACATTGCACAGCTGAATGTTTGTTTTGACTTGATCTTTGTTCCCACTAAAATCAATTTCTCACATTAAACAAACAATATCACAACAACAAAACGAATCTGGACAATAAAATGCTGATTATAAATCAGTGGCTAAATTATTACGCTATGATACTGTGACAATTGAGGTTTATTATGTTGGTATGAATCCATCTTTTATAAAAAAAAGCATTCATTTTCTAAACAGCTTCTTCTCACAAGAGTCGCGAGGGGTGCTGGAGCCTATCCCAGCATCAGGCATCCTGAATGGGCCAATCACAAGGCACAAGGAGACCGACAACCAATTATACTTGGGGAAATTTAGAGTATTCAACTAACAAAGTAAGCCAATTTTGGGGATGTAAGAGTACCCAGAGAAAACCCACGCGAGCCAGTGGAGAACATGCAATCTCCACACACTGAGCAAAAACCAGGGATCGAACTGTGAGGCTAACACTTAGAATGAAAAAAAAAGTAAAAATCTGGCTTGCTCAACAATACATGACAATGCAACATCCTCGTTTTTGATAAAAACTTCAAAAAGGTTGCGTCATCATCATCATTATTATCATCTCAGTGTGGCCCAGATCTGAAATTAGAATCACCTGTTCATACACGCATGATCAGAGCCAACCATGCGGCCTCGCGTGTGACCTGCTTGACAGCCATGCATGTTTAATATCGGCCAACGTTCGATCTCCTCAGCCTCCTGGCCAAACCAAACACGAGGAAGATGAGGAGGAAGGCGTCGGCATCAGCATTCATTGAGGTCAACAGAGGTTGTCTCCGGGGCTGGACAGGAGGAATCCTTTCTGTTTTTTTTCCCCCTCCTTCCTTTGTGTGCTAGAAGCCAAACAAATACCTTGGGACAGCCATGAGGGCTTTTAAAGGAAAGATGAGCCCAAGGAAAGGAAATGAAAGGAATGTGCAGACGCCACAAAGACTTGAAATTGACTCACTGCGAGATGAAAGAAGGGGACGTATCGGATTCTCTATCACGTGTACCCTCTACACAGGCCTAACTGCACTTTGAACCTACAAGTAAAATGGGCAAAGTCAAATAGTTTCATCCTGACACCAACATCTCCAGTGAATATTTCACTTCATACTGAAATTACAATCCAGGTTTATGGAAGTAAAAAAAAAAGAGACCAATAAAAAAGTGTGTTAAAATATAGGTAAAGCGTGTCTGGGGATGGCGGCGCGGCATTTGAAAACTGAGAAGCAGTCTTCAAAGATGACTTTCATATTTTGTATTTAGCATTTCTTACTATGAATATTGATGGAAATAAATGCTGGGAAAAGATTGTTTTGCATCAAAATGAAAAGTTAATTCCCTTAGCTGGAGGCACATAGCAAACCTTTTTTGTTTTTGTTTTTCAGAGATGTACTTAGTATAAGCCTACATTTAATTCTCCACTTTACCGTTTTACTTACATTGAATTTAGATTAGATTAGATTAGATAAACTTATTCATCTGGTATTTGGGAAATTTCATTGGCACAGTGGCAAAGGGGTGAGAATACAGACACAGCAAAAGACATTTTAGACATGTCCATGATTATTTTGGTTTAAAGCGACCAGTGCCTTTGGTCCCTTTTCACGTGGCTTTGTTTTACCAATTAAACTCCCAATTAAACAGAGCCTGGGGATAATACGACGGCACAAAGTTTTCACAGCCTCACGCAGACTCATTTTCACTCGCACATTTCATTTGCAAATAACTAACAAAGACCCTGCCAAGGCAGAACACCCCGTCCTCAAATAAAAGCCGTTGGATTTCGACAACAACACAAAAAAAAATCTAATATCATCATTACAATCCCCCACCAACACTACTTTGAACTTGAGAAGACGTAAATCTCCTGCTGAATCGATTGAATAATGTGTAAATGAAGAAAAATATGAAAACAAATCTCCAAAACAAACTCTTGGGGAAGAGGAAACAAAGCCAAAGTTATTCACTAACTGATCCTGTTCAATCTAATTTTTTTTTAAATTCTTATTCATCATGAATTTTCATTAAGACTAAAACTTAGTATGGAATATATTTCCATAATATTGATGTATGAACATGAAAAGCTTGGAATGTATAGCTGTTGGGTGGCAGTCTACATGGGGTAAGTGCTATATTCACTTTCTCACATGCACACACTAAATAATGCAAAGGGTTTTTATTGCTGTGCCTGCTGTTTTAAATGAGCTTTGTGAAGTGAGAACGTAAGGCTGCAATTCTCTCCGAGATATTGAAGGTGTCTGTGGCGGCACCAGCAGCAACCTGCCGGATGAAGATAAAACATTTTACTTTAAGACATCTTGACACACGACACACTGCACAGATTACACGGGTGGGTGAGATTCCCACTGGCCAAAGGGGCTTGAATTGAATCAAAAATAATCAGGCTTCCTTTTCAATGAGGCTGTCATAGACAGTTTGGCAGATTTTGCCATGTCTTATTCATTTTGGTTGCATATGTCTCTATGCTGCTATTATGTGTTCAAAAATGAAATTAAAAAAAAAAAACATTGATAGAATCTCACGGTGCTTGGAGTTTTTTTTTTGCGACACATTTTAAAATAACCCAACATGCAAAATTATAAGTTATACTGTCCTGATTTTCTGCTTAAGCATATTTTACATTATGGTAATGACAGTGGTTATTTTTGGAGTTGTACAGTTAAAAAATGCCTCTCAATGCAGGTTTTACAACCTTGGCAGATACATTTTTATCTTACTCATTCTATTAAATACTATTTTTTTGTTTGCTGTAGCCTTATGATTTTTTTTTGTGTTGTAGTCACAGAAAATTAAATGTCGAGCAGCATTTTTTAACAACAGAGACTTAAATTCACAGCAATATGAAATAGTATGCCGCGTCCTGATAAAACCAACAAAAGTAGCGTCATACAGACGACACATTTACTCCTCCAGCACGACCAAGATTTAGCCTCTGAGGTCCATATGATGAATGACTCTGGGTTGTATTTGTGAAGTGGTAATGATTTAAGATAAGCAAACCTGGATGTGTGAGTGTAAATTTCTGCTTCCACTCATCTCTATTGGCCGACTCCAAATAGGATTGCCATGTCTTTATGTCTCCATGAATCTTTTTTGGAACTTTACACTCTCAAGAAAAGGACATTACATTTATTGAGAAATGCAGATGCCAAAAAAGTACTCATAAAAGGGGGGAAAAAAAAAACAATATTCATTAAACATACACATAATATAATAAAATTATAACCCAAAAAACAACACTGGAATCTGCAGAAATGCTACAAAAAATGTAGCAGAACAACAAAACTAAAATAAAATCAATTCATTTTAACACATTCCATCTTGAGAGGGGTGCAAAAAATGTTGGCTCATCCAAGAGTGACCAAATTTTAAGCTTTAAAAATAAAAAAAAACGAATGACAAAATGCATTCTGGGAGCTCAGTATTTTTGAAGAGCAGGCTTGAAGGGATTTAGAGAGATACACAAGCCTCTCCAATGGTGGCTAAGCTCCTTGGAGATGGTTTAGGTTCTCAAGATTAAACGACCAGTGACAAAAAAAAAATGTCCGTGTATTCTGTACATCCTGTGAAAAACAACTCCATTCAAGCAATGTTTGAAATGTTGCAAACACTTCAGGTTGTAGATGGAAAAACACAACACAGCTGAAGCTGACATTACTTTAACATAACAACTATATCTACCAACAACCATTACAATCCATCCATTTTGTCTTCTAACGAAACTAATGCAAAACATCCCCAAAAAAGTTCTTTTTATAATCCCTCCGTGATGGATGAAGCTTTGTCAATGCAACTTACATTGACACCCAGAAGCTTCAGTAGTTAAACTGGCAAAAAAGGGGGGTAAAAAACGGCTTTGTTTAAATGAATGGCTGCACTAAATCCCGACGTTGAAATGCAATTATTTCAATGGTGTTTTCCTGCAGTGAAAAACCTTTGCGCTGGGTTGAAAATGGCAGCTTTAAAGCCTTTTGCTCACTTTGTGTCCAAGCCCTCAGCAAATGATCTCCCTGTTGAGGGCAAACCTCTCGATTTTTTTTGCCCACACCTCTCACTTCTATTTTCTATCACCAAACTGGGTGTCCAAAGAGCTGGGAAAAATAAATACAATGGACCGGGAAAATAATATTACTCATAGTGTGTGGGCAATGTCAAAGAAAGTCCACTCTTCAACCTCAATTTGTCCACTAAGCCCAAAAGAAAAGATTGTGAGTTCAGAAGAAAAAAATAAGCCTCAAAATCGAACCAAATTTAAAGTGAGGCATTCATCCATTTTGTTTTTTTTATCGTGTTTAGGGTCACTGGGCTCTGGAGCCTATTATAGCTAACACTGGGCAAAAGGGTGCTTTACGCTGAACTGGTTTTAAAGCAACCATCGAGTCCCACCATCACTGAGAAGGATAACATATGCAATCCAAAAACAAAACAAAACACAACAACGACAACTTTTGGTGATTCCCAATAAGCTCATTTTGCAACTTTAAATTTCAGTCAGTGAATACAGAAGAGTCTCTTCTGGAATCCCTCTTTTGCCTAAAACCTTTCACCCCACTCCCCCAATCCCATCCGTCTTCCTGCGGTACAGCGCTCCCGAATAAAAGTCATTATCACCCGCCTTGGCTTCCCACCGTCAACCTGGCTGGAAACAAATGTCTTCATTGGAATCCCAGATGGAGCTGCGCGACATTACAGATATTCATCCCTGCGGTGTTTAGTTTAACGGTGTTGCGTCAGCGATAGCTTGCTCCATCTTGACTGACATTTGCCCTCTTTATGACATTATCTTCGCTGGTCCGCTTCAATGTGAGTCAACGTATCGCTGTGCTTACATTGCGCTTTTGTCTGTACTTTCCAAATATAATACATCCACAATGGGAATATTTCAAACACCATCATGGTCCATTTAAACCGTTCCAAAGCAGGCATTCATTTCTTTTAAGCATAGCAGGTCAATTGAACATATCCAATTCTTTCTTCTCTGAAAAATAAAGCAATTCAGAACAGGCTTTTAATGCCAAATGAATTCCAAGGACGTTAACCTTTTTGCTTTTGTGTGACGAGCTGTCATACTGTGATGCTACATTGTTATTGTACTACAGTGGCCGTGAAGTGTAAAATCAAAAATCACTTTGGCAAATCCAAAAAAATACAAAAAAACAACAACTGCATATTACAAAACATGACTTAAAGGTTACGGACAAAGTTATGTGGCAATAGACCAAACAGAAAGAGAGAGAAAAAGCACGGATAAAGTCAAACAAGCCTTGGAGAGACTAGAAGAAACAGTGTGGTAAAAATAGTCTTGGCTGCCTTTCATTGTATGATTTATTCATGAGTGACTGACAGTTTCCATTATTTTTAAACTGATTGTGAGCATATCACTATTGTTAACCAAGGTGTACTTCTGTAGTTCAAAGATGAGCAAATTAAAATGGGACATGAAAGGTAACTTACAGAGAAGGAAATAAAAGATCAATTATTTAATATTGCAGCATTTCATGGGTTACATTTCTTTGTGTGTGGACAAGCAGCGAACCACAAATTAGGATCAGATCTCGCTGCCCTGTACAATGTGACGGGCTACTGTATCCAATTACATAATGTAAACAACATCAAAATGACTGTGATCGGAAAGCTAAAGAAGGACCATTAAATCAGCACTTAGAAAATCAAAGACTCTTTGCAGTATTTGCATAATGGTTTGTTTGGTCATTTTAAAAAGGGGTACTCAATCCGACCACATCCTCACAACCAGTATATTCTTGCTTTATAAAAACAAACCAATGGTCAGCAAATGTTGCCATTCTCTTAGTCTAGCCTATTTTGCTTATATCAGGTTTGGTACTTGATTTTAATGACAGCTTTTTTCCATCCTGTAACTGATTGTTACAGTCAGATTTCCCACATTTGTGTCAACATGCCCTCACATTAAATAATCAACACCTTCTGCACTGTGCCAGATAATACCATTGCAAAGTGGTATTACTGTTTTACATACAGTCGGTATAATTGCAAAGCATTAGTAGTAGAATTAAGAGTTATAAGAAGCCAACTAAATCCGCTCTTAAAACGCAAACACCAAAAACCCAGCCCACCTATAGCCTAACATATAGTTGATATTTGCAGTTCAGGATTGACACCTTTGGAGCTACTCAGCAAGAAGAGAGCATCTCTTAATCCCTTAAGGCGCTTTTAATATCCCATGCGAGTTGTTAATTTGCATTCAGCTTCCGTCAGGAAACATGTAAAGTGCAGAAACAGGAATGCAACAACGCGACCAAACAAGATGTTTTTTGAGGGGGTGACCTCAGCAAACACTGTCAGGCTAGAAAATCAACCGCACCGAAAACCAAATGTGTTTTTGTCTGGCGAAAACAACTTTGCTAACAGTTATTAGTGGTTTAATTCACCAGACATTCTGATTGTAATTTTGTTCGACTTAGTCAATTGATCTAATAAGTCCCAGGCAAGAAGATGGCCTTTACAATTCATAATACATTACTTCCTCCAGACTAACCTACTGATCATTTATTTCCCATGACTTCTACTAACCAACAACCTGTGAACTCCACTGTGACCATTCATAACCTTTTATTATTTAGCTCGTGAACAAAACAAGCGAGCCTTATTGACGATGCCGCCCTGGTGTGTAATGGCAAATTCACACCAAACAAACATTGCTCTCATCCACCGCCTTGTGGCCTCCATCCAATAACGGCTATAATAACAACCCAAAGCAAGCAGTCAATGCCATTATCACCAGGAATGAAAACATCTATTCTGATGAGCAGAGACCATCAAAAATGCCCTCGTTGTCCAACAGAGTGCAATAAGTTTGTATCAGTCTTGATAATAAATGCTCGAGAAGACAAATATTCTACTTAATGTTGGGGGCCCGGATGAAATCTTTGTCACCAAGCAAGAAAGTTGATAATTCACTTTTTTAATCGAGACCTGCAAGTGTAAAAATGATCAAAGTTGCAAACAATATCAGGGTTGTTCTTGGCTCAAGTTGAGGCAGAGGTGGAAACTACGCTCTATTTTGATGATAGCACAGATTAATGATATAAGGGACACTTTAGTCATTTTGATGATTTGTTTGATGCTAAATATGTTAAATAATAACATGGCTGAAAATACCTATGTGCTGAATTGCTGTGTTATGTATGGCAAGTACTTTTTGTGTTTTTTTTTATGTGCCTGTGGTCACAAAGTGGGTTTTTAGAGACAGAGAATTTTGTAAAATTCAACCATTTTAAGGCAAGTTTAAGACTATTAAGAGAATTACAACAGTGGTTAATTCAATGTACTTTAACTCATTGCTGATTTAATATTGGAGATTTTCCACTGACACCGTTTACAGCCAGAACCACAACATTCATTTGTAGACAAAGAGCTGTCATTTTATTTAAAGGTATCTCACTCTGGGGTACTTTAACAAGTGAAAGTTGTGTTGCAGTATCATTCATCGTTTACAAAGCAAGTATTTATTCCTTTTATAGTACGACCTACCCAGATAAATTTGTCCCAAACCACTGAATGTGTATTTTTGGACGATATTTATACCTTCTATGATAAAACACAATCCCGTACTTAAACTCGCCGATTCAAACATCACTTTTCTTTTGTTGGACTAATCTGTTTTTGCCATTTCCACCGTGCCTGATTTACTCTAAAAACTTGGAATGATAAGCAACAAAAGAGTCTGAGATTCAGCATCCATGGCGAACAAACGCCTGCCTGAGCGAGAGATGAGACCGTCTGGGCGTCCGAGATAATGAGAGCACGCTTGTAAGGTTGCAAAAGGTACACACAAAAGGAACAGGCACAAAGACACTAAAAGTGATAGATGGAAGTAATCACATTTGACATAGAGAGGGACCAAAAAGACATCCCATCATCCCATAGAGGGCTCGAGACTCCCGGTGATCCGTCAACCTGCAGTCAAGTTCCAAATAATAACACTTGTACCGACAATCACAAGCTTCTGCAGTTTGGTATTCAATCACACACACAAAGGCACACAGGATGACCTGGTGTGTTTATGTGTCTGTTTGGGAAATAATGAATTTATAGCACGGCATAGACATTCAAGTAGTGTTGATTCACGTTTCACACTGCCACCACATTAAAGATTTTTCAATTATTGTTCGGTAAGACGTCAAGGTTTAGCTGTCTACTGCTAAAAGAAGACACAAACTGCAACAGGATTTTTTTTTATGTGGTTCTGTGTGTATTCTCTACTGTGAATGGAGCTTTTGAGTGTACAGTTTCTATAGAGACCTGGACTTTGTATTGGCTGTTATTTGGAGCTTCTGGTCTTCACAATAGAGACACCTCATTTGACGTGATTTAAGAAAACACCAACTGTTTTTTTTATTTACTTTGATTGGGAAAAATTTAAAAAGATTTATGAATATAGCATGATGTGAGTAGGCAGTGTAGATGTCTGCATCAAATTATGTCTTTTGGGGATGATTTTGCTTGTTAGATATTCGCAAAATTCTGATTTACCATCTGAAATAATGATATAGCATCTCCCTAACTAAACTAGGGATCAGTGTAAGGTCTATTCTTATGAACCCTTGCATTTTTTTCCCTATCCTCTATCAAGTGTTTTCCTTTAAAATTGACATTATCATAAACCGTGTAATCCAGGAGAAAGCAAAAACCTGGATTTCTTTCCCTCTTGAGGTGAGCAGACAGTGAATTCACCAAGGATTAAAAAAAAGATGATCAGAGAACAGATGGTTTAACCTAATAAGCCCACATAACACTTCATTTTTCTGTAGGTTTTATGAGCACATGTAATAATTCATGCTGCTCTGTCTGGTGAACCTGGCCTCCCTCCAACATATTACCGTGGAGTGGATCATTAAGTTCACAAAGGTGAGCGTGCGATTGAGCATCATTTGCCCAGCGATACGACCTGGATTTATGGACTGTTGATGGAGTTCATGTAAGGCTGGAGTGCAGATGCTGAGTTGTAATTCAGCTGTCAATTGGCACTGACCTCCTGGTGAACGCTTCAAAGTCGCTCAGGAAGACCAGCCCGGACGAGTACATCAAACGGAATAATTTCCCGCGTGCTGACGACGACGTACGTCCGTCTATGATGATGATGATGGACGTCAACCATGGACAAGAGCTTCATGCTGTTGTTTTAACTTTGCAGAACCAAGCAGAATTTTTGCAGCTGACCTCCTGAACAAAAACAAAATAATGATCAGGCAAAAAGGGGTTGAGAACCACAATGCATTTGCAAAGGACACTATCAATACAAAAAAACACACCACAGTAGCAAAGAGAATTCAGAAGTTAACATTGTACCTCTTGGAGCAAATCAGTGCAACTCATGTGCAGTTAATTGTCGGTGATTAACTCTAAATTGTCTTCCAATCATTTTGCTCATTGAGTTCAAGTGTTATCCAAATATGCCATATAGATTGTTTACCAAGTTTTGAAGCTTTTCTAAGTCATTTTTTTAGCATATTTCAAGATAACTGCCTCATTATCATGTCTTATTTTTTTGCTGAGAAGCTTTTTCAAAGCATCCGTTTAAGGAAGAAATGAAAAATGGAAAATAAATTTTTCACTTAATATATTCTTTGAAACACTTTTTTTTAACGGGACGCAAGCTGTCAAAATTCTGCCATTATAGAGTTTTCTGCCACCAAAACTTGTCAATATTACTTGAGTAACTCAAAGGAATATTTAGTTTGCAACTCATAAGTCAAGGTTCTGTTCCACCCTTTAAGAAAGAAATAATATATGAAGTATTTGCTTCCTGGGACTTGTAAATGCTTCCAAATTAGAATCAATGAGGCATTGACCGGATTGATATACTGAATGATGAATATACTTTGTGAGAAAAATGAGACTGATGGATGCTTACGTATATGGGTGGAAATAAATGCGTGCGATTGCCCGTGTTAAATGTTGCTCAGGGCGTTAGTGGCTGACTCAGCTCTAATGAGATATTAATAAAGCTGTTGGCTAATTTGGGCTGGCAAGGCGATGAGACTCCGGAGGGGAGGGTTGGTAAACGTGGCACCAAATTGGAAAAGGAGCAGCTGCCTTCCCAGATGATCGGCGACAGCTGCCACCTGAGTGGCTCCGCGCCTCTTATTTTTAATACAAAGGGCAAAAATCTAGAAATGACTCAAATATGTCTCCAAGGGGCTATTTGGGTGGCAATGCAGGTTGAAATTTCGGGAGAATATACATTAAAAAATAATCGTTCTAGGCAACAAATTAAGGCATATAAATCCTCTCACAATTTTGGTTGACCACTTTCAGCCAACTTTGTTTTATTTGACTTAAGCACACCATGAAGTGAGCATCGGACTTGCCACAATGACAGTAGAACTTTGGTCAGTCTGCCTTCTGTGGGTGGTCTGCACTCAAATGAAGAGGGCCGTGACGTAAGACTGGTTTGGATTCACCTTTTGGGGGGGGCTGTTACGATTCATCCCTTTGTGCGCTCACAAATAAACATTGTGACTCAGTCTGAGCTGGCATTCGTCAGGTTTTGTTCCAAAGAAACAAAAGTTGCAAGTGGGATCAATGCCGAGTCGACTTATTCCTGTGGAATCGTTCTTGGGGAACGATTTCCGGGCTCGAACCCAATTTAAAAAAAAAAAAAAATCTGTAATAGGACGCATTTGTCTTTTATTTGACTGTCTTGCTGAATCAAGCATGATTATCACTAAGAATGAACAGACTTGACTGAACAAAACAACAACAAAAAACATTCATTTTTAGAATGCTTTTTTGGGCCTTTGTTTCTGGAAACTTAGTATTTATTTTCATGAAAATATCTTTAAAAATAGGGCAGTTATTCTTTGAGAACAACATGAAGTTGATTTAATAGTACAATTTTATTTTAAATGTTGATGAAATGGTTACATGACAAAAGAAAAATGACTTTTT
Source organism: Stigmatopora nigra (assembly GCF_051989575.1). Classification (NCBI taxonomy): domain Eukaryota; kingdom Metazoa; phylum Chordata; class Actinopteri; order Syngnathiformes; family Syngnathidae; genus Stigmatopora; species Stigmatopora nigra. The sequence continues at coordinate 5,687,687 of NC_135521.1, forward strand.
TTTCCAACTATGCTAATTTAACTTTGAATTTTTATTTTATGTTTTGTTATTTGCTCAGACTTCAGCACGGCTGCTTACGTTGGCATGGGTTGAGTGCGAGCGTGGGTGGACAGATGAGTAACTTTGATTCCACCCCCTCCACTGACCCTGCTTCTCCTTTTGGCTGAGTCGATGAACGGCATCAGAGATGTTTCTCATCGCTGCCTGAACGCCGCCATGTTGTGTAGTTCTGTGAGTCTCGGGCCTTCTCTCCTGGGTCCCAAAGCGCTCACTTTTTATCCTTTTATCATTTGGCTATCTTTACAGTTTTTTTTCATTTATCAGATCAGAATTGACTCACTCATGCAATCATCACAACATTGTGGCACTCGTGCATATCAGAAGAGCAGGCTCTTGTTTCTTGGAACAAGGAGCCAATTGGTTGCTGCATCCAATCAAATCATTCCCTACATTTTCTATTGCTTATGTCACATGACTCATGAGTTCAATGCATACATCCTTGCCTAAACATCTTATAATATATCAAGTATATTTCTTTACTACTACTATTTTCCAAATCTGTCCTCAAATAATAAAGTACTCCCAGCTAAAACTGAAAAGATACATTATATCAACCAATGACCAACCATATATAATCCCTACTACAAAAAGCTCATGAGGGTGCTGGAGCTTATCCCAGCCAATTTTGGGCAGTAGGCGGGGCAGGACACATAGACACAAACAACCATTCACACTCACATTATTTAAAAAGAAATTCTGCTGGACCATTTTTGGTAGAAATCAAAATAGTGATATTGTGACCTATTAAAAATAACTTGTAATGTAGTGCATTTTTTTAGACAGAAAGTGTGCATTCCACGCGAACAAGCGGCCTCTAAATCAAGAAGAGGCATGGCCGACTGCACAATAAAACGCAAAGTTTGCACAACTTGCGTCCTCGTGACGGCACTGCTTTTTTTTTTTTACCTTTATGTGCGTGTATGTCAGCAAAACAAACCAAGTGAACCACTACATCAGCACAAGAGAGTCAAACTGCAATGATGGCGTCACAGTGCAATCAATCATAGCTGCTGACTTTGTCAGCCGCTTGCAATCCCACTAGTGGAACGCCAGCTTTTTAAAAAATCCTCTAATGAGTCTACAAAGTGCAAAAGCGGGTCAGCGACGATTGGATGTGGCCCTGCCCGCCCGCCCATCAAAGACACGTTCCTCCAGCGCACCAACATGAGATTCTTAATATTTCATGTCTTAACTACTTTGATGGCTGTTGTTGACGGTAAAAGCAATGGGGATGCAATCATTACAGCTCTATACGTTATTTTATTTTTTCATATACCATATAAGATCCAGTTTTTTTTTATAGAGGGGGACATAAAGCAGATGGTGTTACTTCATGTGACACACACTCATGGGTGAATTGCATTAAATAGACGTGATATTTCAAAAGTTGTGTTGAATTATGAATCCGCAGACAATTGGCATAACATCATATATTTTTGCTTATTTTGGAGGACTTAAATCATCTTTCCTTCTTAAAGGGAACATTTTTTACTTTCCCAAAATATCATTTTTGGATTGTTTCTATTATTTATTAGCAAAGAGTGGCTGCCTCACAGTTCTGAAATCGAGGGTTCAATACCAGTGGGTCCAACTTATAAAACGCTATAAAAAATATTGTCGCTGTAGTACAACAGGTTTGGATGATGGAAGATGTTATTGTATATTTTTCAGGATCTAGGAGTCATTTTTCTTTAAAATGTCCTTTTTTAACTGAAGTACTCATAGTTATTTCCAATGTAGAATTCACTTTGAATATTACATGTACACTTGACATATTATAAGACATTATTTTAAATACTTTTAAATCCAAAACATCATTATCAGATAACAAAAAAATTAATGTATTCCCGAATTTCTTGCAGAGTCCCTTTCTTTAAAAAAATAACTCTATAAAGCCCTCTGAATAACTTTTATTAATGGAAAAGCCAAAGTGATTGAAAATTTGACATTATACTCCATTTTTTCATACATTAGCAGTGACTTTTTGTTTTACCAGTTCATACTATTTTTTTTTTGACGTAGAGTGACGGTGATAGTTGAAAACTTCTTATCTCGACGCCGTGAAGAGCGTGTGCGTGCGTGTCTGTAGCCCGAGATGATAATAATAGACGGGGAAAGGGATCAAGGTTCTCTTTTATCCACATGAAGCTCCTCCAGCTCTGCACTTCAAACAATGAGGAGCTCGTCGGACACAATTATTTCCTTCCTGCATTTGAGGGTTTCCTGTCGGAGACATAAAAACCATCTTCCTCCCTCCTTTACCATGGATCTCATCAACTACAGTAATGGCCCAATTGAAAGAGCCAACCAAATAATCAGCACCATTCCTTAAAAGCTGGCTCCTTCTCTATTTACAATTAAAATCTTTCACCCATCCATTTTTTCGATTCCAATTATATATTTCCAAGCACTCAGTATGAGTCATTCCCAAATAATTTGACAGTTAATCCAAATAACGTATTTTCCGGACTATAAGTTTCTTTTTTAGGTTATAGTTGTATGAAAAACTGAACAACAGAGGCCTAATTAGCCCGTCAATTTTACTATTGTTACGTTAACATGAGCTTGTTCTTGTCTTCTGATAAAATAATAAATAAATTGCCATCCCAAATTGCATCTTTTATAATATATACCATATTTTCACGACTAAAAAGTCTTACATTTTCTCCAAAATAGACATGGCGCCTTATAATGCGGGTTATTCGAGTTACTTTGAAGGAACAGAGCCGTCCATAAAAACAATATCCTTTTGTTTATGTATGGTATAGCCCACATAATCATTTATACTGAACCGATCAGTCGTGACTGATAATTTGCAACGCTTATTTTCTACCTGACACCAAACCAAAATGGACAGAAGAGGTTTTCACTGCAAAAAATTGATATGGCAAACACTTTTCTTTTTACCCACAGGCTGGGCGAAGACAAACAAATATACACTCCAGGGTAACAAGTGATCCTTACGTGCTCATTGTTGGCAAGTGCTGCAGAATCCTAGTGAGTTCCCGCTAATAAGACATCTTGCCGTGAGAGAGAGAGAAAAAGAAGAAGCAAAAGAAAAAGAGGAAAAAAAGAAAAGGCCTCTGGAGATGCCGCCTACGCCAGCTTCACGTTATGAATACGAAACAGCGTACAAATGGAGTTACTGAGAGGTGAATTTGTGCGCAGACAGTGAAGGGGTCGTAAACATTTGTGTAGTGGGACTGTTGGCAGTGCGTTTGATTGTTTTTTTCCCCCCTATTTTTCCACACTTAAGATGTTAGAAAGTGCCGCTGCCTCTGGTTTAAGAGTTGCTCTCCTGTGAGTTAGAGCAAGGAATTGGAAGCCAAAAAAATTGCTTTATTATTTGATAAACGGTTGAGGTTCAAGTCGTTGGGATTTCAAAACTGTAATGTAAATAGGACCAATGTGTCTGCCAGTTGCGAACATATAAATTATTACAAGTGTGTCTATTCATTTGAAGCGCAATGCAAATCTTAAATTTGGCATTTCAAACTGATGTTACAAAATAAACAGCACTTGAGCATTTAATTATATGGAAAAAAATGAATGCACCAGAAGTCAGAGGATCCTTATGCTTGGCAACAGTTAAAAACAACAATTACGACAGTAACCTTTTACATGCTCAATTGATAGAAAGATCAGAAATAATGATTATTTTGTCATGTTGGATTCCAGTACCACTGATTGGCTTCTAGTTAAATTGTACTCTATATTCAGAATTTTACTGCTTGTGGCTAGAGGATGTTTGGAATAGCAGGATGTCAAAGATCCTACGGGGACCAACTCTAACAAATGGATTCTCTTTGTACTTGTGAGAAGCGGCGATTGCTTGGAGAGAGCTTATTTGCCACTCGCCGTGATTTAATGGGACAAATTGTTTTGAGCTACAACAATAGTGATGAATTGCTAGTGTGAAGTGCATTTCCACGCTCTTAAATGTCATATTCGTATGAAGGTATGGCACACAGTTGATAAGTCACAGTCAAAAAATACTAATGGAAGGGAGGCTGCGTTCGGGCGCATTTGCTTTTATGTTGCTCTCGCCTTGCAAATAAAAACAGCGCCATGAGATTCACAGGCCCGACATTATCAACCCATCAGCAGAGACTTGAAGTATTCAAAACTTGAAGTAACCTTAAGCTCACAGGAGGTATACTGCCAATGGTAAATATAAATAAAACCTCTGAACTGTTACAAACAAGTCTGTTTTAGTCATCAGCAAAAAAAAAAAAAAATAAATTCATGGACCAAGGCTGGACTAATGAGCTAGTTGACCACAAAGTCAAAAGTTAAAAGTGCTATTGGGAATATAATCTATATTTTCACGACCTTTCAAGAAATGCTCATCCTGGGGTGAATCCATCTTCTTAACTTGAATTTAACGTTAGCTGACTGACATTTTCTCAACTTTTCATATCAGCTCAAGTCCAAAACGTATTCGGTTTTGACGGTCCAGAACCAGTGTTCTTTTCGTGAAACCTTCACCTTGGGTAGAGAACTGTAGCGCCATCATTTATCAAAGTATTTTTATTCTATTACACATGGATGGTTGTTTGTCTCTGTGCCCCTTGATCGGCCCTCAGGAGGATAAACTGAACAGAAGGATGACGATCAAGGCCGTGGAGGACAAAAATATCCCAACACCTGTCTAAAATGACAATTTTTTTACACTGGCAAAATATGCAACGATAGGTTGCCATCGCTATAAGATTGAGTACAAGGTACTAGGGCAATATATATGTATATATTGAAGGTCTTCAGGGTCACTTTTCATATTGATATTCCTTTGAAATTCAACATGAATCAAGTGAAACCTTAAACATAGTCATTGGGGGAAAGTCCATCAGTTGGCAGGCTATTGCCTCATCAAAAGGTGGGAGCAGCATCAAATAAAATCTGCTTTTTTTATTTTTATAACCAGTCCTTTGAGAGGAACCAAACGAGCCAAGGGACATTCCATGCTTTCAGAGAACTTCATTCCACTTCATTCCTCTCAAGGTGCAACTTGAAGAAGTTTAAAGCAAAAGCACAGGCTGACCTACTACAACATAACACACACAATCACACACACAAATGTTTTATTAGCTATTTGTTCAAATCATGAAAAATATGGGTTTATATTACCAAACTATTTCTTCTCTCCAAAGCATAGCTATGCAAACTATTCCACAAAGGGCCTCTGTGGGTGTAACTTTTGGTTCCAACTGATCCAGCTTCACCAACAAGGTTTCTTCTGAGCACCTGACACCACTTTGGTGAAAATCATCCCTCCTCTTTGGTTGGAAAGAAACCCCACACCCAATGCAACCTTTGAAGACCAGTTAACACACCCATTTACTACCCAATTTGCTCTTAATTGGCCACATTGAATGTTGGGTAAATTGTATTTTATTTCAGCTAAAGAAACTAGCAAATTCCAGGTGTGATTTGAAATAAACGTATTTTTTTTCTGTTATTCTTCCTTATCTTATCGCCATGAAATTCCAGAAGGGAATTTGCAGTCTTTCTCCATGATGAAGCAAAACACGTCATAGATGACAAAGGATTTCTTTTACAGACACTTGAAATCAATTTGTCTGTGTGTAGGGTGCAACCAAATGGATCTCTCGCTCTATTCCTAACTAATGTCTGAAGTATGGTCCATTTACCAATTAAAAGAGATTGCAGCTCTTTCATGAAGACCATTACCTCATTATCTCGCTCATTTCCTGCCATTAATGGCATCAAGTAAGACTTGCTGAGCATTCTTTGCCAAAGTTTGACACCAAATTATATTTAGCTCTCATCAAATGTTCTCAGAAAGTTTGTTTTGTTTTAAGCCTTAACGTTGCTTATCAAATGGTGGTCTCCTGGGACCACCATTTCTTAGGGTTTTCCAAAACTGTCCCCAAGGGTGCATGGGTGAGTTTTCCATCCAACTGATACAAAGTTTGTTGTCTAAATTATTACAAACAAAATGGGACCTTTTCTGTTGATTGGGTCAGAAAATCTCCATGGAAACGGGCTCTGCTGAGACCATGTCGTACACACCCGCGTCAGACTAGATGCTAAACGTGAATGGCGTGGGAGATGCTGACACAGAAGTCGCTTGATGGGCGGAGACTGGCGTGTCACGACGGTAGAGATAGTCGCCCGCCAAGCCCGTACCGCTCTTAGGATCGAGATGAAGATAACGGGCTGTAACCACAGCGGGGGCCTTCACATCTATCTTAGTCTATCTCAGCATCGCTCGTGACGCAGACGCATCAAAGTAGTCAGGAAGTATGTCAGCTGGCCATCGGCTTTAGCCAATAAACCATCAGAAGTAAGGTCTGCGTTACGGTCTTAATAGCCGCCTTGTCAACAGCTAGTGCTCGCTTGAATGGAGCCACGACTGACAGCTACGTTGATAAGATGAGACAATCAAAATGAGTGATGCTTTATAGGACGCAGCTCAGAGCAAAACTGTGACCTAATTATTCTTTATCGCTCTTTTCCCATCAAGAAAAATGACCGAAATGTTTTTGTCACTTCACCGCTTACCGAACGTGAAATAAGTATGTTACTGTACAGGTGGCAAACATTATGCGGTGCTGCTTTAAGACTTGTAAACAAGGTCTTCAAGAAGTATTAAAAATGTCTGAATAGTATTCAAATGAAATTCATCAAAAGATATCTGAGAAAAAAAATGTAATCCAGCAAAGGTTAAAGGTTTAGTAACTTAATACCTCTCTATTTCTATCAAATTTGTTAAAGAGCAGCTCTTGAAGTTACAAAGGGTTTCTATTGATTTTCAATTGCAGCTGGTACAAAAAAACCATGAGGTGGATGACACCAAGAGGTCACAGTCTTAAATGGTTTTATTCAGAATCCTCCACTTTCTTTTCCTTTCAATTTCCTTCCAATTTTCTACTCTGACAGCAAGAAAAAAGTGAGACTTGGTCATCCACATTTGTGATTGAGTGGCAACCATAATCATAACCCTCTATATTAATTCCTTTTCATGGTTTGGATGGAACACAAGGTGTTTTCACTGAATTACAGCAGGTGCCCAAACCTAGAGCAAAGCTTCCAATTGGATGAAATTGTCAACTGCTTATGTTGTCTCCAGGGGGAACAAGATGAGGGGTTCCTTGTTGTCGTACACTTGAATTTTGGTTTCTGGAATGAATTTTTCCATGTGGCGATTACATGTTATCTATACCTGCAAAGGTTTCTTTTTCTTTGTATACTGGTTTCCAGCACAAACATAAACATTAGGTTCCATGAAGACTTCCAATAAGTTTTTCCAATAGTGTGGATGTGAATGTTGCTTAACTGGCATCCAATCTGGGCTTTTTCTGGGTACTTTTTATTCCTATCATACCCCAAAAACATGCATGTTTAGAACTATAAATTGTCAATGGGTTGAACAAAAGATTTAATGGTTGTTTGTCTGTATATGCTTTAATCTTAGGTATTGTCTGGAAAATTGGAAAAAGTTAGACGGAGGTTGACCTTAAACTCAATTGAAGATCATTTGGCATGAATTTGCAAAAGTGACTACCAGGGACTCATTTCTTTGTTGTCACACTTCGTAAACTGCGGGAATTTGTCTGGAGAAAAGGTACCAAATGTCAATGTCAGAATTCTCTACTGCATCGTTATTTGCCTGGTGACTTTCGCACAGACCAGCCCATTTGAAGGAACCACGTCTTTTTTTCTGGTAGCATGGGAACGTTGAAAGTCTGCTAGCAAAGTGCCTTCTGAATTGCTTTTTCTAGGCTAACATTACCAAGCAGATGATTATATTTGGCCAGCTCAAAGTATAAAATGTGCCAAGGACACATAGATCAAGCGAAAGCCCGTGTCTTTGAAATCTGCCCACATATACTTTCAAACATACGCACGCGCCCGCGAGGCTCAAGACGACGGCTTTACGGATAACCTTTACGTGATGGTGAAGCCGTCTTAGACAATGTAAATGACTGGAGGCTTTGAGGCCTCGGAGAGAGCGCAGTAATGCAAATAACTTGGCACTCCGAGTAAGTCTTGATGCAGGCCGAGTGCCCAACAACAAGAAAAGTGCACTTGGGTGCAAGATCGATCAAGCTCAAGGGCAGGCGGGGTCACAAAGATAGAAATCCCCTGTGATCTTGCTCATCTCGTTGAAACCGGCTGCGGAGACAACGTTGCCACACGCCAGGCCCGGGGGTGTTAGATTGAAGATTGAAAATAAGATGATGGCAGGAGCAAATAGATGGCGGGGTCGGTCGGGACTTAATCGTGCTCCCTGCAAAAAACGACACAAGACCCCTCGGTGGAATCCGTGTGTGCCTTTTCTGTAATATTTGTCCCCGTAAAGGTCGCTATAAGTGGAGCTTTATCGTACTTATCGGATTGCATGTTGATCATGAATCAACAAGGCTTTCCAAGTTGAAAGCCACGTCTTGGTTGACTTTTTCAGTTTGAAATGGGAAAAGATAAGAGTTACACACAGCAATGTACTTTCAATTGTTTGATTAGTTGGTCAAGTTGGTTTTGCAGCTACTTTCTTGCATTACCATTTGTTTTCCTTTTGGTATCCTGCTGTACTTTTTGTGTGCTTTCTTTGTAGTCTCATTGTCATTTGTCGACTCGTGCGTCTGCTCGGTAGCCCCTCCCAAAATCCAATTTACTGTATGTGTGGATCATAGGTCTTCCTGGACATCTGCTGACCTTCCAGCAACAGCATGGACGACTGAGCACATCGAACAACTCTGCTAAACCTGCAACATCCAGTGTAAACTAAGCCCAAGTCTCATTAATCATGGTCAGGTTGACATTGAATGAACAGCTATTTTTGGTTTTACTTTATCTCTGGCCTATTCCAAAAAATTGGACGTTGTTTTATTACCTTGATTCTCAGACAAAAATCACACTTAAAGACTAAATAACTCCAAAAATGTTGTATTTTCTTTGAAAAATTCCTTCCTTTCAGGCACTTTAGTTCGTGTCGTCTTCATTTAACAGCAAAAACCTTACAGTTCTCCAAACAATCTAATTTAGTTTGGTCATTTTAGTTTATGAACGGAATGACTGATGATAAGTCCTTCTAATCCCGCTTCATTGTATGGGACAATCAATATCTCTATGCCAACTTTTTAATTTAACTGCAGGGAGCCCAAGGTGATTCGGCTCTTTTCAATTTGTTGTTAGAAAGGAATTGACATTCGAGCCTCGAGGGCATCCGACCATCCTTAACGTGCCACAACAAAAGTCTCAATTTTAAACCAACAACAAATTCATTATTAACGGTTCTCTTTTAAAAGGAAAAAAACACGTGAAAATACAACTTTTATCTACAACCTGGAGATTTTCACATAGCCATACTTAGATGAAATATTTAACCCAGCTTTTTTTACACATTTGATAGAAAAAAAACAACATACCTGGTTAGTACTGTTAAAAAAAATCAGAAAAGGGGAAATTTACAGAAAGTCACCAATTTCAAATGAGATAATAATGCCAGCCTAAATAACTGTTGACAAATACCTAATAATAATGATCTAAACTCTATAAGCCTAAAATAACAAAGTCATTTGCCATATCAGTATGGCCAGTCTTTTTCAGAAACTATTTTTCAAATCGAGGAGACTCAAAAAGAAGCATAAATGTGTAGAGTTCCTATTAAATAAAAAAGGCAAATGAGACTTTTTCCATCTCAGGCATCAGTGCACTTTCCCCTCCAAATGCAGAAAAAAATTATGGCGGGGTAGCAAAGAAAAGTGGTGTGGGAATGTAGGAATGAAGAAAGAATAAAAAGAACCACAGGATCTTGTTAAAAGCCCCCTGTGACAGGGAGAAGGGGTGGGGGCGCTAAAGCCAAGAGTCATTAAATAGGGCTGGATGTGAAATAGGAAAGTCTTATAGGCATTTCGGAGAAGAATGGAACGGATAATGACAAGTGTTTGACAGTGGAAGGCCAAATGGTTAACGTAAGACAAGTATCAGTAATGCTAACCTTTTAACACTTCTCACTTTGAACGATAGGGAACGTGACAACGGTCTGTTTATGTTTTTATTTTTCACTTTTTAATTACATGCTATTTTCAATGCAGTGTCAGCACTTCATGAAAAAATCTTGTCGTAAATAACATTTTACGCTGTCAAAAATAGACGTAAAAATGACTAATTTGTCTACAAATTCACTTCACAGTGTGGTAATACAGTTTGTTGAAACTCAAGTGTCCTTAATAGTGAGTAACAACAGAGTAAAATATTTAAAAATGTTATGGATGATTAACATTTAGAGCTAATGAAAAACCCAAACTAATTATATAATTTTAAAAAGTAAATATGACTTCATCTGTGATTAACATTCTGGTATCTTCATTTTGTGGCATTACACTTGGTTGTTTTCTTGTTTGAAAATGGCACAAATAAACTAAATATATTTTTACAGGGTTAGTGTCAATGGGTTCAAGCTTGGAGAAAGTTTAAAATGAGAGTGATTGAAAGGAAAATGGGACATTGAAACGTTTTCTCATCCTTCTAGAAGAGAATAATCATTGGTACATTTTGACCTGGATCTGAGGGAATCCCCATTGCGGCCAAATAGCGTTTGAATGTTTCATGTCAGCTGGGTTGAGGCTTAAATAAGACATGGCGGCAGAGTGCTCTGATGCCAAATGCCCTGTCGTTTTAATGTACTAACCTCACTTTACATTTCTACATTGTATTTTGTCTCGAAGAGTAGTCAATTGAAAGGAGGCATGTTCAAATGCATTTGTTGAAGAATAAACTATTTTCTACTCATATTTTTCAGTGTTTACTGCCATCAAACACTTATTGGAGAAATAATTTTGTCATAATTGTAGGCTGAATGGAACAACAATAGGCCAATTAGCAAATGAAATGTAACATATATGAGAGTGTATTTGCAGAAATAATAGACTATTTTCTACTCATATTTTTTATGAAACAGAAATGGCTCTTTGTGTTTACTGCCATGAAACAATTATGGGAGAAAAAACATTATTATGATTGTAAACTGAATGGAACAAAAATAGGCCAATTGGCAAAAGGCATGTTACATATATGTGGGCGTATTTGCAGAAATAAGGCCATTTAAAAAGGTACTCATGTGACTGACTGTTGGTTGAATAATGAAGTACAATCCATATATATATATACAACATACAAATGAAAATGATGCACACATGCTTATTTTTGTCCTGATTTGACAGCCTTCACCTGATTTCCATTTTCTTTTTCTTCAAAGAGGATGTCTAATCAGTACTGCTTAAAACTAGAGAATATAAATATGAGGGTGTGGGCGAAGGTTCAAATGCGACTTCCATCCCAGGAGAAAAAAGTGTGCCACATTTCTTTAGCTGTTTTTATGCAGATGCAAATAAAAGCATCAAACAGGGATGTGCCATTAATCGGGATCCATGTTGATTATCTTTTTAATATAAAAGCATTATTATATTCTGGAGAATTGGATTTGATTTGGTGAATTTTTATAAATGACCATGAGCAATATTCTCAAGGTGCGCATGCACATTGCAGCATTATGTATGCTTAATGATGTGTCCAAAATCATTAGATAAATGTATCCATTTGGGCTCTTTAATGAGACACACAAGTCCACATGCTCACTAATGAGTCGCCACTCCATCGTTCGTCCTGGGAAGGGACCACAGACGTTCACTGGTAAAATCAGACATTCATCTTGGAGAGATGACGCCCACCAGTAAGAAGAAGGGACTTCCATCCAATCACAGCGCAATCATTGCTCTTCCCTTTCTATGTGGGAAAAAGCCAGAGTCTTATTGGGTTTTTTTTAAACATATTTTTTTAATTTGGCATTAGTCTACCTCTGCCTGTGGAGGTCAAAAACTTGGCATGACTGATTTCAGCTTTGTAACAGCCAACAATCCATCAAATCTGGTGCTCATTTGTCTCCATTTTTTCTCTTTTTGAGCCACGAGGCACCAAAGCCTTCAATGCGGCGTAAAAATAAGCCCGTAATGAGCAGAAATGTAATCAGTGCCGGTGTATTTTCCAATTATGGAGGTGCTCTCTGGTTAATTGCATTATGAGCAGTAAACAGAAGAGGGCTCTCCGACTACAGCCGTGTTGTTTCTCCTTCTCATCTGTTGGCTTGACGCTAATTGCTCGGCGTTTTAAATTGTTGGAAGAGGCGCATATGGACGAGCTAAACACCGCGTGTTAGGTCACCGCTAACGTGCTGCAACAATCCTGCGCAGGGAACCTAATTAGCTAATTGCGCTCCCGCCATGTTGTTTTTCATTCGACAGTTCGCACGGTAATAAGAGGAATAGAGGTCAAGTTAAATTTAGTCCCATCATTTGATGAAGTTTAAAGGAAAAAAATAACCCAACTAAAAATGTTCACCATTTCATTTTCTAAAGGCTATTTAACTCGGTCATCATTTGAAGAGAAATTCTTAAAATGACGACACAAAACATTTAGTTTCTTCCAAGTCGAGAGCAGTCAAAAAGTAACAAAACAATTGACAAAATAGGATGTTATAACCTGAAAATTTGCATGGTATGCCGATCACATCTTTACTTGCTCTTGAAAGTCCCCCCCGCGAACCGAAGAAGATCGGAATACAAAAAAAAGTATCGAGCAAGCGTCAACACGACGCTTGATTGACTTCATGCATTTATGGATGCGTTCACAATCTCCATATCGACGTCCCGCACTCGTCTCTTTATACGGCACGAGATCTGGCCCGTAATGTGTTTACAAGGGATTTTTAATAGACGCCTTCATTCAAGCCGGCGTCTTCCCTATTCACCGTTAGACAAGAACAGATTGGGCCTTTCTGGGAATTGTCTTTCTACAATCTGTCATGTCCTCCATTGTCTGCTCCCATGCTTGTAGCTGACCTGTGAGGGTCCATCTGTCTGAAATGGAGCGATTTCTATGCGTTACATTTTTTTTTGTCAACTTTATTTTTATTTCCATGTCTGGTCTGGTCTATTTGTCTATCTGTGATAGGTTGGCTGGTTTTAGAGCCCTCAGGTGAAGACTCATAAGGTCACAAACAACAATATGGAACCAAATTTTCTGTTAATTCATTATTTGTGGATTGATTGTAGTTAAATCTGATGTTTATATCCTTCGGATGTAGATTTTGTGCATCAGTTTTTTTTTTTATTTAGGGCCTTTGTGCGTGCTTCAGTCAATGGCAAAAGCAGAAAAAACTTTATGTATTACATACATTTGTCCAAACCATGTAGGGCACATCACAAAAAAAAAATCATGTTGTCTGGAGAAGGCATATTTTGCATTAAAATGTGCAATTTGACATATTCAACTTATTAAACTGCAAACTCATAAGCAAACAATATGAAGGCCTAACCAAAAAGTTAGTTCTGGAAGCATTTACATCAAGTTTACACATTCTCTACATGGGAAAATGTTACTGTAACATGAAGATGAAAATGATAGACGCCCCCCTCCCTCAACAAATAAATGACTTTTGAGATAAACGCTGGCTTTCATGAGATGGAAACGTGAGTAATTTCACGCAAAGTGATTATCAAAATTGCAGCGCGCCACCTCATATGAATAAACACTATCACAGCTGTGCCACCTAATTGCACATTTAGGGAACAAATATGCCAATAATTTGAGAATTAACAAAACAAAGAGCCATTCAAAACAAGAAAAGAAACAATCCGCATTGCTGTTTTGGAGCAATTACATTGTCACAGATTGCCATGTTTACCTTCAAATCCTGTTTTTTTTCTTTTGGATCCACACTGATTTATTAGATGCCATTATACTTCAAAACATTGGAATATTAATGGCGGTTAACATTGAAATAGGCCATCTGCGATCCTATCAAACAAATGTGTACCTTTTTGGACTTTTATTTTTCTTTCCTGGATGTTTGCAGCTGTCAATATTGCATCTTGGTGAATTCTCTTGTTTCCTGCTCGACAAAAAGTGCCACCTTCTATCGGTCCGTTGATCTTGCTGCTGTCAGTCGAACAGCTGATCGGCGTCAACGTTGTCAGCGGGGGAAGGGATCACAGTTTCTCAAATGTAACACAGCTTTTTTTGTTGTTTTACAGATGCTCCAAAGAGTTGTGAGATGTATAAAATGATAAATGCATGATCAAAACATAATTGTAGCTGATGAATAATTTCCTGAGAATTACCTCTAGCTCGCTTTAGGTGTCAAGACATATTAATTTTGATAAAAGTAGTAGTCAAATTCAAACAATTCTTAGCATAATAATGTTTTCTTACAACCCCAATTTTAGTGAAATTGGATATTGTGTTGAACATAAACACACAATACAATGATTTGCAAATCATCTTCAACCTATATTTAATTCAATACTTCTCATTTTACGTTCAAATTGATTAAAACCCACACACTTGGACTTTTATGGCTGTACCATGTTCCAAAAGAGTTGGGACATATGGCAAAAAATCTTTAGATAATAAGTGCATACTCGCTAGAAACCTGTTTGGCACATTTCTCAGGTAATTAAGCTGATTAGGAACTGGTGAGTGGCATGATTGTGTATAGAAGGACTTAACATGACTTGTAAAAAAAGGTGCACTTAGTAGACAGACATGCCTGCTGTCTGTCCAAATCTGTCTCCCATTAAAATGTGTCATGCATTATGGAGTGTAAAATATGGCAATAGAGAGCCCAGATTGCTGAACAGCTGAAGCTGTGGACATCCACCACAAATGGGAAAGATTTCTACCACAAATTATTATGTTATTATGGAACATGGTGCAGCCTTGAAATACTATGTGTATTTAATTTAAACTTTAGATTATTATTATTTTTTTTGGTGATATGCAGAGCAATAATGATGTTTTCTGAGTATTAAAAGATTTCAGTCAGCAACCCCCCTTTGAGTAGGTAGCACTTAACATTTATTGTTAAAAAGTTTCACCCGATGAAAAAGTTTTCAAACACTGATATTGAACACAATATGCACGTTTTTTTTTTTTTTTTTTGCAATATGAAAAGATCTGCAGGTGGTGAGATTTAAATCCCGGACCCCAGAACCGTGACATATACTGCCTATTATAAAGTATTCCCCCTGCCGTCTTCTCTGACGTTTTCTACGAGAGAAAGAAATCAGTGAAAAGGCGGCACGGTAAGATCATAGCCACGTGAAGAAGCCTTTTACGCGCAACCTCATAAAATGGCAGCTTTCCTGGTTGCAAAATGAAAAATATGAATCAAAATGAAAATGTAACTTTCCATGCGGCCAATGTTGGATTTATTTCCCCAATGGGTGAAGCACGGTGATGAAACATTCTGCCTCTCAGCAATAGGTTTTTTTGACTGTCCTGTAAGCATTATAATTCTCAAGGCCATTTTCTCTACAACATTCCTATTATTTTTGGCTGGGATTATTTAGTTTTCTGCTAAATGCAATGTGGACATATTTAAAGTTGCTCATTTGTTCTAGTTAAAAAGACAAAGAGTAGGAGTGCGGCACACATCTGCAGTCCATTTGAGACTATTTGGCTTTTGCCTGATTATGTAAATGATGCATTAATCCCTTAGAAGCACATTATGACATCAAAGATAACCCAACATACATTTTTTAAACACAATTTCCCCTTAGATCTGTTCTCAATTAATTTATTTTTTATTTTTTTGACACACAGGACATGCCAATTATAGTATTCTACACAAAACAAACCTGTGGAAACTTCTCTGGTGTTTGAATGTGTCACATAAATAAATGTCATTGCAGCCTCATAAATATACACGGCATTTAAATTTAATTACATTACGACATAGATGATAACAAAAGACAGTCAGGATAATATTTCACAGTGCAGAGACCAATAATAACAAACTGTCAACATAGATTTGCTCTCGCCATATATATTATAGTATTTCAATTTATAATACACAGCAATCGGAGACAATAAAAGGTTATATTATAACTTCATATGCATCCATAATAAACGTATAGGTTTACGTACCTTATTTCTTCCATCCCAAATCTAGTTGCACTACTTCTGAGCCAAGTACAATAAAAGTGGTGATTATATATTTGGATATTTAAAAATATATATATTTTTTAAAGTCATAATATCATTTTAATAGTTTATCCAAAATTTTAATGACTTCAAACTTGCTTTAGTTGACTGATGGTAAGGATGATGTTAATTTAGCAAATACTTTAACTGATTATATTTTTTTCCAATTTTTAATTCACTCACCACCACCAAAAACAAGGTCAGGAAGTTACATCTTTCAAAACTCTGAAAGCCAATCATGCTAAAAAATAACTGCAGTTGAAATTTGGTACAGCGTATCATTTTTTTTTTAAATTGGAGGAACCGGGAATGCTTGGCAATAATGACGTTTTGGAGCAAGAACCTGCAGTTGGTTTACGTGGATTGATGCAAGAGTTTCATCAAATCCAACTCTATTTGATGCCATGAGAGTGTTAGGCAACTTTAAAAGTAGGAAGAGGTAATTAAAATAACATCAAAATGATATAAAATGGTTCTCAATAAAGTCCTTTGCACATTTTGAAGGTAGCATCTATTAAAATCAGCATAAAAAAGCATCACAGTGATCATTTTTTCATGTGTTGACTTCTTCCAATATATAAATGTATTGATTTGCATATTGACACCTATTTGTTATATTAAATGGCTGGCCAATGAACAAAATACTTAGACAAATGATCAACACTGCAAAGTCCCATTTGTCAGATATTAGCTCAAGCATATTAACCTAAATGATTATCACGTGTGGAGTGTGTAAAACATTGATTTTTCTGTTTCATTTGTCTGTAAAAACAGTCTCAAATATGAATCCTGCCCAATATTTACAATAGCAAATACAATGTGTGTAACTAAGACTCTCCTAGTGTCGTGTATTCCCTGCATGTGACGTTTGTTCTTTTTTATTGTCTTTTAGGCATAAAACTGAACTATTTCTCCCTGGAGTTTTGAACCAATAACTCTTGAATTAAGCATTTTTTTCATGATGTATCAGTTTGGTTGGCCCTGTTTCAAAAGGGGGATTTCCTAGTCTTTCTTTGGCAAATCAATACTAGGACAAACATTAAAGAACCATCAGTTTTGAAGGCGTGTCGAAAATATTTCTTTTCACTTTAGGTTATCTTTCAGATGGTAACGGCAAGTCCTTTTGTCATGAGGTTGGCCATGTGTGACCTCGCTGTCATCAAATAAATGATCCGTTTCCTTCCCGCTGTACAAAGACATCCAACAGAGCTGACCGCTGTCAGGCTTGTGGCAACAACAAAAAAAATATCAGTCCTAAAAAAAGGCTCTACATTATCAAATGGTCCTGTCAGCCCATTGATTGATCACCCTGGAGGTGTTCACCGCTCTCATTTATCCAGCTAAGGGCATTACGATAGTTGTAGAACGAGCTTGTTGTCATGTGCTTCTGTCTGGAGTGACCAGTCGGGACATGGAATGGACGCAGTGGGAGAGGCAGACACTGGGCACCAGATTTAAACTGGTGATCAAGTGTGTTGATGATGGTCAATGACAGATGACCAACAGCAGCTGAATCACTGCAGGGCTTCTTATTTGGCAGAAACACTGTGGAAAATCTCAGGACATCAATGAAATGCTTGTTTTAGCGATATTTTCTTCTATAGCGCTACCACAGAAAGTCATGTTTCCAGTTTTTAAGGCTCAGGTTGAATGTGGTTAGCGTTGTTGACGGGGAGGCTCCCAGTAATCTTGGCTTGAGAATGCGCAACGGAGATTTTCAAGGGCATTAGTCACTGATGAGGTCACTTTTCTGCTCAATTTAGACCCGGATTTGATGACGGGTTTCCATTAGACAACTTTTGTCTCTGAAATAGGAATCTACTGTCAACTTTCATTTAAAAGCAACACATTTTCATAATATGTAATTGAATCAGACTAGTATTGTCCTGCATCAAATTGTAGAGCAAAAGCATAATTATATCCCACAATCTCGACTAAATTTCTATAGGAATAGCAAATACAGAATGATTACAAAAAGGTAAGATCAAATGTAAGACTTAGACAGCATAATACATACACTTTTAAGAAATACATATATATATATATATATATATATATATATATATATATATATATATATATATATATATATATATATATATATATATATATATATATATATATATATATATATATATATATTATATATATATATTTTTTTGTGAAAACTTTCACCTAGAGTTAACAAAATTTTGGAAATATAGGATATTGTAGCACATCCTTCCATGCACAAACATCATTTTCTAATATCTCTTGTATTGCATAAGTATTATTTTATAGTCTAAATTGAGCTACTCCAAGTTTCAGTTCAGAAACCTTGAATTCTAGCAATGGAACTTTCCAAAATGCCTCTTTCTATGTAGCATGTAAAGCCATAAAACGCTCAATAAACATTAAAGGATTCCTGGCGATAGAGTCCCGCATTGCTTGAAGCTTACAAAACGGGCAGACCTAAAATCAGGTTTCCATGGCGACACTGTAACCTATGTTGACAGGTATCTGTTGACAGGCAGCCCAGCTGCTGTTTTTTACTTGGGCTTTTTCCACGGAGATTTGAATAAAGAAAAATGGAGGTTCCTCAGCTGTGCCTCCTGTCAGCGCGATGTTGTTGGCATGCGGTGAGGCAGGAAAAGATACCCCCCCTCCATCCACACACACACATACACACGTAGTGCACCTACAGCTTTGTTGTGCTCCTATCACGCCAGGCCACATGCACTTTTGTGAGCAAACATAAAAACGGCTGCAAATCTTCAATGCTGCTCGAGACGACTTATCACACAGATAGCTTTCGGTGAAAATGGGCTCAGACAAGTGAAACCGCTCGGAGTGCACATGATGCTGCTGGTTTTGTTTTCATAGCCTTTTCTGTAACGCTGTTGGACTGTGAAACTATTGGACATTCCATAGGATGCGATAACTCCTGGCATGACAATGATGTGCATTTGTTGCAGACCCGAATTCACCTTTCCCTTTGCAACTGTGTTATTTATAATTGTGTTCCATCTTACTACGATAAATCCAACATGGAGCATTCATGCAATCAAAGACAGTCGAACTGATTTGCAACAGTTGATTACATCATAATTTACTTCCTGGCATGAAATATGTTCATTCTTTGTCGAGAGACTTTTACAAGATTAAAAAAATATATATATTTTCCGCCACATTGGTATATTTTAAAACGAAATGGCTCTAACATTCACTTGTCCCAGGTCAAAATAGTTGAGCACTAAAATTCTTCTTGTTCCCTCCCCACCCTCTGCCTCTTAAATCCTGTCCATCCACACCAGATCGTGTTTACATACCCAGTTAAATAAGAACAAAGTGCACTGGGCGGGAACCAACATTTCATTAGTATTCATTACTTCAACGACAAGGGGACAATTCCGCCTGCTGTCAGTCCCACGGGCCTCTGGGAATCCTCTGAAGGTTAATTTATTTAAGTACCCAACCTAACCCCCCTTCCACCCATTTCTATTCCATTAAACTCTCCTAATAAATCTTTGCATTGCCGTATAATCTGTGTTCTATCAAAGGCCTCAGCACGTGTGCTGGGACACCGCAAAAGTCAACATGACCAAACGTATCAACATATTTCTTCTTACCAGGCCCTGTCCTTGGAGCGTATCAATTGTTTCAAGCATTTTTTCCTCTTAAAGGAGCTAGAAATGCAAAAACACGGTCAGTAAACATAAAAAAAATTGAGCTGGTACTGTACAGCCACTTTTGCGCCCAAGGAGGAGGGGAAAATGAATTAATCAGGATAATAACAAAAACCTTTAGACTCGTGGACATGTGTTATGTCAATATGGCAACGTTGCACAGATGCTGGCGCAATAACAGTGATTACAGTGGTCAGCTGTTAAGAGGCGTTTAGCGACGTCTGCCGTTGCCGGAAATAAGCTGGGTAGGCTGCCGGTTTAGTTTTTTCTTTGTGAAAATGCTTCTGTTTCATTGGAGTAGACTACAGAGGAAGCCATTTGCTTCCATGGTTTCAGTCATGCCTCATTTATTCACCTGTGTGCCGACTTGGTGTAAGTCTCATTAATATTCCGGTCCTTCCTCCTCGTCCTGTTTCTGTTGCTCTTCATGCCGACACCTTCCCGCTGGGACTTTGCTGTTGGCTGCACCCTCCATTGATTCCGTTGCGTCCCCGGGACGAGGAGACCTCCACCTGTTTCGGGCCGACCACCCGTCCCTTTGGCTTTGAATGGCTAAGCTGAAAGTCTCCCGCCGTTCACAAGGTCTATCTGATGATTTTTCCCAGCCTGCGGGCATCCAAACCAGGGTAAAGTAGAACATAACATTTAAATGCAATGTATCCTGCAATTGGGCAGAACAACATCTTGAACACAGCTGAACCATGTGGTAAAGAGATATTCAAACAAGTCCTGCGACAATAATCAAAGTTACTTTGATAATAAGGCACGGTGTGACATCACACTGTGGCTGGTTTCAAAACCTGCTGTTTACAGAAATCAACCCCTAAAAAAACAGTAATCTAACACTTCAGACATTTTGACAGTTCAAGAGTAATACAAGTTTTTCTTTAAGACATTTTTCAAAATTGCATACAATTACTCAAAGTGGGGACAGACCATTTAAAAACATGAAATTTGCCATGTTTAGTTATGAGCGTTGTTCACTAAACAGCAGCAACTTTTTAAATATTGTTGTTTAAAAAGCCCTCCAATTGTCCTAAGGGTCCTTGACTTTCATCCATGAGTCCAGCAGAGGATTATCTGACTGTCAGCAGCGAGTCTGCATGTCTCACTTTCATGTCAAGCAATGCCAACTGTTGTGTTCCCTCTGCGAGGCTGTCAACACAACATCACAGCACGCTGCTGATGGTGGCTAATTGTCGCACGGCAGTGCCAGAAGTTCACCAACTTGGGCCTCATTTTTGCATTCGAGTGAAACAAATGACATATCAAATACATTGGAGGATTACTGTTGGCGGGGTAAACTAGTTCTAGAAACTACATCCAGTTAGACACTGTCACAAGGTTTTGTATCAAGTAGTAAATGGAACAGTTTGAACTGATTTTATTTGGATTATTGTTAGTTTGGTTGTTTTTACACTATGAACACAACAACGGGGATGAGCATTGATGACTGGTCGTAACAATTTGTCCCTTGAATTTTACGTTTGGGTCCCTTGTTAAACGTTTGACTGTGTCAGACATTGCTGCTGACTTTTATTACATCTTTTTATTGTTGGGTCAGTGTAGAATCAAGCTGTTAAACTAAGGGTTCTTTTAAGCCTATGGTCCACTTATTTTGGTTTGATTTAGAGGTTAAATAAAAAAAAAAGTACCTTCTCAATTTGGAGCATTTATGTTCACAAGACAACTGTCTGCACTGCTTTAAAAAAACAAATACACCAGATATTATCATGAATATTGTGGCTATGCGTTTAGGTTTTTTTAAACGAAATTTCTGGGCTAGTGTGTTGTGGGAAAATAGTGTCCGTCTGTTCTGGATGAAAAGCTACACATGACAGCATGTTCTACACAGAATACTATCTTTTGCACACATGGGATACTTTGTGAGGTCATCTTTTTAACTGTGCATTGCATTTTCTGTGTTCTACTTCAATCATATCATTTATGATTAGCATATTTTTATTTGGTATTTGTCCAATTTTTGCATTTGGCCATCCCAATTTTACTGATCGACAAAGCTGGCTATACACGTTTGACATAAAAGGAGTTCTAGAACCAATAATCCCCAGTTGGAACTCGGGATCTCAGACAGATGGGCAATGATAAATTACATCTAATGTGGACAGATGATCATTTGGAGGATACACCATTAAAATGGGATACGAGGGCCATTACTTGCAGCAATGATATTCTACTAAAACTGCTGAAAAGTGGCTGGCAAATTGAGTGAAAAAATGTAATTGTGTGATCATTTTCCTGTGGAACTCAATTTCGCTGGGACGCCTTATTAGGATCAACAGGAACAACAAGATCTCGAGCCAAAGTGTTGTCTTCAGCTTCACTGTTCCCCACTTTGCCGTATTTCAACGTGCTGCTGTCGGGCATCCAAATAACATTCAGAGCTATGCAGAAAAATGAGTATTAATTGTTTTTAGTGTGCACTGGGGCAAACACAGCAGTCTGTTTTATGGAGACCCCGTCGAGAGTCCATATGTTTGGCTGAAATGTGCCAGCAATGTGTTAGTCTACAGAGTTGGCCATAATGACATGGATGCCCACGGCTCTGCTGCCGGAAGGACGAGCCTTTCCATTTTTTTTATTTCCTATAAAACGGGAAGTTTTCAAACGATGTAATATACTGATTAGAGTCATGGCCTGTAGATGGATTGGACAAAATTGAATTGGATTGGTCATCAGGCTGCAGTCTCGAATAGTCTCGTGTCAACAGCAAAATTAAAAAAATAAATAAATAAATAAATAAATAAATATATATATATATATATATATATATATATATATATATATATATATATATATATATATATATATATATATATATATATATATATATATATATATATATATATATATATATATATATATATATATATATATATATATATATATATATATTTATGTATGTATACTAAGAGGAATGTAAATGGAATGGCCTTAATTATTGAGAACAGAACAGCTGTGACATCATTGTTCCTTAAACAGTCAGAAAAATGGGAGGAGTCTTCAGAATGAGCAAGATAAAATACTTTTTGTTTTGTTCCTGTTGCATGACTTAACAGTAGTATTAGTTTGGAATAAAAGAAAATGCTATTGATCTGTTTTTTGGTGATGTTTGTCAGAGATTGTTAGTGATTCACTTCTGATAAATTGGCTCAAGATTGGTATCTGCCATAAGTCATAACTGCTCTGTGATTTGTATTTCAATGGTGAGGTCTTAAGTCCAACAATACTATGTTCTTGGAAAATGTGACAATGGTTGAAACTGCCAAGGTATGTATGCCTTTTATTCCCTTGAGGCTATTTTCATTTTTATATTATCCTCTTTTCTCTTTTATAATTCCTGCCTGTCCTTGCAGAGCAGATTGTTTTTAGACAGCTCTGAGATAAATGCTTCACGTCCATTGCTACATATTTTATTTGACTGTGTCCACTACATCATGGCCATACATCAGCACAATGTGTGTAGTCGCTTCATATGTTGTGGATGTGCAACGTTTGCTCAACAACTTGAATGAGAAATTTCCTTTCTGAAGGCCATCCAAATACATCCAATTTTGCAGGCATGATTGATGGAAGAACAAATGGCGCATGCGCTCTTAATGTCCACTGTATATGCGGGGCATAAATATAAAATACTTAGATACCTTGAAAACACTTCATTTGTCACTTGGTCAAAACGGTCTGCAGTAAAAACAATTATTGATTATTTTCTTGTGCTCTTGTAACTACTGCTTGTCAAATTGAAAAGTTCATAGACCTTTAGGCAGCGAGGGATTCTGGTCTGCAACTTGTTGTGTTGCATTGTCCAATCTCATCTTTCCAACTGGATGAGCAGATTATTAATGGCGCCACAAAGTTGACCGGAGGCCATTAACATGCTCAGGCTAAACCGTATTTACCCGATGTGTCATGGTCTTTGCTTAATGAGTATGCAAAGCCTATCAGATGTCTGAAGCGTCTTGTAGATCACAAGCAGGGAAGAATAATGATCGGCACGGAAGGCCTACAGCTGAATTACAGTGGGAATATCAATGCAATATAAAAACCCATTCCACACACAACAACAACAAAAAAACGTTTCTCTAAGAGGCCATCTATTTTGTAGAGTGTACTGGACTAGAAAAGGGTTTCAAACACTTTCTTTTCAATACAGTCATGGGTGGAGAGCCCCAAGACAGGCAAATGAGACCTTAAGGTTTTTACTGTCTAGCCAAGCATTGATGGTGTGACAGTATTTGATGCATGTTGGAGCTTTGTCTTGCACAAACTTCATATTGAGAGCACAGATTTTCCTTTTTTTGCAGCTTGAAGAAATTCTAACTCCGACAGTTGATTTGGAGTCAACGTTCTACCCCTAAAGGTCCAACCAGCACATTTTTATGAATGCTTTTACCAGCATCTAGGCCAAAGTGGAGCTCTGTGTCCATTACTTATCTAAGTGTAGCCATTCTTTAGATCACACAAGAGTCCCTCTCGTCTCATTAGTCCACTAAACCTTTGAGGGGAAAAATTCTCATCATTTTTCTTCAATTTGTTGCAGTTTTATTCTTGTTTAGAGGTGGTCAGATTTACCTATTTGTGTTCTGTATTCTGTGTGACATGGGAAGCTAAGTTGAACTGGTAATACTGAAAAAGCAAGTACACTCAAGTCAAGTTTACTTGGTTAAGGGGTATTTTTTGTGAAACGAATTGGTTATTGATCTGACACTTGAAAGCTATTTTTGAAATGTTACACCAGCACTCACTTGAAAAAGCTGAGCATGCTTCATCACCCAATAAGGCTGTGAAAATAAAGACATCCAACACACTGTTCTCTCTATGATGTACTTCAGCACACAGCTTCTTTTTTTAAGCACATTGAATGAAAGCTTCATTGCCTCGCAGATATGTAAATGTTTTGGAATAGATTGGCACAGGGAGAGTCTTTCACGGCGAGGATGTTTACGGCAAACAAGGGCAAACATTCCAATATTGGATTCCCAGAATTGCCCTTACAGGGTGAATGGAAAGCAAGCAAGCTTGGCTTTTTCCATGTTTGAGTAATTTCAGAATAAATGAAGCTCCCAGTCTTAGGTGGTTACCATGGGGAGAAAAGACACTCTTGTTCATTGAAGCATATTCAAGCCATGCACTTCATTCAATGCCAAATTGCCCCAAAGGACTGGATTCATCCACTGCCGTGTGTTTACTTCCCCAAAAGGTCTGCATCTTGTCCACAATGTTTTTTGAACTTATTCTATTTATGCTGTATGTGTGTATGTATATGTTATGCAATCTTGAATGTCTACCTTCCACAAAAAAATACAAAAACAAAAGAAAAAAATACTCCTCATAGACCCTGAAGGCATCGGTGTCCAAATTGTTGAGATGTCACAGTGGAGCAGTTTTTTTGTTGTTGTTTTTTTCCTGGGTCAGATGCAGTGAACTACATCTATACTTTTTTATTATCACGTCTCGGGGAAACATGTCAATAACTCCTGGAAAAGAACACATTATTTTACTATATAATGTCAATGTTTTGCAGGAACTACTAAGTATGTGTATTGCAAATGGTCAGCACCGGTCAGTTTAAAATTGCAAACAATGCCATGAAACCCAAACAAATCTGAAAATGTAATAATAGTAATTTCACGAATTGCTTATATATATATATATATGTTTTTGTCTATTTCTCCAATAAACCGTGTAAATTTCGCACCAAAAGACGTCCAAAACCCTCATTATGGAAATATAATCCTTGGGGTCA
Source organism: Stigmatopora nigra (assembly GCF_051989575.1). Taxonomy (NCBI): domain Eukaryota; kingdom Metazoa; phylum Chordata; class Actinopteri; order Syngnathiformes; family Syngnathidae; genus Stigmatopora; species Stigmatopora nigra. Next base: position 5,713,187 of record NC_135521.1, read on the forward strand.
TGATCTGATTAATTTTAATTTTAATAAAGCGTTGAGCGTTGAGATATTCCGCTCCAGCCGGATATAATTAGGGCCTACCTTCTTCTATTTTGTGCTGACATACAAAAAGCAGAAAATGTCGTATTTTCCAAATACATGTTATCCTAGCATGACTTCTTTAAATGAAAGTATCAAACAGATAGTCCAAGACATCATCATTGTTTAAGCTTCCCGGTTGGCCATTTTCATCCAGCCAAGTGATAAAACAAACAATCCTTGTCTTCTTAGCTTCCGAGTTCTGACTAGATCGAGTATTTTCAGTAAAGTATGCCCGAGAGACTGTTGGCTTAGTGAAGGCCAGTAAATCAGTTGTCCTTGATAGAGCCATCCACAACACTCAAGACAATCTAACATTGGATGCATAGATGTATCAGAATTGAGAACCTATCCCTTTATGATATGAGCTTAGCCCTGGGGTGGGCAAACTTTTTGGCCCGGGGGCCACATTGACTTTAAAAATTTGACAGATGGGCCAAGTCAGCACAAGATACGATACATATAAAAAAAAACTGCATCCGTTACTAGTACATATGAAACATAAACGGAAAAAAGGACTAAAGTACTAACGGTATAAAGTACAAAGTAAAGTCAAAAGGAATGTATTAAGAAATATTTAAATGTAATTTAAAAAAAGATATTATTGCTGTAAAACACGAAAAACAAATAAGAGTAGACAGAGTTACTGCCACTGGCGTGACAGCGCCATATTTTTGATAACCTTATTTGGACAACATCGGCGGGCCGGATTCAAAAGCCTAACGGGCCGGGCCGCATGTGGCCCGCGGGCCGTAGTTTGCCCTTTCTGGTTTAGCCTATCACAAACCATTAGATTAACTCGATCTGCAATTCTCCATTCTAGACCCAATGGTTAAAATGGTTAAGATGTTCAGGATCCTATAGCTGAGAGCAGAGTTATTCCAAAACTATTACTGGAGTCCGTAACATTTCCTAAAATGCACGGCACGGAAAAACACAAAGCAGAGTTCCAGTCCGTGTGTTGTTTCGGTCACTCTTCCCAGCGGTCCTTCCTTTCTCCAGGGAAGGAACAAAGTTTTCAGTGGCCTTTCAAGAATGCGAGGAGCTGGCATGTGTCTATCCATCAGTGTAAGTGGAGGCTTGAATGGCCTCAGGAGCAAGTGTGCATTGAAAAAAGGTCCATCATCAGCCGTGACAGCCATTTACCTGCTCACTGCGCTCTGATCAATGAGCACGGCTTTGGTGGATTGCCCTCTGGAAATTCGGAAGCATTAACCTAAAAAAAAAATAGTACTTCCATTTGCTTTTTTACTGCCGAGTGCAGAAGAGAAGAGAACAGTCAAACTTACCAAAGCAGAACACAATCTTGTGCTAAAGTGTGATTGTGAGTGCAATGGTTCTTTCTCTACACATGCAATATGTGCTGTTTGTGATGGATCAGGTCGTATCATACCAGGAATCTAAAGCCTTTTCTATATTGCCTTGCGTACATTTTTTAGTTTTTTGGGTTCAGCTTTTATAATCGCACTTTAGGCAACCAATAGTATGCCAGTAGTGCTTACAGTATATTCTCAAGTTTACTTTTTTACTGGTATAATCACTCGATAGAGTTGCCATGAATATTTTTTTTCTATTGATCATTGAGATGTTAAATCGGAAAAGGTGTTTTTGTGATTAATGTAGTATTAGAGAATCATATTTCCTCCAAATACTGTTGTTTATTCCGTCTTATTTACTGATTAAATGTGAATAAAATAAACAAGATAAAAGCTATATCCCCATGAGAAGGAGTAAGGTTGCACTTCTTAACCTTTTTGAAGCTTACAGCTATGGATATTCACTTGAAAGACTTTAGATTTGATTAACACTTCTGAGGTTTTCGAAGGTTCAACTACAGTACAATGAATTCCAGGTTACTCACACAGCAGCTGCAAATTATTATTTACAAGATACATTATGTTTTCTCCTCTGCAGTAATTATTAGTTTGGTCCCCAGCGTGTAGAAAATTGGATAATTTTGAAAGCAAAGCAGATGCTATGCATGTAAAAACTCCAAATGATCATTGAGTGAACCTGAAAGTTAGACATTACGAGATTACATTATGCCAGAAAAGAAACTATGGCAAAATGATCCAGTTTTCTCGTACATCCACAAGTGAGTACAAAATTACTGGGTGTTGAGGACATCAATATTTCACGTAGGCTGCAAAACATATGACAGAAATTGGCGAGATAATAACGGACTGTCAAGCAGAGGCCACATGCTAAGCACCAGTGTTGAAAGGAAGCAAAAATAGAGAGAAAGTTGTCGTCCGCCCAAAATAAAACTCCAAGACACGAGTTTCCGTTTGTATCTGTCATCTATTTTTCATCCTCTTCAATGAATTCACCCCCCAAAAAACCTTCCATTAAAACCATCGTTTTCATTCAATACAGACAGCGGATTGTTTGACACTTTTTTTAAAACAAAGATGTCGCAGGTGATGTCATCACCTTCTATCGACTAATTGGACCGTGTCCTCTTTTTGGCCTTTGGGGAGTTTGACATAATTAAACTGGAAAGACAGTGGAAAGAAAACTGTGTTCTTGCTCGGTGGGCTTACCTTTTTAATTGGACAGTGACAGGTGGAGGGCATGCCAGTGGGTGCAAAAAAAAAAAAAAAACGCTTCATTGGTGGCTCTTTCACTTGGAGCAGAATTTTGTGCTGTGTAAGACAGCCATGCAATGGTAATGTGATGCTCTTCGACTTAATTACCACAGAGAAAGCCTAAAGTTGGCAGCTTTAGATAGTTTCTCCACATGACGTGCTTATTTTGGGCTTCGAGGACTGTTTTGAAGTGTACTACAACAGTTACATAAAATAAAGTAACTTTCTTTTCAGTTCTGGTCTCCTGCATTTGGGTTTAATTGAAACTAATTGAAGAGTAGGGAGGATCACTTTATTTTAGCCCAAAAAAGTGAACCTACTGTTCACTAGATGCTATTTTAATGTTTCATAAGGCATGAATATCAGTGAATATTGATGACAAATGTCATCAAGTGTCACTATGTCCCTTTTCATGCAAAGCTTACATTATTTCAAATAGAAGCGTTTAGGAACTGGTCAAGGGTGAGAACACTAAATGACTTTAATCTGGTTTTATGATGAGTGTCACATCATAATGAGAAGCTTTCAAATAAAGTGTTGACAAATGCATAACACTTTGCTGTATGCATGAATGCAGAATGCATTGTTAATTCACCAGCAGCAGCAGCAGCTTTGGTGCAAGTAATGTTGGAGATGTTGCACATCTGCTTTCTTTCAAAGCCCACAATGCCACAAACATTTCAAATAAATGCGCATCCACACACACACCTGTTCACACATGTTGTAAAAAGCAAGCTAGGGAAAAGAAGAGTACCATATGGCACTGTGAATATCACACTTTTGACAAATTGACAGATGCATTTTTTTCTTTTTTTGCTGTTGTTCGAAAAGTCGCCCACACAACAAACACCAGTCATCATTCAACAACAAACAGCAGTCGTCATTCATCCCGCCCGTAAACTGTAAGCAAACATTCGAGATTTACCATGCCTGCTAACATTTACACACTAGCTTCAAGGTTTTGGTGTGATGTAACACACCGTTAAAAGCATATTAATGTCCTAGAGAAAAGTACCTACACATAAATCTGAGTGTGTGTGTGTGCTCATATTAGTGCTTCACAGAAAATGTGAGCAGGAGTGATGATATCAACCAACATTGGGTGTTTGTATATATTTTAAATCTAGTTCTATGAAACGCTGCCTTGTGTTTTTTAGGGCATAATGTAGCAAACCAGCCAACAAATTGCCGCGTTCACCCTGTGTTACCTGGCAGGATTTAAAAATGAACAAGGAGTCGGTTCGCACAAGAGTTCTAATGGGGGAGAGATACTCCATCGTGATATATGTGAGTGAGTTCATTCGTCTTGGCCAGGCGGGAGAGCACAAGCATTGCCGGGAGGAACAGAGCCAGGGTAGCAAAAATTCCCCTTGCCTTGGATTAGTCTTGGCGAATTCTACCAGAAGCAATCTATACTACCTCTTACCCCAATGTCTGCTTGGGCCTCTGCCTGATTTCTTATCATCGGTGATGGAGCACCTTGTCCAGATCAATGAGAGGCAGCGTGAAAAAGAATTGCTGATGATTCCACGCACGGACGACGTGGGCTTTGATTCAGTGCAGTCTGGGAACTCTTTGCTCTTCATTAATTATTACTGCATTTTGCTTCCTGAAGGCTGAGACTTAAGTTGATGAAACAAAGAACCTTAATTCAGTGTATGTGTTTAAATGTTCTCATGAGATGTGCTGAATTGTTCTTAAATGAGAAACCATATGTAAAAAAAGCTTGTATTGCATATTTTTTCTCATGGAATTGCTTAAGTACGCCTTTCAAACTTAGCCTTCATAATCCGATGATTTAGCCGAGTCCAAAGTTTGAGTGATGAGTAGTAGTTTGTTGCTTTCAATTAACTGGTGATTTAATTACCCTATATGATGATTTAACTTGGGGCAGAAATTAGCTTTGCATCATCCCGTGGCTTAAATTAAATTTAGGCAAAGCAAACATTTGCCGACTGCATTGGTTGCGGGGGTATTTGAGGACGGAATTGCGGCCAAGTTCAACCATGGCTTAATCAGTCACTTGTTTTTCCACATACTTTGTAGACTTAATGTAGCGTAATATAGGGAAGGAACTGCCTAAGGGTCACCTGAGCACCTCCTATTATCCATCCTTAGTGAAAAGGGCTTTTTGTATGGACCAATTGCTCTGTTTATAATTTCTCTTGTTCAGTGAGGCTGGCACTCGGGTCAACTGACAACAAGGTGACGGCACACATTTGTTTAGCTAATGAGTCCCAGGTGACATGTATAATGCGTGACGGGCAACGGGCGTCCGTTTACGGAATCAACAACCCTTCGAAATTCAGCTGCACAGCTAGCAAAAACTGCATCACAATGAAATTATATAATATAATAATATATATAAATGGTAGTGTTCTTCCAGTAATTAAAAAAAAGGTATTCATCAAATTAGTTTTACTGTTTTTATATTACCTTTTAACTTTTATATTCATATATAGCCCCGCCTCCATCTGCGTATGAGGGCGGTCCTCTCTTTCTTTATGTCGTCATTAAATGTTCAATTACAAATACCTTATGGACTAAGTTGTCATGGTTTGGCTCATTTATATAATGACTAAACTAATTAAAATGCCTTCTAACCTCCAGAGGAGCAAATAGGTTGCCATGTAATACAAAATATCCTTTTTTAATTATATTGCTCTTCTATTATTACTCCACTGATACTGGTATTTTTTTGTATGAAAAACAATTATATAAATAAATAATGCTGGGTCTTCTCTTCCAATCAAGGTATTTCTTGACGTCTTATTGCATACTGTTTTGTAGAATGGAAAAGAATAATGAGTTCTTAGTACTACAAAAGAAAGAAAGAAAAAAACATCTCATTAGAAGTAAGGTGCATGATTGGTCTCCATGGGCCTTCACTTCTGTCTAACACTTCAATCAGCTCTAATTGAACTTGAATAAAATGCCATTTGAAAAAAGCCAAAGACCTTTTTAAGGGTAAATAAATTCCTTCTTTTAATACAGACATTTAATGTGTGCACCTGGCTCTACTTCTAAATAAGATAAAATGATTCATTATTGATGGCTATTTGGGGAAATTTGGGTGTTGCAGTAACACAAGCATACTGTCAGATACATAGAAAAATAATTGAAACTATATAGGAATATGTATATACAACGTACAACTAAAATACAAGTGAAATCTAAAGGAGCCTAATGAATACAGAATGTAAGAGTTATAAAAAGAAATACTACCTATATAGAGAGTTATGGAACAGATTGAGTGACCAATACAAAGAAATTGTTCATTATCAGGCAATACAAAATTGGGGAAAGTGTATATATTTGTAGCTACTACATGACCTTGTTTTTCTTGTAAAAAAAACTAACAGAAACATTGTGGCTGTAATTGCATCATTTCATATCCCACCCACCTACTGCCGGCCATTTGTGTACCAGGGATGTCTCAAACGTGGCTTTGGAGCATCCCTTTTTAATATGAAAAATGAAAGAAAAAAAAACAGCATTCATTAGTGATGGTAATTAGCAAAGTTTTAATATTGTGCATTCACCGTTGCCTGAATGGATACTGCAGGCGTCTGGTGTTTTTATTTTTGTTCATTTTGATGTTAGGTGCAATTTCATAAAGGAAACAATAACATTCATCATGCTAAATGCAAAGTCACATCAGGAAAATAATATCCAGCATGTAAAAAACAAATGGTTAATTAAATTCTTAATTAAAATACTCATCTGTGGTGCTCTGGCAACTGATTCAGTGTCCCCCAGCCACTGCCTACATTTTGTGGGATAGGCTCCAGCACCCTCACGGCTCTTATAGGGATACACGGTATAGAAAATCATGAATGAAATGTTATCTTTCGGAAATGGTTAATAGGACTCCCCATGTTTTGATTAAGGTTGGAATTGTTAAAAAAATAAAGTGGGAATATTCCATTCAACAGTTTCATCAAGGATGGTGTGTGTGTGTGTGTGTGTGTGTGTGTGTGTGTGTGTGTGTGTGTGTGTGTGTGTGTGTGCATAAGATCCTTCTTTATTGCATCACAGCTCTGGATGGGATCGACTACAGAGAACATGATCACGCAATCAGTGGTTTTCTTTTCAGGAATCGGTCGTTTAGGCTGTTTCTTTTCTTTCTTCTCTTTCAAATGGAAGGAAATAAGCCTGAGGGCAATCAAATGTTCATCAGGGCCACTCACCTGGAATTCAAGCTGCCTGATGAGAGCAGTGGGGGAGGTGCTTGCTAATGATGTTTCTATGTATTTGTACCAAAAATGTCTCGATCACCTTTTTTTTTACAAGCGAGTCCAACTCTCCTCAATCCCGATAACAATAAAATGTATCAAGGAAGGAAAAATTACACTTTTAAATGTCTTTTTCTTCCTAATTTCTACAAAGAAAAGGGTAATTCCATTGAAAGAACATTAAATAAACAAAAAAAAAACCATTGTTTTTACAAATCAGTTGTGTGGGACTAGAAAAAGGTTGCAAACAGTGTTTAAACAATGTATTTTAAACAAAAGTATCCAGGAAATAAAGCTGATCAATTAAAGTGATAATCATTCAACCAATGACAGGATTGGAGGTCTCACATCGAAAATGAAAGTTTAAAAGTTAATATTTATAAATGTAAACAAATACCCAATTTACGGTCACCGCAAAATCCCTCATTTGTACCATAAATCAGTATTCACCAACATTTGCTTCCACGAATCAAAGTATTCCTGCTGCTTTCCTTACGTAGAAATTTATAGAGCACCTGTACACATTAAGTAGGTTTACATGCATCCTACGCCATCCACTTTACCCACGACCGTCCTTGTCGTAAAAGCGGGCCAAATTGCGTGGCGACGCTTTCCATACGCTACTACGAAGAGGGAATTCGGTTATCATTTTTATTCTTCCCGCGGTCGCTTTGAGCAAAGCATAAATAATTCATCTTTTTCCAACTGACAACAATGAATACCAAACATTTCCTATTGCCCGAATGTAGCCATCAAGGCCAAGTAGGACGCCTGGGGTTCTTTACAGGTGCAAATATGTCAACAATATTAAACAGCTGACATCCAGGTGAGGCTTTTGGCACTCCAAAATGCCCTGGGGCCATCTTTATTTTTTTTATTCACAATCTAAATCTAGAGTGTGCGCCAGCCAGAAGGGTGCTTTAGCCCAGTATTTGGTCATTTGGTCAACTTCAAGCCTCAGAAAAGATGGCCATGGATCGGTATTCAATTTATTGGTGGCTGGATAAATGATTGACAGGGAGATTGATCGCTTTATGAATCAGAGGTGGATGAGGAGGCTGTATGTTTAATCTTGGAGAAAATATTGATTTCGTATTGACTAGACATTCCCTCAAACCACATAAGATGGACGACATATCAAGAACATGGATGTGTGGATTAATAGGTGAGGCTGTGGTATATTAACTGTAAGGCCATTTTTCATGGTGGATGGGTGGGCGGCTTTAGATTAATGCTTGCGGATGAACAAATTATTGTGGGGGACTGGGTTTCGAAGTTTGAGGACTTGGTTGGTGACTGTCAGCATTGGGTGGGAATTGGGATGGATGGATGGATGGATGGATGGATGGATGGATGGATGGATGGATGGATGGATGGATGGATGGATGGATGGATGGATGGATGGATGGATGGATGGATGGATGGATGGATGGGTGAGGGGGTGCATTGATGGATGAAATGACGACACAGCTTATGGTTTCGGGACTTTTGCCCCCCACCATGTTGAATGTTATGAACAAGCTAAAAATTAAATGTTGACTGTCATGGAAATCTTCAAGTAGAGGAGTTTAATGACATTACCGACAACAATGCATTTTTATATACGATTTAATTATAATCCTGCTCTCTTGCCAAAGGTTTTATGTTCAACCCATTGCTTGTGACATGACTGACGGTTAATCTGTTGACTGCCTGTCCAAATTTAAGTTAAGTCTGTTAAATGGACGTACAACACTTAATACTATAAATGGCCTCATAGTTTATATGTATGCAAATATTGAATTTATTTAAATTGTGTTCATTGAGTTGATCCCATTTCAAAATTACTAGCTTTATAATGTGCTAATCCACAAGATGAAGAACGTGCATGCTTTCTAATGACTAATTCCTAACCTATGGGCCACAATAAATCCACAATTAATTAAATAAGACATGAAAAGGGATCAGGCTCTGACAATCGATTCGTATAAGCATATCCCGGGGAGATACAAACCAAATATCATTATGATTGGTACAATAATAATAGTGTGCACACCCCTAACAACAACAACATGAACCTTGACAGCCCTTCAATCTGTAAAAAATGACACTGCTTAAGATTGCAGGTACGTTCTTCTTGTTATGATGGCTTGTATTTATGTTTTCCAATACTTTTACATTTCAGAAGAAAAAAAAAAGTATCTGTGGGCGGGTTACTTGTGATAGAAGTGTTGTTTGTCTTCTTTAAGAAAGTGTAACGAGCAAAGTTTGTTGGCGAGCTTTTTAGAGTAAGACTGCTTTGCATTTAAGTGGACTGATTACTTAATGGCATGTCCAGGCTGAGCAATCAGGGGTCAAATCACGGGTCGTTTGCGTTAAGAGCAGATGTGCATGCTTGTGGAACAGAGTGATGATGGAGAGCAAATTACTTGGATCCATCTCAATTAAGTTCTCTCATAGGTCTGCCCTGGGTCTGCCCTGGTCGGCACCTGGTCGTGACTCTGCCTGCCCGGCATTGTTTTTCAGAAAATTATTCTTGTCAGTTTTGTGGATTTGTGAATAGAGAAAAAAAAGAATAGGATTATTATTTTGTTCCAGAAACATTTCCTGCAGTCTTTTTTAATAGAAGGCTGAGGCAAGAGTGGGGCAACCGACTTGTGAATCATAGAATGACATGTTGTTTTTGCTTCACGGACTAGGAACTTGCCATCTGGCAACCCCAGAGTCCATTTTAAATGTAAACCCGAAAAATACATCTCTAGCAAACTGACAAAACTTAGACAGGGGCAAAGATGGACATTAAGCACTATACTTAAGTGACATGCATTAGAGTGTTTCTGTATTTGACAGCATACAAGAATCAACCACATCCGTAAACAAAAACAAACAGTTGTACATCAATCCCCAAAAGCAAATAATGAAGTATATGGTAGGAAATGATAACAAATAAAATTATCCTACTTTGGCACTGGAGGATGTTAAAAATTATTATTGTTTTTTTAAAACTTTAAGTGTCTCATAATGGACATTGTTGCATTTTTTGAATGATTATATATCTCCATGGTTTAGTGATATTCTTCCCAAATAAGGAAACTAGAAAAGTGACTTGCGAGCTCATTCACAGGGAAAAATTCAACTTGTTATTCAAGGTAGCACTACACATGTAAATCCTGAATCTTCTCCAATCTGGATGAGTAGCGATGCACGGGTTGTGTAGCCAAGCAGGATGCTCATCATCATCTTTTGTGGCCTGGCTGACAGATGCATTACCAAGTTGCGCGTCAGCCAAAGCTATTAAGTGGTCTGCTGGAGCGAGCTGCTTCACCGGTACGGTTCAACGATAGCTCGCTCGCCTGCCGTTGTCTCTGGGCCGTGTGACCAAGTTCATTTCTTGCAAGACAAGCCCAAACACGTTATACGCCGACACACTCCACAAATATAAATACAGCGCCTTTTCGTGGTCTTCCGAGAAGACGCGGCCGCTCTGAAGAGCTTTTTGTCTTAGAAATGCACCTCTAAAGAATCCGGGGGCCTAATCCATCACTTGAGGGAACTCTCCTGATGTTTTTGTTATTGTTGTTCTTGTTGTTTATCTTTTGATTGCCATTCCTGCTCAGTGGTAAATTAGATTGGATGACTCATTGTGACTTCATATCAATGTGGAATAAAAAAACAGAACGCTGATGTGTCTTCAATGCCTGCCTCCACCTGCTTCTTCCATTATTCATGGTCATATTTAAGACTGGGGGATATAAAAGGCGGTATTTACATTCATGGTGACAGGCAGGAATGGCCCAAAGGAATGGCGGATCTGCGTGATTTACATGCGGGAAATGGTTGGCCGGACACAAAACTGCATTTCCTTGTCGAGAACACACCTGAGTTTCCCCTTAAGATCTTGGAAAATATGTATACATATTATGTACGCATACATGATGTGGCGTTTGCATTTTTTTGGATACTTTACTCATGCCGCATTGTTTGACAGTATTTTTTACTTCAAGGCAATCCAAATCAAAAGTTACCTAGTGCTATTAATTCACCAAGTGCCCGAGTAAGGTGATATTCAGAAATGGGATCAATACTACTATTTTTCTCTATGTGTAAAAACTCAATAACCATAATGGTCATTGTATGAAATAGCTTGGGCCATTGGGGAAATTAACTGTGGATTATAGCAAGGGAGGGATAAAAGTGCAGCAGGTGTAAAGTTGGCCATCACGTAGAAACTCTGATTGTCCCCCGCACCCTTATTGTCGGGATTCGTCTGGGGGTTTTATCGGTCTGCAGAGCGCCCGGCTCACTGTCATTGTCTACACGGGTGTGTTGATTGAGGGAAGGCCTGCCTTTCCTGATAAAGCCTTCTAGTCGCCTCCCTGCAGGCTGCCGAGCTTCCGCTCTGCTGCGGGAGCCTTTAAAAATGGCTCACAACTGTTAGAAAACCTCGCACCTCCTGGCGATACGATAGCCCCGCATGCCCCAGGTTGATAAATGATTGAATGCGAGGAAATGGAAGGTACCGGGTAAACAGGCGAGGAAGAAGTGAGCTAAAATACAATGGGATGGGAAATCAATTTATGCACAATGGAGGAAATATCATTTTTCAAATGTAATTAAGAACTATTGAGTCTTCCAATCAAGCTGACGATGACCACAGGCTAGACACGTCCTTTATTGTGTGCAGTTTCCCGATGCTAATTTATAGTTAGTTCAGCCAAGGTCAATTCTGAATACTAGAAATTTGTATTTAGAGAACATTTGCAGATATTGATGGGGTTGGTGGGTCTACATATTTAACGTAAATAACAAACATGTGAATATTCAGTTTAAAACTAAAACATGACATTATTATTCCAGTTGCATTTGGCATATTAAATTCAATGAGGCACGTATTCTTGGGCAAAAATAAATTAAGGAGATAATGGACTACTATTTCTGGATATTTGCTCAACGTATTGGAAACCAAACCCTGTATTGTTTTCCTTCATATCGCAAAATAATATTGCCCAGTAATCCATCATTATTAGCACAAGAGTAGAGTATTCAGACAGTTAAATAATCACAGTTAAATGTAACACTAAAAAATAGAGAGGTCCTTTTAAAATATGGCACGTATAGATGATCTTAGGTCACAGTGGCACTAGTGTCATTATTACAAGCCAGTGTACCATCAAAATGATAAAACGGCTCCTATATAGAGTACTGTATTGCCGCTTGAGGGGAACCCTCGCAGATTTCTACATTTCCAGCCGATGTCTGTGACATTCATGATTCTTTTAGAGGCATCCTAGCTTGTTGGAAGGCACAGCTGCGTTGAAAATACAGTCGCAATAACTTCAAGTGCCCCAGGTGGAGAAATTGAACGTGTCTTAGGACAAGAAAAGTGGTGCAGCAGAAAAGCGGGAATTCTGCTATGGATTGAATTAGCTCCCGCTTGCCCGTCCTGTGGAAATATTGGCCCTGTAATCGCACTGAAGCCAATCAAATGAGAGAATTGAGGTGAAGGCGGAAAACACTTATTCTCCGACTGGCTTTTTGGTCCAGAGCAAGCTATAACTATAAAACACCTAAGTGATGTAATGGGGGAAGACAGAGTGAAATTGGATAGAGAATAGAAAGCAGGGGCAAAAGGGGAATCCTAATCATTGTCTTTCACAAGACCTTTTCCTTCCCCACAAAAAAAAAGAGTCTTTAGATGAGAAACTTATCAAGACTGTACGACTCAGTACAATTTTACCTGTAGAGGAAATGACGGGATTAAAATTTGTCAAATTTCAGACTGTTTTCAATAATACCACTACTCAAGTATTTTAAAATTGACATACAAAACTAAGAATTGTATGACTGAATAAAAACAAATACAAACTTTGTCCACTTGAGAAGTTTGGTGAGCAGCAGATCTAAAAGTAATGCAATCATAACGTGATCGGCACACCAAAAAAAAAAAAGGTGCTCGCCGTCTGTTGGAGTAAACATTCAATTTTCTGCCTCCTATTTGAGTGTTTGGTAGCGTAGCTGCTTTGCGCCGAGCCTCAGTGCATCCATAATTCAGCATCTGACATCTCCCAGTGTTAGAAACATGTTTAAACAATGCAAAATTGTGACCTTTTTCATTGAAAGAAAATATGCCGCATACCGAATCCCAATCAGTCAGGTAATCAATTAAAAGGTCAGCGTAAACCACAATCATTGACGGAAAAGAGCAACACGGCGTTATAGCATACATTTAGCCCGGTTAAAATAATTAATAATCCACAGAAATACCAGCAATTTCACAAAAAGAATCAGGCTTTAGTAAAAACACTGTAAATGTCAGCCGAGTTGCTCATTTAACCGGTGGCGGCTTCACGAAAATAAACACAGACGGCTGTTGCGGGGATTTGAAGCATCTTTTCAAGTCCCCGGGGATCACCTGGGCGGTCACCGCGAATCTGGCATGAAAAACGAAGTCACAGTATCGAGAGGAGAGGACCACCTGGACCCGCCATACTCTGATACTTGGACCTGTCATGTTCCAGCACCACGGCTTTGTATCATTGACAAGGAGATCCAGAGGGTAGACACTTTCTCCAAAGTCGGGCAAAACAAGTGTGTGCGTGTGTGTCCATGACCTGCTGTCGTAGTCAAGTAAGGCTTCCTTGCAACATTTCAAGCTGTCTTTTTTGTTTCCACACTCTGACACTTCAATAACCAGCAAAAAAATGAGAAGTGGAAGATCCATTTTTTTTGTCAATCCATCATATCACCTTGATTTTCTTCTCAGAGGTGGACAGACTTCTATTTCAGCACCTAGCGTGTCATGGAGAGCGCCAGTGAGAGACAGGCTAGTATTTCCTCCAGTTTCAATTTGCCAGGCTTTGTAATTAATAGACATCCTGTCCTTTGGTTCGCCTTTGAAAAGAGGAAGGCATTGCGCAAGCAGGGAAACGGGCGGGGTGGCTAAGGACATTGTAATTACTTATCGAATGGGGTGGCTGCCCGCCGTGGCGGACGGTGTCAGGAAGCGTCACCTCCTCCCGCACCGCCAAGAGATTCATTGTGTGCCTCATGCCAGGACTATTTGCTTCCTGTCACCTGTCCAGACAGGGTATCAGACGCTCTGTCATTGTGTGTCTGTCAATAGCACTCACCTTACGCTCTTCTAAAGTGATGAGAAGGAGGAAAAAAACTCCAGACATCTCACTGTTGGACAAGGAGACATTTCCGATGTACGCTTCCGTCTTCAAATTAAGTCAATGTCAAGTTAAAGTCAGCCATGGGGGAGAAAGGTTGGACCGACGTAATGGAAAGACCGGTTGGTGATTGAGTGAGAGCAGGTGATCGACAGCACTGTATAAAATAATCTCCTTTGGTCATGTGCAAGCTTATGCAGATGATGATACATTGCTTGCCTGCTGGCAGGTGCAGTTGGAGGTGGGGTCAGTTTTTTGGCGGCGTGATGATGAGCAAGGACCCCAACTGCTAGCACATACTATCCATGTGGTTGTAAATACCATGACAGAAGAAAAACCAATTAGTTTAGATGTCAGAATAAAAAAATGGAGTCATGTAGAATGTAGAGGAATGGTATGAAATGTATGAGGCTGACAAAGTTGGGGCAAATGTTGCTAAACTTTAGATGAAGTGTCTGATTTGATGTGCATTTTAATGAGAGCCATCATTTGATTTGTTTTGGTTCGTCTGGATTTCTTGTGTTTTTTTTGTATTGATCTTGCTACTTCAGAATCCAACATGTCTGCTGCATTTCTTAGCAGAGCTACATTATCGGCCCGTATGCTGCAGCTAGATTGGTGAATTTACATTACAGTTACAATGGCAGTTTGTCTCTCTCTAATGACTACATGCCTTTTAGAGTAAATTACATTCTAACCATTCCGAGAGCCCTCCAGCCAAACAAAAGTTAATCTTCAACTGCGTTTAGTGCTGTTTGAGCAGTTTGTCTCCAAGGAAAGGGATTTTACAACTAACACAAAATCCAAACAAATGAACAACAGCAAGTATTGTCGTAATTACAGTAAATCTCGACACATTATTCAAATTCCCCATTTTGTGCTACATTTGAAACCGTGACAAAACAATCAGTAGCACAAACGTATCTACTATGAGACATTTCTACTAAAAAAAAACATTTTGTTTTTATGTTTTGGCCTGTTTTTTTCCTCCAAATCTGGGGATCAAAATGGGCAAGTCTAATTGAAATAGAGCAAACAATCTGGCAGGGGTAAAGTGCCATGTTATTAACTGATCTGTAGATAGACTTGTTGGTGTATAAATTGGGAAAGGAAAAGTAGCACAGCAAGCACCAGATAATCCATCATTCCCCTGGGCAAACAAACTTCATCAACGGCTAGAATGCAGCTAGTCGACCCGCTTTCCGCCAAGTGAGCCAGATAGCAGGTGGTAATATGTGAAGAAAATGGACTTTGAGGCAGTATAAAACTCTTTACCACTAAAAAAACAACAACAGCCTCACTGAAAAGAAATAGCCTGAGACGAATTAAAGTTATGGTATAAATGTTCAATTAGGAGTGTAAATAAAATGATGGCCGCATTTTGATACATGACCCAAAGACGTCGATGGGGAAACTTTTCACCTTGCTGCCGACAAAAGGAAATAATTCACAGTGTAATCACGGTGGTGTCGATATAATATTGAAACGTATGCGGGCCAAAAAATGTAGTGTGGAATTAATCACTTACGAGGCCAATATGCCTGGCCCGCGATTCTATTTTCCGTGCATAAAGGCAACATAAATCATGCTGAAGCTCATTAAATGCCCAGCAAGCTTAAAATAATTACCCTCGCTCGCCTAGCGCCAAATTTTCACGAGTGTTTTGGCCTCCGTAAGGCCTCGTGAGAAGAGAGTGGGAAGGCCCCAGGGAAGTTGAAGAAATTCGATAATCAGACAATCAGACGGAAGGAAGAATACATTGACTATATTTCTATTTTCTTTACTGTGTCTCTTTATAAAGTCATGGGAAGTTATAATGTCAATCACAAAGCTGAAAGCGGTGCTATTTTTGACAGCTCCAGACTGACAATCTCCATAAAAGAGGAAGAATGTCACTCAAAAAATGAACATATTTGAGTTTCTTTTTAGAATGAGCGTTGTTCTACTAAACACACACACACACACACACACACACACACACACACACACACACACACACACACACACACACACACAGTTCTGGTGGCATGCTAAAAACATCCTCCCAAATCCATAATCCTGTTTCATTACTGTGCAAATCGTGATTTATCTTCTACAGTTTTTAATCTGAAAATATTTCCACAGACTAAATCCTATTTGCCTTACCTTTTATAGATGCAATGCCAAAAAATGATGGTTTCTAGACCAGCGAGTGTACATGTATTAAGTCCTACAATCCTTAGACATGTCTGCCTGTTTAGTATTTACTTTTCAACCACTTTTTTGCAGCAAATTAATTTGCTGTTTCTTCCTGCTGGATCTAGCCAGCAGCAATAAAGCTTGGTAACCACCATCTGGATCCTTTCCAGTATTCGCAATCTAATTCAAGCAACTACAAAAACAAAACAAACAGACAAAAAAAAACAACACACACACAAATTGGTTGTTTACAGTTTTCCAGAGATTACAGCCCAATATAAACCATAACTGCCCTTGGGAATCATTTGAATTGGAGTTTACTGCATGCAATCAGTCAAGCATGACCCCCTTTAGCAGAGGTGCTTGAAAACAACTACTTCACCCCCACCGCCCAGGGCGCACACACACACACACTAAAATCTACCCGCACAACACTAATGTGTCTAACAACAAGTGGGTGATGCGCCACTTAAAGAGTAAACGTCCAATTGGCAACCTGTCATTCTACTTACTCATTTTTACGAGTAACAACCAGTCAAAATGAGCCATGGAACATTTTGAAAGAGTTTCCCATGACTCTTTTCTACTCTAATTCAATTTTTTTTTTACTCGAGAGAAATGCAGCACTAGCTCCATTGCACCCTAATTGATTGCGGGTGATCCGTCGCTTGGCAGGATTAATTGTCACTTTCAATTTCCCAGTCATGGATATGCGACACAAGCACTTGGTTGTCAACGGCGAAATCCGTTTGGTGTGACTGACGAGCCATATTGATCAATCAAGTTGACGTCGATCAGCCTGCAAGATGTTCCTGTGGGAGGTCTTTTCGAACATTTAATGACAATACTTCATTTCCGGACCCTGCTGAGTTTGCACAAGACCCTCGTGACCCTTCCTCATCTTGGAATCGCCTCCTTTTGTCAACAGTGGTGTCTTAAAACCACCCAATACATTCATTCTAAGTACAGAACATTTTCATTTTGTCTTGACTTTCCTTAATCGTAGTCAGTAATTTATGACCGTGTGGGCCAAAGTCAATGCGCAGTAACCTTGAATTATTCATTTGTGTGTTTACAAATAAATTTTGTTAGTTGTCGTACTCCTCAAATGAGAACAATCTTTTTTTTTTATGGCTTCATTAACTATACTGAAATGTACACAAATAAAGTACCAAGTCAGTGGACTTCCAATAGTATTTAATTTTTAAAAAGCCATTTTGCGGATTTTCTACATCATGCTAACACTTATTAATCAGAATAAAATGTTAGGTGATAGTTGAGCGCATTCTTTAGTCTACCTCAATATAATAAATGTGATGAATACCTTAGCGATTTGCCATTGGACAGGCGTGATTAGTACGTATATCAGCATGTGCCTGGTCGGCAGCTGAAGGATTGCCTTATTGATGAGGGAGCGGCGGCCATTGTGGAAGACGAAGTGGCCCACTTTTTGTCACTAATGAAAGCGTGCAAAAACGTCAGGGCAATATGAAAGAGAAATTAGGTAAAAGGAGCCAATTTGGGGAGGTGATCAAATGCAAATTGAAATGGGAATATGGATCATGCGACCATCTATTAACACTGGGAAGATGGGTAAAAGAAATAGAAGATAAAATGTGGGCTTTAAAGGTGATAGGAAGTTTAAGGAGAGTGTTTGTCATGGCTGACATCAGTGAGGGCACAGGGGAAATTAATAGATGCAGAGGTGAATCGGAATGGCGCTGAAAACACATTACAAGTTTACAAGTCATCTCATCCACTCGTCTGGACTATTTGATCGGACAGATTCATACACGATACGCATTTCGGTTTAAAGTGGGAATACTGCATTTTTTATTAAAAGTTATCCAACATGCTTGCCAACAAATGTGTAGTCATGAAATACTGCAAAGTAGTGAATGAAATTCGGATAAAAGTTCAGGTTGAAAGTTGGGAAAACTTGATGTTAAGAGGTGATTGGACTTGAGTCTTCAGATAATTTCTAAAGGCACGATTAGTTTGATGATAAGCTTTTTTCCTTTTCATTGAGAAATATTTTGTAGTACTAGCAGTGCCTAGTGAGTGATGTGGATGAAAAAGACCGTAATGAAAAGACTGGAATCGATCCAAAGAAGGTGGCTTATAGAAAAAACTTGAACACGAAATGTTTCCATTTTGGGTATAGTTGACTTAGATATTAAAAAAAAGGGGACAGACCAAACCAAAAATGTAGATCTTTCTCCCCTTCAAATCTTGATTCCGAGACAAAAAACATAACAACACGGCAAACAAGCATCCATCAAGAGAATCCCTGGCGTACACGCCCGTCACGCTCAATACATCTATGTTCTTACTGCAGCTTTGCTCGTGCATTAAAGATGATGCTATAATCCTCCCCCGGCTCTGAACCAAAAGAACGTCAGTGCACGTCACTGTGATTTATCCTCCCCGGGACCACTGTGTGCCCTCAAAGTGATTGTGTTGCTCTCATTCACTCTTGCTCAACAAGTCTGCTACTGAAGCCAAGGGATGGAAAGTGACACAAAGTAAAGCCTTCCCTTCAATTTCTTACTGGGTTATAAAATAATAAAACCTGCAGTAAAGAAAACTCAGAGAAAGGAAAGTATTTTTCTTTTGTATTACTTTCATATTTCACATTTCATTCGTGTTAGTTATAATCTCCAAGCAGTGGGGCACGGTC
Organism: Stigmatopora nigra; assembly: GCF_051989575.1. Classification (NCBI taxonomy): domain Eukaryota; kingdom Metazoa; phylum Chordata; class Actinopteri; order Syngnathiformes; family Syngnathidae; genus Stigmatopora; species Stigmatopora nigra. The sequence continues at coordinate 5,732,094 of NC_135521.1, forward strand.
ATTAAATTAGCAAACAAATATGTAAATCAAAACATCTTTTCCTGGTTACCCTGAGGACACCATTTACGAGATTTTGGCTTGATACAATAGAGCGGCATTTCTTGAATTTGTGTGTGTGTGCTTATGTTACATCATAAAAAATGCCTTGCTGTTGTTGTCTTGCATTTAAAGTGACACCTTGGTCCATGAGAAGATTTTGCAAGGAACTATTGATTGGGTGACAACTCAGCCCTCCACCCCTTTCTTCAGTTTCCTGTCTGTCAGCTCCAAATGGCAGAGGATTGATTAGGTCGGACAGGGTTGAATTTCACTCCCTAATTCACTGCGCTTCTCTGCATTTTCACTCCAGCAGCTGTCAATTAGATTGCGGTTAAGTGAGGTCAGCAGCAATCATGGCGGTCCATCGCTAAGACAGGAAACTGGAAAAGAGAGTGACCAAGCAAAGTCTGTCTTTATTTTTTATTTTTTTTTGCGCAAGATCGTCTATTAAGACCTCGGCCAGAAGGCTTTGTTTAGCCAACAACAGATGAAGTGATGAATGCAATAAGGCAAGGCATTTGTTTATTCAAACAAACTCAAAATTACATGACACATGAATGTGCAGTTTAAACTCAAAACTGGAGAAATCCAGAGTACCGTATTTTGCCGTGTAATATACCCGGGTATCTTAAATGGGGGGTATATTAAACAGCAAAATACGATAGCCTTCACAACCTATTTAGATTTGAACTTGTATATCGGCACCAGGTTGCTTAATATAGAGCCGCCGTGGAAACATATTCTTGAATGAGGTAAGGATGATTTCCTGTAGCCGGAGCTTCAGCAGAACTTGAACTGATGGAGGAGAACGCTTGGCAGTGGTGACAACTGAATACTTTTCATCTACACGGGGACATCAGTCAGGATATTAGCAGTATATTCAGCTTCACTGTAAGCTAGCATCACCTTCAGATTGTGCCCCTGTGAACATTCTTTTTGAATGGCAAAATCTTCTTCCACATGATGTCGCACCGTCTGGAAGAGCATCGAGCTGCATCAAATCGGCAAGCCGTCTCTATTTGCGGCTCAGACTTTTGCACTTTTCATCGCCGATGAGACTCACTGATGCGTCGGTTGTAGTATAAAAACACTCCTGCCTATGGCTGCCTGTAATTTGAAAGCCAGCATTGTCGTTCGCTGACATTTCACAAAGTTCCCCAGTGAGTTCTTGCTCATCCGAGTCGTGCTGCTGGCCCCTCCCCCAACTAATGAGACGTGTCAACCCCCAGAACCGGAACTGTGATGTTTGAAAACTAAATCTCTTGATGGTAATTGCAAGACATGGATGGATGGATGAAATTGTTTAATTGTAATTTGCATAGAATAGTATTCCGAAAAAAAGATGCTGATGAGGCCAAACAAAAAATATGGCCATCATTGCGATTTAATTGTTAATTAAACTTTTAATAGAATGTTCATTGTGAATGTTCCGGCCTCTTGTTTCCATGCCGTTGCAGAAGAATGGCGCATGGAGGATTTGATTTAAAGTGGACTTCCCATGAGTGATATTACGTTGGACTTCTTTTGACAGCAAACTCATTACGACTGAATCAACTGTGATTGTGCTGATCACCACCAAGTATGCTCCTCATTTTTTTCCCCATCACTTCGAGACACTACAAATGCAGTCCTCTTGATTGTTTTCATTTAAATTTAAAATGCGGGTAAGCACAGACAACATATGTACACCCGGACACCTTGATTGGCTAATCGTTCAACACTTCTTTTTGATGTTGTTGTCGCTGTGGGAAATCTCATTAGCGTTCCAATTTGTTAGTCTCACTTTTCTGACATCTCACTCTACCCGGCGTGGCTTCAACCTGATTAGATATCTAATTAGTTTGAATAAATGAGAACCTTGTGAATGGGAGTTTCAGAAAGAGTGTAATTGTTAATTACTGGTTAGATGCCACATAGTTACATAGCCAGCTAAAAACGGATTGAATGGTTGACATGGAAATTAGCATTAGATTGCAAGATGTCGCTGCCAAACTGAAACAATGATTTTGTTCATTTAGCATCTCGCAAGCATTGTTATGATTAAAAAATGATTTTTTATACTGATTGTGTAAAGCAGATTACATGTAGGTGTTAAACATTTTAATTATGGCATTTTTCCATCAGATATTTGGAGTTGCCACCTCTGTCTAACAATACAAAATACTATAAATTTTATTTAAAAAAATATTTCTGTCATGTGAAAGGATGGATATTAAGTAAAATGTTTCTGATGTTTTGTAAGGTTGCGAATTAATTACAAAGTATAAAGCCTTATAGTTTCAGTTTAGCGTTTTTTATGTTCCCGCAAGAATTTTCATTTGTTCTTGAGAATGACTTAAAATTTGCTTAAATAATATGATAAGCAGCTTTTGTGCTCCTGCTTATCCTCGATTCCGAATGGTTTCCACCGTCCCAAGGCACCAGGATGTTTCATTTCATCCTCATTAGGGTCGCACGGGGTGCTGGAGCCTATCCCAGCGGGGAAAGACAACCATTAGTGCTCACACTCATACCTAGAGGCAATTTAAAGTCTCCAATCAGCCTACCATGCATGTTTTTGGAATGTGGGAGAAAACCAAAGTACCCGGAGGAAAGCCACACAAGCCTGGGGAGAACATGCAAACTCCACACAGGTGGACTTGAACCCAAGACCGCAGAGCTGTGAGGCCAACACGCTCACCACTCGTTCCACTGAAGCGCCCTGGCACCAAAGAGGTCCAAGCTGAAAATAACCTTTGTTTTCTTTCCTATTGAGATGCGAGTTTTCCTCCCTCTGTGTAGAGGCGTGCTGATGCTATCATTTTGGGGTTTGTCTGCCGTAGAAAAACTGATAAGAATTAACCATGTTGACAAAGTGCTTTTTTTCGATGTTCCAACAACACACAATTGCTACTACAACCAGACACTAAGATTACACATCTTTTTAATATATTTTCAAGGCTTTGCTTTGACTTGGCAATTTTCAGCACATTGAATTATTTAGTCTAATTGTCGTTTTCCATATAATGTCATCTTAAATCTATTTATTTCTGTCTGGGAAACTTGATTAAAACACATGTTAAGAATTCATAAGAAGATAAAATATTGTACTACGCAGGTAGAATACCCATTTTCTATTAAATGAACACTAGCAAAATTCCATAACTGATATTTATCCAATATGCGAACAGCAGTCGCACATGTACCAGCAAATAAATTAATCCCATACTTTGCGTGGGAATGTTCTTCAACGCAGATTACACTTGCAGCTGTGCATACACAGGATTGATAACTGAAGCTTTTTATAGGTACCCTGAATTTTTTGTGCCCATTTAATTTTAAACATCTTCTCTAATAATACACAGGTAAAATGTATTTTTCCATTTTATAATGCCACTACGTATCTTTATTTATCATAAATGCATAGCACCCGCACCATTTATTTCCCATCGTTAATCAGCAGTTGGAGGCGATGATGTAATCCTATTGAAACTAAACTTGACGATGGATGGCATCCATGCAGACAAAGTTTGATTAAAGTTAAAAGCAGAAAATGATTTTCTGCTTTTGCCACTGTTTATTTACGCCAATGCTTCATGACTTCATTTGCATTCGGCGGCATCCCCAAAAATGTAATCTCAAGGAAATCATGTTTTCTGCTAACGTTCACCCGAGCGACGGCGATATTTATGGTTGGCGGCAGAAGAGTTGCCAAAGGAAAAGAACATTACCTGTTTACGACGAGCAGGTGTGATGAGTGATTACACTGCGCTGCACTGTGAGACAATACCGCATTTTTACCCCCCCTTGTCCCCCGGATTAAAAACAAAGCCTTTCAATCCCACAACACATATGAACACAGTCATCTGGCACAAAACAACGTTAACACTATAAGAGTGAAGTATGTTAATGATCAGGTTGAGGTGTAACTAACATTTTTGACAGCCGAAAAGGTGTGTACGTTTGTTACACTGCAAGGATTCGATTTAATGAACTCACCTCAAATGTGATCTGTGTAACCTTTTTGTTTTTTAATTAATAATTTTCTAACCGATTCTCTAGTGTCTCCATCTCCGGAATCCATTTTGGCTCAATCCAATTGTCATTGTACCCATTGGATTTAACCAGACTTAATTTATATTCGTGACAGATGTGTGATTGAGTTAAATGTCAAGATGTTTGGGGACATTGGTTGACAAAAGGTGAGTCTTGTATTGCATATTATTATAAGGGAACAATTGTAAGCTATATGGTTTGGTCAAATATATAATTTCATCTTCATTTCTGTCAGCCAGATGGATCCTCACATCTCCAGTGAGGAGCTAAAATGAAAAAAAAACAGCTGCTGGTTAAAAATTAACTCAATTACCATCAACTTTTAGCAGCCCAGTAGGCCCCATACTCCTCTTTTTACCCAGCATTCAAAGCGCCTTCGATTTAATATCACCTGTAGGGACATTACCACACACCTGGAAACATCTACCGCCATTAAAAAAAATACAAAATTCAGGCACTTGCTCGGTATTTGCAGTCTTTATTTGTATATATATTTGTATATACATTTGTGTATATACACTTATTTACAGACTTCTGTGAAATTACAAGGAGAGTGACTTGTAAAGCCTTGACAATGCAAAATGTCAATTCATAATAATAAATAAATGGATACTCAAGCACTCAAATTATGAACCTAAAATGTCACGTGTTTAGAGTTGAACGTTTACTTTGACAATAGTGAATGAAAAGTGCATTGTTGTCAAAATTAATCATTGGAATGCAGAAAAAATATATGCAGGTAAATCAGGTGTGCCACAGTATAAACGTACAAAGGATAAAATACATATTATCAGCCTTAAGGAGCAATACAATATTTCCAATTCATACACATTATCAAAAAGATGATACATCCATCCAAATGTCTAATGAGCATTTTTACACTTAAAATATCTATTACTGCACAACATGATGTCAAGTTGTCCATGATGCACTGCACCAACTCTTCACTGTAATATGAATTGTTCACTTCTGCCCAGATTAATCAGAATTGAGCATTTTTCTCTTAAATCATAAGATTTTCCAGATTTTCTACGCAATGTATTGGCCAGTGAGTAACTTCCACATCTGGAGTGACATCAATAAGAGCTCCCCATGAAGCGGAGGACAGCCAAAGCTTTGTTTATGCTCGACAAGATGTTACCTCGTTTAGGTGGATCCTTCAGAGCACAGATATAGACCTTGAGATGCCGAAAGACCGCATCGTCAAACACGGGGTTTTCCGCCAACACGGCTTCGGCCAGTCTGTGCGGGGTGACAAACTCCACCATGAGCTCCTTCACCACCGGCGTGACGACCTTGTCCATGCTGGCCAGGTTTCGGATGTCTTTGATGTGACGGGGGGTGATCTCCTCAAAGGCCCGGTAGAGGAGTCGCTCAATGACGAGGACCAGGGCGTCTATGCGAACGCCCGTCTTCCGCTTGCTCCGCAGCCTCTTGCCCAGCTGGGTGATTAGTGTGTAGACCAGCAGGCGGGTCAACTTTTCTTGCAGCGCCGGGATGTTTTCAAACTCTGGCTCTGACATGGACTCGTCGGTGTGGGTGCGATCGTCCTCGGTGGTGCGAGTGCGCATTTCCGGCGTGGTGCCGGTGCGCAAGTCGCCCGAGGTACCCCTTCGCATTTCCGGCGTAGTGCCCGAGCGTATATCTGGCGTTTTGGTGCGAAGCTCCCCCGTGCGGGTGCGGACGTCCGGCGTGGCGGTGCGCAGCGACAAAGCCGAAGCCTCTGAGGACTGCTCCAAATCCAGTTTGGGGATCATCTGCTCTTCCACGTGAAGCTCCTCGCTAGTGCTGATCTGCGGGGTCATGGCCTTCTCCACCAGCTGATTGATGTCCGTGAGAGCGCCGGACACTTCGTCCGCGTAGGTTTCCTCATTGGCGGGCTCGACCTCCAACCAGAGGAAGAGTTGCTGCAGGAACCTCCACACGGCGTCTTCCGTCATGGCGTACAGAACCTCTGGGGAGAAGATCTGGCCATCCCAATGGATCTTTTCTAGGATTGCAAAATGGTAGGAAATGAATAATTCATTTTAAAATGAGTGGTTTTGTACTGCAAAATGTTGGCAAAACAGAGGGAGTGCCATATTGTAGTATTTTCAATTTTTTAACCTTTAGAACCATTGTTTTCATTGAACTCTTATGTGCATGACATTTCAACTAAAAATAGTTTCCATATTCAAGCATATTAGGCTGATCCCATTTTGCTTGTTGCTAATGCATACAATGAGTTCTTTGGGAAGATATAACATTCTTTAGTGTGTAAGATTTGCACATGACGTCCAATTCGCCTTGACTGAGACTCCCAGGCTAGGATGCATGGCTATTTTTTATCTACTCAAGTATTAGTCATGGATGGCTGAGTCTTTGAGGCTGAGCAACAACAAAAACTATCTGGTATGAGTTTTCAAATGACAGAGGATTCACCCCCCCCCCACCCCCCCCCCCCCACCACCACCTTCATGCAAAAACTATCTGGATTGAGTTTTCAAATGACAGAGTATTTAACCCCCCCCCCCCCCCCCTCCCACACACACACACACACACACACACCTTCATGCAAATATACTATTACTATTGGCAGGCTGGCAAGATACACTGTCCCTTCCAAATGAATTCACCCATAGAAAGATGGCCAAAGCTGGGCCAAAAGCTTACCCCGTCGTCCCCAGAGGACTGTGTCCATCAAAGGAGTCTGTGGACGTCCGGACGGCACCTCGTACACGTCACTCTGGCACGACATGACGTAGGCATACAATTGGGACGTGAGACCCTCTGAGAAACTCCCGATTTTCTCGTCGATATATCGCTTGACTTTGCCGGCTCGGTCCGGGATATCCATCTGGTTGAACTCCGTGTACAGCTTGTCCACGCTCTCCTGGATGGACTCGAAATCGAAGGTCGGGTCCTGCGACTGGCGGACGCACAGCGTGCTGGTGCGATAGGCGGGCCGCAGGTCGGGCGCCCGGCTGCCTTCGCTGGCCGCCCGCGAGGGGCTGGCACCGCCCCCGCCACCGCCGCCGTCCTCGGAGCGCGATCGACGGTCCGGCGTGAGGGACACCAGGCAGGCGTCGCGGTTCTTGAAGGCGCTCTTGAGAGAGCCCAGCATCCGGGCGAACTGCATGCGGGCGAAGCGAAAGAAGCGAGAGCGCCGGCTCCTCTTGGAACCCAGGCCACTCTGCCTCTCGACGGACTTGAAGAAGTTCTTGACTTTCTTCAAGATCAGCTTCCAGTTGAGGTTGAACCGCGTGATGCGGGCCTCACCGCGCACGCCCGCGTCCCCTGAGCCACCGTACGAGTCCTGGGTGATGGTCTTGGTGATGTCGAGCGCTGCCAGCTGCGCGTCCTCCAACGTCACCGGGTCGATCACTTCGGCGCTCTTAGACTCCTTGGGGTTGGACCACTTGAGGAGGATCCGGCGCACCGAGTCGGTCATCTCGTTCACCTTCATATCGGAGCTGCCACACAGCAGCTGGCGTGGGGTTCGAGCCCGCGAGAAAACGTGCCTGAAGTACTCCAGGGCCTTGCGGAAGATGGAGGCCAGATTGGCTACGCTCGACATGGTACCCCGGATGAGGAGCGTGGGCTCCGAGGGCCACTCGGTGGTGCTCTTGGCCACCGACAATGCCGAGTTCACCCGGTGCTTGACCTCGGACTCCATGAGCGAGGTGAGCTCCATGACGCCCTCGCATTTCTGCGGGGGGCTGTCCAGGGCCGCCGAGAAAGTCTCGGTGATGCACTCGCTCAGTCTCGGGCTGCACAGGTCGATGGCCATGTTGACCTGCGCCTGGGACGCGTGCCCCCGCAGGTGCTCGATGAAGACCGGCTGCAGGTGCTTGACCACGTCGGAGGTGATCTTTTGGATCACTTCGGTGATGGTGTCCACCAGGATGGCCTTGGTCTCCGAGTCCGGGGTGCCCGCCACCAGCAGGGCTCTCTGGGTGGCGGAGATCTGGCTGACGCGCGCCTTGACCGCTTCTACGATGGCTTCCGGTTTGATGAGGTCCATGGTTGCTTTGGCTGGCTGGCTTGGCTGACTTGGCTCTCTGCCCCCCCTTACCCCTACATCCGTCCGAACCAAAAAGAAAAAGGGGCGGTGCAGGCGGTTCCGATTCGCCCTGAAGCCATCCGCGCAAATTCCGAATCCAAACAAACCCGGACCTCAGGGACTTCTTTTAGACACGTCCTTTCCACCTGGCCAAACATGATCTTTCATCTCCTTTTTGACAAAGCCCCGGGCGGCGTAGTGGCAAAAGGCTACGTCAACCTCGAGTGCGCGACGTCATCGCGCGGACCTCTTCGCGATGACGTCATCCGGGTCGACGTAACCGTGAGACGCTCTTTCCACGGGCCGCGCACTTGCGGACCTTGACGTCAGGCTACCGTTTTACCTCCCCAGAGAACTACTTCACTACTTCAGTGCAAGACGTAACGTGGAAAAAAACGACTTTCTAAAGTGAAACTGAGTGATAGATAGGTTCCGTTTTGATTAAACCTTGTTTTTTTATAAACCATACGTTCTTCAACCATAGGGGGGTTTTATTATAAGCCACTATGAAATGAGGTACCATTTGAACATATACCCTGACTCTTGGATATAGGAAAATACAAAGATAAGTGAAAAATGAGCCTAAATGCATATTTGAAAACAAACCATTTTGATGGGGTCCATGAAAATGAATGAATGAATGCACAAGCACGTTTGGAATGTAACAGTCAATCATCCATTTGTTTACATTTTGACATAAATACAAACAATTTGTCAAAAATATTCCTTGTGGGAATTAGCGTAATATTATTTCCTCAATAGTTTTCACATAGAGGCACGTGAAGTCATCATAATGCATATAGAGCCACCCTATGATATCCTGTATATCATTTATTATGACAAATAGAACAAAATATGTGAGGCCAAACATATAAAAAGTTGTTTTAAGTATGAGTAAATGAACATAAATTTATCCACAAACAACTATGTTTCACTTTGAGTGGCCTGGTGGTTGAGTGGTTAGTCTGTTGGCCTCACAATGGGGGGGCTGGGTTCAAGTCCAAGTCACTCCAACTATGTGGAGGTTGCATTTTCTCCCTGGGCCTGTGTAGAATTTCTCCAGATACTCCAGTTTTCTTCCACATTCCAGAGACAGGCATGATAGGCTGATTGCACACAGGTCTGAGTATGAACGTGATCCGTTGTTTCTCCCCTTATACCCTGCAATTAGCTGGCCAGAAAAATATATAATAAGTAAATGATTCCAAGGATCAAATTTTAACATTAATGTCAATTGCATGTGTATCAAGCAGGGCTTTCCAAATAAAAGGTATTAGCCTATTTTAGGACAAAATATACAACCCTGTACTCGGGGGTGGGCAAACTATTCCAACCTCTAAAGAGGAATCCTTTCCACAACTCTGGAATTTTTGAAATGCAATCAGTGGATTGCGGACAGGTGCTGCTTGTTTCAGCACAACCCCCGATGGTCAAACTGCTGGAACGACTGGAACAAAAACCTACACCCACAGCAGCTCTCAACCGGTAAACCCACCCCCGACTTAACACATTTGACTTACAAGACTAGTGTATGAAATGAAAGTAAAAAAAACAAGGCCATGTTTCCCTCAAATGATTGTTTAGTCCCCATTAAAATCAGTATTTAAATATGACAACTATTTTTACAACTAGGTCAAAGTCATCTAATCTTTTAAATAACTTCTACAAGTCAGATTAGTCCAAAACAAGTTGCTTATCGTCTTCTTTTAATATGCAAGACTTGTCACTGATAAATCACACCCCCTGCCCCTCTAAAAAATAGCTTACAAGGGCAATTACAAAAATCACAAGACCCGCAAGAACATAATAGACGTCAATATGCAGAGTAGAACAATAATTGCCTGCACGCTGTAGATAACCCACTACCCCCACACCCCTTTTCATTTATAATAAATCCTCGGGTATAATGCTAGCACTGCACATCCATAAAAGTGAATGTAGCAATATTCCAACTTTGTCATTTCTTTATGTACATATATTTGGAAAGTGTAAATTGAAAGGACCTGTTGTTTTGTCCGCGTATGCTTTCTGGCCATGAAAAACGACTGTGCTCCATTCCCTTAGGCCAGCTGCAGGCTTGTGACAAAGAAGAGAAGAAAATCTTTTTACAGAATGTGTGTTGACACAATCCGTAGGTAGCCTGCCCACACGCAAACTATAAACATATACAGAACATTGACTTACTGCATTCACGGGTAGTCTTGAAGGGAAAAACTTTTATCTGTATTTTTTTGTATTTTGTACACTGCGATAGTTTGTTCAAATAGTTTGTTCTACCGTGTATTCTTACTAAAGCTATCGGTTATATAGCTTTATCAAATTTTCATAGAAAAAATTTATTGCATCTTTGTACTCTTTAACTATGTGATAGTAGAAAAGTACTGCATTCTTGTTATTCTACTCTATTTCAATGATACTTTTTCTTGCAGACACATACACATGCTTGCAATTATATTTTGATACATATTATGATTTTTTAAGAAATCCTTCATAGATGCTGTATTTAAAATTAATTCATTTTATGTACTGCCTTAAGGGTGGCAAGGGTGCCGGAGCACACCCAGCGAACTGTTGACCCTGAGTTAGTTGCTTGTCAATCGCAAGGCACCGGGAGACGACCCCACGTTCACACTCAGACTTATTTAACAATCTTGCACAAATACTTATTTAATCATATTTTTTCTTTCACACCAACTTGTTTTAAGTCTCCCTTGACACATGACCAATTTAAATATTAGTTGTCATGCCAACACATAGTACAATGTGCTTTTAATTGTTTATGATGTTGCAGAAAGTCATTGTTCTCTGTAGGTAATTGCATCCCGATGCCATTTGAAACTGTAACAAGTCATATTAAACCCCTGGTAGTTATTTATGATTTTTTTTCATTATTGTTGCTCATTCAACATCCAGTCGCACAAATGATGAAAAATGCTGCATTGCTTTAAGCTTAGAGCTGAGCTCAATGAGTTGAGCAGATGTCTGATTTTACGTGGAGAGAATGAAGGCGATGCCGGGGGAGGAAGTGTTGAATGGGCGTCGCGTCCCGTACACCCATGAAGCTTTCTTGCGGCTGACGTTGGCCCTGAGGCAAGCGTTCAAAGCCCACTGCCAATGATGAAAATGAGACGTGAAGGCTGTGCAGTTACGTGAACAACTGTAGCCATCGCACAGTCAAGTCGCATCCCAGTCTTGTGTGCTCACGTTGATCATCAATTGCAACATAATCAAAAGCTTAGGCTTTTACAGAGATGAATCATGGAGTATTACATAAACACATTTGTGGAAATGAGTTTATTAGTGTTCAGGGACTATTTGGAGGTAATACAACTGGATGAAGAGGCAAACTCATTGTTTTATATTGCTTATTTTCATTGACCCTCTCGATAAATGGATGTGTGGCTTTTCTTGCTTACACCTGAGGGCATTATAATACTGTAATGTTTTTTTTTATAGTATACTCCGAGCTAAGGCATAACTCAAATTTGAATTTTGATTCCTATCTTTAGAGTAGTAGGAGTAAATCACTTAAGGCTTTTTGTGGCTGGGGTCGGGCAGTATTATTTGTAAATAAGACTTGTTAAACCTCATTTCAAGGAGTGTTTACTATGACTAACTGTGCACTGTAGTGTGTATTATTCTTTTTTTTTTAAAGGAGAAATGCAACACAGTGATGAACTGATAAACAGTTTGAGTTCAACTGTTGTTTTCAATAAATTACACCGCAGAGTGGTTCCACACGCCTCCTTCTTACTTTTGCATATTTTAGCTCTACTTAAAATCTCATTAAGAAAGAAATATGCAAAACACATACAATCTTTTTTCCAACTAGTTTTAAGATTTTGATCAGATCTGTCCATCATTTGAGAAAAGATTGTTCATTAGAAGTAAGGAACTTTATTTTAATTTGCCTTGAGCACAAAAAATATGAAACCACATCCATCCCAAAAGAACTTGGGTGTTGAGTATCTACAATTGTATCATTTTCTGTGCACATATTTAGAACATTTGAGCAACCTTCTTTCATATAAAGTTGTTGTTTTTCTTTTTTAAATCAGCTCATATGGAGAAAAAAACTTGAACATTGTTCACCAAACCAGTAGTTTTGTCCACATCTTAATTTGGAATGTCAACAGAATGAGTAGACTCTTATTTTGAAAGTAGGCGGAGAGAAAGAACGTCAACACATGCACGTGTACGCTTCTCGCTTGCCGTACTCATTTCCGCCACCTTTGACACTCCTGGAATTTCTATACCATGTCCCTTGTTTGTTTGAAATCAAAATCAAGATCATCTTAAAAATGAAACTGTTCAATGTTCGAATGTATAATCCAGAAGAGTTGTCGAGGAGCAGATAGCATCGAAGAAGGAGCCATCGCCGCAAGGTTTGCATACTTTTATCGTTTGGCATCATTGGTGCTAACTATTAGCTTTGCCCTTACACTGCTAAAGAAGTATTTTTTATTTTAATATTTCTTTATAAGATCCAGAGATCTATAAGATTTATAATATTTCTAATTATCGTGCTGCTGTTTAGATTTTCACATTATTCATTACTAGTTTTAATAACACCCGATTAGTGAGTGTACAATAAACGAATCCATTATTACAGGCAATTGATTATGACAAAAATAAATGTTTTTATGATCTACCTATAATGTGATGTTTACTTGCTGAAGTTATGGATTGTCCGAAAAAATGCATTGTTAATGATCTTTAGGGTTTTAATAAATCAGCGTATTTTGGCCACACCAAAATAAAGAAATAAATAAATTTTATTTAGTCCATGGTATAATATATAAATAACATGGATATGCAATTGAAAATATTGAAAATAAATATTAACAGATGTGCACTATACAAAAACGGGAAACTAAGGTTAAATAAAAGATCACAACTGTTGAATATTCTGTTGGTGATAAATTATTTTATTCCTTGCTTTGAGCATTATTTGTGCTACTTGGTATTTTATAATGACAGAAAACGAGAGCAATTGGGCTTTTAGAAATGAATAAATTATAAATAAAATAAATAAATAATAAACACTTTGTTTGATACTTTATATAACACCAATTTTGTCAATCAGAAGCATTGAATTGTGGTCTTGGTAGTGGCACTTATTTGATAGTATTTTTTTGTTTTCAGCGGTCAATATTGACTTTTGTTTGTGCAAAGAGAAACCCGCCTGTTGCCAAATGTTAATCCCTTCAATGTCTGACTTCCCCTGAGCCCTCATTTGCTGAGCGCCTTTTCACCCTTTATTCATTCAAGCACAATTGTGCACAGCCACGATTCCCACAATGTGATCTAAATTCGAGTCAGGCTACCGCGGCAATCACTTATTAGCCAGTAGATTGAAGCGTTCTTTCCAATTTGTTTTTAATAGGGGGATATTTGTCATCTGCAGGTTTTCCAAGAATGTGGCAGTTTAATATTTTAGATCACGGTCTGGACACTATTGTAATGTCAGATTATTATTAAGGTGTGCTGTCTAGTGATCCAGTCCTCTACACACCTTTCCTGTCGCAATTTTCATTGCAGGTAAGTCGTTCTTTAATTACTTGAAATTACCTGGGAAGAATGGCTATGAATGTTCTGGTTTCAGCACCACAGACAGCGCCAACCGTGCAATTTATTTTAACTGGGAGTGGGGTGGGGGGACTTTTATTTGGCCTCCTTCCAGTCAAAATGAATTGAACGTTCCTTTTAAGGCAACACTTTCTCTGTCAAAAGCCTCTTATGCCTGTGCCAACTCCATCTGGATGTCGAACAGCTTGGAAAAGACTTTGTATCATTTATGCCAGCCAAAAGTCAACATGATGACTCCAATGACTGTTAGCATTTCTTTGCATCTTTTTTTTCTGGTTCAATCCAGGTGACTCAACTTTGATGCTTGAGGCGTTTAGCTAAACTTGGTTTATTTTTTCCATTTGCTTGAAACCATATATAGAATATTTGCTTTGTTTATAACCCTCTTTTTTTACACCCCCTCTGCCTGTGAGATGCGACATATGCAATGTTTTATGGAGCCCTCGGGGGATTTTCCAGGGGGGGGGGGATGCTGGATAAGCAAAGGCAGGTGTCTTGTTGATGGTGGTTTCCAAGTCATGCAGTTTGTGCAAACGAAAAGCAAACAACAGTTAAGCCATTGTATTTGACATGTTGTCTATTTTACAAATTGTAGTTTAACCATCTTATTTCAGCGGACTCCTGATGCAGAACATTTGCATTTTATCCTTTCTCATTTCTGACAAGATATCATTTTGCAGGAATTGGCTCAAAACACCTCCAAAACAGTAAAATAATTGAATTCATTAGAGTTGTGTTGTTGAAAGCTATATCTTGACACTCCATCATGTATTTGAATTGCGATAGATGTCATCAAACGTATGCATTACAATACCATTATTTTAGGTTTATTATTTATGTCATGGCGTGACTGCTTCAAAAGCACGTTTTCACGATGAAAGTGTCACTTTACACTTTTTGTCTGCTGTATTTTCTTCACCTAAAATCGGTGTTGCGTCTGAGTGTCTGGCACTTGTCGCTGATAGTTACCCTTGTTCACCACCGTGTTAAAGGTTAAAACTTTTAGTGGTTTTGATTAAAACACTTCTTTCCTCGCGCCTTCTCTTTTCGCTACTTAACTCTGCCACAGCCACGCAAGCAAAATAATTTTTTTGCCATCTTGAAGTCTGCAAGAGGGAAGCGTCAATTTTATAAGTGGGAGGGGACAGTAAAAGTTATTCTGACGTACCAAGCGTTTTGTTATGTTTTTTTGATCTTTTACTTATAACTACAACAAATTAAAATTTGATCAATGTCCATGATTTAATTGAAGAGTGCTGGATTTCTATGCTAAATGTTAAGTCCTTACATTTTCAGGGACAGACAAATGCAGCAAAAGAAAGTTAAGGGTGCTTTTAGATCTGTTTTGTTTCTTTTTAGGGGCTTAATTCAGACAGTCTGCTTTTCAATTTTTTTCCTATACATTCCTTTGCATGGCAATTTTCTGGGCATAGTTAAATTGTAAACACAGGCCATGCATGACCCAATTAAAAAAATAATAATAATAATTACGCAGCCCAGTAATTTAGAGAACCCCACTTACATTGAAAAGTATGTGAATCTGAGACCCTAAAACAGATTTGAGGTGAGTGTGTATTTATATGTCGCCATCCAAGATCACCATGTGATCTGCATTTCCTTTGTCTGCCTCTAAGAATACAGCAACTGTGGGGATTTTATCAGTACTATTCTATTTGGCAACTGAATTCTTAAGGCTTTACTTCAGTTTTGTTGCATTCAACTTTTTATCAAATAGATCATTGCATCGTAGTCGTTCACTGCTCGTCTCCCCAAGGTGCGCCTCTTTTGAATGAGATCTGACTTTCAGCAGGTAACCAACCACCTGTTTCCTCACACTGTGATTTCTTTAATGAAATTCTTCTAAACAATAGCGCTTTACGAGCAAGTGCACAACTGAAACACCTTCCAAGCACCCCCCACTTCATCCCGCCTCCACCCACCGGCTTAATCTATCCTCAGTGGAGTCACTCTGACTTTTTTTTTGATGAAAGATAGATTCTGATTTGCTGCCAATGCGTTTGAAAAGACTCCAAGCTCTAAAATCAGGATGGCTGCAGTGGGTGAGACATCTGGATGAATGTGTGAAAGGATTTGACTGCTTTTCCTGCCTCAAAGGAAATGCTGGAATCAGATGAAGCACTGTGAAAACTTGAATCCATCTGCCAGGACCAAAAACATGCTTCTTATGGTTATGTCCAATATTTTTCATAATACATGAGAATATTAACAGCATACAATTATAAAAGCATCATGTCTGGTTGATTCCTAATTAAAGTCAAAGCACCAACATTGAATGTTTTACCAACACATTCCTAAACATTATACTTGTGTATCATTGCATATCAGTCTAGGGTCAACTAGGTGCAACATAAATTAATACCTTACAAGTAGTTGAATCACAAAAAAATATATGACTGATTAAAATATACCACACATGTCAAAGTGGCGGCCCGGGGGCAAATTCTGGTCCGCCGCATCATTTTGTGTGGCCCGGGAAAGTCAATCATGAGTGCCGACTTTCTGTTTTAGGATCAAATTAAAATTAAGAGTATAGATGTATATTAAATTTCCTGATTTTCCCCCTTTTAAATCAATAATTGTAAATTTTTCTCTGTTTGCAGTTCAAAAATCATTTTGTGAAATCTAAAAATATATAAAAGAAGCTAAAATAAACATTGTTTTAGATCTATAAAAAACTGAATATTCAGGGCTTTAAATACAGTTCTTTTAATCCATTTATAAAAAAATCTAAATATTATATCTAAAATGGTCCGGCCCACATAAAATCGAGTTGGCCCTTGAAATAGACAATGTAAAAAAACTCGATAAGCAGATAAACAAAGACCAATCTAATTGATATCCAACTAACTAATCCCCTATCACCAATGAAATGCAACCATGCACTAATCTACCTCCTTAACCTTAAAGAAAACATTTAAGGGTACCATGACCTTTGTAAAAGACATGGTAAAAGCATCATGTCAAGTTGAGATCTTTTGCCTTTTTACAAACACAAATGGTCAACATAGGTCATCATCTTTTGTGGTGTGGCATGAATGAAAGGATCTGAATTTCATCTGGCCTGACCTTGTGATCAATACTTCTTTTTAGTGCCTCTGTCCTAAAGAGAGCTGTGCTCCTTTGCCAAACTAATAAAGACAACACCAAAGCTGCAATGGCACTGGGCTGTCAATACGTTTAACACCCCCATCGATTCTCATTACGGTTAATGGTTTCTTTGTTGAAAGTTTCAGGGGAAGGTGGATGTTGTGGTGCTTGGAAATTTTTCAGAAACGTGGACAGTCATCTGTATTTTGACCTGGATCGGGTGAATGATGATGTTAGACAAAAAAAACGGAAGAATGAGTTGAAATTACGAGGATCGTTTGCCAATAAACTTTAGGATTTAGAGAGAATACCATGTATTTTTATTTAAAAATATATTATCAAGATTATTTATCTTTTCAATCTTTTTTGATGACTTTTGATTTGGTTTTTGTGCTTTTCAAAAATTTTACTTGGTCAGATTCTCATTAATGTGTGGATAATACGGTTGACTGAAGCAAATTTAACTATATACAATTCAATGTTTTTTAAATGCTTCACTCTGATCGGCCATTGACAAAGTATTGGTGGGAAAGTGTGTGATATAACAACCGTGTAAATTGACCATTTAATGTGGCTTGTTGGAAGTGTTACGGCCCCTGTTTGGCAACCTTTATTGCCCAACAAGACATTTGGATCCTTTTCCCACTTAAAAAAAGGACACCACTGTTAGGGACTAAATATTTTTATACGTAAAATTAAACAGCCGTGCTGTTTACAACCGTGTTTTATTTTGTCCTTAATGTTGACGTTTAATATCCGCAATTAATCAAACAAGAAAAATTGTCTTCATAAAACCCATGAATAAAACAAATTAAACTTTTTCACCTAAACAAAAAAGAAATTAACATTATCTGAATGTATAAACTTTTATTCAAATCTACCCCAACTGAAAAGCAGATTTGGATATGCGATAAAATATCAAAGATGGAGACACGCAGGAGATCCTGTTGAAGCAAATAGGTGGACTGATAATTATATATATTTATCACTACTTGGCATACAAAATGGATCGATGGTTACCACATTTTGTCAATATCGTCATAATTTATTACATTTGGCCTTGTCACTTTAGATATTTATTCATTTTCCCCACCATTCTTCACAAAGGTTTTGAGGGTGCTGGATCTTAGCCAACTATAGGCAGTAAGTGCAGGAGTATGAGAGCCAACCCTTGAATTGCTTTTAAATATTCATATTTCCGCTGAACTTAATGATGCTCTGTCACTCTTCTGCCGTACATAAGCTTTTAATTGTATGTTGCCTTCGACTTGCTGGTACCTTATGGAGCTTCATTTATTCTTTCTAATTAGTGATCACTCCCCGGAAGCCCTGTCTCTTTGGGGTTATAGGATTCTCTTTGCACTCGTCTTAAGATTGTCTCTACGGACCGCTGTTCTCTGCTGCCTCTGCGTCTTTTTCTGCTCTGGGATTACAGCAATACAATCTGCTCATCATTCCAGCGTATAGAAGCAGTATTTAGAGGCCTTCACCGGCAATAGCGAGATGGAAAAACAACTCCGAATTCTGATGACATTTTTTAACGTTTATTCTCACCAATGTGGTGGGAGTGCGAGTCTATCCGAGTTGCCTATGACTAGGAAGCGGCAAAACACATTGAACTTGCCAAGATGAAAATACAAGAATGTGTCTCTGGGGATTTAATTACGCCATCAGTATTCATACTTCATCTCCATGCTCGAAAAGATGCTTGGACTCATTTAATATGTAACAACGTTTTGAGGTTCCCATACTTTTTTTTTTTTTTTAGAAGGACAAAGTTATGATGTGTACGTAAAGAAAGCTTTCTGAGTGCAGGGACCTTTTGTAGTTCCTATAATCGTTTTGGGGTTTATCATGGTTTTTTTTACATGTTTGAATGGATAGGAACTAGCCACTACGGTCCTTTGCAGTTCATTAACCTGTAAAAATCTGCAAATAAGCCGCACTGGACTATAAACTGTACTACCGTAGGGGTCAAAGTGGGGGAAAAGTAGTGATTTATAGTCTAAAAATTGTATTTTATTGGTTTGGCTTGGGTGTCCAAGTGTCGTTGGCTAGCTGGGTTTTGCTTTTCGCTTCGGATCCAGAGAGGTATTGTTGATTTTCTGAAACCTTATCCATATTTGTTTGTACATCAACAACGTTGCAGTGACATTATTGACACTTGACATTTTAAAATACAGCATTCCACTGTTATCTATTGATCACTAATGATTGATAACAACCTCACCTACCAAAGTGTGCAATCCGTGACGTTCTGTTGTTTTTGCTTGTGTTACTTGATATGCGCCTGACCTTATCAGGGAAATTCAAAGTTGTTGGTAGATTGCAGTAGCTTGGTTTTCACATGATTTTATGATACTAATTCATGAAAGAATCTAACAAGTTTGATCTTTGTACTTCAATGTTTACTTAGCTGTATCCAAAAATGTACAAGGGGGAATTAAGCAAACGAGATATATTGTCAGAGGAAAAAAGGACCTATTGCCATTTCGGAAGGTTATTTCGTGGGAGTGCAATTAGTAGGGTGAGTGTTCATATTTCTAATGACTACCCACACAGTTGCCTTGCTATGCAGTAACGGCTGGATTGCGTTGCGTACACAAAAAGCCCAAAGTGGATCAAGTCAAAACTGTCCTTTACTAGAGTGAAGGACATGGAGGGAAACAAACAGTTTAAGTTGGATATACTGAACCTGTTCACAGAAGTTATGCTGCTTCCCTCTCAGGCTGTTGTGGGATTCAGGAGCCATGGTGTGGCTTTAATTGCCTGTTCTCTACAAAATAACTAAAGGGGGAGGCAGATGTGAGCTGCATACCCAATCGATACCTCCAACTGCACCATGTGCCTTCATCTATTTGTGAGCTCAGATTGGTGGATCCCTCCTAAATTTAAATACGCTGCTGTTGTATTTGGCTCTACCCTTATATTTTGCAATCTTGAAAAAAAAAATGAAGATAAGAGAAAGCTAAATCCAATGTCCTTATCAGACCATTCGATCTGAAACCGGGCTTGATTACTTTCAAACGATTCTAATCAGGTTAGAAAGATCGGAATGCCTTAAAAAAACTCTGCTGTTGATATTTTAAAAGGTTTTTTTGCACTCAAGTTGAGGGTCACTGAAGAACTAACCACACTCAACAATGTATGTGCATTGAAATACAAAACACACTTTGCATCGTGTAAAAAAAAATCATAGAAAACGCATAGAAAACATTCACAGGGAAGAACATTGACAACTTTGGCAAAAATTCATCTTTGGCATACAAGCTATGTGTACATGTGAATTTGTGTTCTTTTTTTACATCATGTCCCGTTTAGGACCCACTTGAATCCCACCTTTTAGGTCTGAGCGCGGCTTTTACCGTACAAGAGAGCTCTCTGTAGCCAATCACTTGAGCAGCAATAGGAATCGAGCAGAATGTTCATCAAGGTTGCTGGGTATTATCGGAAAAGCTTTTTGACAACTCAAAGTGTGCCATCTACTTGGAAAGAGGAGGATGTCTTTTTTTCCCACTTGTGAAGACGTTTTTTATTTTAGAACAAATTGCTGTCCATTTGGAATTCACCGTCCTAATGGAGGCATTTTTTGTCAAGTGCTATGTGCATCACTCAGCCACTATTTCTACTTCCCTGTTGGCATTTCACAGCCTTTCTACTTGAATACTGTACAAGGTAATGGACGCTTACCCATTATTTGCAGAGGGAATAATAGGTTATGTTTATTGATTTGTGCCCTATATGGTGAAATATCTTGTGGAGTTTTCAGAGGTTAGTAACCGCCCTTAATCTTTTTCAACAACCTTGTTGACTGCTCTTGACCTCTGTTGGGGGATTGGAACTAAAAGCAAATAGTTTTTTTTGTGTTTTTTGACAAGGCAGGATGTGTTTTTGGGTTTGAAATAGTGGTGTAGGTCAGCCTTTTAATATTGCTTTGTCAGTATTAGAATAAATGCTTGCCCAATTTACCTTTTGGAATCATTGAAGGCATTTAATCAAACCATGTCTTAAAACTAACTTAATGACTGACAGGTTAGCTGAAAAAGCTACAGTGGAACATTCCTACATCCATTGCAAACACAATTTGAAGCCGGACAAGATGATAACTTTGAGGTTATACATTTTCTGTTAATTGTGTCCACACCAAGCCAATCCACACTGACATTTTCCAAGTTAACCAGAACAGATTCCAAATTAAACTCAGGCCAACACTTTCAGAACATGAGCAGAAGTGCTCAGCTTTTGAGACATTTGAAGAAAAGATTACGCCGAAAGTATCTGATACCACGACTTCAAATGCAAACAACGAAAATGTCTCCGTTTGACTTTTTTCCTTTTTCTGGGTCCTTTCTTTGGTTTTGGTAGCTAATTACAATACCTTGAACTTTATCTCTCACTCAAGCCTCTTGTACTTTCAAAAGAAATACTGATGAGAAGATAGTGGCTTGGCTTAGAGCACCTGCCTTCACTTTAGCACTTTATCCAATGCCAAGACACATTTTAGATACCTACAGGTTTGTTACTAACCACATTTTATTACTTTTCTTTAGTGAGCGTATGATGAAATCCAAACAAATGAGAGATCTTTCTCTTTTAATCAATCCTCTTCGCCCCACAAATGCTTAATTTCCTGATGTTGTTTGTCATAGTCTGCCTTCACTTCTGAAATACGGCTCCACATTGTATTACCTGGACCCAAAAGCCAATCCTTTTGCTTTATTTCAACCCTCGCTCCATATAACATAATAGCCGTGCCAAAGTGTGGAATCTCCTTTTATGTTGTTTTCCACTCAGTCTACTTATATTGCTTGTTCCCTAAAGTTCAAGCACTATAACAGATGTGCTTACAATGAAAATCAATGATACGTAAACAATTATTCATCAATTGTTCAAATTAATGAATGCTGTCTTACTTGACACATGATCCTTACAGAAGAATGTCATCTAAATTACGCATATTTGATTGGTTAAAACACTCCCGTCATCTTAATTTTGTCTACTGCCTTTTATTGACATTTTTCTCCACTATTATGCAGCAGGGGAAAAAAAGTTCTATTATTTTTCCAATTCACGAAAAAGATTATTTCTGATGAGATGCGCTAAATAAAAGATATTTACTATTGAATACAGCGAATAAGATCAAATACAGTTTATGCTTTAGTACTTGATTTGGTGCAATGTGTTTTCATGTGAATAAAACACATTGCACTTCATAACCATCTTCAGTGTGTGTTGAAATCGTAAAACGACATCATATTAATGTATTACGAATTTCATTTTCATTTGAAATCATCTTTAATAATAACTGCCTTTTCTTAGGCCACTCCCTCGTCCTGCCAGTACTGCATTGCAGTATTCAGTCTGGTTTGTTATTGCACTTTGCACTTTCTTCACTTGCACTTCAAGTCAACGTTAATTTTACATGTTAGCTGTCCACACTGCAAATGTTTGATGTCGAACCGTTGGAGCCCGTCATTCGTCTTCTCCCCTGAGAGACTCTAGAAAATAACTTGTTGTCTTCCCTTTGGGAACGTCCAATCGCTGTCTTTCTCCTAGCTCTGGGGGACTCTACTACTTCTGGGCAGGCCCTATATTAATTATTGTCCTGGATATAAATAGGATGACAGTCTGGCAGCCTTGGTGGTCTAATGGGGCTGTCTGTTTGGTGTCCTGTCTTCTGCATGGAGAGTTGCTGTGGCAGCAATTTGCGCCTTACATTAACATTACACTCAGAAAATGGGCACGTGACCTGGTAACATGCAGCTTGCATATTAATACGATGGTGGCATTGTTTTGTCAAATCTCTTAATCCTTGAAACCATCGATGACAAGTCCTGCACTCATATGCATTTATCTTTTAATTCTTGTTTGCTTTGCAACTAATCTCACCAACTAAATTCACGTCACAAGGATGTCTGTTCTTTTTGTGCATGTTTTGATCATTACATGAACAATAGCCTTGGACAAAGAAATTCGTTCTCCAATAAATGTAGAAGGAAAATATTTTTACCTGTCAGGTTTATGCAAACATTTCTTGTAGAAAAAAAGAAGCCCCTGGAAATTATGAGTAGAGGCTTGAGATTTTTATCTGTGTTGGCAGGCCTAGGCACCATCACCATGCTAAAGAGGCCGAGGCGCAGTGTAGATAAGACCCCCCGAGACAAAGAAGCACCACACCTCGACCACTGCTCACAACAATGTGCATATGACTAATATTACTTGGCAGTTCAACCCAGTTTGATGTTACCTTTTGCCCCAGACTTTGTGTAGTCTGTGCTAATGTCAAGGCTATGAATCATGGCAAGTCAAGACATTTCTCAAGACTAATTTATGGGGAAAATTTAGGCTTGCAAATGTTTTGTATCCTCCGATGCATTCGCATATTCTAAGTTTTTCCCCCACTAAAATATTGTAAAGTGAATACATTTGTTCATAATTAAAATCATCAACATCATTATTAAATGCACAATAGTTTTATTACACTTAAAGTTACTGTTAACAAAATATTTTAAAAAGCATATATACTGACTAATATTTGCAGTCCCCTTCCCTTAAAAAGAATCACTGTTTTATAGATAAGATAGGATGATCTGATTCATGTTTGACATTCATGAGGTTTGCTGATTAACCTTTGAAAGTCAACCATTTCAAGAAATAAGATGGCGATAAAATCGGTGATAATGTGAGGTAAATCTGATGTCTTATCAGGCCTTATCATTAACCCTGCTTACTTTGCGGTTGCTACCTTCACGTATTGCTGCTGAGAAGCAACATCCAAACAAAGTAGCCCTATAATCTGTTCATCAATAATTCTGCTCCATAGTTACAATTTCATATGTACACCAACTTCAATTGTTTGACTTTCAAATAATGCTTAATACAGTTGCAAGATAGTGTATATCCACATTCTGGAGACTTCCCACACAATGTGAGAAGATGAATCATCCATTTTGTCGCCTAGCATATAAAGTTAAGATTTATTCATTTAATCTCAGGTAGCATCAGTAATAATGTATATTTAACTCAGGAGGGGACCAGAGTGAAAGTTGAGAGGTGCCCTTTTTTGTAGCAAATAATGATTTATAGAGCCGAATGCTTATCTGTCCAAATGGACTGAGCTCAGCCATCTTCAGTAGTTCTTACTTTCTGAATAGCTCAATAGATCACGAGTGCATAGGCATTTAAGAACAGACCATTTGCGGCCAGTGACAAATAGTGTTGTCGAAAAATAAGACACCAAAGAAACAAAAACACTGAACTATTTATTTTTTGGCCTTTCCTTTTTTTGTTGTTGTATTTGTGCTTGTCTTGTTAGAAATTAACTTTGTCACAGTGGCCTCAGATAATAGCAAAAGGGAATTGCTAAGCCTGATGCTGTACAGTGGGAACAGTACAAGTCATTTCGCTTCAGCACACCACTTAATAGCTTTGGCTGATGCAGGGCGAGTTTGAAAATCCATGCGTCAATTGTGGTAGAAGTACAGGAGTCTTTTTAGTGACTGCAGGACAAGGAAGCTAATAGAGTGTCAGATCAATTGTCAAAGCCTTTTAAAGCTAGTTAAGTTTGGACGTTTGGCCATAATTGTCTAAATAATTCTATCATACACATTTTGAACACTCCACTGTCATCGTGCTGAGCCAATCACTTGACTTAAGTGCATCCATTTTTGAGGGATCATCTTTCTCTTACACTGGAACAAAAAATGTCGTAGTAAAATGTCTATTATTACCATTGCTTTTACTTAAAGTGTTGAAAATATTGCTGTGAATAATTTATTTTTGGCTGCCGTGATATGGTATATGATAAAATGATCCCAAAAGAAAAACTTTGGGGTTGACTGCATTAGGGTAAGCGGTTTATAATATGGATAAATAGATATATAAATATACATCTTTTCACTTTACTTCACTGGCAGATAGTTTTTCCTTCTAAGCAGCTCGTTATACTTATCAGGGTTGGAAGAGAAATGAGATAATCAGCTGGAGTTTGAGGATTCTGCTTTGAAGAGGCGTGTATTTAAGCACAGGGCTTGCACTCTGGTTGGGTCTTGGCAAGGTCACGCTGGATTACCGGAATTATACCAGATCATAACATAAGAGTGTTACATTTGATGGCAATCAAATTTCAGCCTTCCAATTTAGTTTGCACACTATTGCAAATGAGAAGTAGCACTTCCTCAGCATGTTCTTTCTATGTTGCTGTGTTCTTCTCATGCTTTTCCACTTGATTTAAGTACTTGTGACAGCGCTAAATGAGCTTAATCTACAATGTTTATTTGGATTTTACCCTATAATCAAACAATTGCCCCTAATTTAGACGGGTATTCATGGTAATTAATAGATAGAATAAGCTTGACTTTTACTGGAACAGAGGAGGTTGATCGTAATTATGATCGCCTTTCAGAATCAAACCTCTTTGTCTTACTTTGCCTCATGAGCATTATCCACATTAATGGAATAGACCTAATTCATTCTCTAATAACATTATGATCACCTACCTTGTTGATGCAGTTAGTTACACCAGAGTCAAACTTAAAGAATGATACTTGTTCTCTCTGTCCATATGTGAAAAATAAGGAGAAGATATTCCCCACAGTACGTTGTGGAGGGTGTGAACTTGAACGCATTTGTATTGGGTGTGATAGTGAAAGCTCAGCTCTAGCACTTATATTGCAGTACAGTGTTGTTTTGTTTTTAGCCTGGCGTGACACGTGTGAGCGAGGTGTAGCAACGATATACATGTACGTATTTTACGGCTGTAAGACATGTCGGTTTTATCAAGAGAAGACCAGGAGTAACGTTTGTTGATGGAATAGCGTCAAAGAAAATACAGCTGAATAGTTACTGTGCAGTGGAAACGCAACAATAGTGTTTATTATATTCTTGACAAATGGGTAGCAACATGTGTAATGCCTGCATTGGTTATTATAGAAACTTTTCACTTTTGTAATCCATTACCATTGCATTACTCACTGTAGACTTTCTGAAAATATTTTTTCTTTATATAATAGTATTTTTTTTCCCAAGATAAAAAAATGGTACTCCATTTGTCCTCTAGCTATGTAAAATTGTTTTTGTGCTCAGCATTTTTCCAGCTTTGCTTATACCGTGGAGGGAGCACTATTTGGCCCACTCAGCCCCTCTGGCCTTTGTGTCCTTAATATGATATATTTTGAGTAACATCCTTTGTGACATGTAGCTTTCCAGTTGCTGATTTACAAAATCTTCCACTCTCAAATTGAGTAAAACAAACTGTGAAAATGTTAGTATTTGGTCAGAGAATGTGTCTGTATTTGCAACAAATACTTCTTTATAAGCTTTTGTTGGAAGTGGACATTCATGACAAGAAATCATTTGACCAAATATCGGTCATTCACCTAGCAAGCACTTCACTGTTACTCTTTTTAACTTTGGTTTTATGTACTATTACATAAGTAAGTAGTCTCCTGTTTCGTTTGATAGTACTTACCTGATACTTTCCACACGACTCAAGTGAATTTAAAATAAAAATGATCGAAGTGCATTAATTTTAAGGCTGCACAGATATTTTTTTTCTTTTGCTAGTCAGCATTTTATGTATGCTTGTAGTATGTGGGTCTTACTCCCTTTGGCATAAGATTTCAGCATGCTTTAATGAATTAGGCCAGTGAAGAATGTGTTGGCCTTCAATAAGTAACTGAGCGCAGTGGGAAAGCAACTTCTTCAAAGGCAAAGCGATAGACTTTTCTTCAATAACCTCGTTAGTGGCCCGATCTCAACACACAAAAAGCTTTTTTATGCCAACATTTTGTGAAACATATTGTACATTTACGTTATAACGTGAATAACATTTTAGCAATTTAATTTTAAATCAATTAATATATATGAGGGAAAACCAACGATCACACTGAACAAATACTTGAACTTCAATGCACTTTTCAGACTGCCCACAGGTACCGTATTTTGCCGTTTAAAATACCCAGGTATATTGAATGATTATTGTGACTATTATATTGTTATTGATTACTATATTGTGACACCCATGTGGCCTTGGAGGACTGCAGATCAAGTACACTGCAATGCAAAGTTGTAATGTGCAAGAATGTGTCTGAACAAATGGTAGCTCATCATAAGTATGAATTTTTTGTTTTGTTTTGTTTTTGTTTTTTCAGGAACAGGTTAACGAGGCTGAAAACGAAAACTTCTCCTGAGACCGAAAGTCTGGTGCTTCAATCCCAGACTGTGACCGTCCAATGTTGAAGTAGGCAATTCTCTGAACCCTAATACGACCCCACTTAAAATGTCCACTCCTCCATTATTCAAGGCGGGTGCTAATGAATCATTCCTTGAATAAACTAGAGATGTATAATTATTGATCCTCAATGTCAGGGTTGATTAAATAAATTACCGGTTACTTTATTCAGTATTATCATTTGTACTCCGTTTAAAAAGACTGTTCAGAAGGGAATTAGATTTTCATATTCTGGGAATGTATATGTGTCAATCCAAATACCTCAAGCGTGCCTTTGTTAACCCCTGCGTGGGTGATAAGGCATTTTATCACTGAGTGAGGGAGCACTACTTTAAAGAAAAGGTATACAAGAGCTGCCTCTTAAGTCACGACGACATCTTGTGAAGTTGCTATTATTAATCCAATACTGGACTGTTTCTAAAGTTCTGCGGTTCCCATTGCAGACAGAATGATGAACTTGCCGACTGGAGCTTTTTTTTTGCTGGGCTATCGTACTATTCCATCACTATAGGAGCTGCCGACTATGACAACTCTCTTCAGAGGGAGGGCTTCTCTAATCACAGCAAGACATAAGCGTCTGGCTGCATTCCATTCATCAAGATGAGTAATATGCTCAAATATTTGGGCAAATAGACATACATGCAAAACTAAAATAGGCTCGTATTGCTGTGCAAGAAATATTACATCTCCAGACGGTAAAATTTACATCTATTGCTTGATTGATTTACCGGTGAAACTTCAACCGCCATCTATAATAACCATGCACGCACAAGTACAAAACAGAAGAAACATTCATAATAAATCATTTTGTCAAGCTTGGTCACTTTTGTTCCTCCTACAAATCCTGCATATTTCTTAATGGGGATTAAAATGTCCCCAAATTGTCAGTGTCGATGCACCTTCATTTCTCTGAAATGATGTCTGCTTGATGTACTTAGACAGTTGTGAATAAATTGCAGTCAAGTAATGCTCATTTTTTTTCCTTTAAGATGCAATTATTCTATAACACACAATTGATTAATGAAATGAAGATGCGTTTTTGCAAAAAAAAAAAGTATTTTCTTGTAACTTTTCAAAAGTGCAAAGCTCCCACTCATGGTGGCACCAGCTGTGGGACGACTGAGATGATAGTGGGGTGAGATTTAAGGATCAGTGTGACCTTCTTAGTAGGCTGAGAGCTTTGTTGGCATGGTATGTCTCAATCAGATTTATCATTGCTAGAGAGAGCCAATTACTGCGGTCATCATGTCGTCCTTCAGGAGTCCTCTTGATGAAATGAAATGCATTACAGTATTCTTTTGCCAGTGTTTTTGTATTTTCCCTTTGCTGATCCCCCCAGCTGGAGTGCTAATAGTCATGTCAATAGTAATTTTAGAGCATAGTGCTTCACAGAGTAGCTGAGGAATTACATCTCTTTGTCTTCTGAGCTATTCGAGACAAAGTCCTTTTATTGTGACACCCGTGTGGCCTTGGATGACTGCAGATCAACTACACTGCAATGCAGAGTTGTAATGTGCGAGAATGTGTCTGAAAAAATGGTGGCTCATCATCAGTATGATTTTTTTGTTTTGCTTTTGTTTTTTCAGGAACAGATTAATGAGGCTGAAAACAAACAAGATAATTCAGGTCCAGCCATGTACAAAGACTCCAGAGCAAGCAGAGTCACAAGTAAGAAGCCATGGTGCGTGTTTTTTTTCCTTCTTCTGAATGGTTCTGCATGTAAACCTCAGCTTTTTTTTATGAGTAATAGAGATAGGGGTTGTTTTATGTAAGTACCCAGTTAGGACTCCTTGTACCATGCTGACCACAGTTCACTTTTCACTAAATGTTGTGGCTTTTCCGGGCGCTCTCAAGACTATTTTTCAAAAGAATGTTATGGGGGAAAAATCTGGAAAAAATCTGGTGTCTATTTGGAATCTCCCTCCCGGAAAGGAGATGGGCAAGGCTCACAGTATTTTTTGTTTAACCGAGAAACTTCATTTATGTAGTAGTTTAAGTTTCACTTGACTTGGGTGCAAACGATGTTTGATATAATATATTATTATTGTAGTCCTTTGTAGAAAGTACTACATTACACACTTTCGTGTTTTGTGGGAGAAAAAGAAAGAAAATTGGTCTGAGACTGAGACAGATTGAAACAATGAGTATGAAGACTTTAAAGGCGCCCTTTCGTTGTTCGTTGCTAGATGACTGTGTCCTCTCCCATTACTCTTACGCAACACAATATGGTGGCGGTAATGAGTGCTCTGTCGGATTCGTGGCCTTTCCTCTTTCTCTTGCTCCTCTGCTAGTCTGCTGGACTGGCTCTCTTGTACCTCCTTGCTTTCTTCGCACTTTTATGCCATTTGCGTTCGCCGGGTCAGGTTTAATTAGCCGCCTGTCTGTTTGCACTGCTGCTAGGGAAAGGTAAGGATTTTATATTCATTTCAGGCGAGTCTACTTAATGCTGTTGAGAGTCCGTCTTGGTCGAATGTTTCTAGAATTCAGACAGTTGTTTGCACAACTAACACATTTTAGAAGGATTAAGTGTGTCATTAGTGGAAGTGCATAGGCTGACCATTTTTAATGGGATGAGACAAATTTATGTTTGTCTAACATTGACATTGACTTATGAAAGGATCCTGCATTTTATATCTCAATTGATTTAATTGTCTATCTCAATAACTATACCGGTACTATATCCCTCCTGATCCTGCTGGTCTTTTTTCTTAATGAGAATAAACTAGTTTCTTCATGTTGTTTAGCAACGACTTCCCATTCCAAAAATGACTTATTTGATGGTATCATCGCAATTTAAAACTAAATTCACATGCAGGTAGGCCTCATTTCCCCAAAACTCTAAATGGGTTATGCAGTGTAGAAAATAAATAAATGGTTAGAGCAGCTTTAAAATGTGGGCAGTTTGAGTCAGAAATAGGTTATTGCTGTTTCCATTTAGTTTTTCTGATGTGAAAATATTCCAAATATGAACACCCAACAGCCTCCTGCTATGGACTGGCACAAGTGATTTTTGCACGGCCAAATTACACAGCTGCATTTTGTTTGTGTCATAACATTTGAACAGCTTGGTTATACTGCTGCAGGAAGGTTATCCACAAAGCAATAACGCTGTCGCACATTTCTTGGGCTATGGGTTATCAGCTGTTGCGCAGTCTTCTCTGAGATCCATTTGCATCAATATTCATGCTTGGGGACAACTTCCCCAGGAAGGGCTGTCCTCCTTTTAGGATTTCGCCTAATCCTGCTTCCAGAACAGATGCTGTTGTCATCGTAGAGCTGGAGCACGTCCCTGGTCTCTTTCACCGCAAAAAGGGGGGCAAACACCGTGCCGCAGCTCAGCCTTTATGGCGCCTCGTTACTGCGCCACAAGTCATTAAATTGCACCCGGGTCGGGGCAGTGTGCCGGACACTAGGAAACCTGTTTAATGAGATGTGACTTAAACCGAGAAGTCACCTCAACCTTTTCCTCGTCTGGATGGTCTTCTCTTCGCCATCCGTCAATGTGCGGGGGACTTGAAGAGGAAAGAGTAGGCAATTAGATAAGGAAGGATTTAGGATGATAGAGGTCAAAAGGAAACAGATGTGCATTTGGCCACGGATCCTATCAGGGCAATCTCATTTTTCACAGCAACAAACACAACAGTCATCCATCTGAAAATCGGGCTACAACAAAATACCACTGCAGTTGGTTTGAAATGTGTAGAACCTTTCTCAAGGCCCACCCCCTCTTGCTCACGTAGAGTGCTTTGGCCAGCGTAACTACATATAGTATGTTTCTTCTGCTGTATTCTGTAAAGTATAGTGAGTCAGCCCTGCCATCTGTTTGTGTACTTCCATTTTCGAGCAAGCTACTTATTTATAAAACTCAAGAGTAAAACAACTCCAATCACTATTTGATGATTCAATGCAGAGGTGGAGCATATGGAGGAAGTGGAAAGGAAGGCTTTCTGAAAACAATCCATCTCATGCGTCAAGATTTCTTAACCCTTTGAAAAGTGTAAATTGCAGTACAACAAAAAGAATCCTTGGAATTAAGTCTCAAGGGTCCTGTACATTACACTCTTCAACACTCTACACTTTTCAACTCGCGGTAAGATGCATGACAAAGCAGTAACGGCGGAGGTAAGGCTGCCCAAATTTGGCAGGAGTTGCTAAGCAACCGGACAGAAATTAAACTGGCACCTTTACCTGGTTTGGAGGTGAAGTTCACTGACTTTGATTACAATGAGCTAGGAGTGAAGAAATTGTCTTTTATTTTTTCCAACATAGCTTTTCCTATTGTTAAAATGTTAAAACCTAACATCTCTAACCGGCGTGGTATATTCCAAGTATCATCTGAAACACGCTGTGCCCTCTTCACTGTCATGGTAAAGGATTTATACATTAGCGCTGCACACCAAATGCCTTTCTGTTGTCACACTGACATCACTGTGCTACTGTCTCTTCTATTAGAGTTGTTGTTAGAGAACTCAAGTCAAGCGCATCTATCGCAGCAGTAGACACTTCATCCGCGCCAAACTCCATCGTGTCACCCCACTTCTTGGCATACACAATAAATAGGTTGGCCAATGGTTAACTGGGCTGCATTAAGAGCAATGGAAAAGGAATTTGTCAAAAACTAATTGGCGGAAGGAATACTACTTTTTGTCTTGAATTTGCCATCTTGCAATGTACATTTTTTTGGCATATAGGTTCATATGTTTCTGGTATTGCACAATATCCCAGTACCAAGATCTTTGATGTTAAAAAGCATGAAGCAGCCTTTTTTTAGTGCCGTCTAAAAAAAAATTGCGACAGCTCTGTGTCATAATGAGTCATACACTCAAAAGTGACTTAACTAACATGGAGCTTATCTGCTGACAAGGGAGAAATGCTTTTTTTCAGTGAATGTGTGCAGCTGTGCCTCTCACGGAGAAGCAAAATATGCAGAATATGATGGAAAAACAACATAAAAAACACTACTAATGGCTCGTTAGAATACAACTAGGATGCTGTAAATGGCAAAGCATCTCGCTGACCAACATTCACGGTTATGTTACCAATTAAAAGAATGACAGGTTGGGTCACATTTCAAACACTTCCCTTCTAGTGGCAGTTAAATGTGAGTTTATTATTATTTTTTTTTTTTAATTATTAGCTATTTTGCCTCTAAAAGATAGTTGACAAGGTATTTGTGGCAGTGTAAAGCACAAAACAGCCTCCAGCAAGACTATATTGCATCATTAGCAATAAAATACCGACATTGGCTTGACATAATGGCACAAATGTAGTTTTTACATCATAAGAATTCAAATTGAAACAAGTAGAAGAATACAGTGGAATGCTTTCGTATTATATGCGTATGTATTATTCAGACATTCCTGTGAGTGAACGGTAATATTTGTATAGTTTTATCATTTTCTTCTGAAGGACGTCATAATATTTTCAACTCATAACAATAAAACGCAATTGACAGTTGATTTTTATACTTTTATTTGGCAGTATTTTGTCTATTTGTTTGCCATCTCTCTCTGAATTCGCTCATTCTGACTTAAACCGGGTGGCACCAACAACCTCTGATGAACCTTAAAAGGAAGCGTTTATATTCTGAGTTAAATTAGCAGCCTGTTGGACTGTTTTTGCTACATTTAACAGGCCACACAGAAGGGGCGTTTTCCCCCAAAAAATCCAGACCTCACTTCCAAAGTGCCACTAGAATTGTATGCAATGTGTTTTTGGTTCCGTGTTTGCTTTCTTCCCCTCGAGTTAATCCTTTTAAAAGTGCACGTCATACGAAAAATACACCCGCGTCCATTGAATATATTTCAAAAGCAAAGGCTGTCTCCAAATTTTGTCAACTGCGTCCTCACGTTACGTTGTGATGTCTCTGAAGTCTTTCCAGGCACTCTCTCTGTAACAGCATGAGATGAGCCTTACATTTGCTTTGATTCAGTATCCTAGGGTTGTGTAAATAAATAAAAAAACATAATAATTCCATTCATATGACATATTTGTAATCTGTAAAATGTCTAGGGCGCCAAGACGGTTAAAGATGGAGGAAGTAGGCAGTAGAATATGACAAAACAATGCTTACTCATTTAAGTAAACTTTAGTTTACATGAGTATATAATTTTTACAATTTTTTAAAATTTTATTTAACACCCTTATTCCTTCCGGTTACTTACTAAAGCCAAGCAACGGATTAATTAAATTCCCATTATTTCTTATTACGGCTGAGTGAAGTAATTGGGAAAGAAAATGGGAAGTGGACTGTTGCCAATGCTTGACTGAATGAATTCAACAGTGGGAAAGAATACTTGAGAAGGGAACTAACCACATAGTAAATAGTGAGCCAAAGCTGAAATCTGTTACTTCCTTGGGAATCATTTCTAAACCACAGATCAGCACATTTTGAGTTTTTAGACTGATCACTTTTACTAATCAATTTTACTAAATTGTACATTGCATAAATTGTTACATTAGACACGACTGACCAGTCTATTCACGGTCTTTCCCTTTTTTTTGTTGGGCAATTACCAATCATGAATGAAAATAGGTACTTTGGCATCCGCATGCTGCAGATCCCCCAGCTGGCAGCTCGAGGTACGACACGCCATTGACAGCCTGTCAAAAGTTTTTAAACACTATCGTGCGTTTGATCAACACAGACAATGGTGGAAGTTTGTATTCCTTCCAATTTTGTCCAAACAATAACAGATTTCTGTTTCCATTTGACGCAGTGAAAGACCACATCCTGGTCTTTCTCTCACACATCGGATCTAAAGAATCCAAAGAGTTCAGTTATAGGGGGAAGGGCGAGCGTCTGTGCATCCTTCCCCTCCAGTCGCGTTAAGAGCCTTGGTCGTCACTCGCCTGACTCCCCCCTCTCTCTCTCTCTCTCTCTCTCTTGTCTCTCTCTTCTCTCTCTCCCGGTGGATGAGCACGGACTGAAACCGAAGCACGTCGTAGTCGTGAGGGCGGGACGAGCGTTTAAAACCGAGAGAGAGAGAGGAGGGGAGTAAGGGGAGGAAAAAAAGAGTCCCTTTCTGTTTGCGGTGTGGCTGCTGTGCTGTCATTGCAGCCCAGCCTGCCGAGCAGCGTGGACGGGAGCGACGGGGAGACGACGACCCTACGTCTCCATCCCGGGATTTATTGGCTGCAAGAGGACGGACACTCACAAAAAAAAAAGGGGTGGAAAACAAACCGCATCTCGGAGACACTTTGGACAATGTTTCTTTTGCAGTACACAGGTACACATTGACAACTTTTCAATGGTTTTGTTCTGGCGTGTCCCCTGGGTGATGTATGCGGGGCTGTAGCCGCTCTTGACTGCACCACTTCAGGGTGCGTTGATCGCTCTCATCCGAGATAGCCATTTGGTTCATCTGGCAACCTGTCTTTATTTATTAGTGTTTTTCCTTTTTCCGTGTCGCAGATGCGTTATGTTCTGATGATCCATTTTGTTAGCGCACTACACTGTGATCCTGATTGACACTGCAGCCTTCTTTTAATGCATCAAGTCTTGGATTCTTGGTAGATTTTTTCCACACCGTCCGTGTATCAGGTGTTGGTTGTCTGGTTGCAATGTGGTGCTCGCATATTGGACTCATTATTTACTATGCATGAATTGCCCCGATTATTGTTTGGTCTCACTGGATCTCATTAGCAGTGGTACTGTTTTGAAGTGCTCCCATTAACCTGCTCTACTGTGTTCGACTTCCTGTGTTAAGACTTTAGTAGACATCCCAAAGCGATTTTGGCAGGCAAACGCTTAAGGAAAAAGTGCTTCCCATCTGTCGTTGCTTCAGTAACTCTTGAATCAAGATTTCTCTTGGTGTTTGGAGCGAACTTCTCATTATCATTGGATCACAAAACATCTGTCGTTGTTTCAGTAAGTCTTGAATCAAGATTTCTCTTGGTGTTTTGGAGTCAACCTCCCATTATCATTGGATCGCAAAACATTGTTGGGCAATTACCTTTTAAGCAGAAAATAACCTCCATGTCAGTCTCGGCAATTAAGTGACCGGATTGGCAATTTAGACTTTTGGGGAATTTTAAGATGAACATTACTGCAGGATTCTTGGCATATTTCATTTGGCCTTGGTGGATTTGCTTTGCTCTACCTCTGAGACAGACATTTTTTTTTGTTTTCATTGTAGGCCACTTTAATAATACTCATAGAAATGTCCTAAAAGAGATTCCAGCTGGGGTATTCCTTTTTCTTATTATTTTTTAATCTAACCCTAATCTACTCAAGACATCCCACAGCGTTTTGGCCTCTAGGCTTTTTGGAAAAGTTGAGTGCTGCTTTTTAATTGGTGGATGAGAGACAAACGGATCCATTAGTTATCTTTTGAATAAATATTTCAAATGCGTTAATACATTTGGATTTTATCATCACCTCTGTCATCCAATAGCATTTGAGCTCAAATAATGGGAGCTCTTGTTGAATTGTTTTACTGTCATTCACAACAATGTTTTTAACCCACATCTTTTGGAGTGAAGTGATTCAACTGTCTCCTTTGCTACCTTGAATGAACCTTTTTGTCCAAGTTTTTACAGTTACTACTTTTTATGACCTTCTGACTCTTTTCTTGGCCTGGTCTATTAGTGTGAATCTTTGCATTGCAAGTAATGATAAACTTACATAAATGTATGTTGCTTACAGGAGTAATAGCTTGAAAAGTGGTTCTTGTGTTTACAATTTTGGGGTTAATGTACACCATATGCCCCACTATCTTTTCGGTGAGGAAGGTTGTCATGCTCTGTGTTGTTTCACGGTTCTTTAACAGAACCTGGTTAGAAATGGATGGTGAAATTTCAATCACTTGGCTCAGTGTTCCTTTCCTCTTTTCAATGTAATCAAAGTGCACATTTTGACTTTATTGCTCTTACTTGTGGGAATGTCTTTGAATGTGTTCTCCTGCAATCTCGTGCAATTATACAACTGATGCTTGTCTAAGCAACCACTTGCGTGACAACACTGTGTTGTCATGTCATAGTTAATAAGAGCGGGCAAGGTACTATTTCATTAATTTTATTTTGAAACTCAAACAGATATTTTACTCTGTAGTTGCTTACAAGTTCTGATGCGCCTTATTCTGAGCACGGATTGGTGTCTTTTTGCTGCGGCGTCCGTCATAAATTGAAGCCTCACGTCCATGATTCAAAACGGAGCCACACGACAAACGCATTGAGTAGAATATGTACATTGATTCTAACATTTGAGTATTTCTCCAATCCTTAAGAGGGAATATACAGAAGCCACATTGTATATTTGACGCAACTTGCCTTGCTTTTCAATGCAATCAAAGCTCACAGTTATGTTTATTGCAGTTGCTTGCAGGAATATTTCTTTTCATCGCTACCGCTTGAATGAATAAATTCTCTGAGCGCCTTTGTGCACACAAGAGGAAGAGAAAAAGGCCCATTTTACCATCCATACTCTCTGATCCATCAGCATGCAATCAGCCGGCCTTTAATGGTACAAGGAAGAAAGTGGAGGGGGTTGTTGCTTTTTTTTTTTTTTTAAAGATGCAATGTGCTTGCTTGAGAGGGAGTGCTTAAATATTTATCTCTGGCAGAGGATGATAGTGCCGCAGAACAAATGAGGGCTGAATGCAGAGCAGACCACTTGCTCTAGCACGCTACGTCAGGAGACGTGAAAGCTTTGGGAATGTTGACAATTCTTTATTATTATTTGTTTTTTACTTGTGTTTTATGAATTGAATTGCGTCATTTACGTACGGTTATTGCCAAAACACAGTTATCCTGTTTATCAGAAATAATCTATTTTAATTCATGAAAAAAAACATGCACAATTTGATTTTTTTTCAGATGTCTAATTTTGGAGTAAATATGCTAATTAATATACACAAATATTTCCAAGAAGTCATTTTTTTCGTGCTTAAAAATTATTTTCTCCATTTCCAAAGGGATAAGACATTTTCAATTTGTGTTCTGAAGTACTAGCAACTATGTTATATGAATGCCAAGGAAAAAAATGTATAGAGAAGAGTATAACAGTAAAAGTTTGAAAGGTCCATTTTCTGTTCCACTTACCCTCCTCAGGGTCACATAGACGTGGACCGGTCACCAGCCAGTAGTAACATGCTGTCTGACTTTATGTAGTGTTAAAACACACATTCCCTATTTTATTCTTTTGGCATCGCTGTAAGAGTCATGGTGAAGCTGTTTATAGGTTGAACTGAAAAAGGAAAAAAAAACAACCCTTACCCCCTAGTGGAAATTTTAGCCATGATGTTAAATATTTACAATTGACTTGACAAAGTTGTTGAATCACATTGACTATTTGATTTGGATAAAATTATGATATATTGACAATGGGCCTTTTCGAGTGCATCACTTTTTTTGTAACCCAATTTATTGAGTTTTTAGGTCTTCATGCTTCTCGGTTTCTTTCATTAACTTCTGGTGAAAATTAATCTGGGTATTTTGAAGGACACGAGATACTGAATGGAGATAATAAATATAACTTGTTTAACTAGGCTTGTTTTTCAGAGGTTTAGAAAACTGCAGAGAACTGTTAAAATTAAATAGTTTGGTCTAATATGAGCAAATGGTCAACAGTTCAATTTAGAGTCATTCAGGAGACGCTGTTTATCCCAAAACTCTGAAGCATAAATACGACATATTCCGTGGACATGACTCACCAAGTCTCAGACTCAGTTGAGTCTCTGTGGCTACAATTAATCCAACTTAGGTATTCATAACATCCTGCACTTAAAAAAGGAATTTTATGTACTGGGATGACACCACTGCTGCACATCCTTCAGGTTGCAAGAGCGCTATAAACTCTATTTCCCTTCACACGCCAGTAGTCAAAGGCTGTTTGAGGTAATAATGTGATTGTTTTGTTTTTGCATCGCCACTCTTGAATCTCCTTAGCATGCTAATCAAAAGTAATGATTGTTTGTTCATTCCTGTGCCTATTGCTCACTCGCATATGCCCCTCAGCAAGCCTGCTTTACAATTGTTTAGCTAATGAATTGGAAGTGCTGTGCTGAAGTCTTGCAAACATCAAATGGTTGACAAAGAAGTTTAAAGTCAGAGTCGGACTCAGTGCATTCATTTGTGACAGCCGGCCGGTCCGATCTGGTTCTACCTGCTGTTGGAATCGGAATCGTTAAAAGAGCTCAGCAGCCGAATGACAAGAACTGATATTGACGATACAACTCAAGCTCGTTCATGCTTTAATCGTTTTCCTGATAAGGAACCACGCAGGGTACCTTGAAATTGGAGTTAAGAGCCCCGCATTTTTAGGGGCTTCGCAAGAGACGTAGTCAGCTGTCATCCTGATTCCCTGAAGAACTCAGGCGGGATGGCGACTGACTGCTTTCCTGGCTTGCTGAAGTAAACCTTTCTGACAGTCCTTTTGAGCGGAACACATTCGCAGCGTTCTGAAAACCCTAGCTTGTAACATTTCTGTTAAAAATTTCCTATATTTGAATGGATGCAATTGAATGGACAACAAAACTAAAGGAGGAGTTGGACTTCAGATGAGGACTGGTATACAAGTAGTTTGAATTCAAACTCAAATTTCAAATGTCTTAGAACTTTAGTCAAAAAGAAACATGTTCTTCGTTTTTAGATTAAAGGATTTGTAACTAGCTTTTGTGTGACTAGTGTAGTTAATTTGATTTAATCAATTTCTCATTCTCGACAAACCATGGCTAGATTACATAAAATCTTACATTAGTGTTAATGGTTATACAATTGCAAGAATTTTGCCTGATATTGCTCATTAATACAATTAATCTTGCTGGGAACATTTTCCTTGTAAATCAAATTTATTTTTGCTTGGAATATTGCCAAATTGAGCCGTAACAGACTGCAATCTATTTTCCTGCATCAGCTAACAACGTTTGCAAAAGATAATCAAGCAACAACTGTGGTTTATTGCTCTTGTTGTATGATATGGATTTAAAGGCAGTTCTCTTGGATCATTTGACATTTAATAGACTTGGATTGAGCGTAATTCCATAACCATATTTCATAGTAATCATGGTAATCTTTTTTGGGCGGGGGAGAAAATGAACACTGTAGTTTGTATTTAAAAACATCCTCGCATATGAACGCTTATAATTGGCATTTTTGCCATATTAGACATTTTCATGTTCTGTACAAAGATAGGTGTTCAGTGTGCAAAGGATAGAAAACAGATGGTGTTCCCCCTGTTTGACAACACTAATAAATCTTCTTGCCACTCACTTGAGGGTGGCGATCAACTTTTACAGGCTTTAAACTGACAACACCCTTCAAAACATTGAATGATGTGTCAGGTATGTCATGGATGGGGATCGTTTATTTATTTACACAGTTTGTTTTTTAAATGAAACACAAACACTTGCCTGTATAGTTTATATGTATTTTTCAGAAGTTTCTTTACCTGTCAATCATACTTCCAACATAACAACCTTCTCAGAAAAAGAGCAGCATTCTGCCTAACAAGTTATTTTAGTGTCTTTTTTATGTCACTTTGTCTTTAGGCTACTTTTTTACGTGCTGTAATCTAACGTGCAGAAACACATTTGTAGCTGCCTGTGTCCCACTTCGCTTGTAAAATTGTGCCACCTACTCGGCAGGGCGCCATTCGGGGAGATTGTTTTCCTATCCTATAGAAGTAAATATGATGGATCACTACATGAATTCAGGATTTCGCTGATGTACATTGCAAAAGAAACCAATGCATGTCACTGCTTCAAGTAATTCTTTAATGCCTTATGTCAGGTGATGAATGGACCCACTGAATTTTATTCACTGTTGGCCCCATTTTTTCACTATGAATGTAACTATAGCAATTGTTCATACTGTGGTTTTGGATAACATTAATCAATACAGCTGCCTTCTCCATAAAGGGGTATTAAAACACCCATGTTTCTGGTGTTCACAGCACCCCACCCGTGAAATACAGCAGACCTGGCTCTGGTTTTTATAACTGGCTCACTCTTTTAACTTCCTAATGAGGTGTCTAGTAGTGTACTTGGACTAGCCAATCTGGGCTGCGCTTCAGCCCACTTGACACCTAACGTCCGGTATGTTTGGCTAGTGTTCGTGTGTGGAAGAGTGCTCAAGGTAAGCATACTCCCCTTCTGTCAGGCCTGGTACATACCTATGTGCAATATAGCGGTGCTATAAAATGATTGTCATGATTTGTTTGTTACAATTCATGAAAAATTACCACCACGTTGCAAATCATGACTAAGAACTTTAAATGGAAATGCACTGTCATGACGAAGATAATCTTGCACATAGGACATCATCATACCCAGTAAATAAAGTCCACAGCAGGCTAGGCCAGTGTGCATGGGTAGTCTGGTCGTATAATGATTTCCTTCCCATTCATTTAGTCTGTTACATGCTCAGTTACAACATTTGCAACTTGGTTCTGGTGCATGGATTTGAAGCTTTTCAATCTTGTATGTTCCTTTGTATTGTGTAAATGGAAATCCGTCTGTAAAACACTGAAGACATCCTGTGGAACATGCCTCTGATACCTTGGGAAATGCTTGTCATAATATACAATTCTGAAGGACTTGCTCATTCTGGCTTCAAATCCAAGTTTCCCCCCCAAAGAGTAATAGACATTCAACATTTCTTCCATGGAGATAATTGCAATAGCAGACGCTGCGGTTCTGCGGGCTGGACCTGTAAACTTGGGGAGTCTCGAGATTTAGCTTGTTTGGAGGCCAGCCATCACTCTGCCCTAATTGAGACAGAGGGTTCCGATTTATGTAGTGCTAATTAAATGTTTCGGGTGGAAAACGATACATGGTACGGAAACAATTGACAGCGCATGTACAAAGAATGCAGTTTAACCGATGGTGCTAGTTACGTATGCAGTAAAAGGGGGGGAGGGGGGGTTGCGTTTTGTAGCAATTTTCTGTTTGTGTACTCCTAAGGGCCATACACACAGGCTCTCTGTATATCGATACTCGACTAGTTGCGACAACATCGGCTAATCAAAATAATCAAAAGTGGCCTTAAAATTAGGTATTTATACCTTAGACATGGACATTTGTTACCATGAGAAGGTTTTTGAGTTTCACTATGCAACAGAGTGAATGCTCTTTTGAGATGTACTACATGGCTCGGAGCTTGAGGTAGCCCAGCCCTGCCTAAATACATAACATTTTGCTTATTCAATGTGTCACTCCCCTCATATTTATAACCATCTGTTAGGGCCTCTGTAGAACAGATACTGGGAGATAATCCAGTATTTGAATGACACATTTGAGTAGCGATTTTGATTCTTTGTAAAGTTTACCAACAAAACTCATAACATGAGATTGTCTTTGTGAAGAAACCTGCATAACTGTAGACTAAATAAACAATCTGGAAATTTCAGGCTCAAAGGAGGCTCTGTGCAGGCATGTATGTTTACAGCACGGAGGTTTTTCACGTAACGCTCAGCACATCTTACAGTTGGCTGCTGTTAGTTTCCCCTCCCAATGCCACTCTCTCAGAAATAGCAGGTCAGCACTTAGGAGAAGATCATCCAGCGCCGGTTTGGAATGAGCCATAATTTTGTGTTCCTTTTAAATTGGAGATACAATTCAGAGCTCTGAGACGTTGCCTGAAGTCAACCTTTTTGTCAATTTATAATACCAACACATGTCTACCCTGCTTGCCTTGATGTAATGATGGAAAAAAAACATCTGTAATGGTCCTGTATTTGTTGTTCTTAGTCATCTCGTATACATTTTTACAATGTGGTGTAGTTGGTTGTTTTGCCTGATTTCTGTGCAGGCAGCGTGGGTTTGATTTCTACTCGGTGGCGGTGTAAATGTGAATACAGATGGTGGTCTGTCTCTTTTTCACTAAGACCAGTTTAGAACATAGTCTGCTTTTTGACCAAAGTTAGCT
The DNA here is from genome assembly GCF_051989575.1 of Stigmatopora nigra. Taxonomy (NCBI): domain Eukaryota; kingdom Metazoa; phylum Chordata; class Actinopteri; order Syngnathiformes; family Syngnathidae; genus Stigmatopora; species Stigmatopora nigra. The sequence continues at coordinate 5,774,003 of NC_135521.1, forward strand.
GGGTTAAGCTACAGCACCCCGCTACCTTGTCAAGGGTGAGCAGTGTTGAGAATGAATGCTAGTGTAGAGCTTTGAGCTGATACACAAAGCTTGCCACCACAGGAACAACTTACAAATTCCACAACAAAAGGACCAAGTGCCCCAGATTCATAGTTTCTTGTCATGCAAACTGCCACAGTGTTGCCCCAGTTTAAATAGCGAAACTGTGTCTGTGCCTTTCTGGGATGCTATTTTTCATTTTGACTCTATAAAGTATTTTTCCTCATTTTATTTGGTTTCAAAAAATCTTTAAATTGTGCCCAAAAGAACAAAAAATACAATCGAAATACGTGTTTTTCTTGCCAGAAATAATTTCCCCCTAGCTCAATTCCCCGCCTCACATTTCAGCATTTGATCTTTCACAGTTACACACCATTTCCACTTCTTTCTGGCAATTGTTCACATAACTGGAGGTCTTTCAATGATCCGCCTTATATGCTAAATGTCAGTCATCAGCGAGCCTGTGGCCTGAAGGACAGCAACAGCTGAATTAAGATCATGACAGTGAACACACCCATTACAGATAGCATGGTAATTGGATTTACAAACCTGTTATGCTTCGGGTTTGCAATGGCCCTGCACTGTATAGGTTATATTTCAAACACTTGCCCGCAATTCGTCACAGGAGGCTTTTGGTGATAATGAGAAAGTGCTGCAAAGCGAGTATCTCCTCTTGACTATTCTCAGCGTCAGATGACATGATATTTGCAACAGTGTTCCAGACACTAACGACTGGTCCCACGTATAAAATGACAGTCCTAATGCTACAACAACGAAAAACAAGCTTGGAACACCTCGACAAACAATTGATTACCCTCCCATTTTTTGTCCATGGACAGTTTGAGAGTTCAGTGCACCTGTAATGCATTCATCGAAATGTCAGCGGACGGTACACTACTCGGGGAAATCCAATGCAAACATGCAATGTAAATGCACTCTTGTTGGGGGAAGCAGAACCTCCATCCTGAGACAGATGTGCTACCACAATTGCCTCTGGCTCTTTTCATCAAGTAATGATAGAATGTTTCATGCGAGGCAGTAAGAATTACTATTCTTGGTTACATCACCTCAGATCATGGTCTCAAAGCTTACCATGTATGTAATATGGGCTCTATTGTGTTTGAATGTATTTCCGAACCACAGGGGTATTTATTGTATGGGCTTTAGAACAATCATTTGACTCAATTGGACTTGCACTTTTTATTCCGTTAGTACCCCATTAAATCTCAAAGCTCTTTACTTTTCGTCTATTGTATAAGGTGCCTGGACATAAGTGTAGGAAAGATGGATCAACCCTTTGCACCAACTTAATCAGTGAAATGTGAAGGAAAGGACAGGTTCTTAGTCTTGCTCCATGAGCCTGTCTCAGGAGAAGCCAGCCAGCTAGATCGATATAAAGATTAATAATTGTGCCCAGCTTGAGGGCTTTGCCACTTCAGTTACATTTTCTATCAGGTGTCCTGCAAATGTTCTTCCTCTTCCTGATGAACGTGGAACTTGTGGGCTTATTGGTGCATTCCTTGGACCAAAGCTGGTCTGTGAGGAAACTATCGGAGTTGCAGAGGCAACATGCTGAGACGTAGCGCTTAAGCAACTGGGCTCACTGTCACTTACCAATGGTCACATGCGCTCCAATTCAAGGTATTAAGTTAAGTGCTCTTAAAGGCATCAGTACAACTTCCCTCTGTATAAACAATTTCTTCGTAATGCGTGTCGTATGTGTCATAGGTGCATTTACCCGTAATTGCTCAAAGGACAGTTGATTCATTTAACCAGGCTTTTCACTGAATGATACTGGCATTTCATTTCCAATGTATTGTGTCACCATGTCCTCATTCAGTACATTCCTCAATGAAAGCCACTACCAAATAGACAAACACATTCCTTATTTCTTTCCTTAAGATTTAACTTATATGGACAATCTTTTTAGACTCTTTGTGATTTTTGTGAAATACCACTGAAAACTAAGTTGGTTAACTTTCAGGTTGTTCAGATTTTAAGGCCCTCAATATGTCTAAAATATATAAAAACAACTAAAAATGCAGTAGATTGTTACACTTGTGCTTTGTATTAAGTAGCATCTTATAAATGTAGTCCTCCATCAGTGGTGCGCTTTATACCTTGGGGCACTACAATTTTGTGCATATTATCGTCTAACAAAATCACCGTTTTGTATATGTTGTTGATGTTTGTTGTGTTATGTAATCAGGTGCTTACGCTCAATGCCCTTCCTGAATTAATCAAGATAAATGAAAGTGTGAACTGAAGCTAATGAGTGCAAAATGGAAAAGTGAACACAGCTTTTTAGCCTATCCAATATTTCGCTCTATCAGTCTTAAATTAATTTGTATGACTATGGCTTTATTTTACTTATGTCTGAATTTTGGAAGCAGATTTTACACTGGTTTTTGCTTGACCTTACGACATAAGACTATTATTTTTCATTGACTTTATTGTGTATGGATGAGCAAGGAGACAGCATGCGTTAATTTATTTGAATTTTCTTTTCATTTGGCTGAAGACATTTCACCAAATAATGCAAAAAGAATAGAGCTGACGAAGTTCTGGCTTTAGGATAGATGGCAAGTCAATTTAATAAACAAAATAATCATGTTTGGAGATAGCCTGCATCTTGAATAGGAGCTAAGGGTTTAGGTTTTGTTTGAGCACTATTAGTATTTAAAAAGGAGAGGCTCACCCAATGGATTTTCTTTGGCACGGTCCCCATCCCCCTAACTAATCCTCACAGACTGCCTAATTAATGGGGAAATGACAAGTTGGCTCGCTGTCCTAATCCTTCTAAAAATGATTTTTCTTGTTTACTTAGTTCAGCTCTTGTTTCCCTATTTCATGTCTATTATTTCTTGGTCTGAATTTTATTATGACCAGGTCACTTTGCGGTTTGTTAGTCATGTGTCAGATGTCTAATGGCACTGCGTCAGACCTGAGATGTTATTAATACCTCATTCTACTCTTGTCTCTGAATTATCCTTAAGAAAGCAGACTTATTATTAGTGCAGAATGTTCTGTCATTAGTCATGCACATCCTATCCTATTGCAGACCACCAAGTACCTAAAAATAAAACTTAGTTTTTATAGTATGGTCTGTCAAATTAGTTTCAAGTACACTTATACTAACTGAAAAATACATTCCCTTCCTGCTCACAAAATTTGCGATGGAAAAATGTGAATATATTCCCACCTAAGAAAAATGAAACGTTTTCATGCAAAATATTAGCACTTTTGATAGGTGGGCCTTGGGAGTGCAAATCATTTCATATTGATTAAACAGTATTTGCTTATTTTCCCTTATCGCTCGTTGTAGCCAATGAATATTTGTACCAAACTCTTGAAAAATGATCAATTTCCTTGGCACATTATGTGGGAATAGTTTTTTACCTCGAGTGAGACAAATGGACGAGTTTTTACAGTGCATCCTAGCATTGTAGAGTTAAGAAAACATTTGTTGTGAGTAATTGTCATCAAGGGAGGAATACACATTTGCTCATTCAGCAAGTATTTACGACAACCGTGCATTTTAATCATTACTTTGCAAGCCGTTGTGCCTGACCATGCAAACAATGCCTTTGCTAAGTACACCGTGCATTCCTTTGTATTGGCCGGCTGGATATCACATACATTATTTGGCTGTCCCATCGTGAATAAAGCAGCGGGGAAATAACAGCCTACCCCATGGCAAAGGTAAAGGTGTTACTGTGAGCAGCTAGCTCACCATATCTCTCCCGGAGCAATATTTTGACAAAGGCTTTTTGAAGCGCTTGTGCTGTCAGCCCTCTGACCAGACACTCATTAGCCAGCACCGCCTCCAAAAGAACAGGCTGGAATGAGAGACGATGCCCTTCTCGCTTTTGGGGAAAACTGTTTGTCCAGGGAGAGAAAACCAAATATTCTTTGTATTTCACATTTCCTCATTGGACCCCCGAGAGATAAATGCCCTTAACTCTTCCCATCTGAAAAACAAAAGCCATAATGACACCGTAGAGTTAAAGTTTAGACATACAAAATGAGCAAACACATCTTAGTGGATTACCAAACATTGGCTAGAAACTGTTGTAAATGGAGTGACAAACGTGTTCATGTGAGGTAATTGGTTCAAAATATCATGGATGAATGGTTAAAGGTGACTGTCAGGCACTTGGAAGACCGCTGGTTTATGCCCCTCATCCCTAACACGGAATGTGACTTAGCACTGTGGGATAGAAGTGGAATATTTTTCTGTCTCCAAAAGTAGCCGTTAGTGTCTGTAAAGTACTAGGGCAGGACAAAAAGGACTAGCGACGTTGCTCATGAGTAGTTTATAAATAGAGCCTCTTATATGATTTATACTTCTTGTCTTCCTCGGAATTCACTGTGACCCCATCGGTGCACATCTGAGAGACGAATTGGAGACCAGCTTGCCTCAGCATGACTCCTCTAATTTCAGGAGCTTTTTCTGTTTTGCCAGACTTTATGTCACAACACATTTTACCTGATATCCATAAGCCTTTAGGATGTTTTTTCATCTTTCTTGTACTATAAGTCGAAATTCTTTGATGGGCAGAGGTCACATTTAACAGTTATATAGTCTTACTACTAAATGTGCAAGCTACAAAAGGAGTCATAACAATATGTTTCTGAATTTGTGATAACTATTTATTGTTTTGGAATTACAGTGGTACCTCTACTTATGAATCGTTCCTTAATATGAAATATTTAGGTTAAAAAAAGCCTCCATGACAATCATTTTTTGAAATGTCTAATGTGTTTGTATCACTTTCAAACTTTACTTTCATACTGACAACTTTAAATACTACTTGGAAATGTTTCTTCCCCATGTCGAACAAATTCAGATGTTTCTTAAAGAGGGTTCCTGGAATAGTGTGCTTGTTGACAGCACTGTTAGAAGAGGGTGGTATTGATTGAGAAAGAAATTGAAATTGATTGGAATGGAGAGTGAAATTGGTGAATTACAGCCGTGAAAATGATGTTCCTGCGGAGCAATTGTATAGATAATGAATTCTGAGAGCTAATATCCTTTCATGGTAACATGGGGAGGTGTTTTTTTTCCCCTCGCCTTGCTAGATGTAATAGTTCGAGTAACTGCTGATGTGTGTGCCATGTACTTGAAAACAAGAACCACAGTAGATGGCGTGTCAGGAAGCTTCTTGGCATAAACTTGAATACACACATTGTGAAAGCACCACACGTCAGTTGAGTTGAGATAACGAAGGTTAATGATGCTTTCCTACATAATATATGTTTTATACAACACTGTGAATCCGCCTACACCTTTGGTATGAATCCATACTTTCATTCATAAAGAAGACCATTTTCATGCCATCTGGGTTCTGCTTTTTGTTTCGCAACAGTTCAATTGAGCTCAGTGTTTAAGTCAATAGTAACAACGTCTGTAGGTTATTCAAGTTAGACAAACAGTTTTTTGGATTGTTTCAATGCAGTGGTACCTGAAGCCTGAAGCTCTAAATTTCACGGTTTTATGGTAGTTCAATGAAAAAAACATTTTCTTTAATACTCCTATCAATGGATGTTAAGACCTTTTTTCATAGAATTGGTTTCTGCGAACAGCCACCTTCTCCATGGCCTTGATGTTTGAATTGCTTTAATTTCCTCAGTCCAGATCACTTTCATGGCTGGCCATTTACTCTGGAAAGGTCATTTCCTCTCTGTGGTACTCCCAAAGTACCCAAGAGTTCAATTCACAGCCACAGCTGAGAGTCTCCACACTCAATATAAGCATTTTTCCTCAATTTTAGCATTAACTTTTGACTGAATATGGAAAACTGTGCTCTGCCATCCTTTGGGACTTAGTCTGGAATGTGCAAACAGCTGGGAATGCACAAGTGATTTTAGACATTGACTCTATCATTCAGTGAAAATATAAAAATGTTTGCCCAGTATAAGATCCCACAAACTTAGTGCCTCTAATGTTTTCATATTTACAGTAGTTTGAATTTCAATTATGAGCAAAATTATAATACCCCCGCTGAGTCAGAGAAACAGCAATCACTACAATAACTCTGACTTGAAAAATGTAATTACTATATTTTCTCCACTATGAACTGTTTTATTTTTATAGAGTTTTTCAATATAGTAACTCTCCTATACTAAAAACACTTCTCATTCTGTTACTACTTGTCAGGAGTCGCTGGATCGCCTCTCCTGACATGACGTCATGATAGTTATCACCTGTGGCTAATTACGTGATTAGATTATTTTTGGTATTTAAGCATTGTGATTTTCTGTGGACGCGGTGGGATCGCCTGGTTTCGTCCTGGTGTAGTACTGGTTAGTTCTGGTTTCGTTTCCTGTTAATCCTCGTAGTCATTGCTGTTTCCATGACGCCCCGCCGCATGTTGTTTTCGTTTGTAATGAGTGGTCAAGCTAAGTTGTTGAAGTTATGTTACCCCGTTCAATAAATCAACCTACAAGAGCTACAGATCTGCCTCACCTCTCCATTCCTTCGGCGACTCTGCATCTGGGTTCAACTTCCCCTCCGATCGCCTCGCACTACGCGGCGGCGATCGTAACACTACTTCTTCAGCAGCATTTTTAACAGGCGACAATCTTCGGAAGGACGACCATTGGACTAAATCTCCAACAATTCAAATTACACGGAATCTATCAAGGCCCTTTTTAATAGGTGTCGGTGCAGCAGTATTAAAAAAAGCAATTTCATTCAAATGTCTCATCCCAAAATGAAAGGCAGATTTGTAGCCTTTTAAACTACGTTACCACAATAAAAACTTAATTTAAACTCTTCAAGCAGTTTGATAACCTTTTCGGAGAACAGCCCCAATGATACACATTCCAAGCGCAATCCATGATGGCTGAGTATTCGTGCCCCTTTTTCCACATGCTAACATGTGGAGCTACACTCACAAAAGACAATCTTTAGTCATACATGAGTGAGCTAATGAAGCCTGTGGCGCAAAATGTCAACTCGCATTGTTTGATGTCGCTTGTTGTTTTGTCACAGCAAAATGGAGCGAAGGTGTTTGTGGCAAAGAGGATTCACAAGTGCCAGAAGGCATTATTCAGTCAAGCAACGCCACGCTACGCCGTGACGAGGAGGGAAAGTCTGTGGGATTCTATTCCGTGAACTGCCATGTTGAAATGCTTGGCATGAATAAGGCGAATCCCAACCGGGGCGGGGAAGCACAGCACAACATCTTTGTTTGACTTCAGGGAGGCTGGCGAGTGTATGGGTCACAATAGGTTATGCTCAGTCAAGTAAATACCCACTTAGGAGCAAAATGATTTCTGTGATTTATTCAAGAAAGCCCAGGCTTTTTCACCGATGCATTCTAAAGTGCACCATTGGATCATGTAACCGAAGAGAGGGCAGAGCTAAAAGGGTAAAGTCAATCATGGCTTTAAAGTGACCTTTGGTGCTGCCTTTTCTTCCCAAAAAGGACATTAGAGAACGAATAATAGTGTTCAAATTTACATACTGTACATGAGTACATTTGACAAAGCAGAGGATGGTAACGTAATATTTATGAAGTGGCCTGCCGTGTTTCCATGCGACTCTTAAATATGTTGCCTTTTTAACCTTATGCTTCTTTCAGATTTGCAGAGAATATGCTCCAATGAATTGAAACTATTACAAGATATGCATATATCCATACAATTCACAAGGATGCAACATATGAACGAAAAAGACGAACTTGGCGTGTAAAAGATTAAGAATTGGTTAATATTGTGTTCTGCTTTGATTGACTTTTATAGTAGCAGCTTCCTTTCAAAAGACCTTATCTTAAATACAAAAAAAATGATTGATTTCTGGAAATAATTATCACCTACTAAGTAGTTAATACTGGAAATACATTTGACAGCTCGTAGCTGATGGCTTTCACTCCTTACCCTGCTGTTTAAATCAGCGGCAGCATCTCACTTAACTTCCTGCCAGACACATTTGCATGCTAAATGATGGCCGTTGGCAGACTTAAATTGTGGGAATAAAATCAAAAAATCTTGTGCATAAATGACAACCATTTTTGTTTTCCGAAGTTTGAAGCACAATGTGGCCAGTTTGAAATTTAAACCAACTACTCGTGAGTGATAATGTACTAAAACGTTTAGCCAAAGGCTTGATAGTCATCGTACAGTCTTAATATGCAATTGCTGATTTTTACATCTACCAAGGCTCGTGAGCAATAGTTTTAAATAATTGCTTTTAAAGCCTTCATCATGGAAAATGGAGTCGCATCACGTTATGCTAATGCAGCGTGTGTGGCATTGATCACATCACGTCATTACACTTCAAAGCTTCCCAAAACACAATTCAGACCTCAACCTCGTGTTTAATGACAAATAGCCATCTGTTCATTATTTCCTCCAGACCTGTGCGGGAAAATACATCCCAAAAATAGCATCAAAAGACCCGAGCTAGTCTTTGAAAGTGGGCATCTGGAGAGCTCACTCGTATCGTCACTCGGGGTTTCAGTTTGGAGAAAAATTCAGTTCCATTTCATTTCAAGGTGTGCAAAGGTGTGCGGGCGGGTTCCCCCTTTTTTTTTTAACGTGTCAGCCTATATACTCCATTCAAATCATTGGTTTTTAATATGACTTTATATCGCGCATTGATCGAATTATTTTTCAAAGGCACCCAAAGCAGAAGAGCACAGCTGGTGAGTCCCGAGACAGGGTTAGTGCAGACTCAATTGCCTCCCCTGTGTTGTTTTGAAGAATTTATAGGTCCAACTATGTCAATGAGCACAACCTCATAAGCCAACATGACCTTATCAAACCATGTGCCATCTCATTAACAGGTATCCATTTACACAGCAAATTGCAGTAACGGCATATGCCCCTGGCAGCTAAAAGTCGTTTAGGCTGCCACCACAAATATTCTAAATGAGTTTAGAGGACTAGAGATCATTGCAAATGATATATAAATGAATTAACCTTCAGTGCAGTTTCTAGGAGAATGACAAAGGTAGTTCGAATGGCATGTACTTGGGCTGGTATACATGTACATGGTGCCTACACTTCCACTTCCCTTTCTTTTTCTCAAAGATAAGTCCAAAGGTCCCCAATATGACATCATGGAGTGAAGAAAAGTCCATGTAACCATATTGTATGCAAGTGGTTAATTTGCTTAGACATTTGATTAGACACTGGCTCTCATGTTTCCTGCATACAGGCAGTGTATTGCATTGGCGGACAAAGTTGGATGTGCATGTGTTGTAACTTGATCAAAAACAAGATCAGACTAGCTGTCATATGACAGTCAAAGGTTAAATGCCTGGGATGGATGATAGGCTAAACAGGCTCTGACATTCGCCCTTCAGCTATGCTGATACAGTTAGCTGAAGGTTTTTTTTCCTGATGGCCAAATGGGAACTCTGTACTGTATGTGAGTTTCAAAAACTGTCACAATGTTTTATAGCGGGATGGGTATTATTTGAAGTAATATATGTTGTTGTCTACCCACTCTCATTGAAATCTTTCAGATCCTTTCAGCCATGATTTTTTTTCTTTTCGAATCGGTAATCTTTCAGGTGATTGGAGGCTAATTTTAGTCCTGCCAGCTGTCATACAGCTCGGCCTGTAACTGTCACCGTACTGTGATCCATGGGAGCCGGTCTTGTTATCAGAAGAAAGCATGTGGCCCACATTAGTAATGTATTTCAAATAGTTTGGCTTTTGTAGAAGATATCATAAGACTCAGATTCCATGCTGACCACATGTAATTGAGTCAGAGCATAAATTGAACCTGGATTGCCAGTATATCCCAATCCACTTTGTAACATTTTGTTGAAAGTATTGACATACAATGACTTTAAAAAGTCTACAATCTTCTGTTTTTTTATTAGCGTTGCGGGGAAAATCGAGCAGAAGTTCAAAATTCAGGGTTAAAGGTGCGTAGTTATATAAAAAAAATCAATTAAAATAATACTCCCCTTTATAAAGCAAACAAACCCAACTACTTTCCAGCCCTACATCGACGCACGCTGTTGTTAAATGTGTTTATAGGCTTTATTTGTCACAGTGGATCTGTGACCCTTACTTCTGTGCCGTTGATACATTTTCTGTAGTGTTGAAGCCTTGTTGGTGAATTGACAGCAGAAATGAAAAATACTGTAGATTTTTTTCAAGACTTATTTGCTTCCTGCAGTTATTTATGTTGTTGAACAATCAAGGTCAAATTCTGTCTAAGCGCCGCTAAACCATCTTGAATGAGTGGAAGCAATGCATGAAAGGGTTGTTTGTCCACTACATCATTTTCTGCTTAACAACATGAGTAAAAGTATTTTACAAAGGGTTAGTGCAGTTTTTTTTTTTTTTAAACTGTCTCGCATTTAACTTTTCCCAACCTCGCTATTTTTGGGTGGGGTGGTATTTTGATCTTTTGCTTTCATTCCATAACGTTGTGTTATTTATTTGTTTAATCTATGAAGAGTGTGTGTGTGTGTGTGAATCTTGAAATTAGAGAATGTAAGAAAATGTTGACGCCAGCTTGAGAGGGGTTTAACAGTCGTACAACAAAAATTCTTGTACAAAAATTAATTTGACTACTAGTACTATAGTACGTTCAATGTGCACTGCAAATTTTAATTCTGAAGTGACCTGGAAAGCAGTGAAGAGTTGGCTTTGTTAAAATTGATATGCAACCTCCAAAATGATCCTGATCAAATTGCAAACGACTCCAAGAGGTCTTTGTCAGTGTTTGGTTAATACTAATTGATAATATGCAAAGAGCAAAAACAAAAAAAATGTAAACGTGAAAGATATGGCCATGAATTTTTCATGAACCGGCTTCTGCAGGACTTGACTGTGAATTATGAATGCCTGCATTGAACTCAAAAGTGCTGATATATGGAAACATCCAAAACAAATCAAGTAAGATTCATTAGTGAGCCCCTTGTGAATTTCTTCACTCATTACTTATGGAGGCCTTCTTATTTATTACCTGCGGATGGATTTTGTCCGTGTTAAAATTAAATGGGAAATATAGAAAAGCTTCAGCTCTCAAATTGGTGGTGTCAAGGGTAGGTTTAAAAAAAAAATCTACAGGGTGGCACTCAGGGAATTTAGGATTTTCAGGACATCCATAGTTGTCTAAATAGCTTAGGTTAAAGGTCACATAGTTTACTTAAAAAAGGGTTAAAATGGTTTTCATCATCTTAAGTCACTATCTGCAAAAACCCATTATCCAGCGTCCTTAAACTTTTTCAAAATAGTATTTCAAATAGTACTCATTGAGGAATTTCACTCATTAGGGTGTGGAAAATATTATTTTTGATACAAGTGAGTACCCTAATAAAATATCTAAGTTCTGCTGTATATTAAGAGCAGTCAGTATGCTGCAAAAGAAAGTGAAGCATCATGGAGCTAGGCTCCTCTTATTAAACATAAAGAGCACATAAAGTCCATAATGTCCCTGCAGTCTTCGGCTGCATGTTATGAAATAGGAGCTTGTCAGCATAAATAGCGTCTGACAGGTCAGTTCAGTAAATGTAAACGCAGTTCAAGTAATTCGGAGATGACAGATGCACTAACTTGACTCGCCAGGATAAATCGTGACTTTCCATGCGTGTTTTCGGTCTGGCAGTCTTTCTCTTAAAGTTCTGAACTCTGTCATATTAATCTGCCAGGAAGGGTCAATGTAGGCTATAGCTGCTGTTGGCTTTCTTTAGCAGTAAATTGAGTGAATTACCAACTTTGTAGGTTGAAACAAAGTAGTGGCCTTAATCATCTCAAGCGCAAATGAATTTTAGTAAGGGGACAAATGGTACTTTTGAATAAAAATGGCCATTACATTGGGAAAGTGGATTAATGAGGCGATTAGAATTTAACATCTGCTGCAAATCTGAAACACCTGCCTTGAGTGGACTAATTTTGGCTAATAAATTCATCAAGAATCAGTCTTAGCAGGTTTTCACAATCAATTAGTAGACTAATCCTGGATTTTTCAATGTGGCACAGCATCTTGGGAAGAAAAGTTAGACTATTTTCCTTCTCAAATGGTGGCATGTACCCACCACTTGTTTACCATAACAGTGAACATGGAAGTATCAATATTTGAGTAATCTGTCCATATGTGTGATATTTCTATGTTGACTTGATGTTCAATGACTAATGCGTTTCCCCTCTATATTTGACTCTCGCAGGACTCAATGCTCTGCCCTTTGATCCGGCCGCCAACAACGACCCACTGCACTTCAACAGCTCCAGCGGATCGCTCTTGACCGAGTGTCCACCTTTGGAAAACGCATCCGAAAACGGCAAGAAGAGGAAACGAACTAGCCAGCCTCCAGGTACTGACTCAACTGTGGCGCGCTTTTGCGTCAAATGTTGCCAACCTCGTCAAATTATTCATGTGATTCGCCGTGGTTTCTGTTTCACCCTTCCCATCGTATTTCCTCTTTCGTGAAGCGAATTCACCCGAAAAAGGAATTGTTATCAAATCCGATTATTTGGCGTCACAATAACGGAAAAGAGCAGCTTAGTCTGTTTCTTGCTAGGTCTGTCCTCCGGCTCAGCTTGTCTGTCCATCTCTGAGCGCTCCGTTGAGAATGTGTCTGACTGACTGACTGACTGTCTGTTGCCATGGCAACACCAACTGCCAATCAACATGGCAGTAAACGTTTTTTTGCTCTCCTCACGCTAAGTAACCTTGCATTGAGCTTGTGTGTGGACTCACATGGCTACTTGTTTGGTATTTTGGATAGCCAAAGGTCGCTTTGCTTTTGTGCGTTAAAAGAACGAGTCCTTGAGACTGGGAACTGCCATTCTTTTTGCTTTCTGTTCCTAGCTTTGTAATGTTAATTCCTTTTCCATGTTCAGTGATAATTGGATAACGGATGATGGGTCAGAAAGACTCTAATCACCGTAATTATTCAAATATTTAAGTGGCAGAGTGCAACAATAAGACAATGTCTTCAAAGCTATGTTGTTTTTGGGATTTCCAATGGATATACATATTAATTATGGGTTCTACTCCATCGGTTGTCTGACGTTCCTGTCTTCAGTTTTCCATTTTCACCAATGTGACACTTTTAATTGGAAAAAGAAAGTTGAATTATATTACTTGAAGCATGCAGGGTGATGTTTCTACTCTTAAATAATGCAGAATGGCCCAAAAGCTTTTAGGTATAATGCAATGGATCCTTGAGTAGTTTATGTCATCCTGTCACATTATGTTCTGGTCCTGGCTTCGGTATATAGTCACTGTTTACTGTCCCTATGGAGAGTAATGAAGAGCGACATGTCGTTTTTTATATAACAGGATTTGTCTCACAGGAGACGACATAGCCCGAAGTGGTTTTATGTGAGCCTTTTTCCCCCTCTGGAATATAAGAAGGTCGGTCTTTATGTTTTATACAGGATTCCTCTTCTCCTTTACCACTATGCAAAACCTCAGTGTGAAAAGGCTAACCAATCACATTGGGTTTTTCTGCATACTTTCTTTTCATTGGATCTCTCATGCATGACACACTCAAACTGGGTGGTGTCAGGTACCAGTTGCTCTCATTAGCATCCATACTGATTTACTCTATTTTTGGGAACACGAATAGATTTTCTTTATTTTGCGCTCCATCGTGTGTTTCTGAAAACATCCTCAACAACATGCAATCTGAAATAACATGGCTCAGCTGCAATTTCATTTCATTAAACTAGGGGTAAATTTAAGAGCGTGGCAAAACAAACGACTTGTCTGGTTCAGCCCTGGAAGAATTTGACTAATTTCAGACTTAATGCTTCCCTGCTGATAGATTATTTACAACACTTCAGCTAGCCAGCCAAGAAGACACAAACACAGATGTGGGAGCAGTTTAGACTTTGACATGCAGTGTCGAACATCTTAATTAAATCTCATAAAATTCATTTTTCAAGTAGTGCCTGATGTCGGTGCAAGTCACTTGACCTCATTTTACTCCAAAAGTTTTCCCACGAAAAAGAGGGGTAGTCACAAAAGAAGCAAGTAAGCAAAAAATAAATACTTTGGTCTTCAACAAATCTGATACACACGTTCTGTTTAACCAGTTTTGAAAAATAATATACGCACAATAACTCTGTTGTGTACAGCATATTACATACAGACTGATACCGTAACCAATAACCCAGAATCACACCTGGACCAGATAACCTTCTTTCTAGCAAGATTAAACTGTGAGAGGCAAAGTGGTACCACAGAGAATTTTGCAGAAGAGTTTGACCTTGTTTCGGTATGGCGTTCATTTGTACTTCCTACGTTTATGCATTAGCAATGTCATCGTTGTTTTAAATATTTTAAATAGTGCTTTTACCCACCAAGGCTTTTTCAATGATCATACCGAGTATTGCAACGAATAATTGAGCCTTAAACTTAGCTTGTGACAGATCTGCCAGACACATTACGGCAAATACGGACATAAAGACATGTTGCAGCAAAGGCTCAACCTGTTCTAGGTGAGTAGGTTATGTGCTTCGTCGTGAATCATTAATGTACAACTGAAAGCCTTTAAAATAGCTCATTATTAGCATGAATAAATGTCAAGATGTCGACATGATCCGCTAAATGCCTTGCCTTATGCTTTGATTATGAAGTACCACAGCGACACACAATATTTTCCTTTTCTACTCTCCACATTGTTTTCCGTACACATTACCATCATCAAATAGCATGTTCAAATAAATGGTAAGTGGTTACATACTTTTCATTGCGGTAACAAGATGGAGTGGGTGGAAAAGTAGGTAAAATAGCCAACCGGCTTGAAACGGAAAAAAATGTGTGAATTGCATCTGGAGGGCCTCGTCAAGGTCTAACATTGTTTTCATAATATTGAAGACACAAATGAAAAGCCTATAGTTCATTACTATTTTTTTTTTAACATTATAGCTATCAATTTTTTTGTAGGAGTAAATGTTTCGCCATTTATAGAGGTTATTATTCTTTTTTTTTTTTTGTTAATTCTAAATGCACACTCGTACAAATCTGAGAGTCCAGATAATAAGCAATACATGGGGGGCCAACAGCCGCCAGGCAAAAGACCCTCCGCTTCAGATTTGATCACTCTCACTACAGAGCCGGAGATGCTCATTTTCCCCTGAGCCCTGCTGAGCATCAGCTTCAGGTGGCGAGCCAGAGCTGATTTTGAGATGCATAGCATACTACAAGATTGAACTCAGTATCAGTTGTATCGGTGTCAGTTTGCTAGAGTACTTTTAATGTTCGTAAAGAAGTTATCATTTATTATACAGACGTAGGTGGACAGAATGGTTATAAACAACGATTACAATTATTCGAGCCAGTCAGTGAATCTCTGGTAAATGCTCATCTGGAAATACGTGCCATTTTGGTGTAATGTCCCGTCTGACAAACATCTTTTGATTTTACGGTGAACCATTAGATCTTCTCAACATGGACCCCCAATGCGATATCGCATCACTTTTTCTGAAGCCTTATTGCCAAAGAACCTTTTTTTGGAATAGCAAAGGGGAAACAAATCAATAAATAATTAACTTATGTTGTTGACATCTTCCCTTATAATATTGCTATATTTTTTTTAAATCCGCAATTACTGCAATAGCCATAGGTGTCGTGCTAGTGATGTTCACGAAATGAGGGAGCCTGGCACAGCGGTGCCGGGTTCAACAGTTCACATGCAGAGGAAAAAAAAATGTGCAATGGTAAACAAAAGCCACTTTTCCCCATGTCATTGAAGGCTAAAATAAATCTTGATCCACAAAATAGGTTTGAAACATTTAAACCAGCATTATTTGGGGGTTTTAATTGAACCTCGCTGCACGTTGGTATTCTCCAGATTGTTATTGCTCAATAAAAAGCATGTGGGAACGTTTAAAAATAAATAAACAGAAAATTCTAGCTAGCACAAAGCACACATGGTTTGCACATCTCACAGTGACACTGACAGACACGCTCGGCAACAGCCAATAAGCAAAAAGTATACATCTAAACATTCAATATTAACATTCTATCCAGTCAGACCTCTATTAATAAGAATCTGGCTTTTTGCAGAGGCAAGCAAAAAAAGGATGAAGTAAAATAGTTTGTAAAATGTTCTCTTTCAGTCTGCTTTTTGGACCCATGACAATAGGATGTGTTTTGTATTTCTTTTTTTCTTCATTTGTTTAAATTCTGTACTGTAAATGTGGGCCACATCATAAATATGAATAGCAATAGAATGGGCAACTCACCATTACCATTGAAATGAGACATTTTCCTATGAATGTATTTCTCTGATTTTATTGTTTTTGTCTGATTGTCCAAACAAACAAAGCTGATTGTCCTTTCGCTAGGAGGCAAATGTTGCTCTTAAATCCGTGGAGCGAAATGTCAAATCAATATCTTTATTTGCATCACCAACAAAGGGACATTTATAATAATCCTACACCATTATGCTAATGCAGTTGCACCTGGGAAGCCGGTTGTGAATCTCAACTCGGGGTTGAAGTTTTGCTTCTGACTTTCTTGCAATTAAATATGCAGTTTATGAGGAAAGGCCGCCGGCATCTTGAGTGCCGTCTTAGCGGTGATGAAGAAGTGCAAGAGTGATTTGAAATGCGTAGCAGCCGGCATATAGGAGGACCCTGCCTCTCGCCGTCTTACTCACTTGGGGATTTGTGAGTGTGTGTGTGTGTGTGTGTGTTTGCGTTTGTGTGCCATGACACGAAAGTTAACTCCACTTCTGCACTGGCGGCGATAAAGACAGAAGTGCATTGACTGACTCTCCAATGCGCACTCTCTGCCCTCTACAACATTTAAGTACTTTCCTTCGTTTGGACATGTTCTTGTACAACACCCGATGTTCATTGTTAAACATGCATTTTTTTTCTTTAGTGTGAGGTCTATTCTTAAATGCAAGATGAAGCAATGGTGGCACAATGTCACATATTATGCATTGGGATTTTTACATTTTCCATGTAAAATGATGTTAAATGTACAAGAATACAGTACATTCAAATGATGTAGTTACACATTGTGTCTCCTATAGCGATGCCATAATTTCTACTATTGGTGAGAACAATTATTTTGTCAAAATAATATACATGGACAATTTTTATAAGAACTTTTTTCATGAAAGTTGCTATAAGCATGCCAAAAAAAAATGGAGCATACACAGAAACTAATCATTTACTTAAAACAAAGTGGTGGTCTGAAAAACGACAAAAGATACGACAAATATTTGTGATTTTTTTCATTAAGAGCTGTGGTCTAGCACAGCCCAAAAAATGTCCCCTCCTTGCATCAGCCGGATAAAATATAGCAACCGAACATCATAAGCGACAATGCCGTAAATGTGTCTTTTTTTTCTTTCTCTTGCTTTGTCGCTCCTGTGTGCACCGCGGCGGTCAAAGATTTATGGCCACTTCACCCCATCTTGCAGAGCCTACAAACATGTGAGAGCTAAATAATGAATGGTGCCAGAAGGCACTCGGCAGACCTTCACTGAGGCTAATGGCAAAGCCTGCAGACAGACTCCAGCTCGGTATGCTGTAACGGTCCAAAAGTGCTTTTTGCCTCAAGTTGTTTGATCACAGCCAACCCTGGATAATGTTGTCGCGCTTTGTACCTATACTACTACCTTGACTGCTACAGTGTGGAGGAGATTAGATGAGTAGAAAAATAAGACCTTGAATTATTTTTCAATTTTCCTCGCTCTGCCCTTGAGACATGACAAAGTACATATGAAAATACATTCTTCAGTTTTGTAAAATTTTGTAGTTGTCACTTGAGATTAACCACGGAAGAGCTTTTTTATAAATTGGAGTTATCGTCCCATTGTCTAGAAACAAGGACAACGTTTAGTTAGTTGTTTCAGGTCATCAGGCTGTTTGTCGGGCTACTTAACCAAATGACACTTATTTTTCTTGTGCAATTTATGACACGGATAATATTATGTTCATATCATATTATTTTTTCAAAGTCAAGAGTCGACATTTCCTTTCATTGAGGGTATGTATGAACAAAAACATCAAGATACACTGAGGCTCAGTAGGTTCAATGATAGATGAAAGAAAGTTAAAAGCTCGAGAGATGGATGATCTAATATCTGCATTTGTTAAAACACTGTTAATACAAAGAAATTTCTCATTTCAACAATTAGATTCTAACTGTATTTTCATGTCAAACTTGAACAAATCATGTCAATGATATTGACTATTACAATAACGGAAGTTTGAACTGAATTGGCTGCCAATGAAACCGATAAACATCAAATTAATTTCATCCTTGAGGGCTTTCATTAGTGAAAAATGTAGAAAAAACAGAGACCTAAAATTACAAACCTGTTGATTGGATAGGCTTACAGTGAAATATCGCATCAGTGAAGCCTGAATCATTCACAGCCATGTAAGTGAAGTTTGGTGAATAAGATAGTCCTAAGTCAGCAGAAGGATTTTTAGGCAGCCCTAACTAGCCAAAACATATGTAAAGTAATTTTAATAAAGCCTGTTTTACTTTCATGTCTGTTGTTTGCAGGGCTGCATTGCATAATCCTAATATGCCTTCTCATGGTTGGTGTTTTCATTTAGTGTATGTGTGCGTGTGTCCCTTGCAATGAACTGTCAGAGTTAAAAAAAAAAATCCATATTGTAACACATGCCAAGTCTTTCTTTTTCTCCATGCGAAATACCTGCAGCCTTTTCTTGACAGAACATTGCTCTGCAGCAGCTTTTAGTGTGACAGTAGAAAGCGGCGGGTTCCAATAAAGAACCCCGGCAAGTTCACTGAGCTGTTGACATTTCTTCACAGCAACTGCCCCGCTTCTAATTGGCTTGTGCAGATAAGACACCCATGTTGTAATTGGCAGCCGTTGATAAGATGCTGTCAGCAGCGTGGCGAGCTGACGGCGGCTCTGGCAACGGTAGGCAGAAGGGGCGGAATCCAGTGACTAGACCTCGTTTGACACCGACGCCCTGGCAAGGTTTCTCCAGTCCAATCTGTCTTGCATATTAAAGCCAAAACTGTTTTTTTCCCCCTGAATGCTCAGGAGTGGCAAACATGCGTATAGTGGGTGAGCAAGTGTATTTGATCTAGTCCGCCATGCAAATCCGCCAAGTACATACTCTATATGTTTTCTCATCTGGCACAGTTGTCGAAACATTTTGCTTCTGTATTAATCTATTGAGTTGAATTAACAAAAGGAGTATCATTGGTTTCTTTATAATTCCAGTGGACCGGTTTTGGCTTCGTGTTTTCGCTGAACTTGCTAGAACTCTTTTCTTTCTCAACAAAAAATCTCTAGATGCAGGTTGTCAAGTTGCAGGCCGTACTTAATTTAACCAATGTTTCTCAGCGGTCAATCATCTACTTGAGTCTCTTTGTGTTGTTATTTGGAACTACTGCCGGGACTTCTAGAGAAGTTGCTCTTGGCTCACCTCTCTGTCAATGAAACCCTTAATACTTTCTTATTTCGTTTTTCAATCAGATTTGAAATTCAAGGACAGGCTGTTTTGTATACTCTGTTCGACTTTTTATATACGAATTACAGCTAAACTCTAGTGGTCAATTATTTGCCCTTACTGGAAATACTTGGTCAAAATGTCCATGCTTTAGTCAAACATTTTAAAGTGTTTCCTAGTTGTCGGGAAAAATATCTATTCACTGCCAAGAAGGGTTGCACTTTCCAACGTCTCTATGTTAAGATGTATCCAAGCATTTCGGTAGAATTTATTATCATCTGAGTCGAATGTAAACTAGAGCCTATCCCAACCGACCTTGTCAGGGCTCCCAGTACTAAAAATATCCATTAATTGACACCCTTCCTTTTGAACTCATCCTTATCACAGTCCTAATATGTGCAATTTATTTTTCTACTCTGCTTTTCCTGTGTGAATTTGCATGTTCAATCTGAGGTTTTTTTTTCCTCGGGTACTCTGCCTTCATTCCGATTGGCAGAAAAGGCTTGTTAGGTTTTTTGAAGATTCTAAATTGTGCAAATGTGTGAATTTGGATGTTTTTGTACTCTACATTTGGGTAGCAGCCAGTCCAAAGGGTACCTAGCCTTTTGCTGAGTGAGATTGGATAAGATCCAGCTCGCACAACACTAATATCTACACACCATATAGAAACAAATAGATGGAGTTACTATCTTAGAAAGAGCTGAAGTAAATTCACACAGTTTTCACTGTGGAAAAAAAGTGGACTCCACTATAATCAAAACATTCTTCTCTCCTAGTTTTCACATGCTAAAGTAATAGTAGTCATTAGGATATTAAATCAATTAGGGCTGTCCACTTACATAGTGTTTTAAGTGATTGAGTCATGGTGTACCGTGTTGTTCCTTTCACAGCCTTAATTGATTAACTGTTCGCCTCAGGACATTTCCAGCTGTGGCCGTCGAAGACTCAATACGGTATAAGCTTGTCGTCAATCGGCTGTGCATACAAAAGAAAAAGTGAACAGTTTTTCCTTGTTTCATCATTTGGGGAGCTCAAAAGATAGAATGCAGGTTTTTTGGAGGATGTCAAGCTGGGCATCAATTGATGGATTAAATTGCCGTGACTGGAGTACAAAGTGGTGACAACTTGTTAAACAGCACCCCATACAAGAATGAAGAATGGCCACAAGATGCTAAAGTTTGAAAACACTAACTTGCGCTTTTCAGTAGCTGGAAGCTGAAAGTGTTCTCTTTATATAGTTTTTCATTCTTGAGACTTTTCTTACCCTTGTCATAACTTCCTATACATGGATTCAAAAGCAATAAATGAATGTTTTTTGCTTTCATATCCTCTTGCGTGGAGGGAAAATGAAGGACGTTATTACTGACAGCAGCCAGGAAGAAATTAATCAGACGCTTAGAATACTTCATACTTGGCCCCTCCAGGGAGAGGGAGAGGCAGGGAGGGGAGGTTTTTCGCCTTTAGATGACATTTTCTTCCAGGCTCTTTTTCACAAGAGTTATAAAAGAAGTTTCAGAATTATAACTCCTTTTTAAGCAACCCAGCATATGGTGTGATGTATAAAATGGTTGTGGGACAGCCAAAAATTTGTATTCCCGGCCACTAACTTTTGCCCAAATCCGTAATTTAGAGGGAACAATAGAGGACAAGTTTCCTTTATCTGACTTCTTGCTATACATTTTGACAGAGATTATTTTTACGGTCCTGCCCTCCTTAGTGTTGTTCACCAAACTGGGGAAATTGACACGTTGCCTTAAATTGCCTTGCCAATTTTAGTACTTACCACAGAGAGCAGGGCAAGTGTGGTGTTAAACTTCAGAAATCCTGTTCTGGCTTTTCAGTGTTTCTTCTTGTACGAGTCCACTAACTTCAAAAGCTGGAAAGTGGCGGGTCAGCCGAGGGTTTTTTCTTTCGCACAGAAGAGTAACGCGCAAAAAGGGTGTGGGGGAATCTATGGTCTTAAACCCCCGTTGCAGTGTTCCACAATGACCTTTCATCCAGGCAAGATCCCATCTTTTTAGACTTAGGATACTACGTATTTCCAAAGCTGGGAAAATCACCGTTACTCTGTTGCAACATTTCACAAAGAATAGCAACATAATATCTGCAAAAGAGTGTAAAACTTGACACGCCAAATATGTGAACCATCGCCTTTAATATGCTGTTCACATTTTGTCCTTGGGAGATCCAGATGACACACTATGATTTATAAATGGTACATTGTCTATGTGAAGTTTCAAATTGTATTTCTACTAGGATAATTGGGCTGAGCTTCAAATTTCATCATCAGGTTGCTCTTATGTTGAAACATATTTAAAAGTAGCCAGATATTGCAATCATCCCCGCCAGTGTAGTCGGACGACGGCCGTGGCGACGGAGTACTGGTACAAATTGCTCATGATAAGTCAAGTTGCAGACTGATGCATAATTGATGAGTCCGAGTTGATTAATATAGCATGTGCGCACACGTCTCGTTTCATTAAGATTCATGTTTATCTAAATTCACTGCCGTGTCAAGCCTGCTTCAGCATTGAGTTTTGAAGTCTCTCCAGATATGAAAGTTTTAACGTTCCTGACGATTTTCCTTTTTCCATTACTGCTAATACCGGATGTCTTCCTCAAAATGACTGCTACGGTGGGAGCGCTCAGCGCTCCGAGGAAACTTAGCAATTACTTTTTTTAACACTCGCTTCCATTCCCAATCTTATTAGTCATGCTAATACAGTACAAACAGCAGTAGGACATATGCAAATACTGACCGAAAAGGGATGAGTTCTCACCTCTGAGACGTTAATATGCACTGATTATTTAGTAACTATTATAAAGACCGCACTAGTCTACCAAATTTTGAAATATTTGCTTCAGAGATCAAAATAACTACATTCTACTTACTGTTAACCGGGATTGAACAATAGTTGGCTGGGTATTTAATGTTAAAATTTGATTTTTCATTTGATTTTGCCAGTTACTGTTATCTCCAAACTTTACTTTGTAGTGCATTTAGTGGAATATGTTGAATGTGATTGGCAAAATTTCATTTGAATTGGGGTTGTACATTTCTATAAGTGTGTTGTCATGTATTTTGCAAATAACTCGTTTTTGCAAATGAATTTCACAACTCTGACTTGTAACGATGCAATTACCTCATTAGTACACATCTCCTGTGCGGAATGCTTACCTCTACGGGAACTTTTCGCTCTCGCATCTTCACATCTGCCCGCCGTGTGTTGTGTGTGTCAGTCGGTTTGCGTCTATGGGTGAGAGCGAATAGTCCCACCGCTCTTATTTACTAATGGCATCATCATCATATTTCAAAATCCCAGTCATGCCTATTGCACTTTTACCCACTCAACTAGAGTGGAATAAATTATTTACACATACACAAAAAGGAGGTATTTCTACTTCTCTCTCTAAATGAAATCAGTGGGTTCAGTCGTTGTTTTAGAAATGTAAAATTCACTCCCGGTGGTGGCTTTTATTGGTTCATTTAATCTAATTTAAAGGAAAAAGTAATTGTTTGATATTTTCGTTTTGCTCTTCTCTCTGGGGTTGCTTTAATTGTCGAATATTTCATCATAAAGCCCAGCTAACAGCGTTGAAGTGGAGTTCATATCCAAAAATATTCGCTATCACGCGGTTGGTTCCAGAGGATTAACTTCTGAATGGTGGTACTGAGAAGTCTATTAGACTCAGAATGTCTGGGAGGTGACATATTTAGATGCAACGTGTTGTGTTTGACAGCATGCAAATCCCAAATGTTGCTGCCATTTACCCTGTGATGCTAACCCAACCTTAATCCTCAAAGGGGAAATTCTTGGCATTCTACAAATCACCTTTATTTTTGTTTCTATGATTATAGAGTGTATATAGAAATGACCTGTCACTCTCTGTTGAATATTTTTTTCAAATATATTGAAGAAAAGCTGATTTTAGTGCAGCTTTCTTTATACTGTATTAGTTAATTTTATTATTTGTAGTGGAAAACTCCCCTTAGGAGACAATACAAAAGTCTCGTAGTAGTAATTTTATTATTATTTACCTTAAACCATACTCCGCATGAAAAAAGGACATATATTTTCTCACATTTTTCTCTCACCTTTCGCCGAAACCTCATCAACTATAGCTTTATTGCATTTAATCATACTGTTGACAAAGTTTTTCTCAGACACGACATATTTGTCCTTTATCGCAACTTCATCACATTGTTTGCAATCCTTTCTTATTATCTAAAGGGTTAGGTCAAAGCTCTGCTTAACTTCATTTTCACACTCATTCTTATCCGCTGTTTTCCTTTCTGCACTCCACCTCCCTCTATCACAGTGTCACTTCCTGTCTAGCGCCTCTCGAACCTGATAAGAAACCAAAGAATCACGCTCTTGTCTGGCCATGGGTGTTCCACTGTGACAACACTGGCACCAATACAAGTGCCTCTTTTCCTAGGCTTGATAAGGCAAAAGAAAACACACATTTTCACACAGACTACACATATTATTGCATGATTTTTAATGTTGTTTTTGCTCCCCTCTTCTTTTAATAGTGCCAAATATATGCCGAGCCTTTTTTTTAGGTTTAAAGGGATACAAAAAAAAAAAACACGCATTGATCTTGTACTTTCCTGCGGAAAGAATCTCGTTTGAAACGAGAATGTCATTTTTCCGACATGCTCTATTGAAGAAAAAATAAAATAAAATCAGATGTACCTCCAGAATTAAAGCAGAATTTTAAAGATGGCAGTACTATTTTAGCAAGTCATGTGTCACACAAGCTTTAATGGATACTTTGTGCACATTTCTGTTACATGAATTCCATGTATAGTTGGTGTTGACAATTGCCTTAAAACAAGCAAATCTAAAATCTCGAAACTGGCAACTAAATGTATATTATCCCAGCAGATTTAGCACTTCCTATTATGCGAGTGACATTTCTTTTCCGTTCCATACACACACTCATGCATTTATAAGTAGATCCAGGTCAAAGGAGCCTGGTCTTTTCCCAGAGTACTGGCTTTTTAGCTTTTAACAAAAGAATGTATAAAAAATAAATAAAAAGGAGCCTGCATTGTATTGCGAACAATGACTCTGAGTGCAGCCTGCTGCAATTATAGTTTTTATTCCAGTTTTCCATTGTACACTCGCCTGTCTTCTTGGCTGCATTGTGTTCAACGGAGGCACTACATTGCGCGCTAATTAGAGATTTTTCTCGCGTCTACTTAACGATAATGACTGTCATCAAGTCCTCTCGCAAGTATCGCTTTGAAATCCAATGTGAGGTGCTTTCATGCACTCTCAATGATTGTGTTTTGTGTCTATTAACCTAGTCGTCATCCTTGGCTCTCTGTCCCCTCATCTTATAATTGACCTCCCCGGGTGTGTGGGTAAACCAGTAGTTTGCTGTTTAAACTACATGAATATTGCATTAATGGGCCTTGGCGGCCATCTGCCTACTGTTGGCGCTCGTGGCCAACGGGCCTGAAAATGACTTAATTTCCCCAACAGCCTGCCCGGGGAGCTTTCAGCCCACAACCCCAGAGACTTCATCCAAACGCTCTTAATTGTCGCGGCGAGATTGCACACTAATACGTATCAGGGCGCTGCCGAGGCAAAGGCTCGGACGGTGGGAGGTGGTGGTAATCGGCGTTAATCCGCATCCTTTACTGGAGAGATTTCATCATTTACTTTTGATGCTGGAATCGATTCCCTCCCACCAGGTTCTTTTACAGGTTTTCTGAGAGAGGTTACAAGATTCCTCTGAGTTTTGAGCCGCGCGTTTCCCATTCAGGCAGACATTGCTTCTCAGTTCAATATATTGATGACACTTATGCTGCTTAGTTCCACTGCTCTCCAGTAAAGCTCAGACTCCTCACGCTCAACCCGAGAGCCCCGACTGAACGACACACTAAGCACTCACTTTGTTCGTTTCCTCAGGTCAATCGTCTCATCTACAACCATCACTATATCCTTTAAATTTTATAAGTGATCTCTATATGAAAATCCTAAACACACTTCAGCACAGCTCAGTAGCACCAGGGTGCCCGAAAGTAGGGGCAGTCAAATTTATTAGTTTGGGATTTAGTGCAAAAACAGCTGAGGGGGGAACAAGCTATGAGGAAAGAACATACATTTAGAATGTTCATAAAATGTTTAAAGGTCTCACAGAAGTAAATATGAACATTTAGTGGCTGCCTGTCATTATATGTGCTCTGTTATAAATGTGGTGACCATTTAGGAGGATATAGTCTTTCTTTTTAGCCTTAATTCTGATGAGATGACCCCGAACAAGATAATTGGGAATAGAAAATGGATAGTTGTGACAGGAAAGCAGTGTTTCGTAGATGAGCATGTGTGTCTTTGAATTCATTGAAGCATTTATTCTTTGATGGACAATTGTGATACAGTGTGCTCTTTTTGTGTGGGCTCATGGCGTTACTAGAATTGGATAATAGTCCTCAGGCATGTGCTCTCTTTAAGGTGCACTAGAGTTAACTTATTTATTGCGTGTATGATGTTTTTTTCTCTAATAACTTCTCATTGGGAGTTTTTATCCCAGAAAAAAACTTCAATTAATAATTGTCTGTTGTGAATGCATCTAGTGTCCATCCTATTTTCCCATTTTTTCAGGGTTATATTGTACACAGCAGCTGAGCTCCTTCACCCAAGAAAAACAGAACTCCTCGCACAATGTTAGAGATCTTCAACTTATGTGTTTCAGAATCAATCACAATGAAGACCAGAATTATAGAAAATGGATGGATAGATAAAAGATCATGGGGGTTATAAATGCTATGACCATTAACCGCACTAAATTACAGTCAATAATTTTAGTCTCAAATCTGGTAAAAGCTCATAAGCAGCCCTGGGAGAGTTTTTTTCCCCCGTAAAACTCATTGTTTGCAGTACATCCTGCCTGTGTTGAACACACAGCTTTGGCAGTGCAGGATGAACAGCCGTGTGTGGTCACCTGGCGACGAGGGGGCAGTTTGGCTCTTGCGGCAATTTGCTGCTCCATCACACGGACAGAGGTCGAGCAAAGGAGAGAGTGAAAGATGCTTTAGAGGAGTGAAATGGACCGCGGCCACCAGCCGAGCACACGTGATGCGTCCGCTGTGACGTGTCTGCAGGTTTTCTATTACTATCGGACCCTATTTGTACAAGCCTTTGATTTCCTCCAGTTTTAGCTGCAAAGTGTCAGCTCTGCCCAGCACTGCCGTAATCCTATTTTGTCACTGGGTGGAGGTTGACTGTCGACATTATCGCTACATGTGTGGAACGCTGCTCATTCCCAGGTTTGGGGAACACAACACACTGAGACTGCACTGAGCTGGATCATTTGTTGAGTGTGTTCTGAGTGAGGCTGCAGGGTCACGCCAGGGCACTCAGCGCTCTTCTAAAAGAGAATATGATTGGTGACGCCATGACAACTGCCTGGCTCTGGTGTTGCAGACTGTTCTCCGGGGAAATTTGATAATTTTGACAAAAATGCCATGAAAAGTGACAACAGTCTGACATACGAAAGTAATGTGACCTGTGTAAGGTCATGCTTTGAGACATTGCCAGGATTTACAGCTAGTTTTGCTGCAAATGCATTGCGTCTTTGAATATTTCTTTTTAAATGTCTATCATCGTGCGTTTTCCCCATTTTTTTTGCATTGACCTATATTTTATTTGTCTCTTTTCAGAGGGAATCCACAACATGACCATGGAGTCCAACTCCATATCTATGCCCATGTCAGACCCCAACGCCTGGGCCACTGCTATGAATAACCTTGGAATGCCTCCAATGGGAATCACAGCACAACCTCTTTTGCCAGGTACCACAATAATACAACAATTACAATGCAAACGTCTGTTCTAGATTGCAAGATTCAGTTCCATTATTCGGGTATTGATTGGAAATGAAATAACCTTGTTCCTTTTTTTCAAATGGTCAAAGCAATGTTAAACGTAAGAAGGTGACGAGAGAGGCTTTGTTCTCCATTGTCAAAGTTGTAATGATTTTTTTCCCCCCATAGATTTGTCCTTACGTTATTTTTTATTGTGGATGAATCAATGAAGAGCCTTTTAAAATGGATTAGCATTAACATTTAGCCAAAAAAAAAAATGAATCAGATTGCCTGTCCTATTTTGTTGTTTGTTCGTGAATGTCTACTTTTGAGCAGTTTGGTAAAAGTGGGAGTTCTTTGTTGAGTTGCTCTTGAGGTCAGGCAGCTTTTATTTTCCTTTTATGGGGGGGAGAAGTGAATTCATTTCCTGTGTGGTTGCAATGGGCATGGTATGAATGTTAAACTAATGGCTAAGTCAGCTAAAATGCTGTCATTATTCTACAGTAAAACCAGTCAGCAGCTGCAGTATTTGCCTTTAACTTTTACTGTTGTCATATGTTTCAGATTTGTATTGTTTTCGTTAGTTTATTTAAACACAGCATGTTAGACACTACTTTTTAATCACAAATGGCGACCATTTGTATCGTTATTCCTCCCCGGAAGAAAAATAACAAGGAGTAGTGCTTGGCGATTCATTAATATTTCAACTATTTAATTTTTTGTTGTTGTCAGAGTTAGGGTTTAATCTTTTTATTCTTGCAATTTTAAAGTAAAGGAGACTGCTAGAAAGCAATTATAAAGTCAGCACGAGTGACCCTGCCGATAAAGTACCCGGTCATACGCTGTAAAAGAAGTAATTTATCGACGTGTTGGAAACTTTTGACCTGAGGCATGTGCTTCCAACCGACAAACGTTTTGCTGAGGTTGCCTACCTCACAAAAAAGACAATGAAAAAACTAACAGGGTGTGGAATTTATTCATTTTGTTATGTAAATTGGTCATGTTTTAAAATGTTAATTTATTAAAAGTGGAAATTTGGGGGGAGATAAACTATTTTGGTGACTTGCATTAGCAGTGCCCATGTTTTGCAATTTATGTTGCTAAATCTATTGTGTTGTTTTTATACCACAAGCTTTTTGAGTGTAAAAAAACAAAATATGAGCATGTAGGATGACATAAAAAAATATCCCCCAAAAATGTAGGATTTTATTTTTAAAAGGGTCTAAGGGTCAAATTGCTGAACTTGCTTGGAGACAAAAGCAAGAGGTAGTGCATACATATCAAAATAAATGAAGCGCAGTGGGACTTGACGTCAACCTTATAGTCAGAAGGTGTGTTGACTTCCCTTTCCCATCAACTTAAAGGGTTTTATTGTGTACTAGAAATCCTTGTAAGAGTTAATGGCCGTCCAAACAAGTGTCACTAATTGCATTAGCGATGACTCCAAAGTACATCATTAAACCGTGTCACTGCAGGAGCATGTAACGGCACGGCACACCTGAATGCATTGTAACAGTTAGCATAGTAAATGCCGACAGCTGTTTGTTTGGTCTTTTTTTGTATGTTTGCTTGTTTTGGTTTTCCAATCAAATATGGCCTCCAAATATCCAACTTGGAGCCTTAGCCACCCACCATTGTGATGGGTTGGTGACTAATTGAGGGTTGCTGGGATAAGCTCCAGTACACCGCGTGATCCTTGTGAGGATAAGCGGAATGGAAAATGAAGGAATTTTCCGGGCCTTACATGTTCAGTGTACACAAATGCAGTATTTGTTTGTGTATATAAAAACATGTAATACATATAGTAGTGTTTTACATCTAGTATGATATAAACAGAATATAATTTTGTTGGTTGTTCATACTAAGTGCAAAACAGGATATGGACAGGATTTATAAAGATGAGTAATGAAGAATCGGTTATTGTGTTTGGTTGTGAATCCAACTTGTTTTGAAATCCAGTCACAAGTCAGAAAGGGATAATTATGCTAGAGTGGAGCGTGCCGCACAAGCACATTGTGTTCACACCCACGCAATCTCAACAAGACTGCTAATCAGGCAAAATTAACAATCCTATTTTAAGTATGACATGCATTCACACACTGTCATGCCTCAAGTTGAGAACACTTCAATTGAAAGATGAAATGGGAACAAAGACTGATTTGCTCACCTGCTAAACATGTGTCACGCTTTTAAAAATAAATTATTGTGAGCTCTTAAAAATATCTCCATTCACCATGATGTTTTGAATAGAAAATACGCATCCAAATAATAAATACCCCAGAAAATTTTAGCCACTCAGGAAATAGTCACATTTTTTGGTAGGGCACAGTAAAGCACGGAAATGCACTTTGTACACAGGGTTCTTGACTATTTTAAGAATCAACAGTTGCAAGCATTACTGTATTGTGCATTTTTTAATGCAATGATGGTTACATAATGTGCAGGCATCATTTTGCTGGCATCCTCACGTTCTACTGTGATAAGTGTTGTTTTGAGTCTGTTTGCCTTTAATAGATGGGGTCTGGTCTCTGAGTTATGTGCTCCTCAGAAAAGGAGAGTGTAACTAGTAATCTACTTGTTGAGTGACTCAACATGAATTGTGGCCTTCAACAGCCAATGCATGGACGTCCTTCTGAGTTGTTTGTCAATATAGCGATTGAAAGTGCACCTGCAGCGGTGTCTAACCTTGACTATATGCAAGGTCGTTACTTTACTTTCCAACTAGCGATGTAAGGCGATGACAGAATACTTAACATCTCTATAAATTACACAGTGTCGGCAATTGGCATGTTTTCTCATCTGTGCTGCTGCTGCTCCTCTGCATTGAGAGGAGAAAGTTAATTAGGATGCCTTAGGTGAAGTGTTCTGGGCACATCCTACTGGGAGGAGGCTTTGGGGTTGGCCCAGGACTCACCGGAGAAACTATGTCTCCCGTCTGGCCACTCAAAAAGTTCACTTTATTTAAGAAAAATACATCTTGTACCAAAATCTCTTCTGGTACTTCTAAAGTCCCCAGTGAATTTAAAACGTGCCTTCAAATAGCTCAAATGGATGCCTGGAAAATCATAAATTGCAATCAATATTTATTCATTTACATTTGCCAATTTCAGGGTGGTCGATCATAGGGCATCATTTACCGCAGCATGTTGATGTTGCTCGTATCGATCCCTCCTTTAAGATGAAAATGTAATCGAGAAAACATACAATATATCCGTGCCGGTTCCATGTTTGCACACTAGTTTGCACGGGCATTGCCAACACATTTTCCCAGCAACATCTCACAGACACACACACGCGCACAGTCCCGAGCCACTGCTGTGACTTTGAACTAATCCAGGTGGATTAGCTATTGATTCTCCATGACTGAACATCATCTTTTCTTTTCACCTCTAAACACCCGTGAGACAATTCGCTGTCCTTTTCCATTTGCTCTCTTTAAAGTGCCTCATGTTTGTTTACGGCTTTCCTCGACGTATATACCTTTTAACTTCCTCTTCTCATTCGTCGTAAGAGGACTAGCCCCTTATATTATACATTTACCTTCCATTTCATCCACTATTAGTTTTTTTTTCTTTCTGTTTCTCCTTGTTCTTCTATGACGGCGTCTCTGGCCAAGCGCATGTGTCCAGTCAGACAGCTGAATAAACGGTCCATCGAGGGCAAAGCCTCCAATTCACTTCAGCATTTTATAAAGCAGGCAATGATGACAGTTTTATTCCTGCGGATGGGGCTGCCAGCGTTTGTGTCTGTTAGGAGGTTTGGAGCACATGTTTTCATGAGTGAAAGGTTTGGATAGAGGAGGAGACTGGAGCCAGGCCAGAGGCAGCAATGGATTAGGTTTAAACTCCATAATGTTGTTATATCTTGTCGGGATTAGATCAGATGTGTGAAGTTGTTTTGCAGTTTTATTACCAATAAGTAGGGGTGTTTTGCATTTAAAAAGAATTATAAAAAGGGGGTTGTGAATGTTTTTAAACTGCAACGGTTCTGAAAAGAAGAACTAAGCATTCAATTACAACGAAGCAGAAGCGTGGTTAAGACTGGGAAACTGGATAACAAGAAACTAGAAAAGGTTATAGAAATATAAAATCAATGCAAACTCTGGCTGTTGCGTCAATGGAACTAAATGGATGAGGACCCTGTGTGCAAAAAAGCCCACCTTTGCCTATATCACTTCTAGTGACTGGCTTCCTGGCGAACAGCAAAATGGGATTAAGATTTTTTTTTGCTTTTTGGTTTATTATACAAAGAAAACGACGACGGGTTGTGGCTCAGTGAAGTCCAATCTTTTTAATTCAGGCAACAGTGGGACTTTAATTAAAGGTAGCAATTTATTTTAATACGGAGTTGAAATAATTGTGACCTCATTTGGCTTTCATGCTTCTTTAATACGTTTTGAATGGAATCAATTTATATGAAGCAGAAGTACAGCACATGTTTAAAGAATTTCTCTGGCTGTAAATGAAAATACTCACATTATGTTAAATAGTTATTCGTTACAAAGTGGGAATTTTATCAGGTGAAGATAAACCTTTAAACGGGGTGACAAGGTTTAAATAGAATGTGAAACTCTATCAACAAAAGATATGGCAGAAGCTTTGTGACTTTTATATTTTTTTTTAAGTACAGTGGAATACAACTGGCGAGGTCAAAATGAAAAATGCGAGCAATGTTTGTGTCCTATTGTGTCCAGTTGAATGCAATGGCTGAGAAACGGTATTGATTGTATCCCTTACCTTCATATTTATTGCAGCTCCAATCGTCTGGCAGGGGAATATTTTCCCCTTTTCTTGTAAGAATCTCTTTGAACGGATTGGTTTTATTTGACAGGCAGTGTCTAGATACAGCACAGTACCATGATTGATCTCCATTTAAGGCATATTTTCGTATCTGAAACAAGTCAGGGTTGTTATTTCACATTTAATGCCATGTTTTTTCTTTGTTGTAGATCCAAAATTATTTGCTAACTGCTTAGCAACCCAGTTATTTTGTGACTTTCAAGAATATCACTGACACCTGTGTTTAAAATGAAGTTATCTGTTAATGCTTTGCATACAAATCTATATGTCCTAACTCGTGCAGTCAAAGCAACTGCTCTCAAAGATATTTGTTGGCATGGCAACCAGCATCTGACCCCTGCCTATGGAAGCTTGTTACGTATTGTCAAGCTTAGAAGACAGGTAAGTTAACAGGTGACCTTGTGAGTGAATGTTAATTGGAACCCAATATAATAAACTTGATGTATAATCATAGTGCAATTAATAGGCTCTTGCTTAAGGAAATATGGTAATGCAATTTCTATTACAAGTCATCCATCCCTAAAGATCAACACGAAATGTGTGAAATATCCTCGGGAATTTGAAAGTACTGCAACTCTTTGTTATGCATTACTGGCAAAAATGAGCAGCAAGACCAAACATCTGGTTCCAACATCTATGACATCTGACATTTTAAAAAAAATCCTCTTCCAGGAGCTATACACATGATTCACCCATCCATCCTTCATCTTATGTTCACCAAAGCACATCCAAACTTTAAGTGAAGCCAGATGGTGATCTTTGCTATAGATTTTAGTCTACAGTTTCGCAGGCATTGTAACCGAGGGTCATTTTCGGATCCCTATGCTTGCGAAATCTAAGCCCGCTGCCATTAGCTCTGTCAGCTTCAAAGCATACTTTGGACAACCAACCACCTTTCTCCAATGTACTTGAGGTATGGAACACCATTATTGGAGAAAATAGTGCTATTCATCCCATGTGATGTAAATTGCAGAGGTTGGAGAAACCCATTTATTTTACAATATCCTTTTTTTTAAAGGGGGCTGAGATCAAAGTACCTCAAAATGGAGACTTTGGAGCACAGTACCTTAAAATCCAGACGTAACGTACATCATCAAAGCGACGTAATGTCAGCATATGTGGTCGGAAATATCATGCCAAACTCTTTCCACAGTTTACTGTTAAAAATGTATTTGATCAAAGTCCCCCATATGAGTTTATGTTAGACTCCTGAGCTCACGTTATTTATGTGAGTTGCGGACAAGGGCAGCATGAAAACCCTGAACAAGAAGGGTACTATGACAGAGCCCTTTGGAACTCCACAAGTGACTGCTATTTGGTCTGACCAACATATCCTTACTCCAACTTAGTTCTCCTCAAGATAAGGCCTTAACGTAATTGATGCAGAACCAGCAATGCTTAGCCAGTCCTCTTAACATCAATCTAAAGTATAAATAATTTGCCGTTTTAAAATGTCTTGCATTCTCCATAGAAAGCGCCCTGATTGCTTTGAGCAACATGAGGTGTCCAATTTACCAGAAATGATGCGTTTGACATTTTCCGATGTGCAGTCTTAACAAAGTCATCCTGCACACACAAATTCTCTTTCCCTGTAGCTGAAGTTTTTTCATATTTACACAAATACATTTGCAAATTTATCAGGCTTCATTTAGATGCACATACTTATGCTCAAATGCACTGCGGAGACGAGATAAGCAGGCTCCAGGGATAAACGATTGTTCCTTGAATAAACAACTACTCCTTTGTCTGCTGCTTCCTACTCGTCCTCATCCCATCGCTAGCGTTCGGGCATACACACACACACGCAAAAGACAAACAAACAAGCACGCTCATACGTATACTGTAGTGGAATATATGTCAAATCTCACAAGACGTTATTTGACTTCCATTCCTGAAAATGAATGTGAAGCACAATGTGAGGCTTTTGTCGCTCACCTGGATTAACATCACACATTATCTGGGAGGTCATTGTATTGCCGTAAGCGTATTTCCCATCTTTGGATGGACTGCAGTGTCTCTTTCTGCTGAATGCCTGGGAGCAGCGTTGGGAAGGTGCCAAGAGGTTTAGGCAGAGTGTGGAGGCGGACAGAGTAGAGAGGCAAAGACTTTGTGAATCTCCTTGTATTTGCTGCTATATCAAAAATAGAGCATTGGGTGTAGCGATGCTAAAAATGGACTTTATGACAGCCTTTTCTTTTTGTGGATTGTGTGTTGAAGTTATTGGCATTAAGTGATGCACTTCTATCCACTTAGCTTTGTGTGTACTCTTCTTTGCGTGTTTATTGTCAAACCCAACGAGGGGCCAAAAGATTTCTTTCTGACTCATTTTTCTTGTGAGGAGCAGCTGGGAATTGTCCAGTGCTAAACCAAGTTTTAAACAAGTTAATTTGTTCCCAAGCTCAAACTGTAATATAAATCCTGTTTTGTTTTTTGATCCTATTATTCTCAGTCTCCTGGAGCCACATTAGGGGCTACACAAAAAAAAGTTAATTATCAGTCAAGGGACCTGAGCATTTCTGTCTTAAATGCAAATTGGGAAGAAAAAAAAGCTGCCTGAAAAGAAGAGTTTAACATGAGTAGCACATCCATAGCCAGAAAGCCACAAACCTATTTTTAATGGGATTGGTATTGGATCTAAAAGGCAGGTCTTCACCTGGGAAATAATTTTCTTCAGCATCTCAACCTCAAAAATAAATCAGACGAACTCACATAAATTTAATGTGCAAGTGAATCAAAACTTAGTTTGGACTTAAAGCTGGGCTTTTTTTAATATCATGATTTAAAGTAATTGTTAGTTTTAATTGTTGGTTTTGACTACATGATAAATGCTATCATAGCATGCCCTGTGTTCAAAATTGTACCCAAACCTTCTGCACTCACCGAATTGTGATAGGGGGTGGGTTTGCAATTCGTCCCTCAGGATTTACTCCTTGAGACACTCTGTCAGTGGAAGTCTCAAAATATGTGACTTTTTACAGTATCTTCACCAAATCATGGAGGCAACAAAAAAATGTCCCTCGTGGGAATTTGCCAAGAGTCTGTCAGCCTACTTTGGAAACATACTGTAAACCAGATCAGGACTTGAAGTGTCCCAGAGCGTACAATATCATACCCGAACTCTATCTTTGATGGAAAGATTTTATTTCTTAGCGAGATGGTAAAGCTGTTAGATCAGAAGGTAAAAAAAAGGTCAAGTGGGGATCCCTTTTAAATTAGATAACGACATTAAATAACTTTCTTTAGCGTATCTGTGCTGCTGATTGTGGCCAGGAGGAGAGATAATGAAGGCGAGTGTCTTCATATAGAAATTCAATGATGGTGTCACAGATTGAGGGAAGCATTATTAACAACTCTGCTGGTGGTCCAGGTGGCAGGGCCTTCTCGCCTCATTAAAGAATATTATATCGACCCGCCCATGTCATCCCCTGATTGCCACCTGTTCTGACGAGGGTTAAATCCAGAAATGCACAAGGAGAAACGAGTGGGAGGAGAGAGGAACGGTTTAACTGTGAGCCTCACACGTATCTTTTCATATTTCACATGTGATGGATGGGCTGTTCCGAGTCGTGTTATGTTGAACAAACCTCCAGAATGTAGAAGAACGGACGGTCAAAAGATGCGCATTGTCGGGCGTTTGATGAAACGTGGTCGCTCATGAGTGAGGGATATGTTGTTGGCTGGAAACAAGAGAATCCACAGTCTGAAGCGCAAAGATAAGCCAAGTAAAAAGGATCAGTCATGTATGTTGGGTTGTGGGTATATCATCAGTTTTAGTCTTCAATTTCATGTGCTTCCATCCCTGTGGACTTTCCACTATTGCAAAGATAACAAGCTTCTCTTTAGTGATTGCTTACATGCTTACAGCCTATTATGAATTGAGGAAATCCATCATACACACCAACGTGTTGGCAGGAGTCCATGTTTTGAGGGTAGGAGGACAACAAGTTTAATTGAAAATAAATGTATACCAAAGCCATGTTTCGATGAGGTTGTGACAATATTTCAATATTGTGATATATCATGATACCTTGTATTAACGATCGTATTAAGATCGTTTTAAACTGGTGTCAATGTTAAAAAAAGAAGCTAGTATTTGAGAAAGCATGTTAGTATTTTTTTTTTAAATTGCTATTTTATATTTTTTGCCACTGGAAGTTATCGATCTGGCTATGATATGCTAAAACTTTTCATCTACATATTTTTATAATTTTTTCTATACATTCTGTACGCGCATTCTTGATATCAGAGGGAATATCAACGTATTGCTTTACATATTATTGCATGAAAAATGAATAATTCAAGGTGATTATGACTTAAAATTGAGCAAATTACAACCTGCTACGACATCCAAAAGAAGAAACCCAGTGTGATGTATACATCTTAGCATACTGCATGTTCCAATAAGTCAGGAGGGAAAGACGATAATAGTACCGGTATACCGGTCGGTGTAAAGCATATGCCAGCTTTTTCATCACACAAATGTAAATGAGCAAGGCTCGTTGGGACGCATCACCTTAATTGTCCTAGATGGACGGCAGCATATGTTACGTACAGATGCTACACATCTTCCTCAAGGTGCTGTAACGTATTGGTCTGCTGGACATGTTTTTTTTTAAGTCTATACATATATTTTGTTGTATTCCTTTCATGTTCCCAGGGTCTCTTTCAATTCAATTCCAAAAGATTTATTGGCAAAGCGCCGTTGCCTGATACCATTTGCGCACCACCCTATTTCTCTCCACTCATTATTGCAGCTTGTTTTATAACTTGCGTATTTATTACATCCTCTCTGGCTCCAGGGATCTATTCCAAGTCTGCATCTTTAATGTGCTAATGCTTCTATTCTCCTACTCCCTTCATTTATATGGAATTATAGGATCTATTCCTATTTAGTGCGGTGTATGTTACTTGGCCTGTGTGAGATTTACTGCACATCCAAATGAGTCTGCTTGGAAATAGAAGGTATATATATTTGGCATTGTTATGGTACAAATACTAAATGTTGAGGCCTTGAGTATTTCTGTCACAGTAGTAGAATTAAAATACAGCATGGCAGAGAGGTTCTTTTTTTTTGTAAATGGGAATGCATTTTATTGGATTATTTATTCCTTTTAAATATTTGAAAATAGAAAAAACACCAAGCTATTTTAAGGTTGTTTCTTCCATTGGGTTTTTTTTATCTTGTATTTTAAGGATGAACAATATATTCCATTTTAGAACGAGACCATAAATGAGCAAAATGTGGAAAAGTAAAAATGCTGTGAATATGTTCCATAGTTGTTTTCTATGCTGGTGGAACGGATACTCCCAACAGTCAAAAGAGGGCAAGGTCTCACTCAAGGGATTCACCAAGCTAACTTTTTAATAATGGATTTTGTTTACGCCATTATTTAATCATGAATGAGAATAACCACACAATCAATTCTCAATGAATTTTTTAACTGTGTGGAAGGATATGATCAATATATGATGAACTGTCAGTGTGCGAGAAATTGGCACAGGAGCTCATCCCCTTGCTTTTTTTCCTCCTCCGTCGCAGATTTTGACCCCAACCTAGGGATGATGACCAGGATCACCCCCATCAACCCCTTGATGCCGGGCCTCGGCATGGTTCCCGCATCCCTGTCGCATGATGTGCCTGTCGTCAAGGAGATCATCCACTGCAAGACCTGCACCCTCTTCCCCCCTAACCCAAGTAAGTCTTGTTGGACCATGGCTGCGTATTTCAGTCATGGTTGCTACCACTTCATTATTTGAAGGTTAAAGCAATTGCCAGCGTGTTAAACGTTTCAAATAAGTATCCTTTTCATTCCCTTCTGCATTTATATATATATACTAGTTGTTCTTTCAGCATCACGTCATCCTTAATGAGGGTTCACAAAAGAAAGTACCTGATATTTTCAGGTCACATTTGTTTATTCACACTACAAGAGTGAAGCGCTATTGATCTCCTTGCCACTTTCCCAATTATTGCAAATAGCAACTGTGACACTGTAGATGGTAGAACCTTGGCTTTGTCATCAGAAAAAAGTTTTCTGTTTGGGACTTTGCTATTATAGTCTTCAAGGAGAGAAAAAAGCTTTTGAGAATGTTACATTTAAGCGTTCAAGCTAAATAAGGACACACATTGGCTTAATGGTGATTTGCCTGCTCGCAGCAGAGATGTTATTATGAACTTGGTATTTTTGCTCAAAGCACTTTAAAATCTCACTAAATCAGTTTTTGCCATAAGATGTCGTCTATTATTCACTCACCTGTGCTTGTATTTATTGCTCTTATTATGAGTATTTTTTCGATCCCGTTTTCTTATTTGGCCTCGGCTTTCCTTCTCTGCTCGCAACTCGCTTAGAACGTCGCAATATGTCATTTAAAGCACTTAATCTACCGGCAAGCCGACATCTGAGAAAACAGATGATAGGGTTGGTTTCTGTCTGGATAGCCAAGTTCTGCTATCAATTTAACTCATAAGCCAGCACGGATGTTTTGTATTTTCCATATGAGGCATGACTGATTTAGTTATTTTCTTTTTTTGGACCAGCAAAAAATTATGTTCTGTGTTGCTATCAATACTCTCTAATGTACAGTATTATATTCATGTGAGTCTAATTCAGCATTCAACCAATTCAGACGGTCTTGGGTTATATAGAGATGAAATCCTCTGTAACGATTGACAAATACAATCAGATGTGCTTTCTTCATAATGCTATTCAGTGCAAATTTAATTTCCAAGAAACTACAGTATATCACAGTCTTTCAATCTCTCAGCATTTATACATAATTTGCCTTTTGTCCATCTTTCATGTTTCCCCTTCCTCTTCACCAATGTGAAACTGGAAGGAATTCATCCAACATAAAAGCAGCCCTCCAAGTAGTACTAAAATGAGAGGGTCGCAGGGTGGTCTGCAAATATCACAAAGCGTTAAAGTAGATGATCCACGGTCACCTTGGCAAACAGCACAAACCCTCTTCTCCAGATTACTCGTTTTTTTTCTTCCTCTCTTCAAGGTGGGATTTTCAGC
Source organism: Stigmatopora nigra (assembly GCF_051989575.1). Taxonomy (NCBI): domain Eukaryota; kingdom Metazoa; phylum Chordata; class Actinopteri; order Syngnathiformes; family Syngnathidae; genus Stigmatopora; species Stigmatopora nigra. The sequence continues at coordinate 5,813,053 of NC_135521.1, forward strand.
GTTCCGTTCTCCTTGAATATCAATGAGTAAAGTCTTGTGAATATGCAAACACGCCACACAAATCAGCAGTGGTAGTATATTGACGATAATAAAGTGTTACAGTCTTGATATATGACCTGTGGTTGAATTGTTGGGATAGATCCGTGCTTTAAATGCATACTGCGGCGTCTAGAGGTTCAATTGGATCTCCAGACCTTTTGTTGTAAGTCAATCCCATTTTCTCATTGCTCTGTTCTCAGAGCTCATGATTGAAGGTCAAGGCCAGAGTCCCAGAGTTCATTTGAGGACATTTCAAGCGCAAATGGCAGTTTCTTAACATTTGGATGAGCCGGTCGTGATATATCTCTCGAAATGCTGACCACATTCCTCCTGGAAATCCTGGATGGGTTTAGCGTTGGACCCCAGATTGAAAAGCAGGAATTCTGAGGAGGTGTCAGGGGAGTGTGACCTCTAATAGACATTGATAGACACAAACACACACATTCCAGGCTGACCCAAGGACACCTTTACATGCATGCTGGTTATAAATAATGGACAACGTATCCATTTATTTATAGAATTATAATGACTACTGCTGCTAACTAACCAGAGCACTATTTTCCTCTCCATCAACTTTACCGTTGTGTTGAAGAAAATTAGATTAACAATTTTTGGGAGTTTAGTTGAAACGTTTTTACATGTCTGACATTTCGAATTTACTGGTGAGCACTTGAAGCAAAGGAGTCTGACAGCTCTTGCTCTAAATGAAGTGTTAGATTTGAGGATTTAATAAGCAACAGTAACATTGTTGGAGGAGCTGTGTAATTATACCCCACGTGTGTCGTCAAGGGGGTTGTGTGTGAGCACAAATTTAAGCAAGCAAAATCAAATGTGAACATAAAATGAGCACACGCTACTCTCACTGCAATAGTGGGCTGAAATTTTAATTTGAAAGGTGAAGGATTATTATTGTGAAATTACTCTGCTCCCACAAATTTGCTCTGTTTAGTAAAGCTTTAGGTCTTTAGTATGCTTACAATAGTGCATATGGTTTAAATCAGAGCCCCCCTCTTAACACCACGAACAGCGTCCCCTCTGACTGACCTTTAGCTGAGTGAAAAAAACCTTCAACCCTTTCTCCTTCCTCTCCGACTCCCGTTGAAGATTTCATTTTCCCCCTCCATCTCCTTGCTGTGAATAACCTAACTGTCGGTGTGCATTACCTCTTTTCTTTTGACTTCCATCTCACCTTTGCTCAAAATACCCCACCCCCCATCCCACTTATATGCAGACCCTTTTGCCTCCTCCAGATTGGCCCGATTCCAACATGCTAGCGTGTGAGTTGATGGGTTGGTCCAGTTCAACAAGGGAAATTTCAACTGTTCAACCCAGAAATGCATTGAAACAATCAAACAGCGGCCTGGCTTGATAATGTATACGAATGGCTGAGTTTTTCCAGATACAAGCTTCAATTTATTCATTCATTTTCCGTACTGATTATCCTCACAAGAGTCGCGAGGAATTCTGGAACCAGAAAACTATGTGCTACAGACGGAGAAAACCCTAAATTGGTTGAGAACCAATCCCAGGGCACATTCAAGATCGGTCCCATACCAAGTGGAAATTTAGAGAGTTCAAGCAACATCCCTGGCATGTTTGTAATGGGTTTTTAATCTCAAACCTTAGTTTATTTTGTTCTTGTTCGCAAGCTTCCAGGAATCGAACTCTGTTTGAATGTGTACCTAATATGCTATGCAATAATGGGTACGTTTAGAGATCAACTTACCATCAAGCCTGTAAAGTAGCATATTTAAATGCCTTTCAAAGCATAGTGTCTCCTTAAGGGACTCTTTCTTGACTGCAACTGTGAATCAAGAGTTGCAGTTCTTGTCAAAAATGTTCAAATAGTAAAATCAGACTGTCTAAAACCTCGCCAAGCTTCTTCAAGAGTACAAGAAGCATCCTTGACGTGGCTTTGATGATCCCATTCTGCTGTCATCAATTTCTCCAATCATACGTATCTTCCATGGCTGATTTGTTGGAGATGAGATCAGTCAACACTCCTCTCCTTTGGATAAGTGATTGCTGTGATGGAAAGAAACCTTATACTTGGTTCATTTTCATGCACGGAATGCTTTACTAGTCGCATTAATCTTACAAATACAATCAAAAAGCTATCTCTCCCAAGACATAACCATTCATGTGCTTGCTTTTGATAACGATATGTGTTTGCTCAGGCGACACACATGAGAACCAGATAATTTAGATTACTTTCTTTCCTTTTTATTGTTCCCTCTTTGGAAATTTTGCTTGAACAACTTAATGGATTTGTATGATTCTTCACCATAACAGTCAGCTATCTCTTTTTTTCTTCCCCTTTCAGTCTGATGTATTATAGCAGTTAATCGTCTTCTTTTATTGAGCCCGACAGAACCGACATTATTCAGATGTAGGGGTTACAAGCACATATTAAATTATTTAGTATTTTTCAATTGTCGCTACTGCTCCCTCCTCTGCTTTAATAACAAAATACTGTTGTGACTTGGGCTTTATTATCTGCCAAGAAGTTGCCTCAACAATTTAATTGTCACAGAATGTTCTTGCTTTGGCTAAATATTTAATTGTTTTTTTTGTTGACGCGTTTGAATTGAAAGAATAGCATGTTGGCTTATACACCTAATTTCTTTTTTTACCAACAGATCTTCCGCCTCCGGCAACCAGAGAGCGCCCCCCAGGTTGTAAGACGGTGTTTGTCGGCGGCCTGCCCGAGAACGCCAACGAACAGCTTATCATGGAAGTCTTCGGGCAGTGTGGCGATATCACGGCTATTCGCAAAAGCAAGAAGAACTTCTGTCATATTCGATTTGCCGAAGAGTTCACGGTAGACAAGGCTCTCTTCCTGTCAGGTAAGGAACATTCTTGTTTTAATACTCTCTTATATGGGGCTGTTATTCCTTCACCCATTGACGCAAACTTGGCCCAACTTTTTGAAAATTGGTAGTGACACCTAGATAGTGGACACTTAAACCCAGAACATCCTGGGAAGGAGGGAGACAGGGAAATTGAATAAAACATGGTTTCATGGCACTTGAGTCTAGTTAGGGTGTTTTTTTCTCATTTTACAAACATGCATGGTTGTTCACTCAATTGCCCTTGGGTTGAACGTGTGTGTGATTATCATTTGTCTAATGTGATCTGCAATTGGCTGGCAACCAATCTACGGTGTCCCTCTCCAGACCACAGTCAGGAAGTTTAGTCTCCAGCTCATTCTTTAATAATAAGCACCATAGAAAATAGGCCTTATTCATGGCTTAATCCAAATAATTTTTCAACGTCAATGAACTCTTTGATAATTGAAAACTCACAATAGTTTTAGCTTGTGGGTCAATGTGAACGACAACAATGCCCTGCATTATTAACTGTGACTAAGATAATGATTTAGCAGCTGGGTCATAAACAGCCTATTTGCCGCAATGCTGAGTCACACCTGGCTTTGCACAGCGAACGGTAATCGAGTATTGTTGTAGCCCGTGCCATCTGTCTTGCAAAACTATTGGGTGGGATTCGTGGAGCATTAACTTTAGGGAGCTGAAATTATTAAAAATGGATCACCCAAGGGAGTTTTATTTAATTTTTTAGACAAACCAAGTAAAGCTCCTAATTGGATAGCTGGAATGGCGAAAAAATGCAATTGGGAATTACCAAAATAGACCGTTCAAATTCTTAACAAATCACACACTTTGAGCTTGAAACGCTATATAATATTATTGTTTCATATATACATCTTTCAGCATTACCCATAACACGACACCAGTCACTATTTTCTTGTTAGCTTGGATTTTGGCACGTTCTTGTGTCACGTATCTCAAACAGATGCCGTTTTAGATGCACAATGTGTAATTTTCTTTGTTGTATTTTCATCTTGACTGTAAATTGGCATGGAATTAAACAGTCATTTAATCATAAACACGGGCGCTGTCTTATGTGCAATGCCAATCGCCATGTTTAATGCGCCAAAACAGAGCCTCCCTATATATGCATTAATTACATTTCCCATTTGGTGTTTGTGAAGTTAAAGGAAGGTGTTTATTTTTCTAGTCGGGTTCAATACAGTTCGACTCAAGTGAGCAGGAGATCTGTAGCATGGTTGAGGGTGTGGTTATGTAACGAACTGACTGAGGGTTTGTAGTGTTGTTGTGGATCTGCAGATCATGTATTAGCCAGTAGTTTGGAAACACGTACACACATATTCCATAGACCCTAGCCTTCACACTCTGAGATTTCACCACATGAAATATTGAAGTGGTGCTCGATTGCACGTCAGAACCGACTTGGAGCCCTCGGACTCGGGCTCATTTCTTTTCCTGTTTGCACAATCCCCATGCCCATTACAAACCTCTCTCACCACCACCTCTACCGTCACTTGTGATGAGTGAGTAAAGAGTGAGTCACACACACTGGACACCGCCGCACTGTTGAGTTGTAGGGTAGCTCGACAAAAATACACTCTGTGTCATTTTGTAAAGGAGTCATTCACAAAATGAACCTTTAAATCTACTTGTTAGTTTCCATGAAAAGGAAAATGACTGTAAATGAGTAGTTCATTTAGAGTAGTTGGACCACAAACATGCACCTTTTTGGGAGAGTCCTCTATAAACAAATGCCCAATGTCAAGTGCAATATAACTAGCGTTGAGTATAACTCTCCTTACTCCTCCTGCACTCCAGTATGTAGTGATACCTTTTTATATCGTTTTAACCCATTTGTATCCCCCTTCTACAGACTCAATTTACCAAAAAACACTCTTGATACTCCATACTCCTATACAACCACTGCGTACCTGCTTACAAGGTCTACTCTGTACACCATATAGAAACAAAAGAAGCCATCAAGCAGAAAGGATGGCGACTAATGGAATTAATCAATAGTATCATATGTCCCAAACACAATTAGGGAAGATGATCTGAGGTGTATTGCATGTGGAGGAAGGTACGAGAGATGGCGAGTAAGTCTCTTAAGGCCTCTTTCATGTCTCCTTTTCCATCTTACGACTTTGTGGAATGATATTGCCGCAATGAGGAGCTGTCCGGTTCAAGATTCATATATTTGTGAATTATATGTAGGATGCAAGTCTGAATGCATGGCACTCGCTGTCCAAACCGAGGCTTCTGTCACTATCGATGTAACAATGACAGTGTCATTTTCTATCCAATTCGATTTTAGACACCCCCGCTCAACGCCGGTACTTTTCCTGCTCACAATCTTTGAGCAAATTTCCATTGTGTTCTGTAGATTACCTTGTGGTCTTTTCTGCTGTCTTTTCAAGGCTATCGTATCCGTTTGGGATCCAGCACGGATAAAAAAGACACTGGCCGCCTGCACGTGGACTTCGCCCAGGCCCGGGACGACCTCTACGAGTGGGAGTGTCGCCAGCGCATGATGGCCAGAGAGGAGCGACACCGGCGCAAGATGGAGGAGGATCGCTTCCGACCGCCCTCACCTCCTCCCATCGTGCACTTCTCAGAACATGAGTGCAGCCAGCTGGGCGATAAGATTAAAGGTTAAGTATCATATAAAATAAAAGAAAATTCCACAAACGTCGTTTTATCAAAACAAAATTCAAAAGCTATTTGAGAGGGAACGCTATATAAGTCTGCACACCCTCTACTGACCAAGCTCTGGCCGTGTTCAGACTCAAATAAACACATTCCCTTGAAAAAAAACTCCAAATTGTAATAGATTTTTTTAAATGATCCCCTCTGGAAGATCCTATCCTGAAAGGTGAAATCCATCAAGTTGGATCACGGACTAAGAGAATCCCTTTCAAGCCTGTCTCCTCCTCTTTGCACTCTCTTGAAGTGTCCTCTCTGTGTTTCAGGCTGAACAAACTTGTTTCACAAATGAGGGCCGACACGTTCAGCTCTCTTTCAGTACTAGGATACCTGATAACACAACACCCTTTTACTTGAAAGGTGCTCTCCATCATCGTGTCTTTCTTGGCTCTCAACTCTCGACCCAGGGCAAGGATTTATTTTTAATCGCTTGGCACCGGCTCTTGAAATGAAGCGTTCCCCGAGTTAGGCGGGCGAGCGCTCGCCAGGGGAATCCCTTTTTTCCCTCTTCTCCCAAAGAACAATCCCCGCTATTGATAGCAACAGGCTCACAAAGGCACTTTACAACTTGACAGTCTATAGATGAGCTCACCCCATCCTTTTTCGCTGTTTGTCTGTGTAAGGTCATTTGTCATGCGTGTGTTTTTGCTTTCATCCCCTTGGCTAGATTTCCACTCTCTTACCTTTTGGTTTTGGTTTAATTCTTCATCTTTTTCCTCCAGCCTTCCCCTCGCTCTTGTTGTCGCCGACAGCTGCAGAATTTCATCAAACTTGTTGGCCTGTATCAGAGCCAAGAACTCAGTTGATTGATTTTCTTTTTTAAGCGCAATAACTTTGACATAGGGAAGGTCGCCCGGCAGGTTTGTTTCATATTTCCTGTCGGTGCTCTTCAAACCCGCAGGGGTGTTTTGTTTCGTATTCAAGTAAGAACTGTATTGACTTTAAAGGTCAGCTTCCCCAGTAGGGCCCTTGTTAATTTCATTTTTTTATTTGTTTTTGTTTTAATGTTCTGTCTAATGGAGGTTTGGCAAGAAAAATGCTTCTCAGGTGAGCAGTGAAGACTTTTGTCATCTAATTACACCCGATTGCCTTGTCTATTACCAGATGATAGTAAGTTTGCCGAGGCGGTGCGGGTGCTGCTGACGTGGCTGGAGCGAGGCGAGGTCAACCGCCGCAACGCCAACAACTTTTACTCCATGATCCAGTCGTCCAACAGCCACATCCGCCGCCTGATGACAGAGAAGAGTCAACATGAAAAAGAAATGGAGGAAGCCAAGGACAAATTCAAGACGGCGCTGTCCGGCATATTGGCTCAGTGTGAGTGACAAACCCTTTTTGAATGATAGAAATTATTATATGTACTGCATACGGAAAAGGATTGACTAAGTTCAGTCTCTTTCTTGGTTTCCAATTTGATGTATGCGTTTGGGACAAGAGAGGCTTACATAAGGGAAGGGCATATTGGTTTAAATTTTTTTAAAAGCTTACTTGATTAAGAGGCATTTCTATCTGAAGCGCTGGATGCTGGAATAGAAGTAAGTCATTTTATTTGTGTCATTACTTGTTGTTGGGAGACGGTGACTCGACGACGGTAAGTTTGACCATCAGCAGGTAACAGCGAGCATTCTTTACAAGGATCCCAAATGCTTTTCATTTTTGGTTGACTTTAGTTTTCGCTGCATCACTTTTGAATTGACACTTTTGCCTTTAAAAGGCCTTTCCCCAAGTAGTTTCATAGCTTCTATTTTACTCCGTACAGTCTGTTTTTTTTATCTTTAGAGCTTGTTGTTTCCCGGTGTTTCCCGTGGTAACATAAATATTTTCCCCGACCGTGCTGTTGTAATGTTGTGCACTTAAACATTTACTAGATGGCCCAAAGTGTCCAGTGGTTTTGTATTACCTATATACTGTCTTTTTCTGAAGGATTGTAAAAGCCCTCCCGTAGATTCAGTTTTTTATTCAATATGTTCAGAGATACTATGGACTGGAAAACCAAATTAGCAATACTTACCAGAAAAAATAATTTCCGATTCCCATCCAGTATTAATAAGTCACATATGACATTCAGAGGACTCATTCCACCATGTTTTGATTTTTACCTTCCTTTTTTTTCTTGTATTTCTAACACATTCCCCCACACAATTATTAAAATTTTTTTTACTCAGTTTTAAACTTGACTTTCGCTTAGTACAAATTTAAATGCTAATTTAGTTTCATAGCATTCCAAAAACACATTTGTCCAAATAAAGATTGTAAGGGCGTACAAAACTCCATCTGCTCTAAATTTTTTTAATTACTTCACACAGAGCTGGTATTTGCAGCAGGGCACTAGAGCTCGTTGTTATTGTAGGTTATACAATTTGTGGTAATGAACAAGCTATGAAATGACAATTAAAAAGTCTCCAAAGCAACGTGTGTTTCCTAGAAGATAAATAGTCCTAATCAGCACGAGCTGAAAGAGTCTAACGGCCTTTCACTGGACTTGCATGAGAGGGTGAGCACACACCCACTCCTTCCGCCTTCAATATCGATCACTTCCATCAAACTCCAGAGTGCACGGGACGATGTAATTGATTTCTCTCTCGCTACTCGACGTGCACACGGGCTTCTGATCTGGTGGTCTTTTTGACTTCCCTATTGTATGCATCAGGATCTGTGGGATCCCTAGACCACCCGACGTGACAGCAAATTGTGTCGGGTTTTTTTTGTCATCTTCTCTGGTGTAGTGTAATTTAAAATCTTAGACCTGAAAGTTTCAATCTTGAATAATTCCATCATCCGATGCTATTTTAGCCACACATTTTTGATGTTCAGATTGGGGTTGTGGCTTAAAACACACATACTTATTGGACTCATTGATGTTTCCCAATTGTCCTCAAGTTCATTTGGATTTTCTAGTTAAACCAGATCCATCTACCGTAATTTACTGAGAATTACGGTAACCATCCAAATATAAAGTTAGGGGAAATTATTGATTGTCCCGATCCAGTTACCCATGTAGAATGTATCAAAATGTGCACAACAACCACAGGTGAGAAGACCAAATGCTTATACACACACTAACACATACACTCAGTCAGTTTTTAAGACCCCTATAGTTGACTCCACTCTCTCGCTCCTCTGCTCCCTCCCACCTTTCTCTCTGTCTCTCTCTCTCTGATCTCTGGATGGTCTCCGCTATCCTATCCCCCCCCCCCCCAACCCTCCTCTGCATCCCACCGCAGTTGAGCAGATTGTGTCTGTATTCCAAGCCGCTTCCAAACAAAAGGCATGGGACCATTTCTCCAAAGCGCAGCGCAAGAACCTGGACGTGTGGCGCAAGCAAGCCGAGGTTGGTGCCACATATATCATTTTATTTTTATGTATTTTTTTTTTACCGAACTGATGCAATTACTCTTCCTCATGTGCCGGAAAGATGTTTATTTTTTTTCTTGAATTGATTGTTAAATCAAGCATGACTGAAATCAGACAGGTGAGCTTTAAAGACTCCATTTGACAGTAAGTACTGGAAAAAGGCCGAGATGTCCTAGAACACTTGAGGTTTCATCACTTGCCTCCCTCCCCTATGAAGTGAACAAGTGACTAGCTGTACTCCAAAAGTGAGGTAATAAAACTTTTATTTGTTAAACTTTTTTTTTTCAGCGAATCATTTGTAGCATGACTGGATGCGGTTGCCAAATAGATAGACTAAGATCATTTCTAGCTCATTTTTTAATGGTAGTATCCGGATTTTGGTGCAGCCTGGACCTTGTAAGTTCAAATCGGTTTGGTAAGTCTTTACCTCATACATTTATTTATTGATTTAAAAATTCTCCAATTAGGGTTGTTTGGGATATATGATATGCGCTTGGGAAAAAAAAGGGCCTCAGTCACTTTTAAATATTTATTGAGAAGGGTGAATAGTTAAATACAAACAAGAACAGATGCGAGAAGCAGCTGTAGGCCTCGACTCACATCCAGCTGTTCACACGCAGACTTAATCCAACGGAATCAGATAATCGGTGTTTTAACAAAACGCCCTTTAAAGACAGACAGTCCAACCATTTTATGTCCAGATCATGTTTTTGTTTTTAATACAGATCTATTTTAATGGAGGGGGATAGATTAAATTTTACTGGCTTTCCATGGAGACTTGATTTGTTTTGTTTTGTTTTTGAAAGGAAATTATTCACAAGTACAAATGGTTTCACTGAAGCCAGATGCGGTTCCACCAGTGTTGCTTGTCACTTTTGCAGCCGACATTCCGTCACATATAAAATAAAAGGCGAGAAAATGACAGGCCACTTCCTGCTAAACGATGCAAGTTGGCGTTGTGGAAGCGTTTTGCGGGCGCTCCACAGCCAAATACTCACAAAGGGACAGACGGACTTGGCGTTTGACTGGTTTAATACATTCCGTGTCGAGAACACAGCGGCAAGGCAAGGTGAGTCAGCTGATCGTCACGCAAGTGGCCATTTTGTGGCCTTGAAAGCTGCGCTCCGTCCTCTCGGGCACAGTCAAGACTACAACTTGCCTTCCTCAGCTAGCTTTTTTTGCGGGTATGCGTGTACACAGCAGATGGTTGTGTGTGTCTGCAGGTGTTTGTGCGTGACCTCTGCCATCAGGCTCCGTCTGAAAAATGTCAGCTCACAGATGGCTCCAAGTTTATTTACTCTCAGGCACTTTGTTTTTAAGCCTCATCTGGCACTTTGGGAGAAGAGTTTTTTTCCAGTCTGTTGATTTTACGATGATGACTGCATTTGCTTTTATTATTAACCCTTGATAGAGGTTTGCTTGAGCTATACCGTAGATTGATACGCATAGCTAGGCCATGACCAATCATCCATTTCCCTGAGGCCACACCTCATCTGACTTTATGACAGCGGTATTAAAACTTAAAGCATCCTCTTGTTGCTCTCTTTTGAACAGAAAGAAGAGCAAGTGAATTGTACAAATGTGTACATTTGTGTCTGATTGTTGAGGGCATAGGATCAGTTCCCTCGCCTGTGTTGAAGATAGCTCCTTAACGGAGGGCCGTTTATCGCCACAGTTCACTGCCATTGCTCGTCATGTCACGACCCTCTAATAGCACCTTTAAGCTAGTGGGACAGGGATCGTGTCACCTTGTGTTTTGTTATTGTTTTTCAGTCATAGATGCACGTTCCCCACCGAGCAGAAGTGGAGAGCCAATGGTCCCAACATTTTAATCCAATTGCCTTGCGATTCTGTGAACAGAAATTTAATACTGTGGTGCTTAAACACAGCAAGTTGATTGCTATTGCTGCCATTGACTGGTTTTTGAATAAAACTGGTGCTGCTGACATGATAGGATAGAGACATTGAATTTTCTGACTATGCATAAAATAATATCAGTGATCCAAAATGAGCATGGTCCCTGGCAGTTTTCTGCAGAGCGGAAATAGAGTCAGCCTTTGCCATCATCACTTCTTTCCCCTGTAATGGCAGCGCTGCCAAAGCGAGACTTGACGCCGCCGTTTTTTTTGTTTTCCAGGAGATTCGAAACATGCACAACGAGCAGCTGATGGACATCCGGCGCGAGGAGGAAATGGAGATGTCCGACGACGACATGGAGGAGTCGCCAGAAAGCAAAGATTCAGAGGATTCAGGTGAACCTTTCACTGAACTCATGTGAACATTGGTCTGGATGAGTTCCATTTTTAAACTACGTTGCTAGCCAAAGCAGCAGCACCTGAGAAACCGTGTCTCTTCACTTGATTGGATTTCAGAATAGAACGAGGAGACTGTTTCTAAAGTCACTAAAATGGAACTGTGCCGCCAAACCTACCGGCCAAACCACAGTTTTCACTTCCTTCTGGCCTCATCGTTGTCCTGATTTTTCCATTTTGTGATCGTGTTGCTAGGCTAATTAACATGGTGGTTGCTACACTGTTTCATCCATTATGCAACACTTTTTTTCCTACTCCCCCCACAAACATGCTTCCTTTAACCCAAATTTGTCTCCTATCGCAGCTTTCCGGGCAACAAACTAGTTAGGCTTGCAAAATGTGTTACCAGTTTCATTTAATTATTTAATACTGTGGTTTCTTTACAAACCATTTCCAAGTTTTTCATTGCTTGCCATTAACAACGTTCACCGTCCAATCCTTTTTCACTGAGGGAGGCTATCGATCGCTGCCGGCCTCTCCCAGTCAAAATGGATTGCCTAGCCGCACCTCTTGGTCCCACTTGTTTACACCTGCGTTCACTTTCAGGCATGAAAAAAAATGTGGGCTTTCTATATGGTATGTCCTCTGCAACTCCTTCCTGCAACGTAATGGTCATTAGTTCTTTTGCCTACTGATTTGACAGCACTTGTCAGTCTGGCTAGAATCCGTGAGCTCACTAGTCAACTTTCCACCCTTGACCTTTAAACAAGCCTTCTCGTTAGGCCTCGATCAATGATGCGTCAGACCCGAGAATAAAAAAAAAAAAAAAAGAGAAAGATTGTGCCGTCTGTGCGTGTAGCGTGATTTCCCTCCATCACGGATGCCTGCGAATCCGTAAGGCCCAGCGGTTAAATATCAAACGGGCCAAATCCTATCACGTGTTTGACACCTCCGATCAATACTCCTCACCTCCAAACCTGCCAGAACACAACAGTCGTCCTCAGTGAATGTTTGTTAACAGTGCGCTAAGCAAAATTCATAAATACGCACGGCAAAGCTTGCACTTTTACTCTCACGGTGGCTCTTATCTCCCCTCAGCATGTTGCACTACTTTACCCAAAGAGCTTTGCGCCCCTTCTTCCAGTTGACTTCCCCAGAGATGGGCGCACAATAACAAGTCTTTTGGCTCTGTGCAATAGGTCAGGTCATATGTCCAGGGGAGATCTGGCGGACAAAACGCTCTGGGATTATCCCGTCTTTTCAGAAGGCGCTGATCTGCTGTTGATCATGGGTTGTGAGGGATATTGAATTAATGGTGTCTGGGATAGACTCTAGCTCACTGTGTCTTCTTTAAAAGCAAAGAAATGTACACTAGAAAGATGGTTTTTGCATAACTGTTATGAAAACATTGTGCAGATGTTCACAAAAGGGAACTTAATTGTTTCCTAATAGTTGTCTGGCGACCAGGCATTCTTAGGTATACAGCAATCCTTTGAATATTGCGATTAATGTAGACCATACATGGCCACGATAATCGAAAAATCGCAAAGTAGGATCACTTCTATTAGAACTTTTTTTTCTGTATATAAAAATGACAATGTTGAGCTTGACCACATTTTGAATACTTTGAAATTTGACCGTTTGTATTTTTCGTATTTTTCCGTTCACAGGTGTGCTGCAAGCCGAGGCCTTGAAGGAGGAGAACGACTCGCTGCGCTGTCAGCTGGACGCCTACCGTAACGAGGTGGAGCTACTCAAGCAGGAGCAGGGCAAGAATCAACCAATCAGGAGCGAGGAAGACAGCACGCACACTCAACAGCTCAGCTTCTTGCAGCAGGCGCTGCAAGGCATGCAGAAGGTAAAACCCACGCACGTTATGAAGATGTTAAGGTGTCAGGCAGGTTACGCTATGCACCGCTTTCCATAAAAACTAACGTATAGGAAGAGGTCTATGACGACAGACATCTGAAATGTCATTTGAAAGCTTTGTATCGTTCTGAACATATACAGTATATATCGTCATAATGTAAAGCACTGGGTCAGTTTGTCAGCTCTAATTGGCTCCAATTCACACATTTGCAAACCTATTTTGTGGTGGTGTTAAAAATGAGAGAAGAAAAGGCAAAAAGGCACATTATTTCATTGACGCGTCTTTTTGACTATTCAATTTAGACTCCTAATATGCTTCTTTTGAAACGATGCCAAAATGGACACAAGGAAGCGCAGCCCAGGCAAGATAATTACTACTTAATGGGGGCGATATTGAATTAATTTGAAACCACATTGTTATGGCATTGAAAGAATACCCTCAAAAGAACATCACAGGGAATATTCTAAAGCACTAGACCTTCTTATTTCTTCATCAATTGCATCTCCCATCACTGGTTTCTTAGTCTCACTGTGTTATGCCTTAAAAGCAGACACTCCATTCATGTCCTGCTGCTCATGTCCGCTCGCAGTGTAGGCAATTACCTTTTACATTGTGCAGGTGAATGGATTAATAAATGAATTAGAAGGCTGCAAAATGGTCTCCCTCGCCAGGGTGTCCACGTGCCGACTAGACTCATCTCGCTCACGTTCCTCCTGGTGAATTAGCGAGCGTACAAGAGTCTAACAAAGACCCCCCACCACATTAAACTGTTTTCAGAAACGTCTGCTCACCACAGGGGGGCCCTTTATTCTTCCGATTAGAATATTTGTTCACGATCAGGGAGGAGAAATCACTTTTTGTTTTCAATTTTCCCATGTTGCTGTAACATACTCTCAGGTTGCTCTTCAAACACATTTTGCTTCACTTTGGTTTCAAATGGAAAATATTTGTTTTGCAAATTTCCACATTGTTTCTCTTATTGTTCTCATCGCAGCAACTCCTGAAGATGCGTGATGAGTTGAAGCAACGGGAGTGCGAGTTGGAGAAAAGTCTGGAGGAGCGGCAGGCGCTCAAAAATCAAGTCCACACACTGAAAGAAGGACTGCAAAACCTACAGAAGACACAGGTAACACAAACACAGTCCAAAACTATATTTCCCTTTTGTATTCCCAACTACATGTAGAATGCGTTTGTAATAATCACCTTTAAAACATAATGTACCTGTTTCATTTGAATGAACTCACACTGACAGCATCATTTGTTGTTAAAATTAAAAAAGAAAAATCTTTTGTGTGCTGCACGACTGAAGCAAGCCCAGCAAGAGTGGCCATTTGCCGCTTGAGTCTTCTAATGTTCTTGTTTCCCTCCCAACGAGCTTGACTTGGACTTTTTTTTCTTCTTTTTCTTTTCAAAGACGCTCTATAATGGGACGTCATTTTCCCGCACTTTGCTACCAAATGAGCCGATTCATTTGGCCACATCGCATCGAGCACGTAGCTCACGTAACCAAGCGACTGTGCCATATTGAAATCCTTGTGGCCTTTTTCAACTGCTTTATTTATCCTTTTGAGCTGTTTCCTCTCCCAAAAATGCACTAAATTGAATGTCCGAATTTAGAGACCAAGGACATTTTCTGTCTACTTTCATGTATTTCATTATAGCTACATTCGGAAATGTTACACCAAAACGTGAGAGGCTTAAATGTTCTTTTCACCCATTTTGGGGCATTCTGGAATGTATCACTCAAACAAAAGGGGCTGTTGTCTGTCAAAGTTAAGATGAAATGCAAAGTAATCTTAAATTCTATCATCAGGCTGATCGTTATGTCACAAGACTTGTGCTGTTTAAACTTTCCATCTTTCACGTCATGATTATTCATCTGGAGCTCGCCATTGTTACTGGAGCGCCCGTCCTTCGGACGTGTTTATCATCCAAAGGGCTTGATATCGATCAGCCAGGGCCCGCATCGTCAGTAGAGGATGAAGCTCAATATTTTGTCCATCGATTTCAGGTGCTGCCGGCTCATATTCCCAATGTTGCCCGCTCGCTAATGCGGGCAAGAGGAATGGACTTTGTTAAAAGCGAGCCCAAGGACTGATATTATTACAGTCCATGTTTGGAAGCATACATCCACTTAGAGATGGATTTGAGCAAGTCTCCTTCTTCCAATCCTGCCTAGTGACAGACATGTCAATAGTGCATTAACGTCAATGGCTTTTATAATAAATGCAGCGCAGAGGGAGAAATATGCTAATTAAATTCCAGCGTGGAGGCAAACATGAATTGTCAGAGGCACCCTCATTAATGGGAGACAGAAAAATCCATTTCTGGGTGTGCGTCTCCCTCAAGATTAGCCACACTCATCGGGTGATTTGTCACGTTGACGAGATCTCTTCCAGCAATCGACTGACCGACTCCCACTCGCTTGCTATTCCCGCCAGTAATCATGGCGTAAGCATGCGTTAGCGCTTTCATATCATACTGCCGACCCGCTTCCATTGGGTTAACCGAGACTATTTGACCTCCAAGCGTAGGTATTCAACACCAAGAGGTTGGATACAGTCAGACTGAATAGGAAAAGCTATATTTTTTGCCATTTTATATGATAGTTTGTCTTTTTTTCATCTTTTATGTCCTACCTGCTATGCATGTACATGTGCAAACACTAGAGTACCCAGGGAATAACCACACAGACACACGGAGAACCTTAAAATTCAACACAAGAAAGGCCATAATTGAACACTTGATCTTCAAACCCGTGAGGTACAGTGCTAAGCAGCGATGTGCCGTGCAACAGATAATAACAAAATAACCATCCTTTATTTGTCCAATCCTGCCTGTCACGCTGAAAGAAATCCACAATCAACCAACGACCTATCTTATCTATATTTAGAACATTAGGTGGAAAGCTTTCTCATCAAAAGAGAAGCACTCTACCCTCCAATAAGCTCTCACGTTTTCCTCCAAGCCTATTATGGATCCCTGGAAATACTCAGGCACTCTGAACAGTCCTCATCACTATTTCCTGTTTCTTGTGTTACAGTCGGAACGAGCCATAGTCGACGACAGAGGCAGTGAGGAGGCAGCTAATCTAACCAATGTAGGTGGCAGCCTTACTTCCTTCATTCCCCTTGTGTGACATTGACACATCATTCCTACTAGCTCAACATTAGCCACAAAAATCTTACTCGTGTGTGTGTGTGTGTGTGTGTGTGTGTGTGTGTGTGTGTGTGTGTGTGTGTGTGTGTGTGTGTGTGTGTGTGTGGGTGGGTGGGTGGGTGGGCTGGTGGGTGGGTGCCTGACTGTGTGTGGTAGCGAAGGGAGGGGAGTCGAGACGACGCGATATTACGTAGGACGCTAAACAATATTTTAGAATTTACCTTGCCAGGATGTGACGTTTTATATTTTTTATATTGCTTATTTATGTTTTTTCTTACTGGGAAAACACACTTTGTGGAGTTGCACCACCAATTTCGTTATACGCAGCTTTGTATAATGGCAATCAAGGCTTTTTGATTAGATTTTTGATTTGACATAAACATTATTCCACCTGTCACTGCACCCGAACAAACGGTTTGATCATTCTTTCAAAGTATAGTACTTTGCCTGTGTGTCGCTCCGGGCAAAGTACTGCCTCATCCCCCTGGTTGATATCTCCATGTATGATGTTTTTTTTTGTTTTGCCTCCATTTATCATGCTGATTGGCTCTTTTTGTTTTGCTCTAATCCTCTTGGCTTATTTATCTCATAAGAAAATAGTATCCGAAATGCAGCATACTTTATTTCATTTAAAGCAGTTCCCCGGCGTCTCAATAACATCTTCCCGATCTGGTCAAGTCTAAATACCGCAAAGGTCAGTCCTGAAATGTGACTTTCGTTGTCAAGACGACCAGGGGAGGAGCCTAAGGCGCTGTGCCTCCGCAGGCACAATTGCATAATTTTACATAATATGGTGTATTTCAAATGTGGGTTTTTGTGCTGGTGTGTATACAGGAAAGTACGACAGCGTCTTGCAATCAGGAGAGGGAAGGTCCACCACAGAGAAGGTCACACAGTCCCGTCCACTCAGAGAGAGAAGCTCTGCTCGTGGGTAAGAACCAAGAGTCAATCTTATAATTGGGTTGTCTGACGTGACCCCAGTGTCAGAGTTTAACTAAAAGTATTGTGTTTAGCATTTTATAGTGAAAAATGCAATGATACATTTAAAATACTTTTAAAAATATATCTATTACATGCGGCCTTTAAAATAACAATTTTTGCTCATTAAGAGAAGAAAATATAACCCATGAAGACCTGTCATTCTGATATATGCACATCACATTTGGTCATTCATTCATTTACCCTCACGAGGGTGCAAGGGTGCTGGAGCCTATGCCGGCTAACTTTGAAACACCCCTAAAAGGTACCAAAACAAGTATGATAAATGGATTTAACATTATATTTTCCCTTTTTTAAAAGATATATATCATTGGAGTGCTTGAAGTTGACCTTGGAGTAGACTTGAAAAGCAGGTTTTTAGCTGTAAATCATACCGTCATTCATTCATTTTCCTTTGAAAGCCCAGTTGAATGCGCCGAGATCGTCTGAGTAACATCAATGTCTGTGTTCCCACTTGTTTGCTGGTCACAGCACATTGCTCCTGCTCAGCTATTGGCTCCAAGGGACGCTAAGTGTTTTCCTCGAGAGAGAGCGAAAAAGCCTCAAGCAATGACGGCAGCCTTGGTAGCCACCATCAGGGTCGATCTCTGGGTGCTGTGCAGGTGCTTGGTATAAGCAGAACGGGTGTATCATAGCCCTCCGGGGGCCAGTATGTGAGCAGAAAGCAGATGGTTACTTTCACTTGGGGGAGAGGTTGTCTTTGACGAGGCCTTGACTAAAAAGAAGTTAAAAAGAAACATTGTTAATACTCGCTCTAAACGGAACTTCAACTGGAGATGAAGTGGTGCCGCCTTATTACATACAACATACTGTATGAGGCCTTTTATCATTCGTATTAATGCACAATCTTTCGTGTCTTCCCTTTAGGGATCATCTCCACTTTCCTGCATGTGCATCCCTTTGGAGCTAGCATCGAGTACATCTGTTCCTACCTGCAGCGCCTCGATGCCAAGGTACCGTTTCATCTCGTCGCTTTAACACTTTAGACGTTCACAAACTGAGCGCAAAAAGGCAAGAAAACCTCAGCTAAAATTGTGTTGGATGACTGCTTTAAAAACATTTTTTACAAAATAAAAACAAGGGATTGAAAAGCCTAGATACCACAAGACAATACCCCCAAAATTGTTAACCTTCAAACGTAGGTTAGTTGACAAAAACACATGATCAGAGACGAGGTACACCTTTATGTTGTGATGGTGCTGAATTGAAGTCGAATTGACTAAGTCACAAAGCCAAAAGGCTTATTGATCTCCTTAAGAAAGCATATGCCCGATGCTGCTTACCTCTTCAGTGAACTGCTCATTAGGAAACGTCTTATAATTGCTTGTGTAAAACACTCAATGTTTCCAACGTGGTCGCTCTCTCTGAATAGATATTTATAGGAAGAACTTAAAAGGGTAACTTTTTTGGGCACTTGGTTTCTGTTTCCTAGGCGGAAATGTCATGACGTGCATATCTCGCTCTTTCTGCCCGGTCGGTCCATATTTCCCGATGCCAGAACATATTAAAAACATATCCTTCGCCGGCCAAGGCGCCGCAAGCCGAACAGCCGCATCAATCAAATGTCTGCGTCTGGTCGACTAGTTTTATTTCCGTCTGCATGTGACGTTTTAAGACATGTTATTACTCTTGCACTTACACAGGCTGGTTTTCCAAATTCTCGCCTTCTGGATTCATGGATATGGTAGTACCCCTACTTAATGATGGCGTTTTTCTTTCATAATGCCTATAATTCAATTCACTTCTTTTTAAAATCCATATTAACCATTTAAAGTCCATTGAAATGATCAATATATCTAAGACGCGAATGGCAAGAAACATTGACGTTCAATTGATGAGTTCACATCAGTCCTTCCCTGCAACAGATTTTAAATTGTTTTTTAAAATGAAATCACTATTTGGATTGTTAGTCCAAAATAGGCCACATATGATAAAAAATATTGACCCAGTCGCTCCAAGAAATGTCCTTGTAGTCTACACCATTGTTACAAACGTCAAAGAAAGAGGAAAGATGTCACGACTTGTCGTGTTCGTCGCGACGCTGGCGCCCACGTATTTTCTGGTGCACAACACTCATTAGGGTAGCATGCACCCACATTTGTCAATATGCCAGGGCTGAACAACTCCTGCAAGGACCAATAGTAGAAGGTGGACAAAAAAAACAGAAGCTAGGTCCACACTGCTTATCTTGTGACACCAGACGCCATTATCGCATGTCACACCACAGCGAGTCGACACGCAACATTGGACGAGCAATCTCATTATCCAAATGATAGTATTGCGTTGTTTTATTTTGAAACACCGCTGTGTTTTGGTAGATCAACCCTACCGAGGTGGAGGCTCTCCTTTCCCGGTTGCCCTGTACCTTCAGGCAGGAGTTGACGGGCGTGGGGGCCAGTCTGGAGAAACGTTGGAACTTCTGCGGATTCCAAGGCATTAGGAGCACGTAAGGGCGGGCGCGGAGGGAACGCCCATCCCTCCACGGCTACCAAGACGCCGTCTCCACAGTTAGAGGAATGTTTACTTGACACGGCCGCGGCTCTCCGCGAGTCGAGGAAGACCATTCACTGGATTCGTATGTGAGCGACTCACGTCGGTCAGGCCTCAAAGCTTTCTGAGCCTTTGGGGTGGGAGGGAGCAGGACCTCACGGGGGGGCTATCATTTGCGGCGTCATCAGGGTTGAACTCTCAAAAACCTCTGAAATCCTGCGGCCTCCATCCCGCCCACCTCTTCTTTTCATTTGGTTTTACGTTGTCCTTCCGTGTTTGAACACAGATTCTAAAATGATGAAAAAAGATATCATATATTTCCTCATTTGATGTAAAGCCTGTGAAGAATCGCATAGAATTGTTGTTATACGCTGTACATGCTTGAATTGTATTTTTGATTATAAAAAGGGAATTTGAATAAGCCTCTGTTTTGGTGGTTTTTCACATTCAGTTTGATGGGTTTTCACTTTGTTTTAATTTTTTCCAGGAAGAATTACCATATTTTTCCGGCCCCAACTCTCACCTGAGTATAAGTCGCACCAGACGAAGCATGCCCGATAAAAGGGAACAAAAACATGTAGCCAGCCTAACTACAAAAAAAGTATCACCTACTTATTATAGGTCATATAACTCATCGATGAATATCATATAAAACTCCATTCTAATGAACTGCCTTATTACATTTGCGTAAAAGTTGCTGCTCCTATATACGTATAATACAAAAATACAAATTTGCCGAAACAGCTTTTGATTTCTGTCTTTTTTCTTCTGGCAGGCGTTACCCACAGTGAGTCACTCGAATGAGAGGTTTGACGCTATTTGTGTATTGTATTCATTACAAAGCATCACCAGTCGTGTGCGGGGCCCTAACGAGAGGCCGCGCGCCTTGCATCACCACCGCCGTCTCCCTGGCATAAACAAGCCCACTAATGGTGTCTTCTCGTTTGGGTTGACAGCCTACGAGCCAATTTAAAGCTTTTTTTTTTTAATGCCTATCGGTGTACACCAAAGCTCCGCATTCTATGGGAATGCAGCAAATAGACTAATTAAAATTCCCTGGAACGCTGCTCTCTTCTCAGGCCATTGATGTTTGTTCATTTAGAGCCATTAAAAAGGTGTCAAGCCGCAGACAGTGCATTCCAATGTCACCATGAAGGGCACCCGTGCACTTATTTCCCTTTTCCAAATGCACACTCTCTGTGCTGAAGATGACTTTAATTGGATGCACGGGGTTCCTTTGGGTGATTGTGTGATGCGGGAGATAGCCTTAATTACCTCCCCATCTCGTGCTGTGTCTCAACGCCATTCTCATCTACTTCATTATGACCGCCTTCCTTTGGCGGCCGAATAACCGGATGGCTTGTGACACCTAAAATTCCAACAACAACAACCATCACCACAGCGCAAATGACAAGGCAGGGCTAGAAATCCTGCAAAGCTGGCAAATGTACCCAGCTGTTCAAATAAAAACAGAACCCAACCACCCATGAAAAATAGCAAAAATGCTGATTGTAAAGCATACAGCGTAGGGGGGCGCATAGAATATTTGAAATTAGTAACCAAAAATTGTATTGAATTAGTTTAAAGAAGAAAGAAAAACATTCCAAACTTGTTATGCTTATTTTCCTGTGTGTCCTGTCTGAGTGATTGATTGCCCATTGTGTTCACCTTTCGTTTCTCCGTCCCTGGTGCATCCCCTGCTTACTTTCTCTTGTTACCCGGGTGTTTCTAATTGTAATCATCTGTCTGTCTATTCAAACCCCGTGTGCTTGTGAGTCCATGTCGGATGGTCTGCATTTTTTTTAATTTTTTTTTTGCATCATCCCAAGTTACCATGCCATGTTCCTCGTTTCCCTATGTCTTCCCGTCAGGTTTGTTTTTGTTATTCGAATGTAAGTCCTTATATTATTTTCTTGATACCCTTGCCACATTTTATTAGTTTTGTTAGCACACCCCTTATTCTTAATTGCTTCCCTACATTTGAATCCAACTACGTTTCCACAACCGAGCTAGTTGTAACACATTGGCTCTAATATCCATAAGAAAAAAATGCATTATGGTAAATGAAAAATTGGCAGAAGGAGACTAGTCATTAAAAAATTACTGCAATCAAGTGGAAACAGAAAACGTAAAATTTTCCCTCCTGTCATTCAAATATTACTTAGTGAAGAAATAGCACTTAGATAGCTACAATGTCTCTTCTTTTCTTAATGTTCTTTTCAAACTACTGATTGCAACTGTGAAAAAAGGACATGCTACTGAACAACCCCCAAAAAATGATGTGACACATTTTAATTGATTAAAGGGCAAACGGCAGCAATATAGAGGTTGTATAAGCTCAAGAGGGATGACACACAGGCAGGGTAAGTATGCATTATTCCAATGTATCAACTGCAAGCAAAAGTGGATTTAATTTGATTGTAAAGTAGAAAAGTCTGACATAGTAGACAGTACACTTGTATCCCATTTTTGCCAAAAGAACAAGGATGCTAAATGACAGGGTGGTGGGTCAACAGCTCCTCCTATTGCGTTTGACTTGAAACGCACATTATTTCGACCCTTTTCTTCTATCCTCAAAAATCCATATTTTATATTTCCATATTAATCTGTAATACATACTGAACAGAAAGGCCACATCTTTCTGCAATCATCCTTTATGGGAAAAATTCCATGAATACTCACACGATCCTGTCTCATATCTCAAAAACAGTATTGTATGATGATTTATGGATTTATTTATAATTTCTCTGACAGTAAAATGGGAAAAATATTCTTACTATCTAATCAAGGTAAAAAAAAGCCCTTCTAAAGACTGCATTTTTTTCATACTTTGTACTCTAGTGGTGATTATCACTTTGATTGTATGTGAATATTATGATTATAATTTAACGATGCACTGTTTTTAATATTTGATGGCGCCACATAAACAAGCTTGACGTACTATTGGTTAAATTATTGATAGTGTCATCACAAGAGATATCATTTTGAAATTCTCATTCACACAGCTGCTGCTATGGGATGCTGCATTCTTTCAGCTTCTAAGAAATTTTGAAAGGAGAAACATTCATCTTCCAGGAAAAAAGACGTAGTACCTGAAAACGTGGATATCACACAGACTAGTACTAATGGTGAGAGAGAAAAAAAACATCAGTGTTGCCATGGTGACGCTCGATTAAGGTGGAGTGATTCACATTGTTTGCTATTGTTACAGAAACCTGAATGTTCTTACAAAATCAGTCATTTATTCATCTTTTGTGCACTTATGCTCACGAGTGCCACATGTTTTAGGTACACAGAGGTCCACGATGGGCTGGAGAATTCCTGTCTTACCCGCTCTGCAGGTTCCATACCACACTTTGACACCTATGGTGAGAGTACTTCAATACTGCCATAGTAGTAGACACACAATTGGTGTGAGGGCTTTGGCTCTCCTGAGTTTGTAGAAAAAGTTAAGGTGCATCTCAGCGTTCGTGGCCATCAAATTGGTATTTTTGACTTCTGCCCCAGAACTTTGGCGCTCCTCGGCCTTTCCGCAGAGGCATGTACTTTCTCTTGTGTATCTACCGATCTGGACTACCAATAAGAGTGTAGCCAGCGGCATAGACAGTGTTGAGATTCCTCAATATGCAATGAGGCCAGGCAGGGAGAGAATTTTTTGAGGGAGCAGTTGGCTTGCTTGAAGCCACATGGAGGGAAAGCAACTCTCATGCTAATTAGGAACCCTCTGGCCATACTCTAATCACCCAGTTGGATCACTTTCACACTTGAACTGAATACTAGCATTACCATCACAGTTAATTGGTGGAATTGGTCAAAGTGGAGGCTTTGTATGACTCTGTGTTGTGTAAACATAGGTCCATGCTGGTATTTTTCTCCATTCTGTTGTTGCTAGAATTGCGGGCTATTTGGTGGAAACTAGGAAGATGACTATTTATTACCTCAGCAGGTAGAATAAACGGCAATTGACGGACATGAACTATACTGGGGATGAACAATACTTTTTGAAAATATAGACCCTACCATCATCACCACCTATGTTATCTACCCCAAGAAATAAGGTTTTCCTCATATAGTTTCAACTTTTGCATTGTCCTAAAATCTGAATCATTAGTTTTTATCATATATCAACATAACATATTGGAGATCTTGCATCCCCAAAAATTCAGGGGTGGGCAGATTGTCATTCCAACCTATAAAAAGAGGACAACATTTCATCAATCTGGTGTCCCACAAATGCAATCAATGTCAATAGAGATGACATGTTGGGTCATGTTGGTTATTATGTGTAGACTTTAATAGTATGGCTTACATGAGGGAAAAAATGTGATGTCCACATTTAGGGAAAGCAGGTTTCTATTTTTAATAAATGACCCAAAATAGTGATGTGTTTAATGCACAAAACAAATCCCCATGTTTCTAATGATATTTAGTCATGTTAAACTTCATCACTGAATATTTATACTGACCAATTTTGCTGTGAGTGAGCCAGTGGGAAGCCAATGGGATTGCAGAATGCTACTCATGATTACGTGCCCCTCCCCTTGTCGCGACCCCGCCCCCTCTGTCTACGGCGTCCACTTCCTCATTAGCGTGACGTCGAAGAGCCGTCAGCAATTGGCTGCAACTCTGTGACGTCGGCGTGATGTAGGGAATTCCTCTCCCCGCGGAGCTCCATGAGTCGGTGAAGCGCAGCTTTGGAATGAAGCAGCACGTACTCTAGCCACGTGAGCGGGGGAGGACAAGTTGACAATGTTTTCCGGGCCGCACTTCCATCCTCTGGTCGACGCCGCATCCGCAGCAGCCACCTTCTCTGACGCTACTACCTTCATCGAGCCGGGAGATGAGTTGCAGTGTGCTCCCTTGACGTCCCTCAGCCAAAAGCTAGTAAAACAGCAAACATGGTCATCTTCATCCGCATCTGCTGTCTGTAAATAATACATCTGAGAAGTCCGAGCGAGCATCCCGACATACACGTAAGTGTATAATGTTGTGTTGACATTTTCACTCCCATTCTCTAGGATCTTTCAAATGGAAAAAAAACACGCTTGTAAGGGTTAGCTCCTTCAATGTGGGACAAGGTCGAAGTGCTTTTTTTCTCAACTAACATCTTTCATTTCCACCAAAGTGAAAGAGGAAATGCATTTAAAAAAATCAAAAACAGGTTTCATCATAAAACGACTGAAGGCAAAGTTCTATCTGACCTTTTTGTACTCTTTGGCAATAGCCTACTAAATAATACATCATTCAGTGTCCAAACCGCTTATCACCACAGGGTCGGAGGGGGTGCCGGAGCCCATCCCAGCAAACTACAGGGGTCACCCTGCATCGGTAATACATATTTCCCCACAAAATGCCACTTAAGTCCTTAGTATCATCTATCCTTTTCCATATTGCTTTTCCTATTTGCCCAGCTAAATTGATGATGATGTTTGTGGGTGAAATCATAGTACATATATAAAAATACATACTGTTGAGATTAATAGGTACATTTAGAATGTCCTGTACCTTAACAGTGTTACCACACTGTCCAATTTATTTGTTTTGATGACCATATCATGAACTTTTCTTGTTATGGCGTAAACCTATCTGCATTTTCTGACTTGGTTTTGACACAGCAAAAAAACTGCCGCGTGAGCTGTGGGGCCCTCTCAATATCTTCAGATAACATTCTTGGATTTTAAAAATAGATTTTGAGAAAATGGTTCCCAAATGGCCAGCATTCACATGATAAAGAAAACACAAAGTGTTTATTTGTGAACTTCAGTCTCCCGTATGTATTAAAGTAGTTTTTTTTCTGTGTTTGTAATTGGTATTAAGATTTTCCACCTTCTAGTGTTATTAGAACATGGTAGGTAACTAATTTGCAGACTTGTGGGTTAGGTTGAACTCCTGAGAGTATGTGATGTGACCAAAAGACACTTTTGATTACAAAAAAAATGTAAGCATCAGTTGATTTAGAGCAGGGGTCGGGAACCTTTTTAAAAGAAAGAGCCATAAACAATTCATATTTTTTTAATTATCATCTTCATTATTTACTTGCAACAATATCCCCTAATTAAGGATTTCTGTTTTTCTTGACAGATGGTAATGAAATAATTTTAAAAAACTGTTTCTTTAGCCCAAAAATAAACATTTATACTTGTAATAGTACTTTTCCACATTACATTGGGATTTAAATTGTTCCGTCATTTAAGGTAAAAGCACACCATCTCTTATACAAGGAGCTCAGTTGTCTTCTATGATCTAATGTACCGTTCTCAGGACACCTTTAAATAGATAATGGCTTAAGTTTTGTGCCAAAGAGCCTTTGTGACCCTTGTGCAAGGTGATTCCTTAAAGTCTCCAGCCTGACTCAGCACAACATTACTCAAGGCTTACAAGGAAACGCTTTTTCTATTTCCTGCCGCTAAAAAATAAGTACGTGAACAAAAAAAAGACCAAACCTCCAACAAACAATTTATTTCACACTTCTCAAAGCTTTCATTACCGTTAAAAATAATGAGCTCTTTTAATTTGGAGGCAATCGGAATCAAGAGTTTTGACTGCCCTATAATTAGTTGCGTAATGATGCAAACCAATGCCAGAAAGTCACAACTTGAATCACACAAAATATAATCAGAAAGTCACAACAGGGTAATTTAGGGCTTCTCAAAAGGAACAAGACATTCTTTTAGAAAGTGACATGGAGATGTTTTGACTTTGCCTGTCACAACTTTCCTCTCTTTTCTTAGAATCAACCATGTTTCCCGATGCCCTGGAAGCGGCTGGGCGGATGGAGGGCCTGCCCATGGCCTCCCTCCAGCCATCGTCCGAGCTGGAGGAGGAGGAAGAAGAAGCTGAGGTGTTTGTGGAGAGGGGGCCAAAGAAACGAGGCCGCTATCGGCAAAGCATACAACTACTGAAGCCCTTTAGAATAACACACAAGTAAGTGGCATCATTACATCATATATCTGTCCTTATCCCATGTACTGTTTTGTTTTTACTTACTTAACTCATTTATTCAATAGAAATCAAATGCATTGAACATCTTTTTTTGCCAATGTCAGTGAATGCATTTTAATTGTAATGCTTTTACAAAAAGAAGTTAACCATAATGAATAATTAAGGTTAAGTGTATTCATACAGTCCTTAATCTTAAATGAGTGCAAAAGGCTCCACAGGCACACTGTCACAAAAATCAATGCTATAACCAAGTATTGAGCCCCTTTCCGCAGGAAAAAGACACTTTAAGGAACACAGATGGTGTCACAAATTGGACTTTCTACTTCAATTTAACTGTTATTTTAATGCAAACAGTTCGTAATTGAACAGGAATAACATTTTGATAGTCTCATGGGATGCACCTTTTTGGCACATTTAATCACATTTCAACTCACACCAACAATCTATTCTGGCTATCTATTCTGGCTAATTGCATATTGCAAGAAGCCACAGTAGCAAATAAAATCTTATCCCCAAGTCGCAGATAACATTCCATCTGAACGTTCTGTATATTTAACTAATCTCACCCTGAGTGGCTCTTTTGTGAGAGGAGCCTGCAAACCACTGCTCAATCTTTGCCTCAAACTCAAATGCTTTCTTCAAATGCCAATATAGGTCAAAACCCCCCCCCCCCCCCCCCCCCACACACATACACACACAGTGTTCCACGTGTTCATTTAAGTGTTTGACCCAGCGCCATTGGTTTTTTTTTTCTCCCAGACACCAGCACCCAGTGGACAATGCGGGTCTCTTCTCTTTTATGACCCTGCATTGGCTCTCGCCGCTGGCCCTAAGAGCCTATAAGACTTCCAACTTGTCCATAGACGACGTGTGGGGGCTGTCCTGCCATGAAGCGTCTGAAGTCAACTGCCAAAGGTGAGCACTGGCACGGAATATGAAATACTGACACAAGGGTGCGAAGCGAGAAATGCTCTGCAGGTAAACTCAAAGAGGGCTCACTGAAGAAAAGTTACACAATGACATAATCCTACAATTATATGTACGGTCCAAAGGAAAAAAACCCTGGTTAGCACGTTGGCTTTAAAGTTAGAAGGTTCTCGGTTTGAATCTAGGCCTTTCCAGTTAAAGTGGGTGTCTTGGTCTATGGATCCATTTTCGATGGGTCCAAAATTATGAGTGATTGATGGACAGCTAAAAGCTAAAGTTCACTATTAATAATAAGTATTATTATAATTGGACATAGGCTTTGTCATCATCATTGATTCGACAAAAGCTTAGTTGGCATCACACTGAGCTGCATAAGACAAAATTGGTATAAAACATCCAATATATGGAACATCACTCCATTCTTAACACCAGTTTTGACCTAGTTGCACATTGCTGGAGAAAAATATTTGCTCACTAAAGTTCATTCGCCTTTACAGTATACCAATGGACGTAAACAGATTGAAGTTGCATGTCAGTTTTTTTTATTGGGTTAGGTTTCCGCTTTAATTTTGATGGCAGCCAATTTAGGTGTGATTTCTAACTGTATCATTATGTACAGGCTGTAATTGAAGTTATTAGTGACTGCCAAGTCAAATTATATCACTAAATATTCAATGTGAATGGCAATTTTGGGATAACTGTTTATGAGTAACAATGCCCTTGTCTGAAATGGAAAATTTGAAAAGGCCAAACTGACAGTTGTTGATTTTGGTGTTCAGTACATTTGCAATTTGTATTCTTTTTAAACTGATGTGTCATGCTGAGATCATGTGCTAGAAAATCACGAGGGTCCGGATTGCAAAAATGCCGACATTACACAATCCAGGGCTTTATTTCAAGAATAGATGGTATTGTTCAAGAATGGATAAAAGCTGCTTTACGTGAGCACCAGATTGAAGCACGAATTGGCATGGCGGGTTACAATTTAGTTGTAGAATTTACTTCCAAAATGAATACAGAAAACTGATGAGAAAAGGATTTAGTTTCCATTCCCAGTGTATCACATTTTAGGATGAAGCACCTATCCGCACCAAGATTCTCACCTCACGCCGTCAGCTCTGCAGGATTGATATTTATGTTCGTTTTTTTTTCCATTTTCAACAAATATTGAAAGATAGGGCACTGTGCGCTCTCCCAGTCGAGAGATGAAGGCGCTTGCTTGTGCTGGTCAAATATTGACAGTAGCGAGAGAGAGAGAGAGAGTGACATGGATAGCTGTAGGCTAAAAAAAAAAAAAGAACAGGTGCAAGTGGGACTTTGCAGTGGAAAGATTTCCACTCTTTGCTTCCACGCATGGCTTTGCACTCTGTGTGCTCAGTTTGACACCACCACTTTTAATCGACGGACATCCAGTCCCACTGTAGCACTTGCCTAGAGATGCCGGGCAGCTAAGAATAACAGCGATTAGAGATTAGCGCCAGAGTTAGAGGCTGACTTTGGCAGTTATGTCATTAACTACTCAGTCGACTATGCGTTGCGCCCCCAAATCAAATCCGTACGTGTTCGGCTTGCATTTTACACGTGAATCTCCGATGACTTACGACATTCCCGTGTGGAATTTGCTTGTTCTCCCCGTGCCTGTGTGGGTTTTCTTCGGATGCTCAGGCTTCCTTCAGCCATCCGTCACCCATGAGCGGAAATCGGTGGATCGTAAAATGAAGGAATTTTAAATGATGAGTCAACATAAAGTTGTAAAGTAATCACATTCCAGTTGAAGTCAATCAAAACAGTCTATAAAAGTCAGAATTTTGGAATTAGTCGCTCTAACGTGTGAGTTTAATAGAAAGGGGCTTAGAGATCTCGGGTGGTCAGGGTTGGGTGATGATGGCATGCGGGAGTGCTGGAGCATGGAAGGATTTAGTTTGTGTTGCCATAGCAGGAACAGTTATGCAACCCAGATGCTCAGCAGAGACGATGGCGAGGTGGGGGAGAAGGGGAAAAAACTCACCCTGGGAGAGTTGACACTTGCTGGTGCCCAGCGAGGTGTGAATCTTCAATGTCGCGTTCCAGCCAAAACGCCTCTCAAAACATCAGCTCAACTGGCTTTGGCCTGCCCAGAACATTTCTGTCCAATCATTCCTGTGTGGAGCCCAGCATGTCGTTGCCCCAGCGCTCTTTGGCATTCAGATTATTGTAATCTTGACTCTGATATCGTACATTTTACGTGATGATGGTAGATCAGATACATGTGATTGGGCAAACGCAGTACGTAAATCTTATGCAAATTTATTTCTCCATTTTAAGGTACATGTTGGTCCAGAAAATGTTTTATGCTTTCACTCTATTTTGACATTTTCTAAAATAATCCTATATAAATATGTAATGTGTCAATCAGCAAACATGACCGCAACACCGTTTTTGTCCTTTTGAGCCGTTTGACGTCAAGTAGTAATTATCTGTCTGCACAAGAGTCGGCTTGGTTTAATGTTCTTTATCTTTGATTGGTTTTTAATAACGTCGTTAGGGCGTAAATTACGCTCTGTGGCGGCCCAGTTGCTGCTGCCTGAGTGAGTCATTAGTAACCTGGCCAACATGATATTCCACACTTTTACAGAGCATTACACGCCAATAAAAGTGCATTAGACACGTCTTTAATATTTTACCGTGTAGCTTTCAAAGTCTAATTACATGCTTCATCACTCACAGAAGTCAGATTTTAAAGTACGGGTCAACTTTATGTTAATTTCTAGATAATTACTGTCATTTCTCTTGTGTGTGTTTTGCTTTGTGTGATTGCCTTATAACCTTAGCAAGTCCCCTATTACTTCCTCTTTTGGGAATGTTGATGATTTTAACCATCTTAACTTGTTTTACAGAAATTAAAAGGCAGACAATTAAATTGGTGGATGAACTATTAGGGTTGTGGGGCTAGTAGTAGTACAACCTACCACATTATTTCATCATCTCGACATGGAACACTGAAGACAAATACTTTAAACTATTAATATAATTATTTTGGTAATACTCATAGTCCATAATATAAAAAAGGAGCCAGATCAGCCAATATTTTCACTATCTCATGTTTTGTACTTCATCATTAACGTAAATTAGGATCAATAACTTTGTTGCTTCAGCCTCGATAGTCATTTATTGGTTCGGATGGATGGCATTTTGAGTGCTTCTATTGTCTTTTCCAGACTGGAATCCCTGTGGCACGACGAATTGAAACGATGTGGGCGTGAGGGAGCATCCCTGACAAGAGTGTTTATGCGCTTCTGCCAAACCCGAATGCTGGTGGCCATTTTTGCCCTCCTCCTCACAATGGTGGCAGGCTTTGTTGGGCCCGTAAGTACCGCTCAAATCTTCCAATCCCCCGATACTTCCCTTGATCCGGCCAGCAGGCTTTAGCGCGTTTTTTGGCTTTTGCAATTTCCCAAGTTGTTGTGTTTTCCCCCCAATTATCATTTCCTTTGCCGCCAACAGACAGCAGCACACTAGCAGGTGATCAAGCCTTTAGAAAATGAAACCACCATTTGTCATTCTTTATGGCTAATACACTTCAGGCATTTAATATGTCTATATTAGCTCCTGTATACAATGACCTTAATAGCTTATGTAGCAGGGTACCGTTATTTTCTTGGTGCTTGAAAAATGTGACCCTGAAAAGGAAAACAAGGTACTTGAACACATCAATCTTATACTGCTGTCTGTAATCGTACCATATATCAGTGTATCACAGAGTTGATCATTTTCTTTGTACTGTGCACAGAACATCCAACAGTTTTTTTCATCACAGTACATCATGTGCAAACTTGCTCCTTTTTGCTGCCGTTAACAGCTTTGTAGTTCTAAGATAAGGACTAAATTGTCTAGCTTCAAGATTGGACTAAATATGTTTGCCGTCGATTGTCAGATATTATCTTTCAATGAGAATAATATTACAAAACGGACAGTTTTCATGCCGTCATATCAGATTTTTTCCCCCCGATATCCTTGACTATGTTATCTTTGTTATTTGCACCAGGACTATCATTTGGATTTTGTATTTCCTTTTCCCAGGCGATCCTGGTTCGAGCCCTACTGGAATATTCCCAGAGTTCCGAGCGCTGCATCAAGTATGGCCTCAGTTTGGTTGGCGGGATCTTTGCCATGGAGCTGATACGTTCCTGGTCTTTGGCGCTCATGTGGGCCGTCAACTATCGCACTGCGACTCGCCTCCGCGGGGCGGCTCTCACGTTCGCCTTTAACAGGATCCTCCGCCTTCGCAGTACCAAAGACATCAGTCCCGGCGAGGTAAGGCAGAATCACCGCATTTTCTCTCTCTCTTAGTAGAGCACCAAAGGAAGATGACTGAGGCGGATTTAATTTCTTCTCATATTAGGTTCGGTCGCTAGGGAGGACGGAGGCCGTCTAAGCTTTAGATGAGTCCTCATATAACATTGACATTTGGGAATATGAATAAACCATTCTTTTTTGGGGGGAATATTACTTTGCACCGTGACCACAGCTGCTGTCATCGGCATGAATAGAACTTGAAGTGCGGAGGCCTGAATAAAAACTTTAATGAGGCAACGGTTGAATTAACATTTTACGCCATCGTTATTTCTGCTTTAAATGAGTCAATTTTCAGAGGATATTCTTCTTTACTCTTGGTCTTTCTATTCCTAGAGAATTTGCTATAGGGCTTAGCACAGTGCTTGCTCAAGTAAAGCGCACCGTGGCCTTACGTGGTGCATTATTGCAGTTGACTGTCGTAGATGCAATTCTTCACTTGAATGTCATTCCTAACCAGAATATCAAATGTTCAACTGTGTTTTTCTTCTCCAGCTGATTAACATCTGTTCCAGCGATGGCCAGCGTCTGTATGAGGCTGTTTCAGTGGGCTGCCTACTCGCTGGGGGGCCCCTGGTGGGCATCCTGGGCTTGACCTACACCACTTACTTCCTGGGTCCTACTGCTTTATTGGGATCGGCCATTTTCATCATCTTTTATCCTACCATGGTACGGCAAAGTTATCACCCCATTTCTAAATGGTCTGGTTTAACAACTCTATCTCATTTCATCCTACATACTCAACTTCAAAATAGAAAACATTAACTTTTGATGCAATAACTTCTCCACCCAATGTAGCTATGTTTGCATTTGTACTCAGACTGAGACATCACAGATATCGATGTAAAATTCACTTATCCGACTCTAGGCCCTGCAGAAGAACCTGCAGTGCAGCTTAATGTGATTGTGTCTGCTTTCATTTCCTCTCTCGCTTCTTATTTTGCTTGTCATCACCGCCTCCTCTCTTAACTCTATCCTCTTTTCTTCCCGTCTGGACAGATGCTTGCGTCAAGACTGACGGCGTATTTCCGCAAGAAGTGCGTGGCGGTGACTGACCACCGCGTGAGACTGATGAACGAAATCCTGGGCTGCATAAAGTTCATCAAGATGTATTGTTGGGAAGATGCCTTTGCGCAGAACATTCACAGTGAGTTTCCTGTCATCGTATCACAATGATTTCCTGCCCTGGCAAATGCGTGCTGTCACTTGCTAATTAAGCTTTCAAATAATTTCAGTTGCTATCCTCCAAGGTCGCAAGTAATGTTAATTTATCACCTGGAAAAGAAAGTCATACCCTCTTAAGTGAAGCGGCAAGATAATCCCAACCATAAATCCATTTTCATTAGCCCGTTTAAATCGTCCGCTATCGGAAAGGCCAGTTTGAATCCCTTGGCCTCAAGGTTAATTTGCATGGGGTTTGGAGCCTTATGATACAGCCAATGAATGTCGACGATGCCCAGCTTGCGCGTGAATTAGCGACAGCCTTTTTCCATCACGGCCTTTGCTGTAGTAGGTTATTGATAAGGATCGTTTGCCCCTTTTAAATGCTATTCTAAATTAGTTGCCGGGGCTCAGTTTAGCACTTTTTACCAGCTGGACTAATGACTCATCACCATGTGGCCTAGAAGCCACCTAACTCCACTGGGGTTCAGTGTCATGAAGTATGATAACCTTTTGCTTTTTCAATGTTTGCATAGACATTTGGAGGATTGCAGCACAGAAACAAGAAATCTTTTTCACCACCCATTTAGTGTGAAATTAAGCAACCATGGAAGATATGCCTATTACTTACCCAACTTGCCAGGCTGTTTTGAAATTTGAAAAACTAACTGTTTGAAGCTAAGCTGTGCATTAAGGGATATTACAGTTTCCCGATTAATCCGTCACATGTGCAGTTCTTTGCATGAATTAAAATCGTCCTGCTAAGGTCATAACTCCACTAGGGAAAATAATAATAATGTAACTTGTAGGCATAGCCTTATGGCTAATTCCACACTGCATTGGTAGGCAGAGAGATAGGCACTAGACAGGACTTGGAGTTAGTGTAGAAAATGAATATACTAGACTTAAACTTTACTGTGTCCTGTCAACAGAGGTGAGGTTAGAGGAGAGAGGAATACTGGAAAGAGCAGGTCTCATCCAGAGCCTCACAGTGGGCGTGGCGCCCATCGTCGTGGTGATAGCCAGTGTCTGCACATTCACCTTGCACATGACCTTGGGCTATGACCTAACTGCAGCAGAGGTATTTGCTCCAAAAGACCTTTCAAACCATTATGTTCTACTTTGCATACACCTTTACTCTCCAATGCAAGCTAACGCAAGAGTTATGGTGACAGAGTTAGAAATGACCTCGCCACTGGAGAAAATCAAGAGAATTATTTCTTTTTATTCTTTTTTCCCCCCCCACACAGGCGTTCACTGTTGTTGCCGTTTTCAACTCCATGACTTTTGCACTGAAGGTCACACCATTGGCTGTGAGGTCTCTGTCAGAAGGTGCTGTGGCAGTCAAAAGATTCCAGGTGAGAAATATACAGCTTCTTCTTCACCTGGGCAGGAGGTTCCTGATAAAAAGCAATCCACCTCTCGGCCCGTATTACAAATATTTGGAAAAAATCGCATGTTAGTGGCACATATTTTCATCCAGCCAGCAATGGTTAAGTAAGCAAACGCACTAGAAGGACATTCTATTTATCTGCAGTTTTATGATGAAGACACAATGTACCTGGAGAAAATGGACAGCAAGTTAGTCAGTTAGTTAGTTAGTGTTTCAGCTGGAGAGCTTTTACCCTTCACAAATCCAGTATAGTAGTGTTTACCGAAACTGCCTCACTGATCTGGCGCTCAGGATTCGAATCTCCTCTTACCATTTAGAATAAGCATTTTTCTCATTTTCTGGTGTTGGGTTTCTCATTGTGCTTTCTCTCATATATGAAAAATAATACATGTTGCTGTTACTGAAAAAAAAACATAATAGACGGCTTAGAATCCCATTTCTGTGGCTTCTCGTTTTCCTCCCACATCCCAAAACCTGCATAACAGCCTGCTTGAAGACCTTAGATTGACTGGTAATCGGTTCTGATTGTAGTGCTAGCTGGCATAGCCTCCAGCACCTTTTGAGAAGCGGGACAGACTGAATGAATTTAGTAATGAATGTTTCAAATATTGACCGAGATGTGTCATTTACCAAGAGCCTGGCAATTTTGCGTTTGCTTCTATCTGAATAAACAAGGTTCGCTACTCTCGTATTTCTTATTTGTATATCATCTCTACCAGTTAAAATAAAATGGAAAAAAAATGGAAAAGAACCCAGATAAGGCGATATGAAAAAAATCTTGATGCAAGAATGTGCCTGCTCTGTTCGATCTTTATAATTCAGGTCAGCAATGACATCAGCTCCGCCTCTCCCTACAGATACTTCTATTTTTACCCGGCTGATAGATGTATATTTCTTTACAAATGGATCATTTAACTCTGTTGTTTCCACAGAGGCTGTTCACAATGGATGCCCGAGAAACGGTGTTAATCAAAATGCAAGACACTCGCAACGCAGTAGAATTCCAGGACGCCACGCTGGTATGGGAGAAGGCACGACTCCCAGCCAGCAAGTCAAAGCCGCCCCTTAAAAAGCAGGGAGGGGGGATGAAACGTGTGCTACGCCGGGAGAAGCTGAATCTTCTCATCTCCACCGTGGAAAGCAAGGAATGCAAAGATGGCCCTAATGCTCAGAGTCTTCTCACTAACATGGAGCAGGAGAGCCCACAGAGTACTATCTCCTCCACCAAAAGCATTCGGCCTCCGCTGCACAAGACGCTACACCGTATCGACCTGCGTGTAAAGAGGGTATGATTACCACATCCAATTAGCTGTCTTGATTTAGTCTGGTGGTAATCTTATTTTTGCCATCAACTGCTTAGGTTTAAGTTCCTCAGTTGTACACGTGAGATGGGGCAGTCAGGAACAAAAGCAAAACCATATTAATAATAGCAGTTTAAAAAAAATATATATATATATTCATATATATATATATATATATTCTGTTGTCCTTCAATACTCTAAGACAGAAGATTATCTGCACTGTCTTCGTTAGTGACCACATTTTGCTTAGAGAATATTTA
Source organism: Stigmatopora nigra (assembly GCF_051989575.1). Classification (NCBI taxonomy): domain Eukaryota; kingdom Metazoa; phylum Chordata; class Actinopteri; order Syngnathiformes; family Syngnathidae; genus Stigmatopora; species Stigmatopora nigra. The sequence continues at coordinate 5,849,084 of NC_135521.1, forward strand.
TTGGAGTTATACCTTTGCGAAACATCATAATCAGCACGTCATGTTATATAATGACATTTAATTATTTTTGCATAATTGCTCCTAAGCTGAATGTATAAGGAATATTTGTGACGAGTTTTTAGGGATGCAAAAAAGGCCACAATGGGAATAATCTGGCCTTTTTTTTTGGCAAATTGAGATTTGAGTCCCGAATGTATTTCTTTTTGGCCGTGTAGGGTTCGCTGGTTGGGATCTGCGGTGGAGTAGGAAGTGGCAAGAGTTCTCTTCTCACGGCACTACTGGGACAAGTAAGAGCTTAATGCTGAAATGGTTTGATTCATAAATAGTTATTCAATGGTTTAACACCGTGACCTCCAACGTGTCTCAAAGATGACCCTCTTGGAAGGCAACGTGGCAGCCAGTGGGGGGTTTGCTTACGTGTCCCAACAAGCTTGGATCCTCAATGATTCCCTCAAGGAGAACATTCTATTTGGGAAGGAGTTTCATCAAGAAAAGTAAATTTGGAGGGCAGGCATAAAATTCAAGAGGCAGTTCAAGTGATTACAAATGGAATATCTTTGATTCATTTTCAGATACGATGCCATCTTGGAAGCCTGCTGTCTCCTACCAGATCTGACGGAGCTGCCGTATGGAGACATGACAGAGGTATTTGCCGGCTTTTCTTGTTGTGCCGCCAAATGAAATTCTCCGCTTGAGTCAGCAGTTGGAGTTCCCATTTGAAATGGAGTGCCAATGCCAGGAGAGGATTGAATTTTCTTTTACTGCAGATTGGCGAAAGAGGAGCGAATCTCAGCGGAGGCCAGCGTCAGAGAGTGAGCCTGGCTCGGGCGCTCTACAGCGAGCGCCCCATACTCCTCCTTGATGACCCTCTCAGCGCCGTCGACGCCTGCGTGGGCTCTCACATCTTCAAAAAGGCAATACAGGCGGCTACAAAAGGCAAGACGGTGCTGTTTGTGACCCACCAGCTGCAGGTGAGGAAGAAGCAACCCTGGATGGGAACCATTCCAAATTCAATTGCATTCCCGGACAGACCGGTGGCATATGGCACTTTGTTCTCCTTTTGCCTCAGGGATGATTTTAATCATCGAAATGAATGCTAAATTTACATTCTGCCTTTTTTTCAGTACCTTCCAGAATGTGATGATATTATCCTCATGAAGGACGGGCAGATAGCTGAGCATGGCACTCATGATCAACTCATGGCGAAAGAACGGGAATACGCAGCTTTGTTCAGAAGCATGCAACAAGAGGTAACACAAACCAGGAACTTTTTTTTTTGTTTTAGCACAAGTAAGACATATCCAATAGCTAGGACTCTGGCTTTCTCCTATTTAGAGCTCCATTGATTTACTAGAAGGGCTGCTAAAGATCCTGTCACTGATCTAAACCAGCAAAAGAATGTTTTTGTCACACCTGCCTTGTACACTTGTCACACGCCTCATTTCTTCCTCTGTTCTCATTCCCGTAGAATCTAGTGAGAGAGAATTTAAAAAACACACAGCACAAGGTAACAACTGTGCAAGTTTGCCATGTTGAGGAAATCGCCAAAATAACACCAAAGCCACCGAGTAAAAAAGGTGAGACACTTGGGAGACTTGAGGGCTACTGAATTAAGTTCACTCGCTCGTCGCTTCAAGTATTTGTAATTTTGTCTAGAACAACTGATGAAAGCCGAAGAAAAGGGGTCCGGTGCTGTTGCCTGTGCCGTATACGCCGCCTACATTAGGGCAGCGGGAGGTCCGGTGATTTTCGTCCTCAACACGTTCTTCTTTCTCAGCACCACGGGCACCATCGCCTTTAACAACTGGTGGCTGAGTCACTGGATACAGCAGGGCAGCGGGGTAAGTGGGGGAATAATTTACTTGGCAATGATTAACTTGACAAATTTTGCATGTAATCACAGTCATTTTCACTCCATGCCAATTCCATTTTTTTAGTTCTTTGTCATTTTTAATGCATGGTTCTAATATAAACTAAAGCTAATTATGGCCACACACGGCCCACCACCACATTTCTTCCCCTAACTTTAAAAAAATATTCATTAGTTCATTTATCATGTTAAATATTTGCAATATACAATTTAAGAGTTTTAGTCAGAAATGGTAAAAAAATGAGTTACTGTTCTCTATTTTTTTACCTTGCCACAACATTTAAAAAAAAAAGCTGCATAGAATTTGAAATATGCAAAAGAAATCCAAACTGATGCATTAAACTGATGCAACTAAATTGAACTTTAATCCGAATGCTTAAGCAGTGGCTCTGCAGTAAAAGAAGTGATAAGGCAGTGGGACCTGTTGGGCATTTGACCATTTAACTTATGGTCTTAATTTAACTTAAGGTGAACTTTAGCTTTAAAGATTTTGCATTCAATTGAAAATATTACAGAGATGTAGCTCCAATTGACACTAAAATGTTTGAAGGGCACGAATTGAATTCCCAAATTTTCCTCACCCAATGCGCTCACAATCGTAGCAACATTTGAGAATCTTTGAGGACTTATTGCATCAGTCTGATCCTAGAGTGTTAAAACATTCCAACCCAGAGATTATTAAAGCATTAACTTCTTTTCAGCATTAGTGAAAGGGAATTTGGAACGTCTGCACATGTGCAAAAAAGGGCTTTGGCATCAATTCCGCAAAAAAAGGAAACACACTTGTTGACAAATAGGCATTCATATGACATTATGAGACAAATTCATCTGCTCAACACTAAAGAAGCAATTTTAGGTATGTTAGTCATAAAAAAATCCAAAATGTCCACACCGTCATCTATTTAGCAGGATAAATATAAGAATGATGTTGGCTCAGTTAGCCAATGGAGCTTCTATAAGCTTTAACATGAACATGGGCGGGGGGGTTCAATACAATAACTGCAATTAAAAACATGTGGCAAGCAAGCAGATGGCGGCTTTTGAGAAATGCGCCCACAAATGAAAACAATGCAACGCTGAGTGATTGTAATGGGATTTTTTGACAGAACTGTGCTTTCCTCCATTAATTAAGGAGAAAATTAACATCACTGGATGAAAAAGGGATTACTTTTTCGTTTTTAATTTACTCACCCTTGTTAATTTCTTGCTCCATGTGACTTCTCTTCCACAGAATTCTTCATTAATTTCCCAGAATGAAACAATGGCCGAGGACAGCATGAGCCTCAACCCTCACATTCAGTTTTATTCAACTGTTTACGTCATCTCCATGGGTGCCGCCTTGTTCCTCAAAACCATACGAGGCCTGGTGTTTGTTAAGGTAAGACAAACCTGTGCTGCTTTTCCCAAATATTTCAGTCTGATTTAAAAAAAAAACACACAGAAAGCTCGAGATGGATGAGAAAGTGGGCTAAAAGGGCAAAAAACATTCTATATTTGCTTACTAGTTGTTCAAGCTTGACTGCACATAAGATATTAATTCATACGATTGTCATTTATAACAACTATGCATTTATATATTAAAGGCCAGGGATGGTGAAGCTATCAGCGGGAGAATAATAGAGTAGAGTGGCACTGTAGGTTTGTTCTAGCCTTGGGCTGTTTTTAATTAATAGCATCTAAAACCCAGAACAGGATATATTCTGCCTTTTTGTCTGAAATCTACTGGGATGGGCTCCAGGACCCCCGCAACTTTTAACTGGTGTGTCATAAATGGATGGATACTGCAGAGGGTGGAATCACTAAAGTAGATAGAATTCAAATTACCTGTTTATTAGAATTTACTAGCATTTTGAATTGGAGGCCCATTTTGATGCTTTTGCAAAAATGTCAATTTCTGCCCAGCAAGTGTCATTTTCTCCAAAAAAAAAAAACATTAATTTTGTCCCTGTGGAAAAAGGAATAATGCCTGTGGGCTAAATCAATTTTTCTGTCCAAAACCATGTTTCACAGCTTTTTAATAGCTGCCATTGATGTGTCAGTTTATGCACCTTTGTGCTTTTCGTCCCTTTTTTATCAGCTAACCCATCCTGACACTATTGCAAGAGGTTAAATTGCCATGTTAATCTATGCCACTTCAAATAACTCATTTTCTAAAAGCAAATTCATGTACCCGGACCTAGGGTGACTTTTTTTAGTCGTATTCCTTACTCTATTTTAAAAAAAGAATCATTTTCCACTGCCACATTCTGCTGAGATGCTGCAATGTCCCCTGATTCAAAAGTCACCAACTTTATGTCAGCATCACCTCTAGTCATTGTGGAAGAGGATTTGACAGCAATACAAATAAAATACACACACTCGCCTAACAATGACTATTTGAGGCACCCAGTAAGTCTTTACACACCAGCGCTGTGTGTGATGAATGTGATAAACAGAGTGTCAACCCAAGCCCACCGGGTTCATATGTTTCTTTAAGCTAGGCACTTTCACGCCTCGCCTTTCATGGCCACGGTGTTTGTGTTGACAGTGCACGGTGAAGGCGGCCTCTGCGCTCCACGACAAGCTGTTCATCCAACTCCTCCGCAGTCCCATGCGCTTTTTTGACACCACGCCGCTCGGACGCATCCTGACCCGTTTCTCCAGGGACATGGATGAGGGTAAGACTGGCTAGATAACTGTCCATGATTGGCTATTCACTTTAAATTTCATACGATTAAATATTTTAAAAATCTTTAGTGTTATTGAGGTTTTTCAGATAACTTTAACATTTCTTGTTTGCTTGGTTTGTTCCATTTGGTAAAGTTCAACATTGAAATACCCAATGCACTGCTTTCAAATAGGAATCTTGACTCTACCAATATGGCCACCACGGCGTAGGCTTTGTTGACCTCTGAGAAAGGGCATCATACACAGTCATGACTGAGGATGTCACTTTGAATTTAACTGTCCGCGATTGGCTATTCACTTTGAATTTCATACAATTAAATATTCTTAAAGATAATTAGGGTGTTATTGAGGTTTTTCAGGTAACTTTAGCACAAAAAACAACATAATGTGGGGGTCAGAGAGAAAAAATGACATCGCAGGTCCAGCCAAACTATGAAAAAAGTGCAATTTATAGTGTGGAAAATGCAATATTTCTCCTTTTCAATCACATCCATTTGTCTCTCCACCCATAAAGTTTTACAGGTTAGAGCTGACTTTTTTTTTTGGCTTCTGTATGCCTTACACCTCTGATGTTTTCTCTTAAAAGTGGATGTGCGCTTGACCATGCAAGCTGAAATGCTGCTGCAGAACCTCACCCTGGTGCTGTTTTGTCTGGCAATGGTCGGTATCGTCTTCCCCTGGTTTCTCATTTCCATCTTGCCCCTGGGAGCCTTCCTTTGCCTTGTCAATCGTGTCTCCAGGTCAGTCAGCCTCTCATTCTCACCTCTCTTGCTCTTACAATCTTTCAGTTTGACAATGTTAAAACCTTGTAAATCCAGCCGGCCCAAGAGTATGCGCTCATGATTATGGATTAGATAATACACATTGCTTGTACAAGCCACTTCCCTTGAGGAAGTGAAATGTGCTGTAAAGGCGTCGTTATCTGTATTTGCGAACACGCAGACTTCTGTCAGAAACTGGTTTCTGTTTTCCAAGCTTCCCCTATGTTGTAAATGATTTAAAGCATGCGGACGCTTCTCTATTTCTGCATAATTGTGTAGTTCAGGTTCATCAACAGCTTAGTGATATCTCTGGAAAGATGGAAGGGTTTGTAAAACTGATGTATGGCTGGAAATCAAAGAACATAAGAAAAGTGCCCACTATTTTTCTTTACTGTCCGTCCATAATATTTTTTTCTTCCCTACCTGGCCTGCAGTAATAAATTGACCACAGCCCAAAATAGCAGACTTATCAATTATGTAGTGAAAGGTCAAAATGTCTTTGAACTAGATGATGTCTGTATCTGATGTCATTTTTTAAAAGGTTTTGACCTGTTTTGGGCGCTTTATAATGCCATTTAAAGAGCAAATGGAAAAATTATAATCTAAAAGGGTCCAGTTTAAGATCAGCAAAAAAACTCAGAGATATTAAAGTGATGAAAAGAATAGAGGAGATAAAGGAAAATTACATTTTAACCTTGGCTGTTGGATTTGGTGTTATGGACACATTTAAGGATTTCAATCCATCCATTATTTTGCTCATTTAGACAATGTGACCATGAGATTATAATAGGTCATTAGATGCGTCAAGTCAGCCTTGTAAACAACATAAAGAAAACATTATGGTGTTACAATTTATTTATGACGCTACATGGTTGAATCTTGAAGCAGAAAATATGTATATTTAATGTAAAACAGCAATCATGTATTTTTAAGCAAAATAATCACTAAGCATGCAGTTGCTACACACTTTCTGAGTCCTTAAATAAGGCCCCTAAATAAAAGATCATCTCTAACAATTATTTTGACTAATCCAAATTGCATATTTATATTTGGTGAGGATGTGTTTAAAATGAAAATACTGCTCTGCCCCTTCTCCTAAACTTTCCTCATCAATTTGACTTAAACAGGCTGTAAAAATGTGCAACATTATTGATATTGATTCATCACTACCATCCACTGCCCTTTCTGAGTCAAAACATTATGACTCATAAGCTTATTTCTCTCTTTGTGAAACTGGAATGCTGGCCATTTGTACTAATCTACAAATGATCAATTTAATTTGTTTCTTCGGGCAATCTATGGTGATTTCCTCCCAACGCGATAGGGCAGATGTGTATTGCCTGAAATGACCGATTGCGACAGAAGGTCCCATAGGAACAAGTTTATTTTTTTTTCATTGATTGTGCCTGGCACACACAGTGATTGTAGAAAAGGCCAGTCGCGTCTCGGGTCTACAAACGAGTATGCATGCATTCATTCCTTCAAATTTACAACGTGACCTTTCATGGCACCTTGTTTTGCATCAGCAGATAAGCATCGGGCGATAAATGCCATCTTATAAGTCGACGCCGAGTTTGAATCCATGAGCTCCCAATCACTCTGCAAGCCTTTGAATAACTTGTCAAAAACCACATTTACCCCCCACGTAGGCCTGATAGAGTCATCCTTACTTCAATTAAAAATTGACGCGACGGACTGATTTCTATTTCAAGTGTGCTGCACTCAAGAGAAATCGCAACTTGTAAATAAGTAATGATTACCCTTGGCGATTTTGAAAGTGATCTTCTTCCCGGGATGAGTGGCCACGTAACATCAAACTCCCGTTGAAATTACCCACTTTTAAAGCTGCGTTTTTATGAAATTTTGAAATGAAAGTGCCCAGAGCATAAACATGTTTGTCAGGATCAACGCTTACGAGAGGCAAAGTGTCAAGTTTGTTGCTTCTCTTTTCACGGCTTTTGATGAGTAAAAGCAAATGATTCATATGTGAATTCCCATTCACACCGTCCCCTCTGGCCGCCCTCAAAAAAGTAGACAGACGCCTCCCATTTTATTCTCCAAACTATATTCATGTAATGTTCTTTTCCCTCTGGACGTCAAGAACTCAGCCATCTGGGTGTATTGATTCATCAAATAATACATGATAGTGGAAACGAACCAGCAAAACATCGAACAATACAAAAACTCCACTGCCATCACTTTAAGTTCAATTCTTTCAGTTGCCATTGGTGTGCCGACAATAAGTCTTTATTACTTTTGAGACCTGGCTAGGCAATCAGAGATTTTCCACCAGAAAGGCGTGATGTAGAGATCTTAAATATTGGTGCCATTCTGTCTTAGAAATGTAGTAATTTGAGGTTTTGACGATATATGAGAATGGAGGTGTACTTCAATATGCTGTATTTTCCGGCCAATAAGTCACACTTTTTATTTTTTTTTCATGGTTCAGCAGACTACGTTCTGACAATTTCCATCCAATTTTCTCCAATGCAACACATCTGATTTCATTCATATCCAACCTGGACTCATGTGGAGAAAAAGCGGTCACCCCAGTGCTTTTGTAGCATAAGCGCAGATACATCGGAATGTCATTAAGAAGTGAAATACTGTTCAGCAAAACAAACAACAGATGTGAACGGGCAATGGCAGACGAAAAAGCAGAAAATATCTTTATTTTTTTTCCTTTCTGAGACGGCACCTGAAGCGATCAAGTTAAAAAAAATGTTGTCTGGTAGCATGAAATCTTCAAACGAGCGTGACGATTGAGAACCCCCACAGGGACCTTGTTTACTTTCGTAAACACTGCATTGTCTTGCAGTGCGAAAACTTGCGGGTATATTACTTTCAGACTGCAATTAGCATATATGGAATGGCTACACAAAAAAAAGTGATTTATTTCAAAGTGGTTATTGCGACAAAGGCACTCTAGGCTGAAAAATGTATGGATTTTATAGTGAATCGTGTGAATGGGATTGAGAATTTGGTAAAATAGTTAACATGGTGTTGTTTAGGCTTTGTTAGTTGCAATTGGTAGCATGTTCACATTTGCCTATTTAGCCTGTTTCGCATTTGAAGGTTTTACGATATGATTATTATGGTTTCTGGCTGGGTCGTCTTATATTCAGGTGCGATTTGTAATCCGAAAACTATGTTCACACCCATTGCACATGTTATTCTTTGGTCTTATGTCACATTAGTCCAATGGTTAGGAAAGAGCATCTTAATGCCAATTCATTTAAAGTAAATGCTATCTAAATGATGTATTACTGACGGGTATGTTTTTTTTTTCTAATTAGGGTTTTGATTCGTGAGCTGAAACGACTTGAAAACATCAGCCAGTCGCCATTCACCTCCCACATCACCAGCAGCCTTCAGGGCCTCTCCACCATCCACGCCTATGGAAGAAAGCGCGACTTCCTCCAAAGGTGATCTTATTTCATAATGTCTGCCAAGCCGACACACGCTTACTTCCCTTTATCCACATCTTCCCCCAATGGAGATCATTAAAATGTTCCTTTTTATCTCAGCTGGTAGTATTTTTCTAAGGTTAGTAAAGGAACCAAATGAAAGGAGGGAGCTCCCCAAACGTGCTGATAAAAGGGGATTGGCCCACGGCGTGCAAGGATTAAAGGAGTTGTTTCTCTTGTTTGGCAGATATCAGGAATTGCTGGACAATAACCAGGCCTCCAACTACCTCTTTAGTTGCGCCATGCGTTGGCTGGCCGTGCGCCTCGACCTCATCAGCATCTCGCTCATCACCGCAGTCGCTCTCCTCATTGTCTTCATGCACCAGCAGATTCCTCCTGCCTATGCCGGCCTGGCCATATCATACGCAGTGCAGGTTTGTAAGCCCTTTTCAGAGATTGTCCATCTACAGTCAACTCAGCCATTGTACTGTGCTCCCCGATTAATTGATGGGTAGCTGGAGTGTCTTTAATTAATAATTAAATCCGCAACGAGGCAGTCGTTAACTTCCCTGCCCTCTCTTTTCTCCCTACCTCATCTCACCTACAGCTTACTGGCTTGTTTCAATTCACTGTAAGGCTCCTCACTGAAACAGAAGCTCGCTTCACGTCAGTAGAGAGGATTAATCACTATATAAAGGTAAGCGACATATGTGCTTCTATTGGATTGTTTCTATATAAAGTAGCTGAAAAGTTTTTGTAGTAATTGTATTTTTTTGTATTATAATATCTATAATAATAATGACATATAATATTTTTAGTATTTTTTGTATTTTTTTTTGTATTTAGTATTTTTAGGTTTTTTTGTATTGTTGTTTTGTTGTTGTTGTATTTTAGTATTTTAATAATTACATGATTACACACTTAATTTACATGCATTGGTCATTAAAAGATTAGTCCAAATTCTGCCCAGTGTTCAGGTAGTCACAAAAGCGGTCAGGTTTTTTTTTTACGCATTCAAGTGGGAATACGACGTCATTTAGGGTTGACCTTGACATGATGTTGGTGGGAGAATCAGGTATAATATCAATGGATGTAAAAATCCAATGGGACCGTAAATGAGTAAAACGGTATATATCATTCACAGAGTTTATTATTTTGATTGTAAACACACATGGCTATTTTTTTGCCAGTCTCTAGAAAGCGAAGCACCATGCAAAATCCAGTCCAATGCGCCTGCTCTTTCCTGGCCCGAGGAAGGAAAAATCACCTTTCACAACGCGGACATGCGTTACCGTGACGGCCTGCCGTTGGTGCTGAAGGATCTGTCTTTCACAATCCACCCCGAGGAGACCATCGGCATTGTGGGTCGCACCGGATCAGGTTGTTAACCCGCGGCTTTGGCTTTTTTTCAGTCCATCACTGCCATTGTATTGACATCTTCTCACCCACAGGGAAGTCTTCTCTGGCTCTGGCGCTGTTCAGACTAGTAGAACTGGCAAGAGGCTCCGTGACCATCGATGGAGTCGATATCGCCCGAATCGGCCTGGACGACCTGCGGAGAAAACTGGCAATCATCCCTCAAGAGCCTGTGCTCTTCATCGGGACTGTCAGGTGAGGTTCTCCCTGATATCTGCTCTTTTCTCTGTGATGAAAATAGACTCAAAGCAAGTATATTTTTGTTCATCTGAATGTTGACAGGACCAATTTAGACCCATGGGATCAGTACTCAGACTCCCAAATTTGGGAAGCCCTAGAGAAGACGCATATCAAAGAGATGGTAGGTGATGACATGGCATGCAAATGTGAGAAAAGCTCATACTGATGCCGTGTGATCTTAACTCTACTCAGGTGAGCCAGCTCCCTCACTCCCTCCATTCCGAGGTGACGGAAAACGGCGAGAACTTCTCAGTGGGCGAGCGGCAACTTCTTTGCGTGGCCAGAGCGCTGCTGCGCAATAGCAAGGTGCTGATTGTTCACTTATATTCCATTTTCCATTGCTCCACCATGGCTTGGTACAAGTAGTCAGGGAGGCTTTTTATTTTAGTGAGTCATGATTAAAAATAAATAAGTAATACTCACACACTGAGTCAGCGACAAGGCTAGAACAACATTGGCTCCTAGTGGCTGGCAATGTAGCTGCAGCTTTTCCCAATTTAAGATAGTATTTAGTCCAATTACACAACACTTCAGTCACTCTGAGGTCCAGGTTGAATCGTTTTATTGCCTCTAAAGATTGAGCATCTTCCCACAGATCCTCGTTCTGGACGAGGCGACGGCATCCATCGATACTGAGACTGACATCCTCATTCAGGAGACCATTCGCTCCGAATTCAGCAGATGCACGCGCCTCATCATCGCCCATCGTCTCAACACCGTGATGAACTGTAGCAAGGTCATGGTCATGGAGAACGGACAGGTGCGGTATTTTTTTAGAAAGCCATTAGTTTGTTAAAACAAGCCTGATGGGAATGGACGCTTCACATCTCCGTTTGGATCCTAAAATTTTGCGGATTGAGTTCAAAAGTTCATCAGAGGTTTTATGCTGCAGTGATTATATTTTGGGAAAACAAATCTCAGTCATGTTTGAGCCTTCAGCTCAGTGAACGGCTAAAAAAAATGGAGTAGATGCAGTGCTGTATAATTTTTAAAAAAGGATTACCCTATTTGGACATGCTGTACAATGTTTATGCCAGACAGTGATGAAATATTATTTAACTTAACATGAGGTCAATTGTTAAAATTGGAACATCTCCAAATTCAACTGTTGCTCAAAATTGGTTAAACTACTTCAGACAGTGAATCAATCGAATTGCTTTGTCTTTGCATGCTGCTTATAATGTTTTTTTTCTCCAAATGTTCTGTTTTATTTCCTAGATTTTGGAGTTCGACCAGCCCAGCACCTTGCTTTTAAATGAAAACTCCAGATTCAGAGCCATGATCGAGGCTTCTCAAAACCAAAGTAAATAAAAAAACTGGACAACACACCATGCTGTTACAAAGACAATGACAATAACTGAAACAAACAATAAGTAAGTAGGCCATTAGAATAGCCTTGCTTTCGTCAAAAACCAAAGATCTTGCACCCGTGTTTCTCTGGACACCATCTCATGGCCCAAAGGACGATCTCCACGACAACTGCAAGCCAAATAATTCACTGCAATTGAAACAGAGCGAATGCTCCGTCTACGGCACTTTATGAAATTCACGTCAACACGTTTCTTTTCGTGAGGACCGCTACTTATTTCTTGTCACTGTGTAGGAACCTTCCTTAAAAGGTCATGTCAATATTGATTGTTTTATTTAGAGTGGTCATATATTTAGGAACTATCATTTTATGGCATTTTTAAGATATTCAACTGTTTTATTTTTATTTTTTTAGCTGTTTTAATATGTGCCTAGAGTTGTGCAAATGTACATGAGGCAATTAGCCGTGTCATTACAACACTGCATGTGGGTACTGTACACTGAAATTCTTCCTCTTATGTAATCTAGATGCTGGAAATTGAATTATGCACCTATTTGTTTGTAAGGCAACCGGTCGGTACGTTGCCGTTTTTCTGTAGCTGAGTCAATGTGTCTTCACGAAAGCCGAGGATTGTTGTCGTATGCCTTATAATGTATGATTGCGCTTAACAATCACGGCGCGTGCAATATGTTTTGAATTACATTGCTGCATTTTCCAAGTTGCCTTTTGTACATGGAGAGTTTAAACTTCCCTTGTGTACTTTTTGTAAATTGTTGAATTTATTAAGATGACTTGTTTTGTTTGAAAATAAAAATTATAATAAGTACTTTAATGTATGTCAATATAATTGTAAGAAGGAGCTCGCTTATACCATTTACATGTAACTATATTCAACTTCTGTGGAGATGGTCATCTGTATTTAGTCAGGAGATACAAGAATCTGGAGAATGTACAGTGAGTTGAATAATCAACTTCAGGAGAATGCCTTTTATGGTTCTATCATCAATCTGTAGTGATAACAAAGCACCAGTAGGCTTTTTGCTGGCACAGAAAGTATTTATTTAACCTTTTTTTTTTACATCGCTGATTCTAATTTTGTACATTTTTCTAAACATGTATTTGGGTGGGTTGGATTATTCATGGGTTTAGGGTCAACCAGTGGAGGTCTTTGTTGTGTTTATATGTCTCAAGGCCAATGCCATTTAGGGAGTGAAGTGGGTTCTCGTAGTTCATTTTGAACTTGTTATTTATTCACTGATTCATTGATGGTGAGAAGGGAGTGGGGGGTTCTTGGGGGGTGATTCATCGTCGATGTCCCTGATCGCTGCCACGCCCACCCAGTGCAAATGGTTACGTGACGTTATTTTGTTAGTACCGCGATAACTCCTCTCTTACTTTGAAACGCCACAAGATCGCCGGAAGTATTGATCCCTCTCAGTACTGAGTTCCGACGGCACGGAAGAGGCAAGCAAAGCACTGGCTGTGATGCCGCTGGATGATGGCTGCCTTCGGAATCCTCAGTTACGAACACCGGCCGCTTAAGCGGCCCCGGCTCGGGCCTCCGGACGTCTATCCACAAGATCCCAAGCAAAAGGAGGTCAGATCGTTAACCGGGGCCTTTGCTTTGGACATACTTAGTGGTAGAAGCGGCTGTGTTAGCCGCTAGGCTAAGCCTAGTTAGCGGTGGTTAGCCCGTTCCAGCTAGCCCCTCCGTAGACGACTCGGGCCTGGGCAATAACAATGAACAACACCGCAGGAGAGTTGTCACTTCCCGATCTGGATCGCAGACATCAACGACGTGATTGTTAAAACAACACCCTTTCACTAGATCGCAATAAAAACTGCATTTTGTGGGAGAATGACGTTATTGTTTGGCAAATGAAATGCGTTGCGTTTACCGAGGGGGTTTAAAAGTTAAACATCGGCTTGTTAGTTGTCTAACTGTGCGCAGCCAAGCGTGCTGTTTAACTCTCATTTACTTTGACCGCCTCCTCGGCCTAGCTTTCAGGACTTGCATAATAGCTCCTGATCTATTATTACCCTTAGGTTATCCGTTGATGCGAAAGGAAAACACGATTGGATGTTAAGATGACGGCCGCGTTGCAACATATCAACAGATATGATTAAGATAATTAACAACTCCAACATCTCTTTGGATGCCTTTGACCAATGCATCTGGGCCGGGAGACAGCCCCTCCCTGCACAGTAATCACTTTTTTTAAATGTAGATTTTCTAACTACCACCGCACATAGCATTCGCATACCGTACATATACTTGGGCTGGCTGTGTATGAATTAAAGCAGTGGTCCTCAACCACCGGTCCGTGGACCGGTACCAGTCCGCGGGCCACTTGGTGCCGGTCCATCAGAGTAAAAAATATTAATGTTTTCAATCCCGCCCTCCCACTTGAAATGAGAAAAGATGTTATGAAAATAATAATAATACATATTTGCTATTATGCTTGGGACTTGTTTTTTTTTTTGTCGTCGTTGTTGTTGTCTGTGCACCGGCCCCACCCCCACCCAATTTTGTCTTCCCATTAGCTGGTGTGTGAGAAAATAGAAAGTGCTTTACCGGTCCGCGGTGAGAACAATATTGGGGACCGCTGAGTTAAAGGAAACATCCATTGATTTTCCACACCGCATTGCAATCGAGGCAGGGAAACCGTGGACTGGTCCTGCCCCACTGTTATAAAACAGTGTTCTTGAGTTGCTCAATAACCTCTCAATGACTCGTTGGATAATGATAATAATGTGCTTGTTTACAAGTAATCTCTCGGTGTGTGCACATTTTGTTTTGTTTGGTTGTACGTGCACTGGTAACTGTTGATCTGTAACCACTTGGAAGGACAATACCAGATGTTCTAACTGGAAATAAACATTAACCATTTACAGAGTAGAGTGGACATTGGAAATATTGTTAATATTTCCTCTTTGTGTTTCTCATAGGATGAGCTGACTGCATTGAATGTGAAACAAGGATTTAATAACCAGCCGGCCGTGTCAGGTGACGAACATGGCAGTGCCAAAAATGTCAACTTCAACCCTTCTAAGGTATGCTTTTTAAATTTTAACTCCTTAAATGCAGTCATTTAATAAATGTTCAGATTCAATGGAGCAAAAAATAATCCAACTAACATTGCTCACTTTTAAAACATAATAATATCTGGGGTTAATCATAAATCTAGCCACACACAGACAAATACTGGCTGCTCTCACTCAAGAAATAATTTTAGTAAGGCCTACCTGACAATGTGACGGTAACTAGAAGATTGACAAAAGTTGGGCATCAGGCTGAGATTTCAAGAAATTCGGGAATAGATTATAAAGTAACTGATCTCAATCAGTGTAAAAAGGTTAAAAAGCAATTTGCAAAACTTTGCGATTCAAGCGAATCACCAAAATTAAAAATTATAGTAATAATCAGAAAGACACCATCAATTTTATTCCTTACCAACGTGTATTACGCTTTTATTTTACAGATCAGTTCAAACTTCAGCAGCATCATCGCCGAGAAACTGCGCTATAACACCTTTCCCGACACGGGCAAGCGCAAGCCGCAGGTCAACCAGAAGGATAATTTCTGGTTGGTCACAGCCAGGTCACAAAGCTCTGTTAATAACTGGTTCACCGATTTGGCTGGCACAAAACCACTAACACAGTTGGCCAAAAAGGTAGGTTGACACTTAATTGGAGATCTCTGGAATACTCATTTAAGGGATCATTTTAAGAGGCACCAAACTCAGACTAAAATGTTTTGCTACTTTATCAATTGCGTCTGGTGTTCTGTAAATTTCCCTCAATTGTTCCTGATTCAGCAGGAGTAACATCTGGGTAATAAAGTACATAAATGCTTTGGCGTATAAGAGCCAATTTTCTTGTATAATGACTCATTGCATTCATTTTTGTCAACAGCAGATGAGGATGCCTTTGGTTAGGAAGATAAATGTGTGTAATAATCTTTAAGATGCTATGAAATGGTGACTATGTAAAAATGAAAATGACTGCAGGAGTTTTATTTTACATGAAGAAAAAAATGCATTTGGGAACGCCCATTCTTTCAGAAAATTCTAGTTGTGACATCACAACCAGAATTGATAGCACAAGTTGTCAGAATGATAGAATAGTCACATAGCAATCACAGATTAGAATGTCTAAGAATCACATCCTAGCAGACTGCAAAATTCTGCAGCTCATTCTGAGTGTGACATCTTGGCATTTTGTGGGTGGGCAGCTGAGAAAGAAAGACTCATTAACATCTAATTTCATTATTAAGCCTTTTCTGGATGGACGAGTCTTACCTTGAAAATATCCAATCTGTTACAGAGATCATTCAGTATTCCCTTCAACACAGCCTTGTGTGTTTTCTTTTTTTTCATATTGCTTGTTGTTTTCACAGGTGCCAATTTTCAGCAAGAAGGAGGAGGTTTTCGGGTACTTGGCCAAGTACTTGGTCCCAGTTATGCGCTCCGCGTGGATGATCAAGATGACGTGCGCTTATCATGCAGCCATCACAGAAACTAAAGTCAAAAAGAGACACGTGATCGATCCTTGTATAGGTAAGAAATGTGCTTCTTTTCTAGTGCTTTGCTTTCTCATGACATGACTATTTCTTTGACATTGGATAGAATGGACCCAGATCATTACAAAATATCTGTGGGAGCAGCTGCAGAAAGTGGCTGAGTTCTACAGACAGTTCCCCAGTCAAGGCTGTAGCTCGCCTCTCCCGGCCACCCCTGCTGATGTGGAAATGGCCATCAAGCAGTGGGAGTACAACGAAAAGTTGGCCATGTTCATGTTTCAGGTCAGTGCATTTTACTTTAATGGGATTTTTTGCTGGCTAAAAACTCTGAATTGAGATTGATTCCATTTCAAAGAGGTGAAGGCTGTTGGATTATATTTACCCTCCCCTACTTGAAAGACCACCCACAGCAAATTTTCACTTTCATGTAGTTATCTTTAGGGCCGCATGGAGGTTCAAGAGTTAGAATGTCTCCTGCAAAGTTCTGTGGTTCAGCTTTCGAATAATAGATCCAGGCTTCCTTCCAAAAACAGATGTGTGTGTGTCACTTTAGTTAGTTTAAATTGTTCTGTATTTCTGAATGCATGGCTTTGGTAAGACAAAACCACTACAAGGGAAAACTTGGTGGTGTACACTGCATCATTTCCCAACTCGATTGGGTTCCATTCTTTATAAAATTGATATTGGACAGCAGGTGGGAACTCAAAATAATGCTTCAATTTCTTAATTTCAACGAAGGACGGAATGCTGGACCGACACGAGTTTCTCACATGGGTTTTGGAGTGTTTCGAGAAGGTCCGACCTGGGGAGGATGAGCTCCTGAGACTCCTCCTGCCCCTTTTACTGCAGGTAGGCCTTTCGCACCTTCCTCTAACCGCCCAATTACACGCCCCACCCCGAGCCTTGCATCATTCTCCGTGCTGCCGCCATACACAAACACACAATGGTACACACCAATGCGGCGACCTCACAGCCTCTCACAACTTTGTCACGAAGCAGCTGTGTGTGCCTTCATCCATTGAGCCTTTCATTTTGTTTCTTTCAACTCTGTATTTCACAAGCGTATCGGGAGGTGTTTGTGTTTGACGCTCTGCATCGCTTCCTCTCTCCCACAGTACTCGGGGGAATTTGTACAGTCGGCCTACTTGTCACGCAGGCTGGCTTACTTCTGCACTCGCCGCCTCAACCTGTTGCTAAGCGACGGCAGCCCGGGCCCTGGCGCCGGCGGCGGCCACCAGGCGCATGGCATTTTGACACCGCAAGGCAACACCCTGCCCCCGACGCCAACCTCCCAGCCGGCAGGAGGGAATCAGCCCCAGACGCCGTTCACAGACTTCTACATTTGTCCCCAGCACCGTCCTTTGGTTTTTGGCCTCAGCTGCATGTTGCAGGTACATTGCTCAATCACCAGGCACAGTCATCATTTTGGATGAGTATTGAAACAATCATGATCAGAATAAGGAATCATTTTAATTTGATTTCTGTCATGTTCTTACTCCCGAAATGTGCTTTTGTCCTCAGAGCATAGTTTTGTGTTGCCCCAGTGCACTGGTCTGGCATTACTCTCTAACAGACAGCAGAAACAAAACTGGTTCTCCTTTGGACCTCTTGCCCATTGCCCCATCCAGTTTACCAATGCCAGGGGGAAACGCCGCTTTTACACAGCAGGTACCTACAGTTGTCCTCCAAAAATAAACCATGCCAACGCGCAATCTGACCAGATCTCATTTTCTGTTTTTGGAATGCTAGGTCCGTGTAAAACTGCGAGAGATCGAGGAGCAAGTGAAGGAGCGAGGCCAAGCTGTGGAGTTCCGCTGGTCCTTTGACAAGTGCCAGGAGACCACAGCAGGTTTGGGAAAAACTGCCAATCACTCTCTGTGTAGCATCTGTTTACAAGATGAGATTTGTTTTTGGAGACCTGGACTGTTGTCTTTGCTGTGTGGTCAGGATTCACTATTGGGAGAGTGCTGCACACCTTGGAGGTTTTGGACAACCACAGCTTCGAGAAGTCCGACTTTAATAATTCGCTGGATTCTTTGTACAACCGAATATTTGGCTCAGGCCAGAGCAAGGATGGACATGAGGTACGTAACTTTTTGGAATGTCTGAAGCATGCAATATGTGTGTATATTTTCAATTTGATGGCAAATCTGAAAATGTTCTATTTATTATATTGATTACAAAGTGCGCTTTGGTGCAGATGTCGCCAGATGACGACGCAGTGGTGACTCTGCTTTGTGAATGGGCTGTGTGCTGTAAGCGGTCAGGTAGACACAGGGCAATGGTGGTGGCCAAGCTACTGGAGAAGCGGCAGGCTGAAATCGAAGCAGAGGTAAGCAGCACCTTGGTTCCCTGTTCATGGATCAGCTTCCACCCGCGCTCGGATTCTTGAAGTCATTTAAGTATGGAGATGTTGTCACGTTTACATTTTAATGTGATACTGTGTGAGTCTTCACAAAACTTGGATTAAATTAGAGTTGTCGCCATTCTCACTTACAGTCGTACCTCTACTTACGATATTAATTGGTTCCAGTTTTTTTTTATAAGTTGAAAATGTCATAAGTAGAGTAGTACTTGATATGTAAATACTGTAATTTGTTCCACAGTCCCTACAAAACTACCAACACCATAGACCCTTAAAAACTAATCTATTTGTGTTGAAGTGCATGCACACAAGTGTGCAAAGCTAACATTAGGCAAGCATAACAGACAATGGCACTCAAAGAAACATGGAGGGTTGTTGTGAGACAGCCAATGAGAGCACAGTAGAATGTAGGGATTTTTTCAAGCAATAAGCAGTGCATCTGTGAAAATTTCAAAATAAAATAACGGATATTAGAAATGTAATGACGTTTTCATAACTTGGATCTTTTTTTCATATCTTGAGGCACTGGTTTGCATCTCAAATGGTTTTGTAACCTGAAAATGTCGTACCTAGAGGCTTTTGTAAGTTGAGGTATGACTTTGTTTGACTTGAAAGAGGTTAAGTTGTATATAAGGGAGCAATGATCATCCTGGTTTCTATTTTAAAGTGCCCGTTTACTTTAGCATTCAAAGGCTTCTTTCTGTACGTGTGTGTGTGTGTGGCAGCGCTGCGGCGAATCTGAGGTGGTGGATGAGAAGGGCTCGGTGTCATCGGGCTCCCTTTCCGCAGCCACGCTTCCCGTCTTTCAAGATGTTCTGCTTCAGTTCTTAGATACTCAGGCCCCAACACTTAGTGAGTCTCTGCCGCTTACTTCCTCGGCCAAAGTACATGTATCAAAGCGGATTAGGCACAGAGAGAAGCTAGTACTAAATTATTCAGAACCAATTTTTCTCCCATCTTTAGCCGAGCCCGGCAACGAGAATGAGCGAGTGGAATTCTCCAACCTGGTGCTCCTCTTCTGCGAGCTCATCCGCCACGACGTTTTCTCGCACAACATCTACATGTGCACGCTCATCTCCCGCGGCGACCTGTCGTCCGACGGTCACATGCCACGCCCACGCTCCCCCAGCGACGAAACCTTGGACGAGTCGGATCGCAAAGACCAGGATGCGGGCAGCGGGATCAAAATGGAGGACACCGGCCTGTCGGAGTCGATGGAAATCGACCACAACTCCAGTGCCAATTTTGACGAGGTGTGCTATTTGGAAATATGGCTTGGATGTCCATTGTGTTAATAGACCGTGTTATTAGATCATTGTCGGCAAAATTGACCTCCACAAAGGTCATTGTCATTTGCTCCCACTATAAGAAATTTGGAAAATTGAGTACAAAATCCCAAATCTTGTCCACAACAGTTGTCCACTGTCCACCTTGCAGATGTTCTCTCCTCCGATGCACTGCGAGTCCAAGGGCAGCCCCTCCCCTGAAAAATCTGTATCTGAGCAGGACTGCAAGAATACCTGCAAAGACAAGAACACGGACCCCGCGTTCCCCCAGCTCTACGAGCAGCCTCGGCATATTCAATATGCCACCCACTTTCCTATTCCTCAGGTGAGAAGAAAAGCACTCTAGGTTACAATTCAAAGAAAACAATCCTACATATCTGAATAAAATCCATTAGGTTTAGATTTCTTATCCCGGCACGATTCAAAAGTATTTTCAGTCTTTGGCAAACACTGCGAATGCTTCCTAGTTTTTTCCCCCCTTTCCCGTCAAGATAAATATTTTTTACACTCTATGCGGCCGCGTTTATTTACTCAGTATGAGCTTCCCCGCCCCAGGCCCGAAATATCAGATGTAGCCATAGTCGGAAAGAAATAGATTAAATTTGATGGCTGTTTGCCTCGGCTCGGTTTATCGTGGCCATCTCTTTCTCGATAAATTATTTGCCTTGCTTCAGGAGGAGAATGCCAGCCACGAGTGCAACCAGCGACTCGTGGTCCTATACGGCGTGGGCAAATTACGGGACGAGGCCCGACATACCATCAAGAAGATAACCAAAGATATCTTGAAGGTGCTCAACCGCAAAAGCACTGCAGAAACGGGTACGTGACTTAGTTGTATGACACAATATATTTTTAGACTGTGATGTACCAGGCTTATTATGCCTTTTTAGTTCATATGTTAATGACGACCAAGTTTTTTATTTATTATTAAATATGATGAACTAGGAAACATAACGATATGATGTTTAATTGAAATAGGCTTATTGTAAGGCAGTCTTTTCTCTGTCAAAGTCATGGGTATTTTTTGTTTGATTCAGTTATTGGTAGCAATATAACTATTATTCTCAGTGTTGGATAGTATAAGTGTGGTTAAGAAACAGTTAACAGACATTAACAATCACATTTTCATGCATTTTTCTCTTTTGAAAATTAAAATGTCATCAGTTTGATTGATTTGCCCTGCATGAACTTCCATCTCGTCACACATTGCTTCCTTTTTTTTTTTTTTTTAACAGGGGGCGAGGAGGGACAAAAGCGGAAGAGAAGTAAGCCAGAGGCCTTTCCCACTGCTGAAGATATCTTCTCCAAGTTCCAGCACCTTTCCCATTTTGACCAGCATCAGGTCACTTCGCTGGTTAGGCTCCTTCACACTTTGACATTTTTTGTAGAGTTAACATTTCACTGTAATTTAGGCAAGTCATTCAAAAAGAGTAGGATGTTAGAATGAGTTTTCGAAAGCCCGCGGCTATAGTTTGTAACCAGGTGGAGTGAATTTAGTTTATTTTTACCGGATAGTTAGTGATCGATTTTCTTATTTTGGTTGAAGGTGTCCCGAAATGTTTTGGAACAGATTACCAGCTTTGCCTTAGGGATGTCCTATCACTTGCCTCTAGTCCAGCACATTCAGTTCATCTTTGACCTCATGGAGTACTCCCTCAACATTAGTGGCCTCATTGACTTTGCTATTCAGGTGAATATGCAATGTGATGATGAAGACATTTTTACATTTGAGCATCAATGAACCATTTGTTTTTTAACCTAGCTTTTAAACGAGCTCAGCGTGGTGGAAGCCGAGCTTCTACTCAAGTCGTCTAGCCTGGTGGGAAGCTACACCACCAGTCTGTGTTTGTGCATTGTTGCTGTGCTCAGGAGGTACCACTCGTGCCTCATACTGAACCCCGAGCAGACTGCACAGGTTTTTGATTGGTAAGCGCCTTTTAAAGTTTTCCCTCTGCATTAAAAGCTCCCCTTGAAATCATTCAATTAGACTATGACAGCTCAAAGCACTTTTGTCAAAAGAGATCATCGAATGTGCAGTAGTAAAATAGCCTATTTAAATGATGTTTTTTTTTCTAGCCTCCTTAATTGACATTGTTGTTTGATATTCTAGGTTGCGCATTGTTGTCAAGTCAGGTGTAAACCCAGCCGACTGTTGTTCAGCCGAGCGCTGCATCTTGGCCTACTTGTACGACCTCTACATCTCTTGCAGTCATCTGAAAATCAAATTTGGGGAGATTTTCAGGTACTGAATGGACTTACTCATCTTTCAAAATATTCAACTAGAATATGCAGTTGACTGTTTTTGCAGTTCCAGGACATTTTACGTCTCAGTCGTCAATTTTTTAAATATTCCACAATGCATGAACACGTGTATTTTCTTTGTAGTGAGTTTTGCTCTAAAGTGAAGAACTCCATCTACTGCAACATTGACCCTTCGGACTCCAACATGCTGTGGGACCCTGTGTTCATGATGGAGGCCATAGCCAACCCTTCCGCGCACAACTTCAACCACTCTATGGTGGGCAAAATCCTCAACGATAGCCCGGCCAACCGCTACAGCTTTGTATGCAACGTGCTCATGGACGTGTGTGTCGACCACAGGGACCCTGAGAGGTACATTTTTAGGGATTGTGTATAAAAGCATTGAACCTG
Organism: Stigmatopora nigra; assembly: GCF_051989575.1. Lineage (NCBI taxonomy): Eukaryota > Metazoa > Chordata > Actinopteri > Syngnathiformes > Syngnathidae > Stigmatopora > Stigmatopora nigra. The sequence goes on from NC_135521.1 coordinate 5,871,579, forward strand.
GGTTGACACAATAAAAGACAGGGATGATGACGTTCCCATAGAAAAGGATTTTAAATGCGCCTTAATATTTGGTTGAGATAAGGTGGATGTTTCTCTTTTGAAGGGTGAACGATATTGGCATCCTGTGCGCCGAACTGACGGCGTACTGTCGGTCCCTGAGTGCCGAGTGGCTTGGCATTCTCAAGGCGCTGTGCTGCTCCTCCAACAATGGCAACTGCGGCTTCAACGACCTGCTCTGCAATGTTGATGTAAGTTCACATTCAAGTCAAAATTCATTGGCAAAGTTGAATTTCAATCGGTTTTGAAGGGGTAAGTGAAGTCATAATAAAGCCTTACCCAGACTTTGATGCCCCATTTCTGGTTCAGTGTCTGTACTTCTATCTGACCAAAAAAAAAGAAAAGGAAAGCAAAACACACTATACAACAATGATTTTTCCTCACATGTAGTGCTTTAACAGACGTTGCCCCTCTCTCTTTTTTTCAAGTATTGCCCTTGTGTTCCTCAGGTTAGCGATCTGTCCTTTCATGACTCCTTGGCGACTTTTGTGGCCATTCTCATAGCGAGACAGTGTCTTCTCCTGGAGGACCTCGTTCGCTGTGTGGCCATTCCATCCCTACTCAATGCAGGTACTCTCCATAACTGTATTTCCTAAATATGGTGGCCACCTTGAAAAATGACAGACTCTAACTTGGTTCCTGAGTAGTTCTATTTAACTCTTAAATTATTCAAAGCTATGTCAAATCAATGTTCAATAGGAAAAAAATGATCCATGGTTTTAAAATTAAATGGCTGGAATTTGGAGAGGTTAATCTTGTGTTTCTGACTTCAATGATCTGATTTTGTTCATCTTTTTAGCCTGCAGTGAGCAAGACTCCGAGCCAGGAGCTCGACTCACCTGCAGGATTTTGCTGCACCTTTTTAAGACGCCACAGCGCAACCCTGTCCCCCAAGACGGCCTCAAGTCGGGTAATCACAAACACGGTAGAACTATTTTCATGTGTGATGAAAAGAAAAACAGAATCCTGCCGTCTTGTGCTCTGTAGATAAATCTTCCGTCGGTATCCGGTCGTCGTGTGACCGCCATCTCCTGGCGGCCTCGCAGAACAGTATCGTCGTGGGAGCCGTTTTCGCCGTGCTCAAAGCCGTCTTCATGTTAGGTAATGAAAACGGGAAAATGCGTTGTCAGCTCGGTTGTGCCCGTTTTACACGACTTGCCATGTCGTTGCAGGTGATGCTGAGCTAAGGGGTTCGGGACTGTCCCACTCGGCTGGCCTTGATGACTTATCGGATGGACGCAATGTCTCCATAGAAACGGCCAGCTTGGATGTGTATGCCAAGTATGTTCTGAAGACCATCTGCCAGCAGGTGAGCATATGATTCTTAAGTCTTTGAAAGACATCAAACACATGACTGTAATTGCATCTCACTTTTATTTAGCAACAAATAGGGGCCAATATATGAAGAAACACTGATTTGTTTATCCATTAATTGCTATTTGCTTGGCTGAGATAATCAATTTAGTATAAATGGAGTTATCAGAGTAGCCATAATCACTAATAAATACATAGTACTAATTGTAGTCATATGGAAACATTAGGAACAAATACAAGATCAGCGTTGAGCGGTAAATAAAAAGAAGCTAATTCAAGTGACAAGGGGGAGAGAAAAAATATATGATTGGATTGGATTGGATGTTTGCCAACCTCTTTGCAGGAATGGGTGGGAGAACGCTGCCTCAAGTCTCTGTCTGAAGACAGCAGTGCCCTCCAGGACCCAGTACTGGTAAACATTCAGGCCCAGAGGCTCCTGCAGCTCATTTGCTACCCTCACAGACAGCTGGACAGCGACGATGGAGACAACCCTCAGAGGCAGCGCATTAAACGCATCCTACAGGTTGACCTTTATTAATATATAAATGATCCTATTTATTTGAATGGAACAGCAGTGACTACATTGGTTTTCCTACAACTCTGTCCTGGTAGAATATGGACCAGTGGACGATGAGGCAGTCATCTCTGGAGCTCCAGCTGATGATCAAACAGAGCACAAACAATGCAAGTGATCCTTTAAGGGATAGTGAACCAATGTGAATTATTACAACCATCTTTGGACAGAATGTTGAAATCAAAGTGTTGGGATATCTCCTTTCAGGAGCTGTATTCTCTGTTAGAGAACATTGCCAAGGCAACGATCGAGGTGTTTCAGAAATCAGCTGAGATGAACTCCAATAACCCCTCAGGGAATGGCACAGCCCTCCAAAGCGGCTCTGCATCAAACAGCAGCAGCACTAGCAGCAAAATGAAACCCATTTTAAGGTAAGTGCAGTACTGCCACGCTCTGACATAAACAAAACACAAAAGAAACATGAAGCTTTTCTGCCCCAATCTTGTGCTTTTCGCAATGCTTAAAATTATCAATTATTTATGGTACTCTATTCCCTCGTTTTCATTATTTCCAAAGCCATTTTCCTACAATTTGTTCATTTTTCTCACCTCTTAAACTCACAAAGGACCCACTCCAAATAATCATTTTTTCAGATGACCTCCTACAAGGACCCTAAATAGCACTAGTAAAAAGTTGCAAATTTGGTAATAGTTACAGTAAACTTGCCCCTTTATGTTTACAGCTCTATTTATACATATTGATACGTGTAAGTGAAAAGGTACAAGCAGGACAATGATGTACTTTTATTGTTCTTATTTTTGTATGACGGTGACATTTGTGCATTCTTTTTTTAGTTCTTCTGAGAGGTCAGGTGTGTGGCTGGTGGCTCCATTGATAGCCAAGCTTCCCACTTCAGTTCAGGGTCACGTCCTGAAAGCAGCTGGGGAGGAGCTGGAGAAAGGACAGCACCTTGGGTCTTCATCACGAAAGGAGAGAGATCGCCAGAAGCAGAAAAGGTAATGACTATTTTTTTTCCTTTTTTTTTTCGCTTGAAGTTTGAATCATCCTTGACTACCATTTTTTTTAATCCATTTAAGTATGTCACTGCTGAGCCAGCAACCATTCCTCTCTTTGGTGCTGACCTGCCTGAAAGGTCAGGATGAGCAGCGTGAGGGTCTTCTCACCTCGCTCTACAGCCAAGTTCAGCAGATCGTCACCAACTGGCGAGACGACCAGTACCAGGATGACTGCAAAGCCAAGCAAATGATGCACGAGGCTCTGAAGCTGCGACTCAATCTTGTAAGAGAACAATTTGATCAATTCCCACCAGCCATTTTGTCACTGTTGCATGACGACCAACTGTATCTTTCCAATTTGCTCCCAAGGTGGGAGGCATGTTCGACACGGTGCAGCGCAGCACCCAGCAGACCACCGAGTGGGCCGTCCTCCTGCTCGACATCATCAGCAGCGGAACCGTGGACATGCAGTCCAACAAGTAAGCCGAGCCTCTTTCTCGGCAGTGTGAACTCGCTCTCAATGTCACCTGCTCAACAGCGAACTCTTCACTACCGTACTGGACATGCTGAGCGTGCTGATTAATGGCACGCTGGCCGCTGACATGTCCAGCATCTCTCAGGGCAGCATGGAGGAGAATAAGAGAGCCTACATGAATCTAGTCAAGAAGCTCAGGGTAAGAACAACACCCTTTGTAGTTATTTTATTTTTTGGAATTTGTCAAAAACAATACTTATTTGTGGTGTCTGCAGGGTGCACACACATTGATTAGAGGTATATGAGGTTGGGAAGGGAAGGTGACTGTCAAAAGCTTAGACAAGATAAAGAACAGTACAATAATTGACCGAGAGGGAACTATTTTTACAAGCTAGTTCTTAGAGCCATAAAAATCGTGCCCAATGGGACCTTTCCTAACATTTATATTGACATCTTTAGAAAGAGCTCGGGGATCGGCAGCTGGAGAGCTTGGAGAAGGTTCGGCAGCTGCTGCCACTACCCAAGCAAACGCGTGATGTCATCACATGCGAACCTCAGGGCTCCCTCATCGACACCAAGGGGAACAAGATAGCTGGTTTTGAAAAAGAGGTAAGATCCCAAACAATGAATAATTGGTTTCAAAATGGTTGGAAACGCTGACTGTGACTCAATATATTCTCAATTAGGGGCTTCAAGTTTCGACCAAGCAGAAGATCTCCCCCTGGGATGTTTTTGAGGGACTCAAACATTCGGCGCCTCTCTCGTGGGGCTGGTTTGGTACGGTACGCATGGACCGTAAAGTGACCAAATTTGAGGAACAGCAGCGCTTCCTGCTCTACCACACACATCTGAAGCCCAAGCCTCGTAGCTACTACCTGGAGCCACTCCCACTGCCACCCGAAGAAGAGGAGCCGTTGACACCCATCTCGCAGGAGCCCGAGAAGAAGATGATGGAAGCGGTGAAGCCGGAGAAAAACGTGCCCACCATGCCCGCAGATTCAAACAAAAAGAAGCCCAACAAGAAGAAGAAAACTCCTTCGGCCAAGACTGAGGTTTGAAAAAGCACATTCTGTTTTTAAGGATCAAGTGGTTTAAAAAAAAACGATTGAGTTATGGAGCTTTTTTTCACTTCTACTCTTCTCAAGGATTATGGGAATCGCACTTCTGGCGTGAGCTACGGGACCAACATGCCACCGGAGCTCATGCAGAATCCTTACAGTAGGATTCCCTATGGCCAGCAGGGCATGGGCATGTACACACAGAACCAGCCTCTACCTCCCGGTCAGTATTTAATACCAGCATATTAATACTAGCAGCCATCATTCGTTGTCAAAATGGATTGGATGTGTAACGCCCTCAATGGTAGCGGATAACTTAATATGATGGCTGCTTCATTATCCCGCGGCACACATTTACGTGGGTTCTCCTCCTGCAGGAGGGCCCGGTTTAGATCCCCCCTACAGGCCTACTCGCAACCCCCCAATGAACAAGATGATGAGCACGCCACGGCCCAACTATCCGGGCATGATGCCCACCATGCAGGGGAATATGCCCGGGATGATGGGTCTGGAAAAGCAGTACCAAATGGTCTACAAGCCTCAGCCTAACATGCAGCAGAACCAGATGTTGCGCCACCAGCTGCAGGTCAGACTGGTGAGTCAGGCCCCACTGACAGGTCAAACTGCTCCCCACCAGGTAGAGTTCTTTCAATGCTCTAGTAAGTTAGATCGTGTAGAAGTAGGAAATTCCCCAAAACGCTTGGATACGCTCCCTTTGTGTATTTTTTTTTTTTACACAGTGGTATACTGTGTATGTGTAATTGGTTTGATACAACATTTTTTCCCCCTCAAAATTAAAATGACCCCTTGTTTGTTTAAGAATCCCATAAGTCTAAACCGCTTTTTTTACATTGTTTAGGACTACAGACTGAAACTATTAGTGTTATGTTATTTCAGAATCACAGCATGATGGGGCAGCAGATTCGACAGATGGCACCCAACCAACCGTACACTTCAATGCAGCCATCTCAAGTTAGTTTTTTCTTTTCTGACAAACTAAATAAATCATATTATGACACTGCATTTCCTTAAATAGTGTTTTGTCCCTCTAATCCTTCGTATAACCCCAGCTATCCTCAATTTTGAACTGAAGAAAAATTAAAATCTATTCTATCCATATCACAGTATCAGCCAGAAAAATCACATCTTTCTAATATTATTTGGCCCGGTGTGTGTATTTAAGTTTGAGGCTAAACTTTGTTGAGAGATAAGCTGTATAATATACCTGTATCAGGTAAAAGCAAAGTTTTGTTGAGTCAAAATTTATGGCCACATGTGAATCCATCTTCATAAATGATTTTGTCTGTTCCATTGTCGTCTTAAAATTTTTTTTTCTCCTCACCAGAACTTATCTCAGGGCTACACATCATACGGCTCACATATGGGGATGCAGCCACACCCGTCCCAAGCTGGTGCCATCGTGCCCTCCGCCTATGGGACCCAGAACTTTCAGGGCTCCCACCCAGGGGCAAACCCGGCCGTGGTGGATCCTCTGAGGCAAATGCAGCAGAGGCCCAGCGGTTATGTTCACCAGCAGGCGCCGGGATATGCACATAATATGCAGAATGCACAGAGGTCATGCCGCTTCCATCGTAAAGTGCCTCCATTTTGAAGCGTGTTCACGCAAGTCATTTTTTCTGTGCTGTTCAACCTCAGGTTTACCCACCAGCCTATCCAGCAGAATCCCATCATGCACGGTCTTGGTCACATGGGTGCCCAGGGCGCCCATCCAGGCATGAGGCCCAATCAGTTGCTGACAGAACAACAACAGCAGCAACAACAGCAACAGCAGCAACAGCAGCAGCAGCAACAACAACAACAGCAACAAGCAGCGGCAGCACAACAGCAACAACAACAGCAGCAGTACCTCAGACAAGCAATCAGAGTATGTAACTTGCGGAATCCTATCTATTTCCATAATACAGTAAAACCTTGTTTATTGCGGCTAATAGGTCGCAAGATCTTCCGCAATAAGTAAATAAGCGCAATGTGTGGACTTGGTTTCCATGGTGTTTATTTAATATTGTTTGGACTTTCTGAAGATAGAGGCTGTCCTTCAGTAGCCAGTGAAATGCTCTCTAATTAATGTTTTTAAAAAATCCAAGTATAGGTAGTAAGTATGTGCAACTGTGTCCAAGCAGCAACAGCAGCAAGCCCAACAAGTACAACAACAACAGCAGCAGCAACAACAACAACAGGTCCAGGCCCAGCAGGTCCCTCCTCAGCAGCAGGTTCCTCAGCAACAACAACAACAACAGCAGCAACAACAACAGCAGCAGCAACAACAGCAACAGCAGCAGCAACAACAACAACAACAGCCGCAGCAGCAAGTGTCAGGTGTGCCTCCACCAGGGCAGCAACAGAACCAGGGCTTAGGCATGCAGCCGTTACCACCACAGCAACCCATGGTACGACCCAACACAGTAAGACTCGACACAAATGTGTTTTTTTTCCCTTCTTATTCTGTCAATGTTTATATTTTGCTTTTCTCCTCAAGTTCATCTTAGATTTATTCTTCTTACCTATTTTTGCCTATCTTTATTTTAGGACAATTACAATTGTTTGTTAACTTGTTATTATACTCATTTAAGAGTTGTCCAGAGTAGATAATATTACCAGTTCTCATCCCTTTATTAAAAAAAATGAAAAATTTGAAATTAATTCCAAGCAAAAAAAAATTGGGGGGAAAAAAGGAAATGCATAGATATTTGCTAAATATATTCAGATTGTATATCTAGATTTTCCCCCTTTTTAATCTCAAATGAAGTGAAAATGTTCTATTTTTAAATTAGGGGTGTATTAGAATGTGTACTGGGAATTTGCTATTTTCATTGCCAAACTTTTGGCTATTTATATGATTTGGAGCAATTGTATTAATTCAAAGTGGTATCTAGTACTTATGCAGTCAACTAAAGAGTTTGAATGTTTTTGCTCACCCATTAGTTCCCACGTCAAGGCATGCAGCAGACACAACAACAGCAGCAGACGGCCGCTCTGGTCAGACAACTCCAACAACAACTCTCAAGTAAGTCCCATTCCCCTTCACCTATCCTCCCATCTGCCTCTCACACTTAGTAGTCTTAAGCAACTTTTTGTTTGGATACAGATACACAACCCGGGCAGAGCACCAATTCATATTTCTGACCACTAATTTGCTGTTAACAAGTATGTGAAGAGGCACAAACTTGGCAGGAGGTCCGAAGCTGGCGGCGCTAAAAAATGTCTTTGCATCACTTTTTGCACTGTTGGAATAATGGAGGGCAAGATAGCTATTAAAAAGGCTGGTTAAAAATAAAAATGAATAAAAAAAAATCCTAAAAGGAGAACAATAATAACCCCTCAATCCCCAGTATTTTATTTCACTTTGTACAATTTATTTTGGGGGTTTTCTTTATTTCTCATTAAATCATGTCAAGTTCTTATGTCTTGTAATGTCTTGTTTGCTACCTGTATTCTGTATTTAAAAAAAAAAAAAGAAAAAAGACATGTGAAATGAAAACTTTTATAAAAATCCATAGAGGAAAAAAAATGCTTTCTTGTCTTAAATAGCCACATTTTTTCTACTTCTCTCATGGGTGAAGACTTTCAAAAAGCGACACGTGAGTATTTACATTACATTATTTTAATTGCACATTAGAAACTCTTCTTTTGTACAGCAATATTTTTTTCCTCCCACGTTTCAGAAGGAATGCCTGGACTAATTCATCTTCACAACTTAAAAGTTCAGAAAGGCTCAAAAGAAAACACAAGTATGTAATATTTATCATTTTGCCTTATCTATACATCATGAGATGTTTGTCAACGTACTGTAAATGTTTTCAACTGTTTTGTTTTCATGTGCTTTTTCATTAGATTTGTCTTTTCCTTGTCTCCACTAGGACTTTCCAGACGTTTGAAAAGCACCCCTGTATCTGGTCCTAGACTTCTCCCTTGGAAGGGGCATTCTTTCCCCCTGTAGCTGGGCAGAAAGTCCAGGTCGCTCCAATTCCGCTCGTCATCTCGCACGCCGAGCCTAGACAGCAGCTTGTCGGCGAGTCTCGGCACAGCAGGCTGGAGGAGGATCCCGTAAATCCTCATACATTCCAGGGAGACGTGGACGATCGCTTCCAGCCAGCGGCGGTCCCCGTCATCCGTCCTGTTCAATTTCCAAGGTGTGTGCCGTTGAACGAAACCGTTGGTTTGTCTCACGCAGGACGCGATGGCCTCCAGGGCTTTGTAGACGTTCAACTTCTCATAGTGACGCGCCACCGACGGCGGGAGGTTTTGCACGGCATCCAACATGCGGTAGTCTTCCGGCACGGTTCTCCCGCCACGCTCACTGGGAAAAGACAACGGGCAGAACTCTGGGTATGTCTGTTTGGGATTAAGCGCCGGAGCGGTGCAGCGGTTCAGTAAACCGCCCAAGGAGTCGGCTAGCTCCGCGTTGAGGAGTTTGAGGACTTTGTGGTCCGTGTAGTCGCAGTCGGAATCAGGTACGCCTTGACGCAGGAGAAAGTACCTCAAGCCGTCGGTAGTGAACGCCTGCGAACACTCGTTGGGATCGACCACGTTGCCTAGACTTTTAGACATCTTGGTCCCATTGACTGTCCAGTGTGAGTGCACGAGTATGGACCGAGGGGGTGACAATCCCGCTCCCAGGAGGAAAGATGGCCAGTAGATGGTGTGGAATTTCAAGATGTCCTTGCCAACGATATGACGAGCCGCGCTCCACCAAGAACTGTGGCCGTCGGGGTAACCGACCACCGTGAGGTAGTTGACCAAAGCATCCAGCCACACGTAGATTGTATGATGGGGATCGCCTGGGACGGGAATCCCCCACCGGAGACGGCTTCTTTGGCGCGACACGGAAAGGTCTGGAAGTTCTTCCTGGAGCCACTGGAGGACATCCTGACGGAAGCGCTCTGGTTGGATTGCGCTGGGGTTTTTGTGGAGCCAGTCCTGCAGTTGTGTCCGAAACACCGACAAACGGAACATGTAGTTTTCCTCCTTCACCCACTCCACCTGGAAAATCATTGCATAAGGTTATAAGTTATTCAGTGGAACATGGATTGTTTACCTCTATCATAAAAAAAAAATGTTTTCTTAGATCTTTGTGGACCCACCTTGTGTCCACTCTCCAGCGAAACGGTGATAGCCTGACCCGTCCCGTCAATGGCGTCAGCTACTTGCGTCGAAGTCAAGAAGCTCTCGTCAGGTGTGGAGTACCATCCCTCGTAGATGCCCTTATAGATGAGCCCTTTATCTCGTAGAGTGCACCAAAAGTGCTCCACTGCCTTCCGATGTCTTTCCTCAGTGGTCCTGATGTAGTCCGTGAAGGACACGTCGCAGCTGCCGAAGACGGACCGGAATCGCTGGGAGACGCCCGTGCAGAAGGTCAGGGGGTCTTCTCCTGCTGTGTCGGCCGCCTGTTGGATTTTTAAACCATGCTCGTCTGTGCCTGAAACACACACCACCCAACATTTAAAGGCTAAGCCCAGGTAAGCCTTATGGTTGAGTAGCAGCCTTGCAGTAATAGATTTGTTTAGAATGGGTGGGCAAACCTGTCCTCGAGGGCTACTGTCGGTGCATGTTTTTGTTCCAACTGGTCCAGCACAGATACTTTGCATAATGAGATTTCTAGAAAACAAGGAGCACCTGACTGCAATCCACTGATTGCACTGGAAGTGCACCAGATTGAAGTGTCCTCTTTATGAATTGGAATGAAAATAAGCACCTACTCCAGCCCTTTGTGGAATAGTTTGCCCAGAATGATGAAGTACCTGTTGCAAATCTTGACTTGAATCCCTGCAGAAGCTTGTACCTGTGCATGCAGTCAGCTAAAACTGCGGAATACAAGTGGCCCAGATGAGGTGAGGCGTTGACATAGAAGATCGGCGTGGTTATGTAGTAGCTTCTTTCCTCTTTGCAAGCATCGCTGCTTGTAAGATTGGCCCGGGAATTACTTGATAACCGTGATAAATATGCGATTTGTTGCCAACAGCCAACAGTTTGACACCTCCTGGTGATGAAGCTAAAAGGGGCCCTCATGTTCGATGGGGATCGCACTGGGTAAGTGCTTTGCTAAATGCTAAATGTTCTTTTATACATTGTAAACGTAATCGTTAATTGAAAATGTTGAAGAAAATTACCCACGATCTCGATCTTGTCGAAGTAAATGCCACATGAAGGTTGTGTTTTTTTTCCGGTTGTCACGTTGCATCAGTCCAATCAAATCAATAGGCGATTTCTCTCGTGACCATAAACGAACCAATCATCATTTTGTTTGTTAAACTGCGACGTATTCAAGGCCCACAGATGAATCGTAATTTTAAGACACACGAAGTCATGTTTTCTTAAAGTGGAACTTCTCCGTTTTTGTAAGTAGTAGTATTATATTTCTCGCAGTATCCCCATTTTACAGAAACAGTTGGCACAATAGATTGCAAGGTTATTCATAATAATGTTATTAGTAATAAACAGTCTTATAACGCTAGTTACCCCAGCTGTCACGAGTCACATAAACACCCACTAGTAGCGCACCGTGGTTGTGTTAAGTCACTTGCTACTTGACGTAGACGAATACGGATGGAGACGACGTGACAACCGAGGTAATAAATACTTTCATTTTGCTTCGTAAAAGTATTAACTTTTGACTTAAATCAAGTACAATCATGACGTTCTAGTCGCCATCCTAAAGGTAGTTTGAGTTGATTCGACTTGCCGGAGGAGGCTGGTTGTCATGTGATGTGGAAACACAGCTTTTGTGTTTGTCGAAGTGGAGGAAGGGAGTGTTTTCTGCTTAAACCGTTGTTTTAAACTGGTGCGTGACCGTTACTTTAACACCGCGCGATATCGACTTTTGTTTCAGATGGAAGCAGGTCGTGTAGACTTCTACATTGGGCTCTCTCTGGCCGTATCTTCCAGTCTTTTTATCGGCACCAGCTTCATTCTCAAGAAGAAAGGCCTCCTGCGATTGGCCAGCAAGGGATCCACCAGGGCAGGTAATCAAAAACTCCAGAAAATTTACATTAAAACCGAAATATGTTTAACACCTTGTAGGATAAGTGACAATTCATATACGTATATATGATAAACCTTGGGTTATGCAGACCACAATATTGTTACTTAATGCCCATCATTGACAATTATAGACGCCCAATTCGTTTAAAATAGATGGGCTGGCTCTATTTGCTCATCATCCTGTCCTCTCAAATCATCACTACCACGCCCCCTTTTCAAAATGGGTTGGACACATCTATATGATAAATTGATTCAAATTGAAAAACCTTACTTTATTCGGATGATTGCATTTTTTTTATTAAATCCCAAATAAAGTTTCTTATCCAGTTATATGAAAATAATGCCTCAGGGAAAAAAAAACAGAAAATAAGTAAAAGCCTGTGGTACAAGGGTCCATGATTACAGTTTTTTCCAAGTTATTGTTCATTGCAATTGCATAACTCACCAGCTTTTGTGCCCAGGTCAAGGTGGCTATGCTTATCTCAAAGAATGGCTCTGGTGGGCGGGACTTGTTTCAAGTAAGTCACAATGTTTAAGGTTTTATGCTTGCTAGTTTTTGCAGGAAGCTGTAAATGTAGCCATCATGACATATTAATGCAAAGTGATGATGTTTCAGTGGGAGTAGGAGAGGCGGCCAACTTTGCCGCCTACGCCTTTGCTCCGGCCACCCTCGTCACCCCACTGGGAGCTTTGAGTGTGCTCGTAAGGTACGCCAGGAGTATTTCTAAGTGCTATTTCTAAGCCAGGAGTGTTGAACAAGCCAGGTCCATGCCATCTATACCTCAGTGCTAAGCCTATGTGTGTCGATAGTGCCGTGTTGTCATCTTATTTCCTCAACGAACGCCTGAATGTTCACGGCAAGACGGGCTGCCTGCTGTGCGTGTTGGGCTCCACTGTCATGGTGGTGCATGCCCCCCAGGAGGAGGAAGTGGTGTCCCTCAGCGCCATGGCGGAAAAACTCAAAGACCCCGGTATGCCACACTTTAACCTCAGAGGGGTTTACATAGTATAAATAGTAAGAAGTAACAGCATAAAAAATTGTGTTACCATTCTAAAGTAGTTTTCAACTCAATAATTTCTTCACCGTATGAATGTTGGGCCACCCCACTGAAATGTTTTCCTCACCTGTGCCAAACATGACCAGTTTTTGTTTAATGATATCCCCTAGGTTTCATTGCGTTTGCTGTATGCATCGTGGGGAGCAGCCTGGTGCTTATCTTTGTGGCGGGGCCGCGTTTTGGCCAGAAGAACGTGCTGGTCTACATCATGATTTGCTCCGCCATTGGCTCCCTGTCCGTGTCTTGCGTCAAGGGCCTAGGCATTGGCATCAAGGAACTCGTGGCTGGGACTGCTGTACTGAAGGAGCCTCTTTTCTGGAGTTTGTTGGTCTGCCTGGCCTTGTGTGTCAGCATTCAGATCAGCTACCTCAACAAGGCCCTCGACATCTTCAACACCTCTATCGTCACGCCCATCTACTATGTGTTTTTCACCACGTCCGTCATTGCGTGTTCCGCTATCCTCTTCAAAGAATGGCTGCGTATGAGTGCCGGCGCCATCGTGGGAACCATCAGTGGCTTCCTCACCATCGTGCTGGGAATCTTCCTTCTGCATGCCTTCAAGGACATTACTTTCAGTTGGGACTCCATGCCCCTCTACCTCAGGAAGGGACCCTGAAGCCTACACTGGGGGTACTTATGCCACTGAAAGAATTGTCCCAATGAGCAAGAAAGGTAAAACCGCCATCGCCTTTCATAGGTAGATTGTTCTCGTGCAAATTGTCAGTTATAACTGATCATTTTGTGCAGCTGTTCTCCACAGTAGCTCTAAAAGTGGAGTAAGTGCCTAAACATGGTTATTTGGCACATTCTAAGAAGAACTTTTAACCTTGTACTTGCTTATATCAGCACTAATAGTTAATAGTAATGCATCATAAGACCAAAGAAATTTCTCCTATTGACAGTCTCTTTGAAAATAAAGCATCAGACCAAATCATTATACAGTAATTTATGTACAAGTCATTTTACAGTTAAGCACACATCCTCTCTCCAAATGTCTTAATAGGAAACTAACTTGCAGTGTTTGCAGGTGGTGGGCACTAATTTGTGCATCTTTACTTCCCCTGAATTGTTCTTGCAAAATCAGTTGACAGCCATGTGGTCTGAAAACTGATTTTTTTTTAAGCCAGCCAGCTACATCAGTCTCACAAGTCAGGGGGGTGGGGGTGGACATAATACCATTTATGAGGCACTTTTAACAAAACACTTATGTTTACAGGTCATATTCACATGTGGCTTAGTCAGTGTCCTTCAGTGGCAATGCTAGTCTCCCATGCTGTCCGAGAAAGGCCCTCGACTCTTCTGCGTCTGTTCCAATCTGTTAAGTATGAACTGGCTGGTGTCGATGAATCTTTCCACACAATTGACGAAACATACATCTGTCCTTGCGTCCAGTTTGGGCCCTGGTTTATCCATGCACTTCTCCTGGTAGGGAAAACAACACACATCATAGGTGTAAGTAAGGCAGTTACAGTAATATTTAAATGATAGTAATGGTGGCATCCATTCTGAACCCCTTCCAATGATTAGACTGCATGATACATGGGTAAAGGTTGATAAAACAAACGCCATTAAATCACAAGTTGAAGTCTCATCCTTGTTTGGGATGTATGTTAAAAGGGGATGGTAATTCCGCCGCGTAAACAGGTACTTGAACACACCATCATGAAAGCAGTCATCACTAGCAATAGTATTTAAAATTCATTTGATTGGGCGACTGATCACGGAGCTCAAATGCCTAGTTGAGTATATTTATTATTTGGAAAATGAACTGACTATCGTTGATTTGCCTAGATCTGTCAACTCTAAGCTGGGGAGGACACACTTACCCAGCACACTTCCGTCATTTGGTGCACCAGCTGTTGAAACTTTTGCTTTTGAGACTCAATCTCGATGAACTGCTGGAGCTGGGGGTCCGTGCTCGCGTTCTTTCCGTCCATATTTGATTAAACGCCAACGGTAGTCCGAGAAACCCCACGGTAAGGAGCGCCTTGTGATACAAATACTGACCTTCACGTGGATGTAGTATAGGCGCTAAAATAGATATCATCTCTATAAAAGCCAACTTTGCTCCGCGCTAGGAGCCAACGGACACGAGCGTGCTCTCTTGGTGGCCATTTTGCGTCGGAGCCTTTACTGAAATACGGGATAACACTTGTGTCTATGGAGCTTTGGAATATCAATACATTGTTCAACTTACACCCGCTTTTTGCGAGATTTGTTTTTTTATGTATTATTTCAAAATCACTTGCATTACTGCCGTTTTTCAATCCAAGATGGCCGCTAATTACCTAGGCTGCCGACTTCGTCTCTTGACATCTATCATGTATGGGATATCTATGGGCGTAAACCAGAAGTAAATGGGCAAATCACACGGCGCGTTTAAATGACATCACAGATACCCTGTCTCGCATGTGAATATGCAATTCAGAAAATAATAGGATTTTACATCCACTTTTCCCAGTTGATTGACAATGACAATTTATTTGGGTAATTTACATTCATACATCACACTCCCATATTTTAGTATAACAAATGCTACTGGATACCACATAAAAGCCAAATGATCAATTTCTAACTGGTGACATTCAATGGAATATTGAAACTTTTTGGAATGTGTGGGTTCTTTCTAAAGCCTGTTGCTACTGTGTATAATCTACTGAAGTTCATATAGCAAATCCTGAACAGTGAAGGCCAGCTCCTGGAAGGTGGGTCTCTCATCAGCCTTCTAAAATGAAGAGAAATAGCAAACATCAAAGAAAAAATAGTCATATGTTATTTATACTGTAAATTAACAAACCAACAAATGAATGCTTCAATTACTAGAATATAAAGTCTAGATTTTCCCATCCAGTATCGGCTGGACACACACTTTCATGCTCACATCCACACCAATGGACTGTTTAATAATCTTGATATGCATTTGTATACTCACGTCCAGCCAACAAGACGCCATAATGCCATAGACCTTCTCACAAGCCATCTGAGGACGATACAGTCGCAAACCCCGGGACACCTGAGACACGATGTCATTGTTGTTCAACCGCTCGTATGGGAGCTTCCCTAGTGTGTAAACCTCCCACATCAGCACCCCTGGAAATAAGGTCAGTGTTGGTATAGACTCATTTCTCAGCCAGCAGTTCTTAAAAACCATCATCTCTACACGACCACACACACACCGTAAGCCCAGATGTCTGACTTGCTGCTGAATCTGCAGTAGAGGAGAACTTCGGGTGGCGACCAACGGACAGGGAACTTGGAACCCGCCGAACTTGTATACTCATCGTCGAGGACGTATCTAAGAAAATGTAAGGTTAGTTTCACATTTTTTGATTATTATCCATTGCAGGCTCTGCATTTTGCAGTGGAATAACAGTAACCTGCCTCTTACTATGGCTATAAAATGATTATTATGGTTAATACATTTAAATGTAAATTTGAATGATAAGCACCTGACAATTAATTCACAATAGGAGATTATGGTGTAAATATTGGTTTGGGGTTTTAATGGTGTGAGCCCCCCACTGATTTTTTTTGTGAGGTTAATACCTTGAAAGGCCAAAGTCTGCCACTTTGACAGTACCATTGCCATCAACCAAGCAGTTCCTAGCAGCCTGCGAAGGAGAAAAAAAACACATTGTATTCAAAATGTCCAGTGAAAGAAGTCACCGGATGCAATTTGTGCCCTCTCACCAGATCTCGGTGAATGTACTGTTTGGATTCCAAATAAGCCATGCCCTCTGAGACGTCCTTGCACATTTCCAGGAGCTGCACGGAGGTGGGGTGCTGCCTGAGACCCTCCCTGAGGTAGGTGAGTAGGCAGCCGTTGGACAGAAACTCGGTGACAATGTAGATGCTGCTCGTTTTGGTACACACGCCGTACAGCTGCACCAGGTTTTCATGGTGGAGCATCCTAGTTTGAAAAAAGGACAGCTCATTATCCAGAGTACTTTACAATCCACCATAAGGAAACACAGCTAATGTACGCCAAACGGGGCATATTTTTTCCAAACTGACTGACGGCACTTACATCATAACCTTGGCTTCTTCTATGAAGTCATCCTCTGACATGGCTCCGGGTTTGATCATCTTTATAGCCACGTCATGCTGACCCTTCCATTTCCCATGCTGCACCACTCCAAACTGACCCGTTCCCAGGACTCGGATGAACGTGAGGCAGGAGGGATCGATCTCCCACATGCCTTAAGAACAAATAACACGATGGGTACGTACATTTCTTATTAATATGATCCATTAACATAGGTGGCTCAATGTCCTTACCATAGCCCAGCCCTGCTGTGGATGGAGGCCGTGCCCGATTGGACACTATATATTTAAGCCGGCTAAACATGCCTAAAAATAGAGAATCAAGATCATGAGTGACCAATGCTGGTCGGAATAATTGGGGGCAATCATAAAATTACTGCTACTTGATATTCATAGTTTTTAGGATGTAGTAGTAACCTGCAGAATTGTGCTGATGGTAATTGATGAGCTCTGGGATGGTGTTGAAGTTGTGCTTTTCTGCCAAGTAGAATTTCCCTTGTGGCGTAGTGCAAATGTTGTAATGTTTGCAGCTGCCACCGGAATCCCTGTGCAGATGGCAAAGGGACGGCAGGAAAAGGTTGTATGGATTTTAACTATCAACAGATAGGCAAATGAGAGTGTTTTGCATAGACAAATGACACACATGACACAGTCACGGTTTCTGCTTTAATGTACTTCTTGCTGGTCAGCAGATACAGCAGATATTGGATTTAATTGTGTTGTGTTACACCGAATGAAACTCACCCGCCTCCTTTACTGAACAGAGACACTGTGTACTTCCCAGGCTTGCTCGAGTCTCGGACCATGAAGCCTCCATCTTTGTTCTTTAGATGTAAAGTCAAAGTGGTTAGTTAGCATGTCTGCCCCACAGTCAAAAGGGGCACTTTACAATCAAAGCTCAGGCCATTCTCCAGTGTCAGGAGACTTTTTGACGATATTTACCTCAGTCTTAAGTAACTTCTCAGCCTGACTGCGGTTTGTGTTCTTGCAGTACCAACTTTGAAAAGAGACAAACAGTTGTCAAGAAAATTTCTTTTTTTTTCTTATACCATAGAAAAGGGCCATTGATACTCACTCATGTCTATCCAAGCCATTTCCAACTTTCACCACATAATTACTGGGTATGTAACCCTCATTTCTGGAATAGACAACATATTTACATGCAGTTTTAAGACATTTAAACTCATGGAGTTAGTGTCACCAACCCGTATTTGTCTCTGGCTTTCCACCAGTTAGGGTTGGATGTATCCAGGACGGTGTACTCTTCGTCCTTCTTCAGCTCCAGGTCATGGGACATCATGGCCGGGTGGTTGTACTGAGCTATGACTTTTGTGCCCGAGGGGTGTTTGTCGGACTCGGGAAGCTGGGGTGGGGACCACCGACTGGGCTTCTCCTTTAAAAAAATCAGCCAAACATAAAAAAGACTTTTCTCATTGATGTTTGTTTGTTCATCAGTAAATTTCATTTCATTTTCCATTCAGTATGGGTGTTTACCTCCAAAGGAGTTGGGGGCAATGGTTTGTATGATCCCCTTCCATACGCAAATCCTGTTCAAGACACGGAAATATTGTTACGTCTTGCAAAGTACTGCAACTTTTAGTCATTTTCTGCATTTTTAAAAAAAAAACATCACCCCACACACCAAACAAAAGGTGAACTCATAATAGTTCCTTTATAATAAATACTGAAATACAGATGACATTCTCTAAACAAACTCACCAATTTGCATACTCGCTGCACAAAATGGTTCATTGAGCCATCAGTCATTTAGTCAAAATTAAAAAAAATAAAGTTATTGAAGTGCTCACCGTTCTGTTTATTGAGAACCTTACATCCCATCGCCTGCTTAGCTTCCTGCTGGCAACATAACCACGTGCCGTCAATCCAGAAGCACGGGTGATACTTTTGCATCAAATCCTTGTTAGTCTGCACCACTGCAAAAACAGCACATTTGCATGAACACACATTTCCTGCACAAAGTGACGAGAATGGTGATGATATCAGTCTGCGTTGCCTTCTCACGTTCTTTTAGCTTCTTTATCCATTGAGCTCGAACTTCCTCTGTTTTCGCAAAGATGTACAGCGGCCCTTCGTCATAAATGACCTAATGGGGTAAAAAAAAAAATACCATTTGGTTTTGTAATTTCAGCTAATGCCTCATCTCTTGCTTTCCTTTGTGGTAAAACTGGAGAATTCCAATTTACACTGGCAACCACAAAAAAAGTACGCACATCTGGCCTGCTGCTTTCACTTCTTGCACTTACTAAACTACAATCAACTAAACTACAAATCGCAAACTTTGTGAAATACCTGGAATGCATACATGCGCTCCCGTGGGCAGTTGGCTTCCGTCTGGACCGTCTCCACACATTTAATCCTCTCCAAGTCCACCGAGCCCCTCAGCCCTTTACGTTTCTGTCCAACAGACGGATAAAAGGAGAACAGTATTGTCCTCACATACCTGCTAACTTAAACGTTTTACCCGTTTTTGATCATTCCAAATTGTGTACGCCATGTAACAACTTTTGCATTGGGCTCTTTAAGTAAGTTTTTTTTTGTAAAGAATCTTAAATTTAGTGCATGCTTATTTGGCAATACTATCACCTATCACACACTGTCCAATTTGGAGAAAAATAATACTTTTATTATTTAATTATTATTAAATTATTTCATTTTCAGATATGATATGATTTTTACCATGACTACATTTTTACCCAGTACCCGATTTTTTTGCATGATTCGTCTCTGCCTATGTTGAAGTTTTCACACACTTGCAGCTCACCCCTTTATCAGCATCGTAGTCATAGTAACAGAGTTTGTCCCGCGTGAGGATGAACCATCTCTCCTTGTAGTTCAAAGGTGAGGTTTTCCTCCTCTGCTGCGAGCGCTTTATAAAGATGTCTTCCAAAATACTATCACACATGCTTGATGAGGTTAACCTGAAAGGAATGGTCAACATATGACTGGCTAGATTGTAGGAGGCTATTGACTGTGGTGTATGAATGGCTAGGCTTTTTATCACGCAGCTCATCTGAGCACTTCCTTGTATCGCTCATGTGTGCCGTCAGTCTACCACAATCTTTCATGCAAACACAAAGAGCACCACTCTTCCTTCTATTGATTGTCAGGAAAGATTAGCTTCACTTGTATTGCCATTAAGGTGATTATTGTATTTTGCTATCTTTACCATTTCTTTATGTACTAGATTAAGTAAGGGATGCCTAGTTCAAAGTGTTAAGCTCTCAAACAAAACATATCAAGGATAAGCACAAATAAATTGTTCCTAGATTTTTTAGTTTTTTGTTTTCTTCTCATGCTTTTGACATTTTTTTCATATTTTTTTTGAAAAGAAGATGATTCAAAATGACTCCAAAGTGCTGACTGCGATGGGGAAGTTGCATCACGATTACAGGGCAGCGATATTGTTTGCCGCTCCACTTGAGTTCACACAGATCTAATCTGTCTTGAAATGTGACCGTGTCACATCGCATTAAATTCATGACATCTTTAATACTCGTGCACTCTTGTTGCACCCCTTTTTGCTTCATCAAGCATTTGTACCTTTTTAATATTTGTGTTGCCATGTTGTCGCGACAAAAAAAAAAAGATGCAGTCAGTGTATAATAGCAAGAATATGATACTTGTATACCTGGAGATCAATGCAGATATTATAGGTAGATAGTGTATATTTATAGCGGCAGTTATAGTATGTTTGACAATTCATTGTCAAACTTTTCTTATGATGCTTATTAAGGAAGCATTCATTTTTGTGTTGCATTTTCTTATAACTCTGACAAAACATAAACATCGTACACCAGACCATTTTCTTTCCTGTTGCTTTCTACCAGATAAGTGTGTGTTTGAGTGAGCAAATGTGTGTGTGTGTGTGTGTGTGTGTGTGTGTGTGTGAGAGAGTATCCTTATTGGCTGTCCTGTATTGTGTATGTTTGCAATATGATAGACATTAAACAACAATACAATTTAGTAAAAGCAGAAAATGTCAATTCCTCAACTCATCAAGTTTACTTTAATGAAGTATATCATTAAAACAAATAACCATTTATCCACCTATCCATACAAACATATTGTACATTAATCTACATACTGTCCATAACAAATATGTTTTGGGGAAAAAATAAATCGAGCTTATTGACTAGACAAATAAATTGAAAGTGGGCGACTTACCAAGGCGTCTGATGACCAACTGCTGGTGTCGTGGCTTAAAGCTTTATAGCATTCTATAGAAAACACGTATCTTTTGTGATGTGAGGAGCAAGAAGAAGAAGAAGAAAAAAATGGGCCTCACAGAGGAACTCACACTTACTTCCCCATTTCTTCTCTCTCTCGCTGCTCATTTTCATATCAGCCCCGTGGACAGTTTTGTCTGACAAATAAAGGCTAAACATTAACAGATTATTGCATTCCTGTCCGGATTGTGCGTTTAAGTTGTTTATTTGAAGAAAATAGCTGCTTGTGTAATTCTTTAGGGAATTAGTATTTTTTGTATTTATGTTTAATTAATTGTCTTTTGAAAATTAGGTCATATGTTAAATATTATTTAGAGGTTGAGTTTTCTGTATTATATTTGTATTTTTCAAATATATATTCATAAAAACACGCCACCACACATTTTAGTCCTTTTCAAGTAGTAATTAATGTAAAGACCGCTGTACTAATGTAACACGCTAGAGGGCACTGTAGTTACTAGGTACAATGTTTCCAATAAACTAGTGCTTCCGGTTCTGGGCTTCCTCTTTGGCTCTGCTTGAGACGCAAACATGGTACGAAAATAATACTCAGATACACTGCAAAGAATCTACGTTAATCTTATACTTAAATAAACCATCGATGCATTTTGGTTATTCACATAATGGTACCATGTTTCCATATTTGTAACGGCGCCACTTTTTTGACACGTATGTTGAGATTATGGCTAAAAAAACTGCCTTTTTCCTACCCTACTGAATTGGCTAGTCGCGCTGAACCGGCCTCTTCAGTGGAAAATATTCCCATTTCGCGTCATCGAAAAATTATAAATCGAATGAGAACAAATCAACATGTGAATTTGCTACTATTTCGCGTATGCCGATTTGTTTTGGTTATCGTGCGCTAAATGGATTGGGGCTACTTTTTCAAGCTTGCTGAACTGCTTCGTAGTAGGCCAGTGATTTGACATGCCAGTGACATAACATAATAGTAATACTCTTGTACATGATAAATATGATCGTGTCGGATTGTTGACGTTGTTTTGTCGCGATGTCTTCAGGTGAACGTCCCAAAGACCCGCAGGACTTATTGCAAGAAGTGCAAGAAGCACCAATCCCACAAAGTTACCCAGTATAAGAAGGGAAAGGATTCCCTTTACGCTCAGGGTAAGTTCCTTTATAGACATTATTTATTCTCGGATGGTTAAAAAGTATGTATAAGATTCATTTTGATACCTAGTGTAAATGGTTAACAGTGAGCTAGAATAAGATCCAGCACCCTCATGAATATAAGGTGAATGGGAAAAAAAATAAAAATATTGGGATGCCACATTGTGACATAAATTGATTTGTTCACGTCAATCACATAGGTAAGAGGAGATACGACAGGAAGCAGAGCGGTTACGGAGGTCAGACCAAGCCCATCTTCCGTAAAAAGGTAAGTTGAACACTGGTTCGAAGCGCAATGCCGCACTTCTGGGAAGTTTGGGCATTAAAATGAACTCCTTTCAAGGCTAAGACAACAAAGAAGATTGTGCTGAGGCTGGAGTGCATGGAGGCAAATTGCAGGTCCAAGAGAATGCTGGCAATCAAGCGATGCAAGCACTTTGAGTTGGGCGGAGACAAGAAGAGAAAGGTAAGATGAATGAGACTCTCGGATTGCTCATTGTGATTTAGATCGTGTAATAACACTAGCAAAAGTAAAACAAAATGCTGATTAACAGAGACAACAAGAAAAAGTGGGATTGAAAGTTTAATGACTCCCGGTTTTATAAAATTACATTATTTGTCATGCTTTAATGACGAAGACTTTGGTACTTTTGAATGTTATTCTTAAAACCATGTCTGTTTTCTTTTCCAAACAGGGCCAGGTCATCCAGTTCTAAGATGTGGTTCACTCTTCTGGGTCGAGTTGTCACAGTCACAATTTTCAATAAATGTCTTCAAATTTACCACATCTTCTCCCCAATACTCTTATTGTGGTGCTCACTATTAGTTATCCCAAAATGAGATCCCAAACAATTAGCTGAGATTTTAAAATTTATGTATCTATAGATATGTCAGTTTTTCCGACTGTAGAATCCTATAGTATCTTTTTCCACGACTACCGATGGGCTCGATGACGAGCAGGGCGGTGCCTGACGGGTTAACGGAGACCCCGTACCCCCTCTGAACACCCACTTCTTCATATTGGGGCAGGATTTGAGTGATGTTGCAAAACGGAGTGCACAACTTCCAGCCGGGAGCTTTTTCCAAGGAAAACTTCCGTATGCTTCCAATCTCCAGCGTGTTGAGTATTGCAATTGCAAGCCTGCCGTTGGACAATGGCCTCTCCCACACATCAAAATGATCCACCTGTGGAACAAATCGTTTAATGGAAACGATTATTTCCGACGTGCACTTATGGACCCACCGTGGCTGTGCGGTAGCCTTGCTTGCCCAGCTCGTCCTGGTTAATGGCAATGATTTGGCGGTTCTGAAGCAGCTCCTTGGAGCGCCCGCAGATGGACCTCAGGTCATTAGACATGAGCAGCGGGGCCGCCAAAATGGCCCACAGTGCCATCTGGGACTCCTGCTGATCCCCACTGAGTCCAAAGTTCCCGATCACTAGCTAAAGTTGATGTGAGTACAAGCCTAAAGAGGTCGCCGGGCTTAAACCGATGGCGGTCCTACCATATCTGGGTCGTTCCAACCCCCGGGACCGGCGGAGGGGACAACAATGTCCTGATGAGCCGCGGTCCAGTCCAGGATGGACTTGACACTGTTCCACGAGTCGTAGATGTCTGCAAAGTTGCGCCACTGGTTGCACGTTTGGGAAATGGCCTTGTAGTTGGGCTAGGGGTGTTGCAACATAATTTAGAACTTGAAAATACCAGTAATGGTGACATTAATAATCAGGTTGGTGTTACCGTTTGGGAGGCCCACTTGTACAAAGGCCATTCACAGGAATATAGAATGGGCCTTCCGGTTCTGTTCAGGGCTCTAGACATATTTACATAGCCTGAACAAAATAAACATGATCATTGGGGCCAACATAGTTATTATTTTGTCTTCATTGGTATCTGTTTAAACAATTGCAAGGAAAAGTGGTAGTTGGAATTTGCCTTGCAGTTATTTTTGGAAGAAAATCGGTTTGAGCACACTTTCCTTGCTCGAGCAAAGCCACATCCATGGAGCAGCCATCAAACTTGAGCAGGTCCACGTCCCACTCTGCAATTGTTTGGGCGTCTACATCGTAGTGACCCAGACTACCGGGGTATCCGGCACAAGTGCTTTGGCCCACATCTGCGTAAATGCCCAATTTCAGCCCTTTGGAATGCACCTGCAACAAACACCGTTTCCACGAGAGGACAGTGTCGCGATGACAAATTTCCATTAGTGTATGTCTTTTAAATTATATACTATGTGAACTTATTAGTGGCGAAGGAGTTGAAGTAATAACTTTTTTTAAAGCTGTCCACTGTGAGAGTTAATAGTCAAATACAACTGAACTGTATGTAACAGTTACTTTAATTTGTTACCTTTAGGAAGAGCTTATTCTCCAATAGAACATGTATTGCATAGGGAGTTAACATGTGCTGTATGACATTCACCTCACTACTCTTTTGTTTACACGTCACTCACATATTTGGCCAGTTTCTTGATGCCCCCAGGAAACCTGTGAGGGTCGGCCTGCAGGCGACCCCCAGCATCCCATTTCGGAGCCATCCAGCAGTCGTCGATGCAGATGAACTGGTATCCGGCCTCTCTCCAGCCCTCGGCAGCCATCCGATCCGCCATTTCCATGTAAAGACGCTCACTATAGAACAATAAGCAGATGTTAGATGCATTTTTTATACAATATTTCACAGTAACACTATAAAGTAAAAGCATTTTTTGGACTGTGAAGATGGTCATAATGACCATTTCCAACAGCACCACCATCAGTTTCCGTAGTGTAGTGGTTATCACGTTCGCCTCACACGCGAAAGGTCCCCGGTTCGAAACCGGGCGGAAACACTTATTTTTGGGGGTTTGTTTGGACAATTATGGGCCGATTGATATTGATTGTTATTTTTCACTTTATCGTCCCTTTCAGGCCTTAATTTTCATACCTAATGCAGTTCTGCGGATCCCCTTCGCAGTCGGTGTTACACATGAACCTCTCCCATGATAACCAACCCATCGTTGGGGTCCTGGCCAGGCCATTGTCAAGAGCCCCGGCTTGGCTCCACAAAACAACGACGACCACCACCCACGCAGCAGGATTTGGTGACATTTACGTTTAATTTATCACGCACACAAATGCCGAGGAACTGCTTTGCTTTGCTCCATTTCCTGGTGGCAGGTTTATCCAGCCTTTCCTCGTTGATTGACGTGCAGTCTACTCAATGACATTAGAGTTTGTTTTGAAATAGCCAGTCGCATTTCAGCCTAAAAAAAAACATTATACAAGGTCTTTTTCCCTAGAAAAAAGGTTTAGCCATACACGGTCTTTAAAAGTTAGTTTATTCTGTTTTTAATACGCGTTTTTATGAAACAATGTATATTTTGTGTTTCTGTTTTTAGTGCGCATGACCGAGGTCAGAGTTTAAATGCTCGCCTCCATCCTTCAAAATGGCCGATGAACCAAACGCCAGTGCTGCAGTGGACCGCGGAGCAGCTCAGAAGTGACGATTTACCGAAGAAAGACCTGTTAAAGTTCATGCAGGACAATGCAACGCATGTGGTATGTTGTCATTTGGCGATTTCGAAGCCCCAAGTCTCATTTTACGCGTGCTTTTTGACGGGAGCATGCTTCTTTGTCGTGGTGCAGCCCGAAATGTTTGTAAACAAACTGGCTACATTGCGCTACCTATAGCTCTTTATGTTTAAAAACAAATGATTTCATTGTGTTTCAGTTCTTCAACGAGCGCAGAATCCTGGGAAACATCAAGAATGTGTCCTAACTGGCCAACAAGGAGCAAGTTGTAGGGAAAGTGAGTCATTTTTTTTAAAATACGGAGTTTCTATTTTCTCTTTCCGTGTAATAATTAAATGCCAGCGTTCAGTATTCAATGATTTTTTTTCTTCAATTGGCTCTTTATTGATTATGATACGTTCAAATGTTGAATGATAACACTTATTAGTCTGATGATTTTTAACAGCGAAGATCTTTGGATAACCCACAAATGACATTAGTGGATAAACGGTAACATTTATAGAATATGCACATTTACCCTTGGCTTATTTTCCCTTCACTTTCTGAAAGGAATACCTTGGACCTTCTCATTTTTAGTTTAAAATGATTTTTAATAGCGAGGATCTGTGGATAACCCACACAAGTGGCATTAGTGGATAAACCGTACACTTATAGAATATTTACATTTACCCTTGGCTTGTTTTCCCTTTACTTTCTTAAATGAAGACCTCAGGGCTTGGACCTTTTAATTTTTAGTTTTAACGTGGGTTTGACAAAATCCAAGTGAGACATTCAACAATAGTGCAGGGATCATTTTTGATCCAAGTTTAAACATGGTAAAATATATTTATAAAGAGAAACGCAAAGCAATGAGGACTTTTTGAAATAAAAAAAAAAGGGTTTTGAAATGATTGACTAAAAAACACATCCAGGATGAACTAACATGGGAAATGAATGTGGGTCATTTGTGCACCCAAATGGTTAAATAATCATGCTGTTGTTCTTTTGTAGAGGTTTAAAGCCACGAAGATGGTGCAAGAGGTGAAAGCTGCCAAAATTGACCAGAACACCAAAAAGTCAAGGCAGAAGTTGTGGATGAGGTAAGATCCAAGTGTTTCACATTATTTTATTTTTTCCACCAAATACTAAACCTACTCATTTTGTGACTTGCTTCTTTTCAGTGTCCACCCAAGCTTACCAAATCAACGCTAGAAAAGGTGCCACGGTGAGCTGCAGCTATATGGAGACATTGAAGGACTGCAGTTTTTGACACTAACATCCCCTCAGGTACATGTCATTCTAGAGCCGGTCTCCAACTCTGGTCCTCAGGGTCCCTATCCAGTATGCTTTCCATCTCTCACCACATCTGAATCATATGATCTTGATTTAAGTGTGATGGAGGACATGGAAAATAAACTGAACAGGAGCCCTCAAGTACTACAGTTGGAGATTCCTGTTATAAAGTAAACTGGTATTTCTATTTTGTTTCCCCCCTGGAGCTTTAATATTGCTTGTGTTCTTTTGCAGGAGGATGAAAACCTTCTGACTGAGGAGAGTTGGTACCATGGCAAGAAATGCTGTTCTGATGTTGGTAAAACCTAACTTGTTTTTTTTTGTCCCCATTATATTGTGCATTGATCCTTTTTATTTTTTTCCAGAATGACAAGAACATATTCTTCATCTATGGAAGAAGTCATCAACTCATCTTTAATTGCAAAACTTCTTTTGTGGAAAAATAAAGACCTTGAAATGTATAATTGTATTTTGACATTTTTTTTATTGAGCGAAAACATTTGCACACTGAAACTTTTTTTAGCTTGTTTACTTTCCTTCATCAGTAGACAAAACAGCACTTAAAATTATTTTTAGGAAATTCTACCCTAAACACTTAGTCTTTTTTTTTTTAATATTCATCACTTATTTTAATTTTGAAAAATTCACATTTTTCAAATTCATTTTTTTTAACAAAACACTTAGATAAAAATTTCCAAAAAAGCTCATTAAACACTTAGTCATTTTTTTCCTTAAAAATACTTATAAAAAAAAATTCAACCAGAAATACTTAGTAAATTTTTTATTTTGAAACATAGAAAAAAAGACATGGTATATAAACACCAAAAAAAAAAGGAAAAAAAAGACCATTGAGGGTCTTGGGGTCTTTTTTCTCCAAGTGTTTTTACAAAGATAAATGACACTCAAATCTCTTTTATTAAAATGACTGGATGAAGAAAAAAGATGAAATCCTCCTCACCTTAGGGATTGGACTTGACCTAAAAAAAAAATAAGAGGGGAATTAGTAAATTGCAACTTTGGTCCATAAAAAAAAAAATCAGATGAATACTCTACAATAAACTAACCTAAGAAGACTGCCAGCATTCTCAAAAGTGCAGAGATAAGATATGCAGCCTGCGAGGAAGATCACCTGGTCCTCCAAAGTCTGAACATTAACCTGTGTGCAAAAAAAAGAAGCAAACATTAGCATGCATAGACACAGGAGATTAAACAGATAGGCTTACATGTTTAAGACTGCCAGTATCCTCCAAAGTGCAGAGTTAAGAGATGCCACATTTTCAAGTGGGCACCCTGCGAGGAAGATCACCTGGTCCTCCAGAGTCTGGACATAGACCTGATGTGTGCAAAAAATAAAAGAAAGTTAGCATATAGATATGAAATTCAACAGATAGGCATACTTGTTTAAGGCTACCAATATTCTTCAAAGTGCAGAATTTAGAGATGCCACAATGCAAGAGAGACATCTTCAAGTGGGCAACCTGCGATGAAGATCACCTGGTCCTCCAGAGTCTGGATGTTGACCTGATGTGTGCAAAAAAAAAAAGAAGCAAACGTTAGCATGTATAGACAGGAGATTCAACAGATAGGCTTACGTGTTTAAGAGATGCCACATTGTGCAAGAGAGACCTCATCTTCATGTGGGCAACTTGCAAGGAAGATCACCTGCTCCTCCAGTCTGGACATGGACCTAATGTATGCAAAAAATAAAAGCAAAAGTTAGCATATAGACACATGACATTCAAAAGACGGGCTTGCTTTTTTGTTGATGTTAAATCTAGTTTTATCTTGAGAAAACAAAAGATGATGCTAAAAAGGGAAAACTTCATTTAAAAAAAAGCTATTTGAGAGTTGCCAAACAACTAATAAGGGATGACAAATCTTAAAATAAATTTAATAAACGATCAAAATAAAGAATGTGAATAAGTTAGAGTCCTATGTGTTATTTTCCCTTTTTCAATCTAGGCGATTAAATATAGACTGATGTTAACAGCTAGGAGAAAGTATTCTTAAACCGTTTTTTTGTTTAAATGATTTTAGTGTGAAAGCAGAATATTTAAAATGTGGAAACGGGTGTTCGCAGTGAAAACTATTAGTACATTCAACAAACCCGGAACTAAGTCGTGCCTCTGGATGTCATTTTTGAGTGAGCCTTTACCCAATAAACTGTCCGTTAATGTCTTAACTTTGTTTGATTAAATAAAAAGTCTTCCTAGACGACTCGTCAATGGAGAAAACGGACTCGATCTCTTAGTATTGCCTCAAGACGACGCTTGAAGTAGTCAAATGGAAAGCATTGTCGTGACGCTAATGCTAAGATAGCTTGTCATATGATGCATACAGTCGGTGGTTTAAATCGTCGACGGTGTGTTCAACCTAGCATTAAACTAACAGATTTGTTGGCGTTTTAGCTCAATTGATTCCTAAGAAATCTGCCGGTAGCGTGATAAAAATGCACTTACGCCGGGCCTTACCTCGTTGACATGCTATACTTACGTCTGCATAGAAAGGGCTGCTGGAGAAGACGAGGCACTTCCCATGTGCATAATTTAACCAGCTGTGTTGATTATAGGCCACGCCCACATTGACCGCCATATTGAAAGTGGCAAAAAATGGTGGCTTGCTTGTCGTACTCCAAGAGGTGATTTGTATTCCCATCAAAATACCTATGTTTTGAAGACGTATTATGACGTATTATGTTCGTTACTTTTTGGTCTTGATCCCTTAAAACAGTATCTGTCTCATATCATTTTCTGTAAAGCCTTACTATACATGGTCTTTTTAATAAAAACCTTACTTTGCGTGGTTATTCTTTTTTAAATAAAGCCTTACTATACTACATTTAAAAAATAAACCTTATCATACATGATCATTTAAAAATAAAAAAGCCTTAGTATACATACATTGTCATTTTTTACAAAAAGTCTTACTATACATGTTCTTTTTTAAATAATAAAAAGCGACGACAGGTTTGGCGATGGATCCGTTTAATCAATGAACTTAAGTCCACGGCTCAGGATGATTAAAACTTTAAAAAAAGAACATAAAATGTGACATTTCAGTTAAATGTCGCCCAATCAAAGGCCTCCACTAGGGACGGGCTCGATGTAAACAATTTGTCATTTGCCACAGTTCATGTGAGATCCAGCGAGTGAAGACATGCGGGCTCTAAATGTCACATTGTAATTTGATATATTGGCGTCTGCGTGATGCATGGCTGGACTTCACCACGTGTGGTTGTGCACTTGTAAAACAAACAAACAAACAGAGCAGACGTGTAGCTGTTTTTCAGCACTTTTCATTTTAAGAGGGGGGGGGGGGGGGGGGTTAATTGACACACGTTTGACTTCAGGACCATGGACAGCGCTCCATCGCCTTCCCTTTCTTGAGCTCCAACCCATAATGGAAGAGAAAGTCATGGGTAGCTTGTGTAGTCAAATTTGAGATCTATTTTCACAGACAAACCGTAGCACATTCATCCTAGCATTTTCAACCTTTTTTTTTCCATAGACAATTTCACAATTGGATGGAAAAAAGAATCAAAATAATATAAAATATAATATCAATAGCAAATAATGTATCGTGTAAGCAACCGATGGAGCTTATATATTTTTTAAAAGGCTTAAATACATGCACCAATGTGCACCAACTCAGTCTTTTTTCTTTTCTTTTAAAAGATGTGGGATTTTATGACCAGTGTCACTATGGTAACAAGATCCCATGACAACATTACTATGATGCTCTACACATACACCCCACTGTTTACAGACCTGAGGGTCTTTGCTCATTACTACATGTTACACTTGAAGGCAGTGGCAGAGGAATAATTAGTTTGAACCCATTAAAAGAAGAGCATTCAATCCGGAATTTAGTGCAGACCTATTTCTTTTTCTAGCATCAAAAGTAAAAATACTGGATGTCAAACATTTTGTGCACAACTGCCACGAAGTTCATTAATTACTTGTAGTCAAGGGGGTTTTTATTCTAATCATGACACATTGTTTGGCATTAAATCTGACAAATGTGTCCTTGAGGAATTTTAATTGCTAGAATTTTTACTTTTGTCTAAGAGACTATTTTTCAAATTCATGGTCATATCCACTTTTAATTAAACAATTGCTTTTTTTGTGCAATGTCAAGTCTAAAAAGTCAGCAAATACAACTCATTTATAAAAGAAAACTATCTAATGAAGAGCACTAAAAAAATTAAGCCAGAAGTGGCTTCATCTAAAACACACTCGCATACTAAACAGTAATAAAAATAATGCCTAAATATATATATAAAAAAAACATTTTTCAGCCTGTTATTCCCAGAAGAGGCAAAAGTTTTCACATAAGAAAACTAAACTAAAAACTAAAGTTACAAACTAACCTAAAAACCAAACTTAAACCCTAAAGAACACAACCTGATAAAGGCTAATTCCCAGTTTTAAGAGGCTATACACACTTATGCATCAACATTACCTCATATTTATCCCGCTGTTTATTTTCAATTGATTTGTAGAACTTTTTGAGAAGATCTGTTTTGGTCTTCTTCTTCTTTTTTTTGAATCAATTCTCTCAGCATGGCATTTGAAGATTGAAGAGTAGACTTTTTATTTCAGCCTTATTATTATTCCAGATATGCTAGCAGATGCCGTTCACTAAAACTCAACTCCACGGTCAGAAACAAAGGCACTTCAGGGACAACCGGCAAGTATCTTCAAAAAAATCTTGTCATGCCTGATCTAACTCTCCTTGGACATCCTAAGAATCGATTCAGAAATCTTTGGACTTTTCTGTAGATTTTGCCGTTGAAACTTTTGCCAACTCAGTTGGGAAAAGACGAGAAACCCAAAGTGCAAAAAAAAAAAAACATCAGCTCGGTAAACTCTGCAGGAGGTTGTTCTTGCAGTTTTTAGAAGGAATTAATCATTGTTCAACATCCGGTAAGATGTGTACGTGCTGGCATGGTCTCCTGGGAGAAGACCGTAATACCTGCTCGGCTCGTCTCCACCGGTTGAGTCGAAGCGTCGAGGCGGGATGGCGGCTCTCGGGGGCATTAGGCTCACTACGACTCACATGCGTGATGGACAGCTGACAGGCAGGAGGAGAAAAAGCCTGTGTTTACCAAAATAGCAGCAGGAATGGATGCCGAGAATGGTGTAGAGAAGGATAAGAAGGAAGCAGAAAATTGTATGCCATATTAGAACTCATTATCAGGACTTCTGGTGCAGGCTGTTTAATTGTTTGAGTAGGCATAAAAAGGAACGTTGTGTAATGGACAACGAAAACAGCACGTGGAGATCATTACCGAGATGAGACGGCATAACATTATGCTTTTTTTTTCTAGGGTTCTGCCTCTAATTTGGTCTCAACCGAATAGTTGTGTACTGGACAAGACTTGACCCTAAACAAGTGCCATCCTTCTAAATGAGCACTTTTAAATCCAATTTGAATGGAGAAAAATTGTACCTCCTATTTACTATTAGACTTAATAAGGAAACATGAGCTTTTCCACCTTTTTGATTGGATAAGGAAGCTAAGAATGACTATCCAAATGAACCAAGTGGCCTTTCATATTCATAAAGGGTCCGACATAGAGATTTGGAAGCTTCTAACTCCTTCTTACTCTTGTCGTGTCGAGCCAAAAAGATGGACTGCAACCTCTCAAGCTGTGTTGGGAATCTCTTATGAATATAAAAATAACATGTTGTAGCGCAGCAAGGGATTGGTGGAAAGAAATCTATGTATGGATGGCTTTCTCAATCAGTTTGCGCAAGGATGCCTTTTTCAGTGATGCTTGAAATGTGGAATTTCATCTTGAAAGCTTCCAACTTTTCTTCTTTCTTCCCCACTTTGCATGTATGAACATGTCTCAAAAGGGGTGTCCAGACTTTTGTTCTACGTTGGTTGCGTTCACAAAAATAAAAGGATGCGAGGAATGAAATCAATTAAAAAAAGAAAAGACTTATTGGTTGCCATTGAGGCTGCAAAAAAAGTTCAATCCGGTTGGCGTTTTCCAACAAAGGATGACTCAGATATGCTTTTACGCCACTGAAACAAACTTTGCAGAACAAAGAAAAAATGTCCAGCAGCAGCAAAAAAATACAAGAAAATCACAATTTACCATAAACACCCACACATAAAATTGCACTTAAAAGCATGAGCTGCTAAAAATATGTGCTGATGTGCAACTAAGTGTAAGCGTTATTGATCGGCAGGTTTTAAAGGCAGATATGGACTCTGCAGGTTGTGGGACATAGAGTGGGGGGCTAGGGTGAGGGTCTGCATTGTCTTTTGATTACCCCCTAGGGACAGGATAAGGACAAAGTCTGCACACTTAGGCAAATCCAATCTGGTGACTCTGAAGTGAAGGTACGGTTCCCTTTAACATTTTGGCCCTTCCTTTTCTAAAATTTTAATTATAAACTTCCCTAAAATATACATTTTAGAACCATTCTATACACATATATATTTAAATAGTTCATCAAATGCATCAAAGCACCTCACAGGCTATAAATATTAGACCCAAGTGATGTATATTGACCATCTTCGATGTGAAAGACTTGTCATACTTGTCATTTTAATACTGGAATCCATAGCAATACGTATTTAGAGTTCTCTGCTTCCATTGGGAAATCATGGATAAGAACATATGTATTTAAGTCATCACTTTCCAAGAGGATAGTTGTGTGTCATTTAGCAAGTGGTCTCGCCTTATTGGAATCCATCAATCATCAGGCGATACATAAGATCTGACAGCTTACGCTGATTTCCAGTAAAGGCGATGGGTCGGAAATGGAGGGGCCTGCCAAAGCGGTTACGGTTGGAGGATTTAAAATAAAAAAAAATAAAAAAGCCTCTTATGTTGTCACCAATGCACCCTTGTGGTTATCATGATTGAAGGTCAACCATCTTTTGACTTTGTCGAATGGTAGGTACAGCTCCAGCTCATTCCTTAACCAATTTAAAGATAATATGAAAATAATAATCATAATGTACTGCATTGGAATGCACAATTAAATGAAACAAGATGACTTTATTGGCAGAATTTTCGATGCTGGTGGCGATTAAGTCAGCCCTTTTCAATCGGGCATTATCTTTTAATTTAGACTCTTTAGGCTTCATTAAAGATAAGAGGATCAATAGTGTTTTCCTTTGCTGGGTGTTGATTACAAGCCCCCAGGCAGCGGTCCATCAGGCAACTCTTCAAGGGTCTGACTTTTCCAAGTTGCTATTTAAAGTTCAACTGTTAAAGGATTTTACACACTATGTGATAGAATCTTGTCAAAAATAAATGATGACACTGTTCCAGATCAATACATATTGAACAATAAAAATAATTCATGTACCAGTTTGCCTTTGCATAGTAGAAACTAATGGCGTAATTGAAAGTAAGGTGAAATGCTTTGATCAAAACAACATACTTACCGACAGGTCCAATTTCTTCTATGTGCTCAATTGACTCAGCTCTTTAAAATACACAAAGTGGTCCAAATGATTTGTTGAAGAGACTATCTCATCTTTAAGGTCCTCCATGTTTTTTTTGGGGGGGTCTGCAGCTGGCAAAGAAATTAATTATAATTACAACAATCAGAAAAAGAAGAATACATCCATGTTCGGTTTTAGTGCTTTTTTTTTGCATTTATTTGCACTAGCAAGAAAGCAAACTGTGAAGAGACAGTTTGACCATAATCCCAATTTCGGATCTAAGAAGATAAATGACAGTGAACCCCTTCTTTTGGAATAAGGAAATGAGCCCTCCAAAAATGAGCAATTGCCTGCAAGTAGTTCTTTAGAATTGCCCATAAATGCCACCAGATGGCTACAAATTCCTTGGTATTAAGATGCCATGTGACGGCAAATAATTTCAGTCCAAATAAAGCCCTTCAATGCATATTGTTCTGTACCAATATTTCACAAAAAATAACATACCTTAGTTTTATTTCTCTTTGGCCGAGCACCAAAAAAATCAAACCAAAAAAAGGGAAAAAAACCACAATCGTGATTAAAAAAATGCCCTAATTTGTTTTTAACCATTACAATGTAGTTAAAATTTTCCCATGTTTCAGATATGGACCATTTAATCAAAATGAATCAAATCAGCATTTTTTTCTTGTGTATGTATATATAAAACAACAAAATTTTAAAATTAAAATAAAAACTATTTGTGCTTTGTGTAGTTTTGTCAATGGATTTTTTTTGCTGATACAATGTGTACACTGTCATGTATAATCTCATTACAAGTAGCTAAAGTCAACACTTACTGAATATTTGTAAATATCAAAGAACTTTTCTAAGTGTAGAAAAAGCCACCATTGAAGCATTCGAATTTTGTAACACATTCATCGACGCAAAGTGTTGAAATTCAAGTCTCATTAGTCCTCATTTCAGGACATAAACCATCAAGGATCCATTTTGGCAATCCAACTGGGAGCAATAGCTGCATCCTGAATCTACTCTGATAAACTTTAGATTTTTTAAAATTCTGGGCTTCGAACACTCTCGAGAACCCAGCGATGCTCCCGAGCTCAGCGAGTTTTTATCCCCAATTCCAAGGGAAACCATCTTCTCGCTACACTGGAGGCAAATCCTGGCAAAATCCCCATAGAATACTGGACTCACTGCCCTTCACAAATTGGCATGGATGTCCTCGTGTCGCAGGACTTTGTAGGTGACCCAGTAAAAGATGTTGAAGATGAGAAAGCTCAGCGGAAAGACCGCTCTGGAGATAGTGTCGATTCGCTTGGCCCGGTCCACGAAACGCTTGTGGAAGAACTCGCCGTCGTGCACCTTCACGGGAGGCCCGTAGACCGTGGGGGCCTCCACGGGTGTGCCATCTTTGGATTGAAAGCCGTGGCCCATTCCGTAGCCTCGGAAATAAAATCCGCGGCTTTCCCGCAACATCTCTTCGTCCTGCAGAGTCGAGAAGAAGGTTTACAAAAAATAAATGAGACAATATTGCTTTTTTCTGCCAAAATCATCTCATTTTTTGGGGGGTGTAAAAGGAATAGACACATAATTCTTTTGGTAATCAAGCCTTGGTTGATACTCAAATCTTTTAAATGCTCTTAAATAATGAGAAATAAGGCCTATCCACGATAACTAATTTGACGTATAACCCGATTCCCTGATGCAGCTATGTTGAACTGTCTTAAATTAGTTTAGACAATAAAATCTATAGCTTAATTGACTGATTAATTTTAGCAGGTAATTGGAATAAAGCCCACAGAGACTTGAATGTCTTTAGGATACAGATGCACAAAAAACGTTTGCTTTTCTGTCGAATGAATGACAAATAAAATCTTCTTATATTGTGGGCATTCTATATGGACGTAAAAAGAAAGTTAAGATTTAGAAAGAGGTCTACATAGTTTAATAGGTGTAATTCTCTTAAAAAAAGTGGTTTACATATCGTTGGAGAGATGGCAATCCTCACAAACAGGCAACACAATTGGATCGATCATAGGGGAAAAGCACACATTTATCAGGTTAGAAAAATAAGCATTAGGTTGAGAAAAGTCAGATTAAGAGAAAATTGCGCTCTTGCCACAATCTTTCTCCTCACAAAGTCAATGAGTCTGTTAGTGAGGGCTGAAAGTTCCACACGGGGTTGACATTTTACCCGAATACAGGCGTTGCAGTGATCAGTCACATTCCTGCAGGTGGTATCATTAGCGGGAGTCACGTTCACGTTCCGCAATGACTCGCCGTTCTCGTTCGGACAGGCGCGATCCTCCAAGACACACAGTTGGAATTATTATTTGGGAATATTTTCATCTTTCTTTTTAAGAGGAATAAAAGTAAGACCGTACTGAGTGGTGTCACAATCTGGTAAATGCGTAGTAGATCAGTTAAATTGCTCTGGAATAGTTTCCCTCTTAAATTGAGACATGACACAAATAAAACGTGCAAGGAATGTCACCTTATCATCAAAGGAATTGGAGAAAAAAAACATTACAATTAGAGTGTCACCTGCGAGACCTGCAGAGGGACACTTTGGCATACTTTAACAAGATTTATGACTCAGTGCAGCGCACATTGCTTTAGGGGAGAAAATAAATAAGTTGATTATACGCACCTCACGTGCACAGCTTCAGAGTTCAGCATGACAGGGATCAGTTTGTATTAATAGTCACTCGGGTTTGGAATGTGTTTGCCAGCAAAGTCAATAAAACGTGATCAAAACTCGCAGTCGGAAATAAATGAGGTTTTCTTTTGATGCTGAAACTGTTGGAATAATAATAGTTTGTGTTCTTTTGCAAACAGAACATACATTTCTAAGTCAAAACAGTACTGAATAAGGTTGTACGGAATCTATGTTTCATCACTACCATAAATATTCCTATCTAGAGAGGCCTTCATTTTGTAGTTATGCGCCATGTGCATGTTTCAGGGGGTCTTGGTTGAAAAGCAAATTTATTTATTGAGGGAAAACCTGCTGACTGCTTTTCTATCCTAAATCGAGTCCACATTGTGCTTTTGTGTTGTTTCTAGCCATTATGAAAAGTGACCCTAAACCATATAAAGCTAGCTGGACAATTCCCAGGTTTCGTTGTTATTAGTGTTGACTTGAGATATTTTCTCCGAGCAGGCATTGCAGAATCACTAGGATGCATTAAGTTCAATTTCTTGTTTTATAGTGAATTTTGTGGTATCGATTCAAGGGTCATCTGGGTTAGCTGCCGCTCCTTCTAAAATGAAAATGAAGGAAAAAAATCCCTTTACATGTCACTAGTCACCATGGCAACAAAGCACTCTAAAAGAGCAAATCCTCTTCACGTGTTATGAAGGCCCCATTGAAGGTAATTAATGTTGTCACTTTCTGGATATATATATCCCACTGCTCACCGTCAGAGTCGGCATAAGTTATGGAGCGTGTACTTTTTCAAGCTGTCTGAAGTTTGCATTGTTTTCCTCCTCCTACGGAAGTTTTAAAAGGGCGCTTCATTTACACTCACAATTCTTTGCTGCCGTTGCTTTTTTCTCAGCCTGATGAACTCTTTGTGCTGCCTGGAGACAAAGTTGACCGCCGCATACTCCAGCAGTGCAGCGAACACAAACAGAAGGCACACCGCCATCCAGATGTCAATGGCCTTCACGTAGGACACCTGTGGAACACATACATAGTCAAACGGGTGGTTGTAAGACCACAAGCTTTCCCTATAGGCAATCAGGGAGTTTGTTCAAGCATCATGTGCAAATTGACACACTTCTCCATCTTGGCCTAGAATGGTAATGAGTCAGTGGGATTCTAGGGCAGTTGACACATAGCCATGAGGTCGCGGTTGAATCTCGAGGAGAACCCCCGGATGAGTTGCTCACGACTGGAAGTGTCACGGCTTATCAACAACGGCCGCCGAGCACGCGAGTGAATAGATTTCATCGGATGGAGCCGCCATTTGCTGACTATTACAGACACAAAAAGGCATACTGTCATGGTTGAGATAATTGAAAACATCATTTTTTTGGTAGTTGAAGTAGTAAGAGTTGCATCAAGTTGCCATTTTGGTTCAATTTGATGCCTGTGTGGAGTATGCATGTTCTAAGAAACACAAATGAAATGAAACTCTAAATTGTGTATGGCTGCAAATGTGATGCTATTAAAACATTATCCAAATAATTTACAAAATTTATTCTACCATTGGAATTGTCTTTCAAACACAGATCCTTGCAATATTACCAGTTCAGTGTCCATCTCTCTGCTCTTACATCAATTCAATATTTCCTTTTCTGCTCTTTGTCATCACATTTAAATGTTACTGGTACTCTTATGATGACCTGACAAGAAAAAAAATATACTGTGTATCATGCAGGATGATATTTGACTTCAAAGAGGCTAAAAAGTATAAAATAAACCTCCATTCCAGCATCAATGTTTCAAGGAGTCCATAAATACATATCCACTTCTTTATTATGGTCACATTTTTATTCATGAAATTATTCAAATGTTTTTGTTTCCAAAGCGCCTTCAGAAAAACACTTTGCTTCACTGCATAATTAAGTTTGAGGCTAAATAATCTATAAACCTTTTTGAAAATCTAGCTGTAAACTGTTTTTTCATTCTCATCCTTGAGGACAAGCTTGCAGTTGTTTTTTGGAGTACAACAAATGCAAAAAAATATGTGAGTATAAAAGTGCCAGGGCAGACTTCCAGCAGCGATTAATTGTAATGGATGTAGTCATTGCATATTGAACGAAACAGGTGTCTCCATCGTGTTTGTGGTCACTAACCCTGATTACAGCCAATGGCGTGGAAGAAATGTTTTCTCCTGCCATCTGTGAGGATGTTCGACACTAGTTGAAATTTCGGTACTGTGAAGCAGGTGGCAATTAGTATTGATTTGTATTTCCTGATCCCTCAACAACACCAAATGTGCGTGAATAAAATAATGGATTATCCATTTAATTCAAACACATCGTAACACAAACTGTATTATCTGAAAGACTTACTCCACAAAATAATTTGGAGAAATATACCAAAAAAAATTGAGAGTTCAGACAAACATTGGGTAAAAAAAATATAAAATAGTGGTGGTTTGGAATTTGGTCATTTTTTTTGTTGACTCCACAAAATAATTTGGAAAAATATACCTCAAAAGTTGAGCGTTCAGACAAAAGTTTGGTTAAAAAATGTAAGATAGTGGTGGTTTGGTATTTGGTAATTTTTTTGTCGACTTACCTTTGGTAAGGAGGCCCGTGAACCAGAGCTCTGAGTGGTCATGGTCAGCACAGTGGTAATACCCAGACCAACCCTGGCAGGTGCCGCATCCATGTTGATCCAGAAGGACACCCATGAGAGGATAACAATGAGCAGCGAAGGGATGTACATCTGGATCAAATAGTAGCCCATCTGACGCTCCAGGTGGAACTTTACCTCGATACAGGTGAATTTACCTGGATTGCATAAAGGCGCAATCAGATTGTGATGCTTGAATTCATCAAAGAAATCCTTACCTGTGTTGTAATACTTAGTGCAGTATCCCAAATCCATCTCATCTTTGAGCACAAACTGGGGCAGGGTGAGGTCATCGGCTACTTGGACGGGATTCTCCGAGAGCCACTCAAAGATCAGGTCATTCATGGTGTAGCCAACTTTGGGAAGAGAAGGAAGGCGGGAAAAGACAATGATTCTAAGGAACATATACGTAACAGCAACGTATGGATGGTACGAGTCAAGATGCCTCACACTAAGTGAACCAAATGCCTAGTATATTTCATTGCGTTTCATTGTCGTGTTGGCATCAAACACTTGCCCGGGCGACATTTTGTCTCATTAGAAGCAGGGACAAATGGGAAGTGAAGAGTGTCATGTTGGCCTTCTGATGACATGACCTCCGCCAAGGCGCTTGTTACAGTTAATGTCACATGGTACAGTGACAAGAGTACTGCCGACAAACACTAATGAACAGTGAGGTGCAACAAGAGAAGCAGATCGCCTTGTGTATAAATGTAAAGGAAAATGTGCTTGGAGCAATTGAACAAAAACATGAACACTTCTACGTCTACTTTGCCTTATTATACAGTAAATGTATTAAAAATGCATGCCACATGCAACAACAATGCAGAACTCTGACCACATTTGAATAATACTGATGTCGGCGTGTACCCATAAGGCCTGACATCAATTATTCAAGTAGTTCTAGCCTCGCCAGTAGCAACTGGCTGGAAAAACAACTCGGCTAAAATCCAATATATCTTGTTCATGAAAGGACTTCTCCATCATTCCACTCCTGAGAGAAGCGATGGGAATGGCAACCAGCCTGAGATAATCAATGATTTTTTCATCCTCTCTCTCTCACTCCGTCCTCCAACTGAGAGGACGTAATTGACGTAGCGTTCAAGGTGTAATAAAAACGCTACCGGAGAGTGGCTAGAATACAGAAATAAGATATGATGACGCATTTTGTCAGAGCAGCTGTTTTTTGTTGTTGTTGTAAAAACACCTTT
Source organism: Stigmatopora nigra (assembly GCF_051989575.1). Lineage (NCBI taxonomy): Eukaryota > Metazoa > Chordata > Actinopteri > Syngnathiformes > Syngnathidae > Stigmatopora > Stigmatopora nigra. The sequence goes on from NC_135521.1 coordinate 5,912,201, forward strand.
AGATTAAAAACCTGTGTCCACCACAAAGAGGGGATTAGTAAGGGGTTCACATACTAAGCGGCAGGTTTCTTGAATATACTGTACATGATTTGTCTTTTCCCACCTCCAAGGAATAACATCGTTTTTACACACCCAAAGGTAACGACTCTTATTACAACGGTGACCGTTTTTTTCCCCATCACTCGCTTCCATGTTGCCATGGTGACGGTAGGAGCAGTGAAGCCTCTCACGTCCTCTTGATGTCCAACCCGAGCCAAGGTGATGAATCCCTTTTGTCTAGGGAATACTACAACTAATCTCAGCAAAGTTTTGAACATTATAGGTGAATCAATTGAATTATGGTCGGCTAAATATCGAAATAAAGGAAACAGACTATTACTCTAACCCAGGGGTCGGGAACCTTATTGAGAGAGAGAGAGAGGGCCATAAACAATTAATATTTTCTTATGTTATTTCTTGAGAGCCATTCTCGGAATTGAAAAGTAAAAATACATGAAAATGTGTGATTTTCACCACTTTTAAAATACAAAATATCTGAATACTGAATACAACATTATGCTGTTGCTAATGAATCAGTATCAATGATATCATACATGCAGAAGAGTAATAAAGAACAAAATTATGATTAAAATTGTGGTACAGGTAGTGTCAATGCTCTATCACCAGTGATTTCCATATTATACCTCACAGGTTAGTATGCACCCATGAAAAGAGCCCCATCTGGCTCCCGAGCCATAGGTTCCCTACCCCTGCTCTAACCTATTGCTTTAAATATGCATCCATTGCCCTATTCCTACTGAATAATTAAGCGTCTTTCTAATTTCCAATTTTGTACAAAATATACTACCATAGATTTAAATTTTTATGATGTGTCTAAAATAAATCATGTTGTTTCCAGCATGGAAGGCACGTAACTAGCTGGGAGCAAAACAATACCTTTTGCTTGCGTAATATCAGATAAGCACTGACAGTCTGAGATAACTGCGTCCAGATTGAATTGTTTCTTTATGTGAGCGTGTGAATGCATGGGTGTGTGTTGGGGTGTGTGAGTGTGTGGCCACAGGGGAGAACAAACACCATTTGTCCTTACGACAAATGGACGGGTCACTGCCAGGCACCGATAGGGTCATGTTTCATAACAGCCAGCAAAAAATTCAATTCTCATTGTGCCAATTATTATCTATGTAGTGGAAATTGGCTCCATGGGGCAGATTATATCTGCTCCTTATATTTCTTCAGTTGGATTTATCATCAGAGCAGAAAATAGGGTTTTAAAGTAGTTAACCGACTTAATGTAAAGAGAATTCTGACTTTTTTTGCAAGTAGAAAAATTCAGACATAGCCAAAACACAGGGGAAGCAATTAAGGAAAGATCAACGACATCACTTTAAATGAATATAAGATCAATAACAAAATACATGTACTCTCCTGTGGCAATGCAGACTATCCCCAAACTCTGCTAATTGGACATATTACGGTGTATGTGAAGCAAAAAGAGGGAAAACAGAGGAAAATGACACAAAAAAAAGGGAGAGGAGAGGAGGGAGGCAAGAAGATGAAAACTCACAGCTCTCAAGCTGCATGGTGCATGTCTGAATGTCCATGGGGAAATTCTTCAAGTCCATGGGGCACGACAGGATGAGAGTCAGCCTAAGATGGAGAAGCAGATTGAAAAGCAGGAGATAGAAATGCGACAGGGGACAGTAGAAGGCAATAAGGAAGTCAGAGGAATCAGAAGGAAAACTGGGAAACCAGCCATTGGCTTACTTAAGGGCACCTTTTCATCATGCTTGTAAACAAATCGCTGGAAACAATAAAAATGTTGTATTTTGGGGTGCGATGCCAGCAAGAGCCCTTAATCGGTTTCCTTTTCTTATTTTTAAGTTTCCATTAAAATAGTCCGAATTCATAATGTACCATACCAAAGGATTTGAACCACCTGAGGATCATATCTAATTTTAATCACAGGAAACAAAAGAGCAAATATCCAAGGCTTATTGCACTGTGCATCTCCACTTAATCGTTGTGGCTTCCAAATGCCGAGGTGAGGGAGCAATTTGGGAGCGTGCCCTGACCTATGTAATTACGTGTCGAGGTACGCTGACCAAAGGTGAAACTACTGGTGACATTGGTGACGCATTTCGGGGCAGCAATTTGACAGAATGTCTCGGTCTCTGTGATAAATGTTTCCACCTCGTCATTTGTTGTTTGCTTATCTATTTGCGAAAGGTAAACATGGAACTACATGTTAAAGCAATTTTCAATCTGCTCCTTGACACATATCCATTACCTGATGCTGTAGAGAACGCTGCCATCTTGGAAAATCCTCAGCAGCTTGTTGTCGGTGGTGACCTCGTGGAAATTGGCACCCTTTTCATTGGCAAAAAATAAATCGGGCTTCCAGATGGAGTCCAGCATGGATGGATCTAGATCCAACGAGTCGTCCGGGTACTCGCTGTACGCAAGACGGGGGTCATTCCATTTCTGGCGCAGGAACACATTAAGCCTATAGTCCTAGAGGTAGGGACAGTGGTCATCATATAATTGGCATCACCATGTCACAGTAGGAATTATTATGATATTCATTTTGCAATTATGGCCAGATCGTTCAACCTTCATTTCATATCGAACTATATAAGTCTTCCAAAAAAAAACCCATCACGTTAACCATCTCAATCCAATCCCACTTTGCTTGACCATGGAAAATGGATGCTTGGGTTATTCAAAACACAGAAATAGAATAGAAAATATTCTGGCATGGTCTGCAATGGTGCCATTAGAATTGTTGTTGTCTCTTGACAGGAAATCCAAGGGTCAAGGCTCCTTGTCATACCCGTTCAAACAGTTCCCTACTCTCTTATGCTGAACTAGCAGCTAAATCACTGTGGATGCAACGCCCGAGGGCAGCCCGTTTACCATGTAGCCCTTTGCCCTGCTCCACATTCATTTTCTCAGTGTTTCATTTTAATTGCACAGTGGACACTTCATTATCCACAAACTAGTCATTCACTGGTCCTGGAACGATGTACGGCTATGCTCCAAGAAGCACAAAAATTAGGCAACTGGCTTCAAATGTTAGAAAGAAAGCAAGCAAGCATTTTTTTGCTTGATATTTAAAGATGCGACCAAAAGCGATAGTAGTCCGCAATCCTAAATGAAGTCCAGTAGAATTTAATGAGACGGCATTGACTTTCCGTTTTGAAACAAAGCATATTCTTACCATGGTGGTTTCTGTGATGGAGCCAAAGCTGTTGATAAAAATATTGCAGGTGACATTCACAGGTGGGCCTGAAAGGGGAAATGCACCGTTTTAAAAGTAGAGTTTGCACTTGAATCCTAGATAGACATGTCAAGATCTACTGTCTGTAACTTTCAACTGGAAGCATGTTGTCGATATTTAGATTAATTGCAGACATTCAGTCAATACTTGTGAGCAAAAGTAATTGAGCTATTGGCTGTAATAGCTCATACATTACCCTAACAAGTATTATGGAAATAGATGGAGGCAATATGGCCGATTAGTGCGGCTTTGTGTTGCCTCGTTAATGTTGAAATCCTTGTCTCAGCCTTCAAAGAGCGCATGTTTGAGTGTGATCCACTTTGTTTCCTCATGTCTTGGAAATGGACATGTTTTTTTTCTTTTTTTTTCGTGGTGGTTTCTTGCCATGTCTGCATTTGGCTCAAATGCTTACCTTTGAAGTTTGGTCTGATGCGGGCATCGTATCCCGATGTTCTTCCCATGAGCTTGTCTAGGAAGTCGGAAGGCGACAGCTGTGGTGCCCTACCGGGGGGCTTTATCTCCTCCTTACAGGAGCTCAGTCTGACAGGTGAATGGAACAAAGACAGAGAGAAGGAGATGGGTTGTTAATTGAGATGATGTAAATTGGCTCTACCAAGGCTTTCACATTCTGGTTCAACTGGAACGTGTTTTCTAGAGCCGGGTTCTTGCACAATGGGTTCATCCACGGGACAGTGAAAAATAAGTCCGGCTGCTCACATAGTTAAAATTAAACTTGTTGGTCAATAGGCACAGTGTTTCATTCGTAAATTTTAGAAGAAGACATGATTAGAAAGAGTCTGACGCAACTATAAAGTATATCCACTTTTGGTCTGGAGTCCAGTTTTTCTCTTCAGTTTGACGCTCAACAAATAATACCTTGACTTCCACATCACAGAGAGGGTCAATTTTCTGCCACAGACCAACAATTGACTTGTGAGCTTTATTTACACCTCCAAACACAGCACATTTTATGGCTACGTCGTAATGTTTCATGATTTTTTCTTTAATGATTGGCACAGCCTCTCTCTTCACGCTGTTGCCGAATGTAATGACCTATTAGCTTCTGCAGCCTTGTCTCTGATCAATAAGCTCAACGTGGAAAGGGCTTTGAAATACGATGTAATTTAGCACCCTCATTTGTCTTGACTGACAATCCCCGCTGAAGGCAGCTCTGTTTCTTTCGACAACAAGGCCTCTGTGTTTCTTGACAACTACAAAACTATTCACTATTGAGGCCCAAATTTTGAAAGTAAATTCACATAAAACAACTCAAAATTTATTTTCGCCAGCCTGGTTTTAATTCACAGTGCTAATTGTTTGCCATACGTCCCTTCTGAGTGACAGGCAATCAGATAATGCATTTAGCCAAGTAAGGGCTCTCTCTAGAAATGATGGATTATAGGTATATGATACGTCTTCAATTTTGGTTTTGAAGTTTATTGCTCTAGTTCATGAAGTGGAAAGTCTATCTCTGAATAGAGTGAGGCATGACCTCTGGACAAATAGGGGATGCTGGCAGTGATTTAGACATCTGGAACCTGTCAACGGATATGACAGGGGGAAAAATGGTAGCGATTTAAGTCAAAAGAATAGAATAGAAGAAATATTGCGAGGATTTTAGTAGTGACTCGATGGAAAAAAGGGTTGTTCATGTGGTTGGCTCTATCTATTCCAACAGAGAATCATTTCTGTCCTCCTTATGAATTTGGATCTTTTTATTTTTCTGCAGAAAACTAATTAGTTCGGGTTGAGCCAACAGAAAGCGATGCAATATAAATATATTATCTTGTCAAAATTCATTATTGTAGCTCTACTTTGGAAAGCGCAGGTAACTCACAGTAAATTGCAATTCTGTGTCAGGTATAATATTACAAGTGGGAAGCATATGTGTCAGTCTCACCAGAGCTTGATATCAACCCTGCACAAGAGACGTTTCCGAGTTCTATAACCGGAAAGACGCAATGCCAGCCAAGCCCAATGACCGATTTATGGTGACAATGGCTTGTTTCTTACTCTAAGTGCCAACTCACACCTCAGGCTTTTCTCTGCTCAACCCCAACTGATCATGGTCACCTTTTTTCAGCCTGGCAACTCCATGGATGTATTTGTGTGGATGTTTTGGTGATTTATCTTCTGGGGCAGCCAACACTGCATAATTAGAAAAGATCTCAACCCGACAACAACATGAGTCCATGACTTCTAATTTCTATGGAGTGATATCAAGAGGGAATGCCTGGAATGGAATGATAGCTTGTAGCTAAGATTCCAGAATGACTGAAGGCACTGTGGTTTATGACTACACTATGAGTGCCCCAAATGTAGGGCAGTCAAGCACATGCGTCTACATACTTGAGTAGGCTCTGTCACCTTTAAAATGCATTATGGATTGAATTATGAGTTTAAAAAAAGCACACAAACTCTTTAATGGGTGAATGGCCATATATGGACGAAGGTCAATAGTCAGGTTATTGCTTTTCATGAAATTGCTGTCACATGGACCCACCGATACTCTTAATTTTCTGTACACACCATCAAATAACTATTAAAACTAAAGATAGGAAGAGAAATATCTGTACATGGTGGATTAGCGTTCACCCGTAGGCCATCTTTACGATACCTCCGGAGCCAGGTCAACAGGAGATGAATCGTTCTCAGACAAAATGATCCTCCAGATGTCTCAACAAGCCTCTCTGTATTCAGACCACATTTCATCCAGGCCTAACATCTGATATCAGTGCACACCACCTCCTGTCAGCCTGAACCACACAAAGATTGTAAGATTTCTAAAAACAGAAACAGGAACTTGGCTGACAGTGAAGGACAGCTCTCATGTGGCGGCGGAGGTATTGAGACCAACAAGTGCTTTAGTATTCTCAATAATTCCTTATTATAACAAGTCTTAAAATAATATTTTTTTTGTCCTTGGGCCACATTCTAAAACCTAACTATACAGTACAGGAAAATCAATGTCAGTTGACACAAATTGACAGATTTTTGAAGCTTATTGGACTTTCAAATTTTTACTGCATGGAAACATCCTTGAATTTACCTCACCACCCATATTAAAAATATAATAAATCAAGTCTAAAAAAATCATAGCCGGCAAATATCAGCAATGCAATCACCCCTGTGGATGTAATAATGTAAGTTGAGAAGTGGCGGATGGTGATTAAATTTAGTCTGCATCCAAATGAGATTCTGCTTCAGAATTTTCTGGACACCAAAAGACAGAAATGGGCGACCGGGATCCACGTGTTCTGGTGTATGTCCACATATAACACATCTATGTCCACTTCCATGATGGTCTCAGTGTGAATCAAAACCTCTGAAAGCAGGTATGATCTTTTCCCATTCACACACACCAATTTTCAGCAGCCACAATTTTGTATGTTGATTGGCCACGTGTTAACTTTAAGCTAACTATGGGATAGTGTCTTCACTTTTTAATATATTATCCTTTGCCTGTTCATCCGCTGCACTGCTCTTCCATTAAATGCTAGGCATTGCCACTTACACTATAGAGGGAATAAGGTTAAAGATGGCATTCTCATTCTGTATGTGAGGAGTCTTCCAATGTGGTAGGACTATGCATTTGTATGATCAACATACTTTATCCTGCAACAGTTACAAAGCATTGATTAACATTGAACTGTCTTTTCATGTTTTGCTCTAACTTTTGGTTCCCTAGCGCTGACTTCAGTGTCTGCATCATCTGCATCAGTTATTTGAACCTGACCTAAACCCGTCAAGTGTGACCAAAGTCTAAGACTGCCCGTGGGTGTGAATGACCGTCTACATGTCATTCCTGTGATTGACCGGTGACTGTTTATCGGTCGTAGATGTTAAGCTGTATGGGAAATGGATGGATAGATAGAGGATTTCTGCTCAGAGGGCAAGGAGTCACACAGACACAAGCTTATGCATTGTGTATGATTCACTTTTTAACCTTGACTCTGAAGTTGTAACCAAGATTCTAGCTGGGTATGACATTGTCATCACAACAGGCTTTCTGAATCTGGCCTATGAAACAGCAGTCAAACAATGGAGAACCAAACCATCATTGGATCAGGTTTGTCTGTCAATATTCTGCTAAATTCATTGAGGTGATCAGCATTTCAATGGACATTGATTGAACGGCTGTATAGTTTGACGTGGAAACGAATTGTTCAATTTTCTGAGCAACCAGTCTTGTTTTGTCAAAAGATATTATTGTTGAAGACAAACAAGACAGGCAAACAAAAGCAACTGACCCAAGTGAAAACAAAAACTCCCATGCGAAAAGCATAATTGATTAAATGGTCCTAAACAGAGGAATGTACTTGACTATTTCAGGTATTCTGAGTAGTGATCAAGTACCAAATGTATGATTTTGGTAAGTGCTTGCAGGTGTTCACCTTGGTCCCTCACAACATAACCACCAGCATACAAATGAATAATAATATCAAGCTAAATAAACCACAACTTAATACAAACAACTGAGACTGTATGTTGACTAAATAGAAACAGATGTTCCAATATTTAATCCTCTTCGTTCCTGATAATAATTTATTCCGAGGCAATTAGCATCCAACTCACTCTATACTGGTAAATCGCCCGCAGTAGAGTCAAGTCAACGCAGATGTATTAAGCCCTCCCACCATATATTAACGTAACTAGACTACACTAGTATGGTAGATGTCAGCGTTATGATATAAAACTGTCAAAACAAATGAAGGGGAAAGACATTCTCCCCCCCCACTATGGAAAACGATGGCAAAAGAAGCCTTAACAAGAAAACGATGGACAAAACACTTTACCAACCACTTTACATATTGTTGTAAGGCTAAAACCGTCACTTGTGCTGTCATAGATCTAAACGCCGCAGTTGCGACATCTGTGGGCTTTTCACTGAGGGAAATTCATGTGACAAGTCCTGAAACAGCTCAATTTGCTTTGTGCTCTTCTTTCCCCCTGGGGTGATGTCTTTCTCGAGAGCCTCCCGGGGGGCGGAACACGCATTGCATGTCTTGCAGTTTTTCAGGAAAACAAAAGGCCGATGGCTTCATAAATCCTTGAGCTTGTTCAGGGGAGGGGAAAAAAGGCAAGACAAGCAGGCTTTAAACCACAATCTTGTTTGACATACAGTGTTGCATTTTCTGTCGGTCTCCTTGTGAGGTAGATTCAATTACACTGGAGTGATTTGATTCCAGCTTCTAGTTTGAATTGGAACCTGTTTGGATATCAAATGTTTCTCCAATATTGGATCTAAATCATATTTTCTACAAATATTCCAAGGCAACAAATACCAAACCGAGATAAGGACTAAGATATCTTTGCACCTGGAAACAGCACTTTGAAACTCCAAAGTCAAAACAAAAGACCTGTTTGTCCACTGCTTTTTTCCATTTTTATATAATTACACTTTAATACTCTGCCTGTCAAGGACAACCAGTCATCTCACTAATGTGGAGAGAAAAGACTGCCAGCAAACTGGAGGTCGGAAACAAGGTATTTACGGAAGTATATATGATCTTCAGCGTTTAATCCTTGAAATAACTTTGTACTGTGTACATAAAAGCTGTCACCAAAATACCTAGAATAAACATTACAAGCCCTAATGCAACATCCAGAAAAGGTTAAAAGACTTAACTTGTTAAGTCATTTGAAAATAATCTGGCGGGATAGCTACCTGTTGGAGTACTATGAAAAATTTCAAGTTTTTATGATCCATTCTGTGTGGAGGGGGTTGCATTTTAGCAGCTTTTAAGATTATGACTTCAGGCACATGTTTTGCTTAACAATTGCTGAGGGAGAAACCAAAACAACGATAAAAGTGGTCTTTTTCTCGGGAGGATAATGAACATGCTAACACTGAATATAAAGTATTTGGACAACAATCAACAAATGGCAGATCTGTCATTGTAGACATATTTTGCAAAGACTAACGTTTTTACCACAATTGCTGCTTTGTTATTGTTAAGATATTCCATTTTGATGGTGTGTCTGGAATAAAAAACTTGTCTTGGGATATCATTTCTTTCAAGGACACACGATAAATAACTTGTGTCCCAATATATGAAACTTTGACAATTTAGTCCTTGTTTTTAATTACTAAAGTTATTCATGTAAACCAATAATTCCCGACAAATCAACTTATGAACTTGTATTTCATTATTCAAGAAAAATTGTATCCAACGGTTCATTTACTTCATGAGCCCAATAAGGACAACAAGGATGGTTTACATCATAATGAGTTGAATTTTATTTGAGAAAAATGTGTCATACGTCCCACTTAAATGAAATTATTTTTGGGTGTCTTGATCTCCCCCATACATTACCAGTTCAGTGATAGAGAGTCAAGATGTTTCTCTCACTCTAAATGAAGTTTAATTGGCTCGAACTGCTTGGTCAGACTTAATAACATGATGTTCCATCATGCGTCCCCTCTTCATTGTCCTAATCGAAGCGAGCGCAAAAAGCACGACAGCATAAAGCCTTCCAGCCAAAGTATGCTTCTCATCGATAAGTACAAATTGCAAATTGAGATCTTTGCAAATTGCAATGCATTACCATATTTTGGCATTTTCCTTTTCTTTGCATTTGTGCTGAAAAGCCTGGACGCTTTATTGTATCAACACAAAGTCACCTTGGACGCCAGGAGACACCCTGACGTTCCATTTAGAAAAAGCAAACAAGAAGCTGATCGTTTGCTCTTTTTTTTAAAGGGGGAAAGATGATGATTGGAGTAGACGTCACTGCTTGGTTTCTTGTTAACGCTGGGATATTGCTAATCTATATCAAAGGCTAGCGAGTTTCTGCGCTTCCCATTTCCACTCTCATATACTTTTAGCGAGCGAGCTTCGGCATGTGAAATGTTTATCTTTAAGCTGACGCACATGCGATACACTTCACCATGCATTTATTATTCATGGGCTTGGCTTTTCGTTCTAGCCGGTGGTGGAGGCATGTCACAAGCTCATGGTTTTGTGCATATGGGAACGGGCGCTGGTAAAGAAGGCTATTTCCTTCCCAAGGTTGGCATATTTTGCCTTTCACAGTCAATTTGGCCTTCATTAACAGGGAAAAGACATTTTAATATCTTAGGTCAAAAGGGCGGTTTTCAATCCAGCTGCAATATGAGTCTATATCTTTACTCCATGTTGCTTTATGTCAGACCAAGTGAAATGCATGACAACAGCCCTTTGTTGTGATGGGGCCGATCCAATCAAGTCTCGGGTCCTAATATAAGTTACAGCCAAGCTGTAAAAAACAATTAAGATCCATAAAAAAAAAGTATTCACTGCCTCTCCTGCTTCGTGATCAATAAGAACAAACAAAATACAAAACCTCATCCTACTGGCGCAGGTCTTGTCGCTTGTTATTAAGATACTGGAAGAGTAAAGCTTGAAAAAAAAGCTGGTTTCTTGGTTTCACATGCACACACTATTTATACTTTATTTTCAATAATTGTATTATATTTTTGTGTTGTGTCTGAGGGGACTTTGAACGCACCTGGGTTGTAAAAAGATAGTATCTATATCAGGGTAAGAATGGGAAGCTAAGCCTCACTAGCTCTCTCTCACAATTTCCGATTTGCCACTTTCACAAGTTGTAACACTGCCTTTTTGCCACATAATGTGAAAAGAACAATGCCCTTGTGTCATGTTAAAGCAGCCATGTTCCATGTTATTGTGCTATTGATTTCTGTTAGTCTTTTCCTCTCTGCACGTGAAGCCTTTCCTAACTGTATTTGGCATGAAATGGAGCCCTGCCTGGACATTTTTCAAATAATCCAAGGCCAGAAAAAGAATCAGTCACATTCACATCTATAGACCATTTACAGTCTTGCTCCAGCCCGAAATTTTAATAAATTTATTTTGTTCAATGTACCAGTGATCAATTATGTTCTTAAGGAAGTATGTGTTCATGTTACAATTGCCTTTATTTGCAACCATAACACAACTACCACAGTGATTAATGTCATTTTAATTGGACTGTGCCATTGTGTGGATCCGAGATAGTGTAACATAAAGCAATCAAGTGGAGGCACTCATCCATATGGTTAAATGATGAACTATCTACAGGATGGATTATTTCCTTTGAGTCCAATGACAGGGCGAAGGCAAAATTCAATTTTTTATCTATTTTTTTTTTTTTTTTTAAACCATCAATGAAAAAATTAAACAGGCTTTGCTATGTGCTTTGAGGGTTTATTAACTTGTTCGCTGTGCCGGAAAGTAAGACCTGTCAAATAAATCAATAGGAAGCAAAATGGCAAGATAATAAGACTTATTTCCTGATATTTAGCCACATCTTTGACTACAGGCACAGAATAGCGTTGCTTGTCTCTTTTGACCTTTACGTCAATGCCGTTCACTTTATCACTTTCCCGTTGTCATGTGCCAGATAAACTACATCACATGACCACATGGTGCATATTCCAGATTTGTATACCATAGTTTACGAGCAGAGCCTGTGCATATTAATAGTGTGATGGCTTTGGATGCAAGTTTTTCTTTCTTACTGTGACCACACTTGGAATTTAATGCAATGCAATGCTGAATACATTTTTTTAAACAACTCTCCGCTCTCTCTTTCTTTCTCACATATGCACACTCACAGCCTCAGTCACTGATAGTAACTTCATATCACAACTCTTCATTCCATGCTCTCATTTCCTCTTGTCAGTGACCATCCAGTCCGCATCTTATCAATCAGGCTATACGATCATCCTTTCAATTTCGCTAATCTCTGACACTCTACATTCCTAACATCTCATCTTCTCATTCCTATTTCGACATTTCTCCCCATTGCTTCTAGCCAATCTAAATTACACTCTCCCTCTCCTAGCTGGCATTGGGATATTCCCCATCACAGTGTATCAGATTCTGCCACGTCTCACCCCGGCACGCATTGCCACCTTTAAGCATCTCATTTCTACTGCGACTTGACTGCTTTTGAGGGGTCAGTGTGCCCAAGTCATCCTCCTCCTCCTCGACCCTCCAGCACCCCAACTACTGTTCCTCAGTGGGATTATGTGACTCTTAATTACTCTGCCATTCTCACTTTAGAGGCTTGGCAGGCCATGAAATAGGGCCAACGGTTAAATCCAAATACAAGTTTGGAGACTGGGGATGAGAAAAGGTAAGCCACGAACACAAACATGACATCAGCCAGTGTTGAGGTGGTATTCCTGTGTAATACAAATGAGACACAGCTAAACACACCACTGGGCCAAAGACTCCTTGACACGGCTTGTGCCTTTGCCAACTTTATTGCGCCTACCCCTTGTGCGAGTCTGCTCTGCATTTAAACTTGAGCTCAACCAACACACTCCAACACCTCTAAATTTACCACCACTGAAGTTTCAGGCCAGGAGTTCGCTGACATATGATAATGTTTAGAGCTAGTGCATAAAGATGTAGGCAATTGCTCACATACTTGATTTTCAAAAGGTAGGGGCATTGGAAAACCAAGCCTAGAAAAAGCGGGTAAGTCATTACAACATGTGGCAAAAAGAAACAATCGCCAGAGATCTCTATGCAATTTGCACACGCTTGAAACATCGGACTGGCAAGCCTACAAAGGGGCTGCATGACCCCCCGACATTGGTTCTGTCAGACAAAGCAGGTGCTTTGGCTTGCACCACACAGCACAGGTGTGTAAAGACGGCTTATGGCTTTTGTTACCATGACAGCAGTAAAGTCATCTCGTGGTGAGTGCTTGTTGAGCCCAGATTTGGGAGGAAAAGTCGTGCAAAGTGTGGCAATAAATCTGGCCCTCAAAAAAAGTCTCACAAACTTTTGGAGTTAACACTGCATTTCTGTATTCTGATAAATTTACGTGGATGAAGAGTGCGCCCCTAGCTTTTAATAATGAATGCTACAATGGAATCCAAGCGCAATGTAAAATTCTATGGGCATTTTTAACAGATAATTCCATCCATTATCTATAGAGCTGGAAAAATAGCGGAAGCCATTCTTGCTACTAGGACTCAATACTGAAGAAAATATAATATAATAGGATTGACTCTACTTTGCAATTTTTTGATGATTGTGGTCATGTCTGGTCTACATTAATCACAATATTTGAGGGATTACTGTACTATGATTTTCTCAATGTGAAAATGTGCTAATCATAATTTATCATGATGCCTTAGATGGAACTTTTTAATTGTAATTTGCATTTTGTATTACTGAATGCTGTGTTAATTGCAAGACGTAGATTTGTTCCTACATAGAGATTAAAACTGCCAGAGAATCTAAACAAGTTAAAAAATATAGAGAGCTGATATATAAAATGGCATCAGTAAAAAAAAAAAAAAAAGAAGTTCACACAATAATCAAGCAAACAAAGTAGAACACATGCTCACACTTTACCTGATAAAGCCTCCCTGGAAAAAACAGAATGACAAGACGTAAAGGATCCGGATGACCTGTGGGAGCATCCTCTCAGCACGACCACGCCAAAGAACTTAAGTGGAATAATATCACCAATCAGCAAATCCAGCGAGCGTGGGGCAAGTGTGAGCGAGAATAGCCTGGCATCGTCTTTTTTTCCTACCTCGTCTCAGCGCGTCTGAGAATGAGCGCGCCTTTTGCGGGTTGAGGGGAGAAACTTCATCCTCCTCCCACACACACTCCGGGAGAGAGGGCGGGGGGCCGACCCAAGCCGAGCGCGGCCGGCTGACAGCCGGCTGTCAGTCATTTGGCGTCTCGGTGGTGTGCAGCGGCTTGGTGATGCTAAATATCTGGAAGTAAACGAAGAGAATAATTAACCAACAACCCCTTAGGAACCTCAAAAACATTGCATAATGAGTTTGAAAGAATTAGCCTTAAATAAGAGGTGTGCTTGGAGGTCAGCATGAAAAACGACACTACATACCCAAGGCTAAATATGCCTTGGAAACAGAGAAAAAAATGCAATATAACAAGCATGGAAGCAAAGATCTAGCAGTTTAGACAATTGCAGTGGGTTGGTAATGAACCAAGGAGAGGTGGTGCTGGAAGGTGGGATCCAATGATTTAATTTTCAATGTTATGACACAAATGTTTAATTCCCCTTTAGCGGTTCTGTGGTAATATGGGTTTTAGAGTGACTCAACTTCTAAATGTGAAATGTTTGGTTGTGTACTTGAGGGCAGAACATGAGCTCTGCCTGATAATAAATGAATAGAGGCTTTCAGATTTACCAGACAGGTTATAGATCAATATGTATGTGTTAGGGAAGAACACAGTGTGTAACATCACTCACGGTCAGGCCATTAAATTGCTTCCCTGTCAGTCATCTGTCTTGGGCCAGGTATTTTCTACACAGCATAGAATGGCAGATTCAGTCACTCACCTTTTTCTAGTGATTGAGGCAAGACGCAGAAGATTAACCTTTAGCCCTCAGCCTTTTTCAGACTTCTTCCCATTTTTGGTGTGCCCAGTGGTTTTAAATAGAATTGAGATTGTCTCCTTAATCCAGGTAGTGAGGTCTTCCAAGGATCCCTTGACTCATCACTGAAAGATCCAGCTGAGGCCCAGATTCACCAAACTGCCAACATAAATGGCCAGATAATTAAAAAAGGTGGGCAGGGTATTGTGTTTCTGGCCTGTGGTTGACTTCAAAGGTGGTTTTACCGACTAAAAAACTCCAATTGGAAAGTGAAATTAATATAATATAATGACCCCAAAACAGCAAGATGCATGGTTTTAATTACAATACTTTCCAATGAGTTAATAAATACAAAAATTGGCAAAACCTGGAGTTTGGTTTGGCTTCGGAGACGGATTTCCAGAAAACATCAGTTGAAGTTCAGATTGTTCCGGTCTACTATACTCATAGCCAAATGGAGCCGACATGGTTGAGAAAATTGTAACTTCAGTCCAGGATTTATCGATTTTCCACGGATGACACATTTACTGGCTTCTCTGTTGACCTATAGTATACTACTTATTTATATAGATTTTGTCTACTTGTAAAGATCTTAATACAAAATGGCCTTTTCTCTTTTATCATTCAGGTGATGCGATCATGTTCTGGTAAGGTCACAGCTCCAAATGCTACAGTTGCTATGGTGACAGTTGCAGATTTCCACTCCATCCTACTCCTGGCATGCATGTTTAACAATTGTTTTTCCATGTCGTTTTCATTTTTGCAACACTTTTCCTTTCTTTTCTCACTGGAATGCTGTTGCTAGCCAGACCACACACTCACAGTAACACACAATTGGATTCTAAAGGGTTTACTTTACACTCTTTTTTTGGTTTAATGTTGAATATTTCTGGTCAATGTTCTTAGAGTTTGATTCCTCTTTTCTTTGAGGATCTTTATTATGAATGGATAGATAAAAAGTTTGAGCATAGTTTATCCTGGTCAGCACTATCCTCCCAATTTTCACCTATGAGATTTAACCTGTGTCATCTTCGTCCTTTCCTTACTTACACTCTCTGCTGTCCGAAAATGTGCAAAAAAGGCTTTGCGCAGTAGTCCATGCTGTTTATCATCCTGGCAGATTATCCTTGAAATGTTTAAAACTAAGTATACTGAGAAGAAGTGTGGTGTTGCTGTGTGTGTCCGTTTGATAAATATTCCAGTAAATTCCTTCTCCTCTCCTTTAATCTAAATACCTGTTACATTTTTGTCAACATGTCCTCACAGTTCTTGTGTGGGTTTTCTCCAAATAATCAGATAACACACAAATTGAATTGGACCGATAATCTGCACATTTTACAATACTGAACATCATTGAATATTGCACTCTTTGGAAAAAAACTATTTTGCTTCAAGTAAAACTACGTTATGCCAGAGAAGGGAATTGATATGGATCATGGACGGTCAGAAGGAGAGCTGCAATGATATATTTGGATACAAATCCTTTGGGAGTGGGCACATGCATAAAATGAGGAAGAAAAAAAATCCCAAGCGAGCCAAGCAAGCATCCATCCTCACGCGTAACGTCTATTCAATTTGCGCGGCCGTCCAGGCTGCCAGGAACTCAGCCCGTCCAAAAGAAAAGGTTTTGACAACGAGAGACGTGCTTTGCTGTAAAGCACAAATGATAAGTCAGTCAGGCAAATCATTGGAAGATTACAATGTCACACAAGCGCAATATTGGCTCGCTGTGGTATTCGTCTTAGCGGGAGAGTCACTTGGGAATCCAAAGCACGGACGTCAGTGCCGCCAGGCTCTCGCGCAGAGACGGAGGAATGATAATAACGCCATGTTGTTGTCATTACATCTGTCTGGTTCTGTTTGTCTTGTGGCTTTTTTGTTTTGTTTGTAATGGCTTGCTATTGATTTTCTTTAACTTAGCTGGTGCTCTTACAAGATAACCCTGCAACTATCTGTGGAAAACAGATGAGGCTATGGATTCCAAATTAGGACAAGAAAACAATATAATTTAAAGAAAATTCATTTAAATCTGGTATTTCTGCTCTGAAGCCAGCTCCCGTGCAGGCCAACGTCTAAATCGATGTCTTTTTAATTTATCAATTCTCATATCAACAGTTGGTCAGGATAAATAATTTGCCGGACTGTTTTTGTGAGTTAATATCAAAAACAATTATCATCATCTCATGCTATCAATGGAGGAGTCTATTTGTTTAGCTGAAGTTAGGTAGTAGTGAGAAAAGAATAATTATGGATATAAAAAATATGGTTCATTTTGAAACGAAATTTACTGGACAAATATTTTTTTATGGAACAAGCAGGTAGGGTTGAGTGAAAAAAAAAATCAGGTACTGAAATGTTACCTCCAGTTGCTTTGGAACTAGTACCAAATTGATTCAAATTTTTGGTACCAAGCAATACTTTTGGTAGACATTATCTGCAAACATTTGCAGTCGACAGAGCAACATTTTTTGACCAAACTTTTCCAGTCACGAATAGCTGTCACTGTCTACACAACTTTTTTTCTGCTTGAAAAAGGAGGACGAGAAAAACAACACTAAAACACTAGTGGCTCCATCAACTGGACTAAAAATACATTGACTGCATTGACTTCCTGTCTGTAGATTTGTTGTAGAAAGGTATCAGTAACCCCTGTCAGAGAAAAGAGGTCAGGTCGTGATGCTTTTAAACAACTGCTCGCCACGCTCACCCGTAGCCTTGTATGTGACTTATTTGAAATGCTGGCACAGATACATGCGCAAGTTTACCCTGGCACAAATGTCAAACTTTATTGACAAACATGAATATCATCTAACTGACTTGGGTTAAATGGGCCACTGAGGGAAATGTCATCAGGGACATTGTTTCAAGGTTACTGACAAACTGCTGTGGTGCTCAGGAGTGGCCAGTAATTTTTTGTCGTCTGCCTAGAGAAGCCATTGCTGTTATTTTTTTCTTTTCCAACTATGAGACCATCAAAGTAGGATGGTATAAATCTTACAAAATGAACCTACTGAAAGTCCCCTTGTATAAACTCTTAACAATCCAATCTGTGATTCTGACTGACCTCCAATTTGATGAGAGATCCAAATAATGTTCTCTCTCTCCTTTTTCAAGAGTGCTGCTTCTTCCTCTTCTAGTAGTGGATGAACTGGAGCCCAGCACAGCTGTTCACTTTCAAGTAACATACACCCAAACAACTCCACTTACAATCACACCAATGGACATTTTATAGTATTTAATGAACTTACATGCAAATGGTTTTATGATTATCCGATACCATATTGCTGCTCAGGCTGTTAGTTTTTTTTTTTTTTAATTAGATCATTTTTATATGATTCTCAGCCCACACAATTGTGCAGGAGATATGATGGTGAATTGAAACTGCAACTGTGTGCACTTAAATGCACATTTTTACGGCAATCAGGAGCATTACAACGCCTCCACAGCAATTTGTCAATTCACCTAATTGGCTGTGGAACATTCTTCTCCATTCTATTAGTTTCGATTTGTTTAAATTTTTTTATACACGTACATTGGTTAAAAAATGTTTAAACATTCCCTGCACCATTAATTTTGATTTTATTATGATAATAAAATCTTGTACTTGAAATGACTTTTTCTGAGTAAGTTATTTTTCAAGTTGAACTATAAATCAAACAGTCCCGTAACAGTTTATATTCCCAGATTTTTAAAATTCAAATGAAAATGAAATGAAAAATGCAGTTGCTTCGACATCATCTTCACGGCACATAACTCAAAATCTACTTAAGAAAATGTAATCTTACCTTTAAAGCAAATGTTACTACTAAACTCAAAGTGGCACTACAAATGGCCTGCTGAATTTTTTACCAAGCTCTAAAAAAAAAGGAAAGAGCCGATTTGCATAGAGTTGATTGGGCCCAGAGAGGTTTGGATGCTTGAATCCTAACAGGTTTGTTTGTTTTGCTCGCATATGCTATTGATGCAACAGGGATCCGTTTATCTCTCTGAGCTATTGCTGTTACTTTTCGCAACTGTCAGCTTCACGAAAGAGAAAACCCGAGTCCTGCCATCTGCGCTATGATGCAACCTTGTGTAAAAAGGTACCTTAATATTTCTTCTCTCCCGTAAAAATGATGCTTGTAGGTGCTTGCAAGAAGCACTGCCCATTTATGGTGTTTTTACATTCCTAAGAATGACACCATCTCAGTTATAGACTGCATCAAATAAGTATTGGTAGTTAGTAAGCGGGGGAAATGAGGCCCAAAAAATTGTGGTTGATAAAGGAACATTTTTACCAATTTAAAAAAGTGGTTGCAAAATTGCATGGAAGACAATATGGTCCAATAAAATAATTCAAGTGCTAGGGTATTCAGCTCAGCTGTTAGATTGATACATTAACGTCTCCAATTCCCGTATTTTTCGGACTATAAGTCGCATCGGGCAGAGCTCACACAATGAAGAGGAAAATATATAGCATTTTTTCTTCGATCAGAGACCGAGAAGAAACATATGTTGAAGAAACAATAGTAAAATGGAGAACAACAAGCTAATCTGTTAACAGAGCAGTTATCTATAGCCTAAAAAAACAACATAAAAGGGCTATTGGTAGTCAGAGAGAAAGATAAAATATATATATACATAAGTCGCAGGCCCACCCAAACTATGACACAGGTGTGACATATAGTCTGGCAAATACAACAGAAGAACAATAATACAAGAATCTTTTTTCATTGAGTTCCACAGCTGGGTGTGGATGGTAATTGGTCAGCTGGGATGTTGAGTTATTAGAGGAGTAGGGAGTACAAACTGCTTCTCTTCTCTTTTGTATTCATACGCATCTGAATCTAATTAGAATAATAACTTACCGCATGTGGTAGCCCATGCTTATGTCCATGCCTTAAGAAATGCTTTCATTCAATAGAATGCCTTTTCCCATCAAATGTGTGCTTTGAAATATCGCATCAGTGATTTTGCTAGCTCAAAAAGAGGCCTTTGTATTTTTTTATATCACCAAAATGGAAACAGTCCCCTGGGACTTGTCTTTCTGTCACATGTGATCAAATGTTTACGTTCCGAAATAAAACCGTCCCTTCAATCAGGATATAAAAACACCTGAAACTATTTTCTGACATTCATCTTGCGGACCCTTTTCTCATTCATTCCTCCACACAACTTTCCCACATGCCTTCCGACACTTGGACAAGGCTAAACTCTAACCTTCTCCTCAGCACTCTCACTTCACTTTCCTCAACCATCTTGGTATTCTTTGCCAGGATTCACCAATTTAACCAGTGAGAAGATTTTTCTCCTATCTGGAGCTCGCCATGTTATTTTATCCAAACACTGAACAGCGCATATGGTTTCAGTATATCATCTAAGTTAAGCAAATTACTGTCCGGTTCACTCGAATCCAAAGAAAAATGATAATGTAAAACCCTCTACAAAGCCTGAGTTGTCGGCGTAATGTTGAGGACGTCATAGACATATGTACAACAACATGTGTTATATTGGATGTGTACCCTGTCTACTTTGATGGAGTAAGCGTGGCTAGATAACGACGATAATGCGCACATGGGGGTGGCGATCGATGCTGAGGTAGAGCTCCAAAAACCACTCGCTCTGTGGTTTTAGATGCCCCCAACTCCTTCCCCCCTTCGCTTCCTAATGAGTACAAATTGAAGTGCAAAATAAAATAAAATCGAAAGAGCTCAAATGGAAATTCAATGAAAAGAAATAGATGGGGCTTTTCTATGTGCCCGAGGGATATTGGTCTAATCCTTTAATTGGACATAATGTCCCCACATTTTTCCCCTTCATTTTGTGATGGCTATATCGAGATAGAAGAGAGACCAGTAGAATTCCATTGGAGTCTTATAAAGATTGTGCTATGAAGAAAAACCTTTGAAGTCTTCTGTTATCTTTTCTGCAGGTACGCAGGAATGTGGCACTTGTCCTAATATAAATTTTTTTTAACAAATGGAAATGATACATTATAATGAACTATAAAACATGTCCCTTGTCATTCTTAAAGGAGGCATAACATAGGATTTCAGTCCACTGCTAGACTGAACTGACTAATATTACATTATTCTCCCATTTCCTGATTTGTGGCATCCATTGTAATAAATGAATCACAAACCCTAAATAGAAGTGTTCCTCTTGGAATAAATAGGAAAATAAACTTCTACTATGAAGACTTGCAAGTATCCCAACAGCATGTAGAACTTAGTTGCAGATTGTGTTACATTTGGAAATTTATTCTTACTCGGTGTGAAATAAATTCAGTCAGGATAACATCATCAGAATACGAAAAAAGTATTTTCATAACTGAATAAAAAAAGAAGTCCCTGTGCTGAAAATGGTTGAAATCAATTACCAAATAGCTTTACCTGTAACAAATGTGCCGACCCCACACAGCACTGGACTGAATAAAACAGATTAAAAATGTGTTCATGATTTGTTATTGACCAAATTTTAGTTTGGGCCGAGAATAATGAAGGAATACTAAGGTCTTAAGGGAAGTCAAATTTCAACCATGAATACGTGGAAGCCTGGAGCAGAATGCCAAATGACAGCATGAAGTTTTGTTTTGTCAGAGAGCACTTGCTGCTGGCAACTTTGAAGCCCCTACCAAAAGATTGGCAGTCCGACTCCTGGTCTGGCAACCTCCCGTTACATGGAACTGTGCTTTATTTCAGTTTTGTTGGCCAACAAAACATAACAAAGCCAGCATATGGGGTGGCACAATAAAAAATACTCTACAAAGAGCAAATCCAGAAGGCGTGTGAATAATTTAACTTAAATCAAAAGGAAGAGTCTGTGTGAAGCTACTAGAGATGGGTATTTTCACTAATGAATTTCAGTTGCTCTCCTATAACACATGAGTTATAAGACATTACTCAAAAAATTAAAGATATTATATCACTGGGATAGGCTCCAGTGCTCCCTGTGATCCTTGTGAGGATAAGAAAATGTTTGCATGTATGTAAACTAGTATATTTACATGTAATAGTTACGGGACGAAGGCAATAAAAGCGGCAAAGCAACACTACTGGACTACTGTAGTAGAACACTGGCATCAGTTCCACCAATCATTTTCTATTCTTGTCGCTATAGCAACCATTGGCTTTTGAGCCCCCCGTCACAGCTGCCGGCTCACAAAATCACTGTACCGTATTATAAGGCAATATGACCACATTGGTGTTTTTAAAATATTTTCTCCCAACAGGTCAGCAAGAGCAAATAACACTGAAATGTTCAATCAAAAAATATAACAGAGTTACAAGTTGACCCAGCACCCCCACACAGCAAGCTCCACACGCATGCATGTGAGCACAGCATCTGGCAAGTGGCTCAGAATATCAACAGCAACTAAATGAAGGTAAGTGCAGGTGAAGGGAGGGTGCTGTAATGTAATCACCCTGCGATCAAATCATTTGAATTCAAATGCTGCTCTTCTGGATGTCATGATAGGGCATCCGTTTGGAGAAATGCCCAACAGAGATCCCATTATTTACGGTCATAAAATGAGATAGCTAACAATAAACAAGATGATGTCATCTGTTTACCCCCTGCAGACATCTATACATTGTTTCAGAGTAGGGGTGACCCCTCTCTACCGGCACGAGTGACCTTTATTCTCAAAGTGATGTTTGATTCATTGGCAGTCATAGAGGGAAATAGATGTCCAATTCATTTTGACTGGTAAGTATAGCAGTGATTGCTGGCAAAGGACAAATTGATGCTTGACAAGACTGAAAAGTTAAGAAATCTTTCAGAAGCATTTCTTTAAACTAGCATTCTGTGAGGCCAGTATGCAAAGTTTTTGCATTTTTTTTAGATATATTGCAAACAAATGAGTCAACTGTTTCTGTCAATGTGACTGAGGCTTTATATTATGCTCATTTTTGTTGTTGTGTTCCAGCAATTCCGATTAATAACAACTTTAGAGGGTAATAAAATAGAGAAATCACACAAGTGAAACGTTTTTTCTTTTCTCCTTTACAAAAAAAAAAAATAGATGCTGTGACTAAATTGTGCTGCCTTGCAGGATATGATGCAGTGTGCCAAGGAAACAACACAGTGAATAAAACTTTTTAATTGGAGTTTGTGGCACAACAATTCAGCCTGGGACCAAGCTTGTGTTGCCAACGAAAACCCCAGTGGGTAACTAATAATGCTTTTTTTTGCTTTTTTATTTGAATTAGTGCCTCATCAACAAGTAAACAAAATGTACACAAACTACATTATATCTTATGTTTGCCTTCCATCCATTGGGGTAATGATGTCAAAACACCTCAACTGGCACTATCTTTAAAAAAATGACTGCATTTCAAAGCAATTCCCCGAGCGACATAAAAACTATACTTTAACCTTGTCACTAACTCTAGACTCACTAAATGTTTCCAGCACCTCTGACTCACGCTGCAGCATTAAACAAGTTAATTGCATCCCTGGGCAGTATGCAGTGGTGAATAAATATCCCCCTAATTGAGTAATTCCCTTAATTCCAGCTCATTTGGAATGGCATAGGTTCCAAATCGCTCTCGGTGACATCCAGCCGAGTTGATGACAAAATTATATTTGACCAGAGGACTCCAAGCCACCGAGCGCACCAACGACACAGGGAGACAAAGTTGGAAACCTTCACGTGGTGTCTCCTGAGAGGCCGCTCGCTGCGGCCTGCGAATTCCAACAAATACCACTCAGAGCTGCCAACAAGGACCGTGGCACCCTACGTTTTTCATCCAGCCGGAGACATTTGACTGCCCCTCACCTCCGACTACCCCCCGGATGAAATAATCCGCGTTCCAGTGGCAGCTCTAGCGCTATCTGAGGGCAATCCTCAGGCGCTTGTAGTGCAAAAACAAAACAAACAAACAAACCAACGACACAGGGCTGCAATGAAATGGAGTCGTAATATCCACAAGCCCACGCAACACGTGCGAGAAATAAATGACTGAGAACATTCTACTGGACACTTGAGAAGCAAAGTGCAGAGGATGTACTGTAACCTTGAATGATTCTTTGTTGCTTCATTTCAACCTTTGGAGAGCCTACTTCAAATTGCTATTGGGCAATTAGTGTGCTATCTGTGTTTATGGTTGTTGAGTGCCAAGTGTTTGCATCCCTATATTGAATCAAGGCGAATATTTTTGGAGTAATCGGAAATTGCAAAAATGATGATCATGCTTTAGTTTGCTCACTGTTTTACTTACTTACTTACTTAAAAGTTGAACACTGAGATATTTCGCACAAATGCAGCATGTTATTGATACCTACTGGCATTGTTCTTGGTGTAAAAATAAATTGAGTGAAGTGATCCACAATTCATATAATCAAATCATATTAGTTAATCAAATCCAATATTTACAATAGCAATAATCTAGGTTAGAATCAGTTTTCTCAATTCAATCTATTTTATATCGCAACCCACAATGCAACATAACATAGAATTTGGAAGATTTATTTCTGAATTGGCAGTCGGATCAAGAGGATCTCTAGTTTATTTGTACTTTATGGTCAGTAGCTTTGCCAAATGACTGACGGAATCGCAGTCCCAAAAAAGAAGTTCCCGGGGGACGTGGGGTGAGGCAGTGATGGATGGGGGTGTCGCGAGGCGTCAGATTATTGTTAAGCATACGCCGCAACTCTCTCTTTTCCCGCTGCCCTTTAAGGAGTATCAGCACGTGCGCCATAACTCAGATACAGGGAGAGAGAAAGGTGAGGGAGGGGGGCACTGGGCATTGGTCAGTCTTGATAAAGGACTTTGTCCTTGAGAAGCGATTAAAGAGTAAACAGCCCGCTGTGATTCTCACCTTTTGTCAAGTGACAGACTTTAAGCTTGCTGGTGTGTGTTCCTCTGTGGCCTGTATTACACCTGGTGGCAACCAAAGATAGCCATTTTCTGTGGACCAAAAGAAGAGACAAAATTATATTCATGGTCATTTTCAGATTATATTAACTGGTGACAATTTGAAATTCACACTTGGGAATCCAATAAGATCCATCACAAATAATGATAAAGCAAGAGGAGAGTAATGGGATTAGTCAGTTACAAATTCATTCTTAATAAAAATCATAGTTTGAAGTCTGATCTATCAAATTGACGAAAGTACCCCCTGAGGTTTACTGTAAAATATGGACAGTTTTGTTTCAAGGAGTAATGACTTTTTTGAAGTTGTTTGAGGTTTTGCTGTTACACTTGTTTAATGCTTTTATGAATCTACACAGGGTAACCCAAATATGACTATTCATTATTTCTCCCATTGCAGATGTGGTGCATGGTTGGGCAGTGAGTCAAGAAATCATGAGAGTCTCCGTCCAAGAGGGGGACACTGGGGACTTGTTTTGGGTACGGCCAGCTGTCCTGGATAATATGGTACTGGGCCAGAATCAGCTGAAAGTCCAGCTGCCTCGCCTGCAGTTCTAAACTGCTCAAGTTGACTCCTTTTAGAAAGCAAATTAAATAAGGACCATTGAGTAAACTAAATCACCATAAAATTGTATTGATATTAATTGGAGGCGGAGAAACAACAATTCAAGTCTCATTTTTCATCAAAAAACCGGTTTCTTGCCCAACATCATGTTGGCATGTGATCTTCATTAGTGACCTTCACTGTCACACCATGATCACTTTAACTGGTCCCTCAGGTATGTCCTCTTGTACATATTTGTAGACAAATACATTATCTTTGCATGGAAATCCAAACAAAGGGAGAAATAGTGGAGAGTGCTTTAAATTGGAACACTCCCAATGTTTTGGTTCTAGGGACTGACTTTCACATTAAAAGTTTCCCTTTCAAAGCCTTTGTGAATTGCCGCAGCACCTCGGTTCAGGATTCCCAATTAACAAGTTCTCTTTCTACTCTCTGCCCTCGTGGGGGCTACTCAAAGGGGGAAGGCATTAGTCCTTTATAAAGAAAAAGGAACTTTTGACCTGGCTGATCTGTACATGTGAGAGAATAATGCTGCCTATTGTCTCCAGGGACGGAGAAAGGGTCACAGTAAGCACCTTTCTGACCAGCATCACCTTCACCGATACCTTTTCCCTGCTCTATTGCTCCTCATTCTAAGAGTGGAGAAGCACCACATCACTTTGTTAATTTGAACCTGTCACATTTGACAGCATGCATATACTGTTTTAAAAAATGTGTTTTAAATGGGAATTTAATCAGTTTTACTTTGAGAAAAAAAAATCATTTAGGAACAAAATCAATAGGATAGGAAAGTTTGGCTAGTGCGCGTGTGCGTGTGTTATGTGTTTTTCAATGTGAATTATTATTATTATTATTCACTGACATTTTTGGATGACTATGGCAATGCTTTTTTGACCAAATGCTGGGAGAAATGTCCGAATTCTACTTTAATCCTCTCCCGATAGTGTTTTAAGGAGCCATGAAAAGTCTGGAATTATGAGTTAATATGTTTCAGTACCATAAATTTACCATTTAGGGATGGTGGAAAGATTAAAATTTAACAAATTGATTAAGCGTCATTGTCTGTCAACCATTATGGATTGTGCCAGGCATCAATTTGCATTAACAATTCCAGTTGCACTTCACATTAAGTTTTCTTTCTTGAAAATTAATCAGCACAGGCGCTATGTTACAGATGAGATGCGAAAAGAGAACCGTTCCATTGTGTTCAGCTTGGAATGAGAAGAAAATCAATATGTTTGGAGTGTCTCAACTCAGATGTTGATCACAGAGTCAATTGTTCAATTAATTAAGCAAGCAGCCTCCCTGAAGGTAGAGGCAGATTTTTACACCGTACTCCCTCACCCACCTACTTTACTCACTGTGGTGTCAGCAGTCTGACAAGGGGATAACTATCTCTAAATGAAGCTGAAATCAGGGGTTGCCACTGGGAAGCTGACAGGCTGAGGTGAATTCCTCAAAGCGCTCCCATTTTGAACCTTTGTTAGGATTTCTTTCTGCATGGAGCCTGTATTTGTGAATAACTTGACAAAAAGAAGTACAATATCATTTTTCCTACATACACTTTTTTACATCTGTTGAAATGTTAATGTACCTTCAGGTACAGCAACCCAGTTTGGGGAAAAGAGTACCTAATGGTGGTCATAGGAAGTACAACCCTACAATCACCTTGACCTCATGTAACCAAGACAAATAAAAGGGAGATACTAAGTTTTTTTTTGCATCCACACTGTGTTACTATTGTAAGAAAATGAGTTCCTCACGGACCCTCGATGGGGGGTTTCAGCAGCAAAAGCAAACTGACAAATATCCCGAGTGGGAGATGGAAGGGTGATTATGGGCAGAGAGAGTAGTGAAATCTTTTAATGTTCTTTGACCGAAAGCCAAGTCACGCTTGTGTGGGGGTGTCAGAGAGGGTGTGCTAACAAGCCTGGCCGAGTGTCATTTCAGCCTTATTGGGCTGTCACTCATACTCGAAGCATGTTTGAGTGTGTTCATGTATGACCAAACTCCATTTGGCTTTTCCACCATTAAGGCGTTTAAGAGGGGTTTCCATGACAGTGGCTCTCAGGACTTCTCATATTCGCTTTCCAGTCTAGAAGAATGTCCAAGGAGCACAGCGCCTTTGAGGAAAATATTTCTGGAGGAAATGAGGAGAGACAAACAAATGTTGTCTTTATATAGAATCCCTGACATTCCAGTTATGGTAACACAAAAGTGGAGCCAAATACTCTGATTGATCAAGATGCCGTGCTAAAGTTGTTTTTCCCTCTAATGATTTATGAGCATAAAATCCTGTCAAAGATTGACACTTTGGATTCTGGTGGAGTTCCAGCATATTTCAGCAAGAAAAAATAAACACTGATCGGCAAAGGCGAAACAGGACAAAAAAAATGAAATAATTGCTCATGCAAAAGTAATTGCTGTCACACAAAAATGAAAGATACATGTAATTTAGTCAGATAAACATTTTCACCCCATTTCCCAAGATTCTCTTAGATCATCCAATAATCCTAAAGTACCTTTCCAACGTGAAAGTGACAGTTGATGATGTGAAGCGAAAAAATATCAACCTGCGCAGCATACCAATAGACAGTTAATTCATGTCTGCAAGTCATAGTGCCATCTTTGTTCACTAAAAACAAACCATACTTATTTCTATGACGGGCTACACAGAAAAAAAAGGGAAAAACACTGCAAATAAAATAGCCCTGCATATGTTTTGGATAATGTACACAAATCTAGCAAAGCCACCTGAAATAGTTGCACATTCACTATGATACAACATCACACAAAACACTGGAATTGTTGTTGTGCAGTACAGACCTTCATTTTTATTCAGGTGATCTCTTCTGAACACATTCAAATTTATTTGCCCGATTGTTAATTTCTGGTCATTTTATTAATTAAGGTCCTCCCCAGTGGCCCACTCCTCAATTGTTGTCAGAGGGTGGCAATTTCTAAGAGAGCAAATGTTTTTTTTTCTGGGTGTCAAAATATGCAGGTGGTCTTATGAATAAATAAGATGGGAGGTTGAAGGAGAAGGCAGGCACACTGGAGGACTAACCTCAGTGAACATTT
This sequence comes from Stigmatopora nigra, assembly GCF_051989575.1. Lineage (NCBI taxonomy): Eukaryota > Metazoa > Chordata > Actinopteri > Syngnathiformes > Syngnathidae > Stigmatopora > Stigmatopora nigra. The sequence goes on from NC_135521.1 coordinate 5,940,341, forward strand.
CAACCTTAATGTTAATCTCTTTCATGAATTTTTCAAGACTTCATTAAGGTTTTGGCTGTTAAAAGTGCATTTCTTTCAACTCTGCCCCATCAAACCGGCGACTGATGCCTCATTCAAAGCGTTGCTTTATGTGTCTGTACACCTCATTTGCATAGTCTGATGCACCGTTTGATAAACTTAGCCACGGGTAAAACTTGGAATCATTTGTTGCCTGAATCCCCGCAAGTAGAATATAAAGTAGAGCCATCGTCATGTTGTTTTCTATAGTGTAAAAGGCTTTTCTAGAAAAAGCAAAACACAAAAGTGCGTAACAGATTTTCTTTTTGTCCTTCACTCTGCCTGCTGTTGTGATATAAATGAGATCGGTGGAGCTCCAGTGAAGAGGAAAGGTAAATATTTGCATGATGCTGGCAAACCATTGCTACATTGCATCCTTCCATTAGCCTGTGTCATCATGCACAACATACCTCCCCACCAGCTGTAATTGGCTCACAGCTCATTGCATGTCAAAGCCGCACTACCATTAGTCTTTTACCAGTCAATCTGTTCTTGTCATTCCACTGTGATTCATCATTGTGGCTTTGTATATGACCACCGGTTCCGAGTGTGTCCATCAAAAATTCTGTGGGTCGATCGCATGTAATAAATGAGCTTCTATTGATTTGATTTTACCCTGCAGAGCTGAGCGCGTACACCACCTTCCATTTCTTGGTTTGTTTTCAGGTTGGATGATTAGTATGTCTCAGTAAAATGTTGCCATATTCAGTGGAAGAATTGACAACAGTGTGTGACATTTAGCCAAATGACAGCGTGGAACAGGAATGATAACAATTGAACTGAACATCTGTTGTAAGGGGCCACCTTATATATTCATCTAGGAGATACAAATTAGACAGCAGTAAAAATGGGTTTCCCATTTTCCTTCTGGTTCTCATTCTGTATTGGTAGCTCCAACAAACAAGAATGTTTCCATTCTTAGACCATCGGGAATCTCACGACATTTAAGCAATGTGCACAGAGAGTGAAAATGACCTCTCACAAATTGGTACTTGTTAACCTATATTTTTTGAAGCATTACATATTGTCTGAAATAAATGATTCACAAGGAGTATACTGTGTGCCTGCAAAAGATACAGTTTAATTGTTGGTTTTTGAGGTGCAGCTGTAGCATTTGAGCCATTTCAGCTGTGTAGCACTGCCAAATGTTGTTGGATGTGAAATAAGAAAAACAGGCCAAAACAGTCCATTTTGTCATCCAGATTTAATCTAAGAGAGCTTTACTTAACTAAACACAAGTGAATCTGATTACATAAGGATGCTTTGCATTTCTATATACAAGAAATTCTCAAACGTCCACTTATTTCTCAATATGACTGACCTAAGGAACTTCTAATGTTATATGAAAACAAAACAAAACAAAAAAAAAACAAAAAAAAAAACAAAGCCGAAACCAAGTGAGAAGTCTCAGCTGGGATTCGAGCTGAGAAACATCTTCTATAAAATATCTCACATCGTGCAGCGAGTGTGCATTGGAAAGAGTAGTTTGAACCAACTGAAACAGCCATCATCCCTCATTTCCACACTGCTGAGCAAAGCACATTGAAGGAGCAGTTAGGTAGGAGGTCTCTATATTTTCCCTCTCCCGGCTCTATCTCTAGACATATTTGTCTTTATGTCACATGAAAAATAATTTAATATGAGCTTGAATTATGGCGATAGACATTTGCTGGCCGTCGCTACATTTTTAAAGGGATTTGTCCTATGACAGTTACGCATTAAAGATCAAAATACTAGTGGCATATCACCTAGTCCCCAAAGACCAAAAAAGGCTTGTCCACGTTTATATGGTGGACAGTCTCGGTCTATAATCTCTGATTTAACCAGTGGATGTTTCCCCACCAGAAAAAGTCAAATCAAGATTTTTCTTTATCTCTACTTGAAAAAAAAATCTACTGAAAACTTAAAATTGATTTTTCACTTGCCTGTTTTTTTGCAGCAAGATGCATCGATGGATTCCAGCTGACCTGTGACACAAAGGTGAATGGCAGAAAATATAGGTAAGTATAAACAGGAATTGGAAGAAGTGAATGTTTTAGTTCGGATCTCACTTATGGCATAATATAGCACATCTAGGACATGCCTGTTGCATGGACATCCCCTGCCAGATATTTGTTTACTATATTACCACAGGGTAAGGAGATTATCCCAGCACATTTCCATTGTGGCATTAATTGCCAAGTACTTAATTAAAATGCATGGTGATTAGAGAGCATGCACTCCCTCAGGGCATATGGTTGCTGATGTTATGAATGTTTGATTGCAAAGCCAGCATATTAAGCGCCACTATGTCTCATAGCTGTACACAGTAATACTTCTTATCCTCGTCAACTTCGAGTACTTTTGCATTTTGTCACATTTGAGAATTGGATGCTTATGATGCGCTGCTAACTAATAACAATGAGGTTACCAATCTATTTAATAAACACGAGAAGACTGGGCAGTGTTTAATATGGCAAAGTGTCATTACTATCATGTTTTATTGCTAAGGCAATAAGGTTAAATGGGCAGAATTGATGGATGGATTTAAAATGTACTGTTAAATTAAACATAAGATAGCTGCCTTAATAGTTCATTTCATCTGATCATTGTCACAACACAGATGGACATTACAATACATAGGCAAAGTCTTGATAAAAGTGACCTTGCGGAATTTATGTCATACAGCGACATCATTTTAATTAGGATAAACACATTCTTCGCATTTTACCTAAATCGTTTCTATGCTATATGTGTATATATAAAATTACATGAAGATGCTGAACAGCAGATGGTGTGGCCCTTATGAAAGCACTTTTTCTACTTTAAGTCTACTGGCAGCGTTTTTTCCCCCACCGTGGGCAAAATCAGCACATTGGTGTCCATAGCAGAACAACAGAGAATGTAAAGGGCAAATGAATAGAATGACAGCAAAATTTAAAAAAAAGAATAAAAATAAAATATGATCATACACTGACAAGGGGTTTAAATAGAAATAGGTTTACGAGACAATGAGAAACAGGTGGCTGATATGAAAGGCAGGAGATTGGCTGAGACACAAGATCACATCGGGTCAACTCAATAAAAAAATATAGTAATCAATAACCTCAAATAACCCCACCAAAAAAAAAACCCAAACCTCATAAATGTGGACTAAATTTACTAATTCCTACATCCTTTAAATACAGCAGGCATCTATTTATTGGAGCTGTGTGGTTTATTTATTCTAATGGACTAAAGTACAGCCTACTAAGCATGTTTCTGCCTTTACAAATGAATGCACAATATCTACAGTTTTACAGTGTACACTATTTGAAAGTCTACACGAATACTGTAAATGCAGAGTTGCAAACTTGGGGCAGCGTCAATGATCAAGAAAGTGTAGATAATTTGGCAAATATGATACCCTTAAAAGCTGTGTGTTGCAGAAGCAGTGCATGCGGCAAGGCTTTCTTTGAATCACAATCTTTTCCATATTGATGATGCAACCCTCTGGCTCTCCAGAGTGCTCCTCCAAACTGGATGAGACAAACTTGTGTTTTAAGCATAGCAGCAGCCAGCATGCTGCTTTAATGGTTGATTCAATGTTGCACTAATAGCTGGTGTTCTTTGTCACCCTCCTCAGGGATTTAACAAATGGACCATTCGCTGTATTGGAAAGAGATTTTCCCTTCTAATCCTATCGTGTCTATCGTAATTTGGTAGCATACTTTATTGATCTTCTGCTGTCTGCTTGTAAAAAAAATAAATGAAATGTAATACTGTAATCATGACACACTTCTAGTGGTTTATGTCGTCTTGAGTTTGTTGACTCTTCCTCCCAAACATTATTTTTTTTCCAAAAACAAACCACCTTTGAATGTATTAAAGACTAGTAGTCTAGGTTAACTTTAAAAACATCAGCTCAGCATCTTTTTTTGTTTATTTTTTAAACCTTGGAGCATCCCCTGTGGCAAAAGGCATTCTCATTAAATAACTTCCAAATCAAAAGTGAAGCAAAGAGCGCTTCATTAGCAATCTTCACTTGACCCTGGGGATCCGGTGGTTCTAAAGTCAAGTTTTGGTTATTTATTGCAGTGTTTCCCAACTATTTTTGAGCTGCATCAAGGTTTTATTAACAGGATTTAAGTAATGCCCCCCAAATGATTCCAAACACTGATGTATTGGATAAGTAAGGGAATTGAACATGTATTCTAGCTAAAATATTGCTCCAGAAACATGTTTGAGAAGTAAAAAAGGCATGAGATTAAAAATAGGGAGAGAAAAATGTAAAAAAATACTTCTTTTTGAGCTCTCTCAGTTTATGCCCAGAGGGTATTTGAGATTATTTGAATGAAAGAAGGTCAGAGGTTTTGTCACTCGGATCCTCCTCCAAATGGGCCAATTCCCATTTCTCTCTCCCTTTCTTTATACAGAAGTATATACACTATATCTGCCTGTTATGTGGACCTCTGCCCTTCATACAATTTTCTTCCCACACTTTCCCTTCCATTCATTTTGGCTCCCTTGACCTTACTTCTTTATATATATTTTTTTAATCCAAACTAAACTGCAATGTTTCCGAATAACATTTTAGGTGGATACAAACAGCCAACTTGTTTTCCTTCATTTATCAACACAGCTCAATTCAGAAATGCACGAGTTTCCCTGAAGTGCTCATTTGACCTCTATTTTTGTTTTTACAAGAATTGCCCATTTTGATTTACTGACTGCCAAGTTTAAAGTTTTAAAGTCAGAATTTGGAGAATGAGTGGTGAGCACGTCCGCCTCATAGGTCTGAGATTGAGGGTTCAATCCCAGGTGGGTTATGACATTTCTGTGTCCAGTTTGAATGTTGTCCCCGGGCTTGTGTGGGTTTTCTACGGGTACTCTAGTTTCCTCCCACATTCTAAAAAAAACACATGGTCGCCTGGTTGAACACTCTAAGTTGCACATGGGTATAAGTGTGACCATGATTGGCTGGCCACCCATTCAGGGTGTCCCCTACCTGGCGCCCATTGTTGGCTAGGATAGACTCCAGCACCCCCTGTCACCCTTGTGAAGATAAACAATGTTTCTAACATCAATAAATATTCCATCTTTGCTTCATAATTTTTTTTAAGACCTCACTTGAACATAAAATATATGATTTCAAATAGCTTTTGAAAATGCTATGCAAGTGAGTGATGAGCATAATGCTGGGTGCTCTGGAATTTTGGTCCAGGTTTATTCTGCTCTCTAGTGGCTCTAATGAAATAACACATTTCCCCCCGAAATTATGTCTATATTTTTTGTGCCTGTGTGAGGGAATTTTTATCAACAAAGTTGTTTGTATTTTACATGTGAAAGGCAATGTTCCAAAGTTTCAGGCTAGTTAGTGTACTCTTAACTAAAATCACATGGCACTGTTATGTGGAAAGACATTAATTTACATACATATTGACAATTTAGGGACATTTTGAATACTTATGAAATCATATATTTGAAAATATAATATCGGGCGAAGATGGAGTAATGATTTTAAATATTCCATGTGTGAGGACAAAACTGCGGAAGCCTGCTTTTCAATTTTATGCCCCATGAAAATGAAATAATAATCCCAATCAAATGAAACTAGATCCCCTTACACCTTTAAATAGTTTAAGGAGCGTGTTGTCATCCATTCTGTATAAATATAATTGTGAGGCATATTGTATAGTAAACATCTAGATTAAACCAATGGAGGAATGGTTGAGGTTTACCACATGATGGCATTGCGGTACAACAAATAAACAGTTCAGTATTATGGCATGCATGACCTTCAGTTTTACACTCACACTTTCACACTTAAGAATGATTTTTTTAAAGGAACCATTGGTGCACAGAGAGCAGATGAAGCAGTAACTTTTTTCTTGGGAAAAAAAAAATATATATATATATTTTAACAAGACCTCTGAAACATCACTTAACCTTCTCTGAGCCAGACAGCTTTTGACAAATTCTAAACAAACTATAAGGGGGCAAAAAAATAAACATGGCTGCATAGCTGAGCTCAAGCAGTAATGTTGCCCTGTGCACAACAGCTAGAATATTCAAGGGTACCGTCTGTGTAGGCCAATAATGTTGCAAGACAAATGCTTAGAGCCAAAGTAATTATGGTTGTGATATCATTCAGAATCTAAAAGGAACCTTAACTTTCAAACCTTTTGAGTTTATCCAACATTTTTTGGGTATTCGAAAGGCCATAAATAAATTGAATAGCTGTAGTTTTTATGATATTCTCAAAACATGAAAAGGAAATATTTCATACGTAGAAAAATTCATAAGCAAAAGTACAACTAACTGTAGAAGGCAGTGTATTTTGAGTTTTTTTTTTTTGTTCATTTGTTTTGATCCATGAGTGAGTCATGGAGGTAGGTGGAGGTAGGCATAAATATGTTACCTTCACAGTGTGCCAAACAAGCTATCACCATTACTATTAAGCACCTTGGCTGCTAACTAATAAAAAGAAAAAAAATTAAAAAAAGAAATAAAAAAACGTCAACTTTTAATATATTACAGTGATTCAAGTGCCAATTGGTCGACACAACCCAGCAAGGTGAAGAGAGAGTACGCCTATTTTCAGGGACAAACTCAGAAGGCGACTTCTATTAAAAATTGGAATTAACTGCCAGCGTCATTGTGTTTCACCCCTTGTCAGCCAAAGTGGAAATAATCAAGAGTGAGCTGAAGTACTGGCAGGTGGATTTGAATGGATTATGTTACTCAGTGTGTACATGTGCCATCATCCCTTCTGAGCCAATTGCAAGAATCACACTGTGATTAAGTTGTCATCTTCAGAAAAATGAAAACATGTCATCTCATAATGAGAATTTTCATCAAAAAAGATGGTGGGGCTTAATAAACTGTTGCAAAGTGCTTCAAGACTGAAGTGCATGAAAATAGAGATTCTTACTGATCACCCAACATGGATTTTTTAGGGGTAATTTCTGATTAAAAAAATAGATGAAACCATTCTCTTTTGATCAAGCTTTTTCCAAAGCCTGGATCAAATTAATAGTTTGGCATTTTAATGTGCATATATGCACATTTTTTTTCTATTTTACTTCATTTATTTTTCAAATGTTGTACTGCTCTGCTGTTATTTGCTAAGGAATTCACCCATTTGGCTTAACACCACATCATACAACAAAATACATAAATAAATAAGATGTACTTGCTATATAAATTGGACATATTTTTGCCCATCGGCTACCTGCTGTTTTGGATGTGTAATGAGCTTTTCAAGGACCCATTTGATTTTGTTGTTTTTTTTTCCACCCTTGTTTTTCTCTGATTGCCTTCTCTGAAAGAATTCTGTGGAGGGAGGTATTGATGCCCTTCAATTTGAGCTTTAATGGAAGCTTTCCCCTGCTGCTCGAAAGCTGTTCCTTCACATCACAATTGCGAGTAACAAGAGAAAGCATAATGAACCCCCCCCTCTGTGAACTCACCACTCCCCCCAAAAAATGACACCTGTCTCTTTCCTCACTGAGGTGGCATTTAGGTGCCTTTGGTGGTGATTTGAAAAGGCTTTAGAGTTGAAGCTATTTCTTCCAGCTTGGTTCAATGTTCTGACTCGACAAACCTGACCATTGTCATTTCCCCCTGACTGGTTTTGAAGGAAAACCAGGGAGTGTGGTTAACAACCGTCAAGGTAAAATGGTGTGATTGCACAACCATTTCACAATGAGGACCCCTACTTCGTTTCCAAAATCAGTGCAAGTACGATTCAGTAAAATTACCTACTAGGTATGAAGTGGTGATGGCTGCAGTGTCGCACAAAAATCCGGAAGGGCCCCCTGTCGTCACAAGTACACAATTGTTGATGCCCTTCCATGAAGACTTATTTCTAAAAAGGAAAAATGGAAGGAAGCAAGGTTCCCACTATTATTCTTAAAATTTTATATCTACAGTAATCCAACTCACTCCAATCCTTCAATACAAACCCTATTCGTTAGAGTAGATGCATAACAATGACTTTGTATTATATGGACAAAGCATCAAGGATGGAATGTTTAGTTTAGTTTGTATAGTAATTATTTGAAATATGGCTTCAGGAATATTATTGTGAATGAGTTCCTTTTCGTACTATTTCTTTGATTATTTTGTCTTATGGTGAAGAACGATGAAGAGAAGTGTTACAGTCACGTGATAGCCCGGTCATCAACTGGTGACACAGAACATAACCTGATGCGTTCCGACAAAGTGCAAGTAGGGAATGTTCCGGACTTGTGACTAGGACACGATTAAATTTATGGGAAACGTTCAAGTCAACTGAGCCGGCACATTGCATTCTAACATAAGTGCGACCCGGTTAAAGACTTTCACCACATGTCGGGAAGTGGTGTAGTCTTTTCATAACTGATGAAAAGGTGAAGAAGAGCATGACTGTCATGGTAGTGACTTGTAATTAAAGTTCATTGTTGATTAAGGAAATGAGCGGAAGATTTTAGACACGCAAATATGGCTTGATGACTGAGATTTTGTATGCTTATGCAAATGTAGTGCGATATAGCTAATAGGTCAAAATCCTCAACAACACATGAAAATACATTGTGGAGTTCTGAGGTGAATAGTATTTTTTTTGGTGCAAAGCCAAACTGGCTTCCAAGGTCAAACCTATCACCACCGGACATGTCCTCTGGGGTCAGCACTGTCTGACCACAGTGTTCCCGTTCCACCATAAGAACAAATAGAGTAACAAGCAGCAGTTTAAATGGTCCGTACTGATAAGCTGACAAAAATGTACTGTATGCTTGCAGGAAATAAGGTGAATGATGGGAGAGGGCTGGTAGTAGTGATATGAAAAGATCATTGCAAGGTAACACAATGGACGCTTTCTAAAGTTACAAAAGAAATATATAAATAAAATATGTGAGAAAGAGAAAAAAGAGAATACAATTGAACCTACCTGGTGAGGATAACCGGTACAGAAAATGATTGAATTAAATCAGAATAAAGACATTAAAAAGTTCAAAATACTATAACCATATTGCATTTTTCTCCTTTCTTTCCATCTTTTGATGTATTCAGTGACAATGCCAAAATGATTTACAGAAGGTAAAGCAATAATGGCCTTAAAACATATATAATAAGGTTATGGTTGTGTCTGCTCCTTGCTGCTGTTGTTTTTATAAATGTGGCTTGTTTTTATTGATCCTTAGATCCCAGAACAACCAATTCAGCGGGTCATCTATCTCCAGGATGAGGACGGAGGACATGGACAATATTAAAGCACAACAGTGCATCTGTGCAATACGCGTGTTTTAAGTTAAACTTCTGAAATCAAACCACATTATCCATCAAATTCCACTTTCACAATGGCTGAGTGTGTAGAATTGGAAGTTAGTATGGTAGAACAATATTATTAGTAAAAATATGTACATCCTAATGACTTTTAAGTATTCAAAAACATTTAGTTATCATATTTTGTATTTCGCATGGCTTGCGTGACAAATGAGAGTTCATGTAGTTCTCTTAGCAGTGACTAACTTAAACAATTCAGGATATTAGGGGATTCTGCCTAACTTTGGCTTACTGAAATGCATTGGATTCTGAGCAATTTCTTCCTACCGTATATAGTGCTATTAAATTTTATTGTGTTTGGATAAAAATAAAGGGAAAAAAGCCCAACTCTTCTATTGTGCAGTCATTGGTGGGCATATCAGATGAAATGAAATGTACATTAAAATTGAGAATCTTTCAAATGTATTACTACTAATTTTGAATCTAATATACTTTTTTAACTGGTTTTCTGCTGGTTTATAGTTACAATTCATGTTCCTTGAATTATATAACACCCAGCCCGGTGGATTGAGTTATGACGTCGGCCACACACCTGTGGGGTCCTGGGTTCAAATCCGGTCCATCTGTGTGGAGTTTCCATGTTCTCACTGGGCCTGCATGGGTTTTCTGTGGGTATGGATTCCTCCTACATTCCAAAGACATGCATGGTAGGCTGATTGGACACTCTGCCCCTAGGTAGAAGAGTGAGAGTAAATAGTTGTCCATGTCCTCGTGCCCTGCGATTGGCTGGCCACCAATTCAGGGTATACCCCGCCTCTCTGGCCTGAAGTCAGCTGGCATAGGCTCCAGCACCCCCTCGACTATAATGAGGATACAACATTTTCCGAAAATGAATGAATGAGTAAATGAATAAATGAATGATGTATGTTATGCTGCTAAGATACTTGTCTGAGTTTGATTTAGGGTAAACATATTAATGAACATATATAGATTATAGTCGAACATACATCACTGATATTGCTCAGAATTGTGAAAAAGCACCAAACAGGTCTTTTAAAACAGCAAACGCCTCAGCAGTCGATAAATCAGTACTTACTCTTGAAAGACACGTTGCACAATCATGACGCAATACAAGCACGTGTGCGGGGGAAGGGGGTGTGCGTGGACAAAAAAACACATTGCTATCAGGTGTTTCGTGGTCACGGATTCCCACGTTACTTCTAGTGTGATGTCACTCATCTCGCACAATTCCCTACAATTATAGATGCATTTTTTCCTTCAATGGGAGGGATCCACTCCCTGTGAAATCAGATTTGACTACATCGTCTACACGTTGAACGCCACACTAACATTCTAACGGACAGTAAACCCAGACAAATAGCTGCCATGTATTCCTGCTCTTAGCCCTGCCCACCAACCAATAGAGAGCAGGCAGGCGGGGCATAGTGTGGGCTTGACCATCAAGCTTGATTGCCACGCTACCTACCAGGATGGCATAATGTGAGTTTTACGGGAAACAATACTATATTTATATTTTTCATATTGTGATTATTGTTTGGATCTATCATGTCTACTCGTTTGTACTATAAGTGATGAACTATTTGACGATCTATAGCGAGGAAGTCCCATCTACGCTAACGTGGCTATATGCACAGATTTCAAAGTATTCTACAGAGAACAACGGTGATTTTATACTATTGTTACTATTGATATCGATCCATTCGGACAGATTGAATCTTAGTGTCTAACAGCCGCGATCGTAAACGCTGAAAACTACGACTAAACTATTGTTACCCGTGAATTTTTTTAATAAATGATACTGTCCGTTACTATATGTTTTCACTAACTATTATTAATATTTGAATTGGATTCGGAAATACTATGATGATCGCGGTACAATACTTGATATTAGTTGGCTTGCAGTGAATTTTGTTTCGCGGAATTTGGGTTTACTTTGATTAATAGCCAGGGAATTTAAGAAAACTCGTTTTACAGCAATCGTGTCTGAAGGAAACATTTTTGACATTTTACTAAAACAATGAAGATCATGTGTTTTTGTTGCTTTAGATTGCCACGGGAAAAAATCACTGCTGAACAGACACCACACCCCTTTTGAGGGACAGCTCATCAGCTGGATACTACTTTTCTCCACTCTTCTACTTCCATGTATATTTTTAATCTTATACTTTTTAAATCAAATGGATACTGACATCAAGAAGTGACCTGGATGGTGTTGCTGAGCGATGTGTTGACGAGAGCTGGGGAGTGAAGTTTGCCAACTTTTTTGTTGTTGTTGTTGTAGTGGCTGAGTTCTTGTCAAGTCATCCGAGAAGGGAACTTACGACCACTTTGCAGGCAAAATGGATCAAGCCAGCGGCGGGGATGATCCCAATAAATCTTCTAAAAAGAGATCCAGCGAGGATGAAGGCAGAAACAAAAAGCTGGTAGGTGTTCATTAGAAAATATTGCATGAAAAAAAAGTAACACCTCCAACTCCACACCTAACATTGGCTTCTCACAGTCATGAAAACAACCAAGAAAGATGAACTATTATGTAACAGGGTTTTTAATGCATTTACAGAAGTTATCGATGTGCTAGATTTAAGTGCAGCTAATAGATTTCGGGATTGCACTAAGGAGGTAGTGTTTTATCTTATGCTGTGCTTTGCACTTAGTGCATCAAGTGATCGTCATACTGTCAACTGGTTCCCTCTAAAAGTACTGCTGACAGCCTCCTTGTTTTGATAGTTGGCCGTCGGCGTTTTTACGGCTTATGTTGAAAATAGTTGCTTAACTGTTTGTTGACTCATTGCTTTTGTGGCGTGGCTCTCCCTACCTGTGAAGAACACAGTACATGTGTTGAATCACACTCCCTCAATGGCATTTTAATTTGCTCAAAATGGTTTAGGCACTTCTGTACTTGACTGCAGAGTACCAAGTATATGTCTAATAAGGTGACTTCAAATAATTCAAATCTTCTAATTTGCAGAGAGAGTTGAAAGTAATTGCATTCAATTGACAAACAACTTACATGAGACTTCTCAACTATGTCATATATTAATTTTGACCTGTCCTCTGCATGAAATAGTCAGGAAAAATTGGAATTCCATGATAGATCCCCTTTATTATTGGTTTTATAATTTAAAAAAAATGAATAACTTTGGCAGGGCAAATTAATCAGGCTCAACAGGATGCCTCTTACTGAAAGGTCACATGGCTGCACACTGATTTCTGGTTATTTTGTAAACCTTGTTTGTTATGACTAATGACACCCAAAACTTTCAGTAAGGTGAGGTTATTTGGAGTCTCTTGCTGTACCTTTCACGTGGAGAAATATAAAACTACCAATGCATTTTTAGTGTCTGAGCAGCCATGTGCAACACCACCACTGCACACATTAACAGCAAGTTGATGAACTTTGTGGCTTTCAAAAAAATGCTGCCATAGTGGAAAAAAGGGGGAATTTTCACTTGCTAACTAGTTTTTGACCTTCTCACCAAATTGAATTGTTTAGTGGTCAACATTGTCTTTCCGACCAAAGATTATCCACATTTTTTCTGTGAATGTAATAACCCGCAGTTGATACCATGGACTTGTTTCTATGGTATTAACTTTTCCCATAACCAAAGCCAAATACTGTGTTGCAAAGGCTTTGTAACCACTGGTTGTGTTCCAGCAACTTTTTAAAGGGAACGTGCCACCACAGTGAATGAAAGACAGGAAATCACAGTGGGAAGTGACATACCATGCACTCCTACAAACAATACTGACATTACTGTGCAACTCTGGATTATCATGACTCCAGATTTTTCACTGTGCAACTCTGAAGTATCTTGACTCTGAATAACCTCACCCTGCAAATGTTTCTGATTCCATAGAAGGGTCTCGATAGTTAAATAGCCCCATCCTTTCCCCACGTCCAAGCCTCCGAAGAATTAGTCCTAAACATGTTCACGAGTCATTGCTGAAATCTCAGAGGAAGTAATCATTCACCTCTGGGTGGGTGGGTCGATGAGCTGTCATGTTATGTTTATCCCAAACATTTTTTGCCAGCCCAAAATACACTTCCAATTCAAATATTTTAATTATCTGAAGCATTAGATGTAGATGAGGAACGCTGCCTATTTACGATTCAGAAAGGAGAGTTACATCACGTATACACCATTTCGCTCTGGAGACTGGGTGTAGATATTTAACCTAGCCAAGGACACTAGAATAACACTTCTAAAGTTAATGTTAGATTCAAGGGCCTTTCTGTTGATGTTATAGGGAAAAAAAAATTGAGAGAACGAAAGGACCTTTAAAGAGGAATTCAGGAGACCAGGTTAGACGGAATAAAAAGCTGTTTTCTTTTCACATACCACAGTGAAAGATTCCACACCAAGCTGTATGAGGGAAAAGCCATTCCCATTGGATCTGTATGAATATAGGACTTATTCCTCCCATTTTAAATTTAGACATGATCATAGCATGTGCTCTAACTAGAATTAAGTAGAACATTTATTGTATATAAAGTTAAATGGGTTCAAATCCAGGTCAGTACACCTGTGTGGAGATTACTTGTTCTCCCTTGGCCTGTGTGGGTTTTATTTGGGTATTCTGGTTTCCTCCCACATTCCAAAGACGTTCATGGTAGGCTGATTGGAGGCTCTAAATTGGTATGAGTGTGAGTGCGAATGGTTGTTTGTCTCCTAATATTATGCAATTGGCTGGTTACAAATTCAGGGTGTCCCTTGCCTCTGGCCCGAAGTCAGTTGGGATAGGCTCCAGTACCCCCCTTCCTTCCTGGTAACCCTAGTGAGGATAAAGCGGTTCAGAAAATTAGATGGGAGATGGGATAAAGTTAACAATATTGCATAATCTTCTACGAGAGTCACTTTGCTTTGTGATTAAAATGATATATTTTGAGATGTGCAGGATGAATAAACTTTAATCTAATCTAATCAAAATAAAATATTTTCAAGATTTGAACATTTCCCCCCCACCCATCAAATTAATTGAAATCATTTTTTTTTCAAGTATGCCCTATAATAAATGCTCAAATATTGCATTCCCTTTCATTCTGCCACATAAGGCTTAATAATCTGACTTGGAAATGTTAAAAACGGTCCAGTGTTAAGCATGTGAGACAGGAAATGCATCACGTGGGAGTGTGCTCATAGCATTCAGGAAGTTGGCGAGAGAGGAAGCTGTAAAGAATGCTTTTGTGACACAACGGAAGAAACCCCCTTTATATCTGATTCTCAGGCTCATTCATATTCTCATGCAGGACATCACTAAGTTGTCTCCATTCCAAAAAAATGGACTTTGCTAGGGTATATTTTGGTAAATTAATCAGTCTCTAAAGGCAAAACCCTAAAACTATGTGTCCAATACAGTATTTCTGGGCCTGACTATCACAAATTTATGCAATTGCACTCACTAAATATTATTAGTTGACAATCTCCATTCATTATAACTGAGTGACATGCAAGTATTAAGGATACATGCACAAGAGATTTACAGGACATAGACAGATATGACCCTAGGGGCTGGCTGTGCAGTCACATGGTCACAATGCCCAGTGAAAAGCCATTCAAATGTTGGCCCAGGCTGCCTTTTGTGTGCTTCCAAATGATTGCTGTTTTAGGACACTACCAACAGGACCCATGCCTGCCTGGAATAATAGAATAGCTTCCATCACTCATGCCCATTTAAAGGCATTGCATAAAAAGACAGAACATGTTTATTATTTTAAAGCAATTACTGGGCTGTATGTTTATAAAAAATATCTACATCACTCTTCGTTTTTTCCATGCAAATCGGCTGAGAACAAGTTTGCCTGTAGTTTTTTTGAAATTTTTTATTTTAATCTTGGCCTTTGCATGTTAGCTTGCAACATTCATGTGCCAAGTTGTTTACTCTGGCCTACACGCATAGTATACTCTGTGTACT
The DNA here is from genome assembly GCF_051989575.1 of Stigmatopora nigra. Lineage (NCBI taxonomy): Eukaryota > Metazoa > Chordata > Actinopteri > Syngnathiformes > Syngnathidae > Stigmatopora > Stigmatopora nigra. Next base: position 5,955,557 of record NC_135521.1, read on the forward strand.
CCACTAATCCGAAGGCTTCATCTTAGATTGCAGTCTGTGTTTATACACTTTTTTTTATTAAGAGACTGTTCCAAAATATTTTTGCCCCTCGGTATGAGTGAGTGAGTGAGTGAATAGTTGTTTGTCTTTTGTGCCCTGCAATTGACTGGCCACCAATTCAGGGTTTCTCCCTCCCTGGCCCAGAGTCAGCTGGGATAGGCTCCAGCACCCCCACGGGCCTAGTGAGGATGATGCGGTTCAGAAAAAAAATGCACAAATTGCAAGCAAACTCTAAATTAGGTTTCCTTGATCGAATCATTTTTCATGCTTTCAATATAGCTTTTTCTCATGTATACACCTTCTTCATGAACCTTAGACTACAGTATGAAAAATATGTGACTTGATTTCTTCAGACAGTGTGTAATTGGGTAATTCCATTGGTATTTGCAGCATTCTCATGCCAGAAACCCAAAGTGTACACTACTTTGGCATCTGTATATTCTGCCTGAGTCCACACGGACAATTATGTTAGATGGTTTTGATGGGGAATCTTGAGTCTTTGGCAATTCATTTACAGAGAGTACCATCATACATAGTTTGAGTATATACATAGTTTTTCACAGATGCAAGCTAAAAGCAGGCTGTTATTATTAGAGGACATTAAAGTCGATGTTACTTTGTTTCTAAAATCCAATCAAAGAAGCACTGTGGCCACTGACTTTATCGTTATTGTTACGATGTGTGACTTAAAATGACATCATACAGATGGCCCAGTTAAATTGGTTGGGAATAACAGTTATTGCTATCACTAAACATTAGTTGTTTCTTTTTTACGTGTAAATGTTTTCCTTTTACCACAAGGAACCAAAATAAAATGATACAATGTGATTTACTAATGCATTAATTCTATCATTACAAATTTAAACTTTTTTTTAAATAACATTTACTATATAAATTATCCTAAGTCTCTTCCAATGGACTTTCAATATGATTCAAACAAACTTTGTGTTAGATCTATGATTATGCACAAAGAACTGAGGAACATCCTTGAAATATATTATTCCATAATTTTCGATTGGAGTTAAATGAATAAAGCTTTTTAAAGATGAAGTTGAATTTTTTATTTTAACTGCAAGGTATATAGTGTGACAAAAAATCAAGCTATTTCACAATGTGTATTGAATTACACTATTAAAAAAAATCAGTGAACTGTAGCTAATGGGAACACATTGGTAGACTTATTTCCTATAATAAATACTTATTATGCATGGTGTTAAACCTATATCGGTGCATTCAACATGTATGTGGGATTCAGTTCACCTCTTGTCATTGTGTGTTGTTGTCCTGTCATTTACACTTTGCCCTCCCTCCCTTTCAACAGAACATACACATTAAAACATTGGCTGATGATATGGTAAGGTGTTGGGTTTTACTTTGGCATGTTCATTTTTTGGGTTGCTTTACTCTGACTCATCTGGCTGCATGTGATGTGACTGAATTAAACAGATGGATCAAACAAGTAATCGGTGGCAAACAGAGAAATTCAGTTTTTTTCTAATAGTTTTTGGTAAAATCATTCATTAGCACTCTGACTGTGTGACAGCTGCTTGTTTGATCCATTAAAAAATTCAGAAGGAATACATCATGCATGTGATTATCATGTTTTTTGGTTTGTTTTTATACTTACATTTATTGGATTGTTTCATTTACATGAAAATGAAATTCATGCATTACCAGTCAGTTCATTAGGACAAAGTCAAACAATGTTGTTTTGAGATTTTGATCATGGGTAGCTCTATGTTAGAAGATGCATAAATTCTAATCCCCTGCCGTGTTAGTATTCATTTTTTTTAGCTTTCCCATGAAAAAGAACATCTTTAAAATGACCAATTGTCAGCCTTAAATTGTTCTTCTGTATTGGTAGCCAAAGTCTTCTTTTCACAAGCCAGCGTGCACCTGTAAATAACTCACCTTCCAAGCATGCCTCGGGAATTTGCTAGAAATTGAAGCTAAGAGAATGTTCGACAATGCACTCACAAAGCACTGCTACATCTCAGTGTTGTCCCATAAAAAATAAAAAATAAAAAAAACATTCGCACGATGAGGTAAATACTAATCCAAAGCGGCAACGCCATCATGACCTCCTCCAGGTTGCCTGTAGACTGAAAAAGATGGTACTTTTTAGGCCAATAAACTAGAAATAGTAAAGTACTGTAAAATGGATCCAAAATAAGATGAAGGCAAGTGGTGTTTTTGTGCCAAATGTGCCAAACCATACGTTTGCTCTGCCAATCTACTGACTGGTTCAAATGAAATCATTTAAATGAAACAACACATTAAAAAGATGAGGATGGATTCACTGTTTTTAAAACCACTGTGCATGTCCTTTTTAATCTAGCACATTCACTCCATTCCATTCTATCCCATTCCATACTAATCCTCACAATTAGTTACATGTGTGTGTGTGTGTGTGTTGGGGGTCCTATTTTTTCTTGGTCCATACTATATGTAGAAGATAATGTTAATGCCAGTCACTATGTGAAGAAAATTGTGCTTCATTACTGTATAACTATTGGGTAGGGTGGTAAGTGACATTTTATGAGGTTTATACACTATTTACTTCTTCTGCATTTTTGTCCTTTGGTCACATTTGTATTAATTGGCATGCATACTTAGGTTGACGTATAGCACAACTCTATTAAATATTTTGTCAGAGTGAATTGGTATTTAAGACTGTTCATTCAGAAAGTTAATATGACATATTGTTTTCTTCTAGCGTGATCGCATCACCAGTTTCAGAAAGACGGGAATGAAGAAGGAAAAGCCCCTCATTCAGCATCCAATGGACCCTTTCTCCAACCAGACCGAATTGCCCATTCCTCAGCTGTTTTTCGACGACCGCTCCAAGAACCTTTCGGAAAAGGAGACCATTGACCTCTTTGAGAAGATGATGGTAAGTTTGCCAATCATCTTACTCTTCATCGTCTGTAGTTATTCAGCAAATGAAATTTAACGTTTAATTACATTTGAAATACGATAAGTCATTTGTCATGTAACGGCTATCACAACACTTGGGGCCAAAATTTGATTTGCAGAATAATCTTGAAGCATTTCTAATAAATGGCTGAAATAATTGCAACCTAGAAGACTGCCTTAATCTTACTTTTACCTTCTACCCGCTCTAATTTTATTAAGCGTGATATCATTGTTAACTTGTAGTGATTCATGTTTTTGATCACAGAACAGAATTTTCTTTTGTTAAAAAATAACAATGATTTAACATTGCTTTTATCCCAATCTGCAAAAATGGTGTTGTTGTCAAAGTTTTAGGACACCACTAATTCAGTCATAATTATTTTAAGACACACTAGCTTCACACAATACAAATTCTTGACCCCAAATAGACTTCATTCGTATTGGGATTAGGATTATGTTACAGAAGTAAGCCCCCCCACACACATCTAATTTCAGAACCAGCACATTGTCAAACTCCCCAGTTGCCTCAAAGCATTGTCAGTGTACTACTGACAAAGGCACATTTAGCTATAGCTTCATTGTATTGGTTGTGTTATGAATAAAACCTCTGTCTGCCATTTTCCTCCCTTTTTACACAATGCCCATTTTTACCAGGCACTACTTGAATATGATTGCTACTCCTATTTTTTAATCAGGTTCGGGCTTGAGAATTTTCCTTGCCTGGTTGCCCATCCTTGTCACTCAGTTCATTTCTTAGTGACAATGTTTGTGCTCGCAGTAGCGTGACATTAAACCCGAACTGAAATTTGCCTGCTGACAGACAAGACAGAAGGTAGGTTTTCTCGTAGGAGTTGACATTTGACAGACTCCTGAGCAGAAACATGGCATAGCAATAATTAATTTCAATCCAAAAGGGTTATTCATTTCAAGTCCTCTCTGCTCTTAGAGTAAGAAAAAAACATCTCGTATTTGCTCGTTAATATGCTCCTAAATTTCACAAAATATTCTGCTCATCATGATAGATTGAAGCCTAATTTAAGTAGCTGTTTTACACATTTATCAATTTTCACAGTGTAGCTAAAATGGAGTTAACATTTTGTTTGTCAAAAGTTGCACATTAGGAACATTTATACACTTTCATATCTTTTATGGTCATGCATACAACTCATTTTGTTGGCTTTTCTTTGAAAGCCCTTTTTGTTATTGTTTGTTTCGACATACTGCAGCCATAGCTTCCCAGCAGGACTCAAAGGGGAGTACATATTAGTTAGGACCCCTACTGTGCACTAATGACCTGGTGAAAATGAAAATGTATTTTCTTTTTGGGGAAGTGCTTTTCCTCTCACATCGTGTCTTTGTAAAGCCTCAAGAGCCTACAGTTAAAGTCAGAAGTTACAATTGACAGGACATGAAGAAATAGACAAAATTAGTGGAGTCATTAACAAAAAAAAACAGTTAAGAGTTACTACTACAGAGCGATGATGGGATATATTTAAAGACTAGTACATTGTTGCTTTCAAAAAATTGTCTCGTTTGTCTAAACTCACTTTTTTTCCCCGGATGAACCCAATGGGAAGCCAGTGCTGCTCATCAAAATGAAATACATTAAATCCACTGAACTGCTCATAAAAAGGCATCTGAAAAGGTTTCGGATTGTAATCAAAAAAGTTGGTCAATTTTCAGGATGAATCTGCCACAAAAGTCATACACTTCAAATCCCGCGAGATATCAGCTTCCTAAATCATTGAAATGAGCTGATACAATATATTTATTTACCCGTACAAAATGGATGACCCCAATTACAATTGTCACTGATATCATGGTAGAGCAATCACAAGTCAAACTGTAAGAATCAGTTTTTTTATATTGCACATTTCACCTAAAAAATACACACTTTGTAGCTATTGCACGTATATTTTATTCACTGTGTAATATTTTCCTCAATCTTAAATGAAAGGGGAACATTTCAAGCAAATTTAGTGATTTTGAATCATGCATTGAATCAAATAAGGTTAAACAAAAATGACAATAGTACTACATTCTTCTTGTGCCAATAGAGGGCAGCAAGGCTCTGGAAATAGCTGGTGAAATTTCAATGTTTTTTCATTCTCTGCTGAAACCAAGACATTTATTTATGACAGTGAGAGTGCTTTTTATAAACATTCACTTCCATTCTAATCACCATGTCATTGTGTAGCTATTAGTCCTCTGCTGAGCCTCTGCTCCATCCAGTTCCTCTTGAAATTTAAGGCACATTTTTTACAGTGTTGTGTATGAAAATAGCACAAACATACTCCATAGTGTGCATAGGCTTGCCGATCAAGGCTTTAAAACAATAATTTGATTGGTTTGTCCTCTCCGGCCAAATTTTCCAAATTCGGGATAGCCGTGTAACATTTATTTATTCAAGGAAAGATGAATTTAATAATCGCCTCATCTTGGTTTACCTTGGAAGTCCTGTCGAAATGAATTGCTGTAAAATGATCTGATCTAATTCCAAGGCTGGGAAATGAAATGAAAATATTCCTGTCACATGAGAAAACTAATCACACTTAATATGTGGTTTGACATTAATATTGATATTTTAGCATTTTTAACATTCAGAATGATATTGCTAAGGTACTTGTAGACATGATATTTTAACAATTAACTGGCATGTACAGTAAGTTTAAGGCTATGGATTTTTCTTTTTAAACTAACTTGTCCATTAATTTATCATTGCGAGCCTCTTTTACTGCAAGATGTCATACAATTGTAGTACCACAGTTGCAATGTAATATCACACACACTTTTACTACATTGTGGCGTCATATTTGAGTGTCATATAATTATATGAGAGGCACAATGTACACTACTTTCCACAAGACACCTAATTTAAATGATTGTGTTGTTCTGTTCAGCTTCATAGAACTACTTGTGGTTGCAATCAGATAAATAGCATCCATCTCATCCACAGCCTTAATGAGGATAACCTGTGCAAAAGATGTATTTGATCACACTGACTGTCAGTAATTCATTATTTACCTATATTGTGTTACAAAGCTTAGTTAATATGTAAAGAAATCATATTTTTCTTACAGTCTTTGAACATTCTGTCTTTTCCATTCTGTTAAATGTCACTCACTGCTTTCCTCATTTCATTGGCTGTCTAGGAGGACATGAATCTGAATGAAGAACGAAAAGCGCCTCTTCGCGGGAAGGATTTGAGCACCAAAAGGGAAATGGTTGTCCAATACATCTCAGCCACTGCAAAATCTGTGAGTCAGTCTTTTTTTTTTTCCTTAAAAAGAAAGCGTGGTTACCCATTGACTTTAGTTGGTCTGTTCAAGTTCCGTGATGACTCTTATTGTGAATATCCAGATTGAGTTCAAACCCTGATTCTCGTGCTTCTGCAGTATAGCTTGCTTGCACTTCCTGTCATCGCTGCACTTTTCATGCTTCACACCTCTGAATATTCTGATTGCTGTCTGATTTATTCCTCTGCCCCCCCTCATTGTTTTATTCCCATCATTCTACCATCACCACCATCACTGGGTAAACATAGGTGCTCACTTACTCACTCAATGCTCGGTGGATGGTCAGTGCTTTTCTAGTTATTTACTTGCATGCTTAATTTTTGGGTTTTTGGGTCGCTGTGTACTTGCACGGACATTTCTCGACAAATTTATTTATATTTTGCGGAAAGGACGTGCAAGGGATTGTTGGTTGAACAGCAGTCTTGCACTAAACATAAACTTAAAAAGTCATGGCAATTTTTGCATGCAAGTAAACCATAACTGAACACACATGCCTGTGTTTTTAAGACAACATTTTTGTAGATTTAATTGTTTCATTCATATTTTATATATAGTTTTAGGCTAACCATCTATTTCCGGTCAAGCTATGACTAGGAGCTGATCAGTGGGGATTTAAAGTGTTCATTTAGTGTTAATTTTACCATTTGTTGCTCACTGCATTTTTTGCATAAAAGTATGTTATATTTATTTTTTTTAAAACAGTCATACCCGTGCTGAATTGTAATTTACCGTTAATATTATTGAACATTTTTCTCAGCGCTGCCACATTTGCAGTTGCGGAAACAAACCTTGTTTTTCATTATTCATACCACCAAAACATAATCTTAGTGGCTCATCAGCCATCATCTTGGATAGAGTGATTATTTAGATTCTGCTTTCCAAACCTGTGAAGCATCATCATTTATTTGACTCCTCATTGTTATGGTAATTAAACGGTATTATTAATAATGATGATTTTTTTTCCCGAAATGATTGAACTCCTCACAGGGCCCATTATGCTTTTGTGAACAATATTTTATTCAAATGACTGACATAATGTGAGGAGTCAAAAGAGGAGAACAAAACATGTCTCACAGCACCCCGCCATTACGACGTGATGTTGAAGAGGGGGTGTTTGAATGCCACTGTTGACATATCATTGGGTGCCAAAAGTGGGGTACCCTCTGGCAATGAAAAATCTTGCCTTTATTCATGTGGATTCTCTTTAGTCGGCATTTAGAACAACTTTAGTTTAGTTTTGGTAAATTTCGTTTATTTGATCTCAGTTTATGACATGACAACGGGAGCACTTTTTTTTCGCAAAATACATTTGGCCTGATATGAATTTTCTGAAACTCAGTTAGTTTGAATAAAATACAAGTTATCCCCCCCCAGATTAAAAATTCCCTTTAATGCAATTAATTCAATTATGAACACATACCATCAATAATATGAGGCAGTTAGTGCATTTCAAGAAAGATGGATTATTTCAATGAATAATATTTTATTTGTCCAAATGTGACAGCTACTGACGTTAAAAGAAGGGTATTGAACAGATTAGAATTGGAAAATGAGCCAATAGTGGCTTCTTAAAAAAGCATTAATGCAAGAATGTTGCTGCGTTGGTTTGCTTTGCTTTGGTGCTTGGTGATTGATTGTATGTCCAGTTTGGCTTTGGTTTTTCCTTTTTGCATTTTCTTCTCAGTTGTTGATGGCTTTTCAACGTCCTGAAAGAATCTTATCATTTTTAATTGCTGTAAGATGCAGTACAAATGATCATTAAAAATATGATAAGGGGGGGGGGGGGGGGGGCTTACTGCTATATTCTGACAAACAAATACTATGCAACTTAAAAAAAAAAAAGCCCAAAGAACACTACATTTTACATATGAACTATGAATATTTTGCTTACTCTTGTAATACGTCTTTCAAAATAAATGTTTTATTTATTCCTTTCTCCATCCCCTCATGGGTGGTTATCTCAGTATCGACCGGGAGAATTCAAAACATTCCTAACTGTCTTGCGAAAAGCACCTACCAACATAAAAAAAAAATGCTTTTCCCAAAACAAAATTTGCACATACCGACTTAAAATATTCGCTCTGCTTAAAAAAACTTGGGGACACTGTTGACCATCAGCTTTGCATGAACATATCTTTCCCATGCTTTCACTATTTCCTGCAGTTTTAATGTTCTCCAACCTAAAAAAAAACCCTACCACTTTTAATGTAACCCTGTTAATTCTTTTCACTGAGATTATGCTTGTTTGGTGATTACTTGTTTGATTTTAAACTCGGCTGTACCTTAAGCTTAAGGTGTGTGTTGTGAGTGGCTTGTAAAGACAATGTATCCAACACTCCTATTGCACTCCCATGCAGATGATATTATATTGATTTCTTGGATATCTCAAGAAATTTCTTTTATTTATCTTATATACTCCCTATCACGTCATAAGGATGTATTATTTTCACTGTAATACTTAGCCATCCTTCCATCTTAAATAATGTTGCTCATAATTTTAACTTCAAGCTCCTCCCTTGGTGTGTGCATCTCAAAGGATGTATGCTTCTATAATATGCGTCTAGTATTTGTACATTTCTGGTGGCATCAACTGTGGAAAAGAGCTAAGCTACCTACAAGTAAGCCTAGTCAGCACAATAGAATATTGCTGGTCTGACGAGTGTCATGTGGGAAAGCGGCATACAAAGACCGATTGATAACAGCTATGTCACACAGCAGGTACTGAAAATTGGACTTAATGGCACCTGCGACAGGAACAATCTTTGTGAGACATGGGAAATAAGATTAGAAGAGAGTACGCTAGAGAGTAAGGCGCTATGAGAAGGAGACAAAGAAGGAGATAAAATGCTAAAGGTGCAATGTGTTACATGATTATATATAATCAATAGGCATTTCCTCCGATGCAATAAAGAGAAACTTCATTTTAATACAATTATCTGGTGGAAAGGCACACTTTCAGGCCTTCAACTGTCATTGTAAAGATGGATTGTACGTCTATCTGCATGTTTTCCTCTTGAGAAATACCATATGAAAAATATTCTCATCTCATTTATTTATTGCAAATTTTGAGTCCTATGTTAATTAGGCTCAGTCCAATATTTTTCACTATCTTGACTCAAGAAATGCACGGATGGGAACATTTAACATCAGCGAAAAAGAGGATTTTTTTCCTTTTCCACAGTTGTTGCCATGTAATTGATAGACATTTGAAGGAATACATCAAGAATGGTGCAACTAGTAATAGTTCCTTTGTAATAGCTTGACTGACACTTTCCCCTCCCCATGCTTCTATTAACAACTGAAACATCTGGAATTATTTAGCTATAAAAGAAAACATTTTGCTTTGTATGTGCTTCTATTCGTAAACATTTCCTCTTGTCCAATATTATATTTAAAGAATTCTTAGCTGTATTGTGTAAGATGGACAATTTGTAATATCACCCAAGTTAACGCTCATGCCTCAACGTGTTATTGTCTGGCCTACTTATGACTTTGCTGTTTGTGTCTTTTTGCACATTAACCTTCTCCGCTGACTGCTGCATGCAGATAACTGGGAGCAAAGTTGCGGTAAGTAGTCCATCATTTCTATTTGGCTTCTGTTTTTTTAAATAATGTGGAATCTACACTATTTGCAAAACACAATGTATAATTTGATGATACTTTATTGAGGGTTAAATTATACACAAATATTCACTCATGCAAATATCTACACAGTATTTACCTTGGTATCACTATGAAATGTTGGCGTGCAGCCCTGTTAAATAACTTTTCCCGGCAGTCAAATATATTCTAAGATTGTATCTTGAATTGTTTAATTCTAGTGTACAGACACCTTAAAAACTAGTTAAATGTGGTTATTTTTCTGGTATATATTTATGCATATTTTCCAGTTCTGTGTAGATTCTGTTTTTGCTATTGGTTATTGATTATTGGTTTTTCAACTTACCATCTGTCTTGTAGATAGTTCATGCACTTTGGTGCCATTTTGGCACAAGCATAATGTTATTTTGAGACAGTTTTGGTTTCAATGCTTTTATAAACTACATATTTGTTATGGTTTAAATCATCCTATGCCTAATATGACTGTGATTAAGGTAAAACAGTTCATGGCAACCAGGCTCTGCTTAAATCCTTGTCAAAGTTAGTATTTGAACTCAATGATATTGCAGATGAAAAATATTTGGGCCTTGTTGAATACACCATGGGTTTTCTTTCTATAATAGGGCCATGAGAGTCGAAGGAAGCTGAAAGTGTTTAGCCTGGTTAGCTGGTGGTTGGTCACAGTTAACTCCCTGCTTTGCTGGCAGATTCCCATTTTCACGCTGTCAGCGTGTGTCATTGGGATAGAGCGCTCTCACTTATGCTGGAGGGAGAGAGCTGGCTATGATTGTCTGTTGGGAATGAGTAACTGTAACTCCTCTGTCTCAGGCATGAAATTTCTCTGACATTCCTTGCTCTCCCGCTAGAGCACGAGCTAGGAATAGAGAATGTTGTGAATTGGATTTAATCCAGTTTGACCAGCGTGCAAATGTGCAACATTTCTAAGTCTCAAATGCTCTTTCCACCTCAAGATTGAGTGATGGATGAACAGAATACACAGAACCTACCTCTCTCTCTCTCTCTCTCTCTCTCTCTCTCTCTCTCTCTCTCTCTCTCTCTCTCTCTCTCTCTCTCTCTCTCCCTCTCTCTACATAGTATATAGAAAAACAGGATTTCTAGGAGATGAATTTCTGAAAAATTAATTCTAAGTACATGCTTGTTCTCAGTCCGAATGAGTTTTCAAAGTACCTTTAGAAAATGAGAAATACGGCAACTCAAAAGGTTTCTTCCTTTTGGTTCAAGCAAGCTATTTAACAGGGTGTTGAGGGTTGATCAGATTTAATGTTGCTCATGTCCTTGGTCCTTTCAAAGCGCTTCAATGAAAAATTAATCATTTGTGTGGTTCTACAAGGCCTGCGCCAGTGTGCTGCATAGATTCTATTTTAAATCAGGATCAAGGAAACCTGTTTTGGAAGGGTACAAAATGTTTTCGCTGAATGAAAGTAAAATTCATAGACTGAAAAAGTTTGTGGCATTCTTTAGGCCAGATATTGTTGAAATGTAGGGATTGAAAAACTGGACAAAATAATTGCTAGTTTCCTTCTGCAGTCATGTTCGGGACTTTCATTGCAGTCAAAAGTAATAGTACAAAAGATTAAAAAACAAATCAAAACTCAGTCACTTTATAATCATTTGTTGCAAATACTTTGCAGTGAATGATAGCCGGAGGTGCCAATCCCATATGCTGGGTTTCATCACTAGTAATACAGTGTGAGACCTTTGCTTCAACTCTATTATGAGAATATTTGGCAGAATGGGAGCAGCTCACGTTAACACTTTACCATTTACTCTAATATTTTTGGAAGTACTCGCATGATCAAAATAAACATTTCCCGTAGTAGTCATACATGCACAAGCCATAAACAGCTGAGCAGCCAATTGTCTCATTGCTTTTAGTAATACCGCCCAAATTAGTTGTTTAATTGTCTATTAACAACATCTGTACTGCTAAACATTTTGGGATTTTCTTATCTACAATGTCAAAAGTTTAGATTGACTTGTATAATATATTTTGCTATGCGAGGAACATCTTCAAGGACACAACACCACCACACTGCAAGGCTCAGCGTGACATAGTCCTGTTTGCCAAACTGGCAAATAAAAAAGACAGCATAAAAATCAGATAATGCCAGTAATCAAACACTACTGCAGGTGCGCCTTCCACCGAAATAGAACCCTGTATATTTTTAGTTGGGGACTTTTTGTAGCTGATCAGCTGTTATTAGAACTTCAACCCCTGGTGACAGGGGCAACGTTTATATGATAAAAATAATTTAATCCGATTTGCGCTCGGATTAAAATTACGATCTTTTAATAGCGACATGTATGTCTTGGATAGCTGTGAATAGGACCGATGCTGTTGTTTTTTCCAAACTTGTTTCTGATTAAGATTACCTGTAGGTGTTCATTGGAATTTTTTGGAGTTTCCATTTTTATCCCTAATATTTTTCTCTCTATCTCTCTGCGATATATCTTTTCAAATGTACTATACGCAATTGCTGCTCTTCCATCAGTTGAACTGCTTCTCTTGATGTTGAGGGGATCATAAAAAGCCAAAGTGGTCACCGCACACCAATACTGGATTGAACGAGGTCTCTCTCAATGCTTTAGATTCTGTTTATGCTTGTGTCAGTGTGTGTGCACAATCTAATGACGGGGTGTGTTGGGGTGTTTGTGAGCGACCCATTTGTTTTTCCTCCGTGCAGGTCCAACAGATGTGCCTATTACATCTTGGCTTCAGCTATTGCAGGCAGAGTGTTTGATAGGGTGGCCAATAAAAAGGGAGGGATATGAAAAATGTGAATCCGAGCACAGCCTACTGTATATCTGTATTTGATACATTTTCGGCACATCACGGATGGAAGCTGTGAATGCTCTCCGTTGTACATCTCTCCCCCACGGTTCTGTTACACACTGAGCGTCACTGTCGACATGCTTGGCCCAGCAGGAGTCTGCTGCAGGGCCGCATTAGGCGCCATAAAGTTTATTGCATATTTTTACAGCCCACCTCTCTGTATGCATCCACCATCACATCCCGTCGCATCTGCTTTAACTGTTCACACAGCTGTGAATTTCTGTGTATCCCCATGGTTTATGTATAACGGCTCCTCTGAAATTCTTTATTTGCCTCTGTTACTTTTTGATATCGCTCGCAGTATCGGCATATATTTAATCTGGATCACGTTTCTATCTTACACTCGGAGTGTTGCCGACTAAACGTGTCCGAGTGGGTTTACACGGACAATGCTGGCTGGTAGTGGGTGGTCTTGATAGAGCTGTCTGTAGTATTTCCAAACGCTTGCTACATTATGTGAAAATGGAACCCACATCACATGGGGTCGGATTGAGCCACTGCTTGTTATTTAAATCTTGCTGTTATTTGTGAATCTTGACCCACACAATGCAGGATTTGGTAGATAAACACAAGAAAAGTATTTACAGGAAGTGTAAGTGTGTGTTTTCAGGCTTATTGAGTCTTGAGGGCAAATAAGGTATTATCTCTTCCTGCCAATGGAGACAAATAAAGTCCAGTAAGTAATCAACACACATTCATTTCCTTCCTTCAAAAATCCTTCTCTTGTCACAATTGGAAACATGATTGATATGTTTCCACAAAATTTGTCAGAATAATCACCAGTCACACTCTTTGGCAAAAACTCCTTAAACACTGCATCTATCAATCTGCAAACATACTCAAAACGAACCATCTAGATTTGTTTTGCCTGAATAGCCACTGGCTTAATGCGTTATTCAACCAATTGGAAGGATTTACAGATTTTCTATTCACTTTGGCCCACTTGTTTTTACTAACCACAAGAGCTCACGTTCATAATATTTGCTTACAGAGTGGTTTGTTTTTTTCTCGGGAGATTTTTGTCTCGCCACCACGTTGTTCTCCAACTGGTAATGTAGTAATGGATGCTGGCACTTGGTGGCAGTAGGTGCTCACCCAGTTGACGGCTTTGCCTCGAAAAGTGGTGAATGCCAGGTGTTGCTATGAACTGAACGAATGCGCCCCCACACCTAACACATGACCGTTATGTGTTGCTCAGTCTTCACATTATTTCAATCCATTCAAGGGGAGAATAACTGCAAAATGGATCAAAGGCATTCATTCGGATTGTCCGACCCATTCTTTCACTAGAATAAGGAGCTTTAAGAGGAGAAGAATCCTTTCCTATTTTCTCAACATTGCTCAACAGACAACCTCACCTGGGTCCACTTGATATTTTCCTTGAGATATTTCCCTTCCTCCATCACGGCTAGTAAGCAAGCACTTGTTTGCCCTACCTGCTATTGACACAAGCACTCTTATTGACCAATTCTTTATGCAATCATGCTTGAATTATTTATTAGACTGACCTACAAAAACAAATAAATGTAATCCCTTGCCACCAGTACATTTGTTATGCTCATATAACAAAGGCTTAGGCACATTTATCTCATTTTGTTACTTTATGCTGATTTCCCTTGCAACTTTGCATTATTCACGATTAGAATCTCCAACATACATATACCATGGAAAAGTCCTACAATTAGGAATATGTCATAAAATTTCCGAAATGACAATTCATATTCACTAGATTGAGGTAGAAAGAAAAGAGTCACCCTTAAAGACAATACCAAATCTTTCAAAACTTGGACCTATCTTGCAGTTCTTTAGCAAAGCTGTCAAAACTTTTTTTTTTTGGTTGTAAGCTTCAGCCCAGCGGGCAGCTAAAGGATTACCATATCATTCTTTGTATTTTTTTTGGTGCGTAGTTTCGGGATGCCGCCACGCTAGGGGGTACCAGTAATTGCTGAAAAAGAATACTATCCACACAACCGTAAATGTTTTTTTGCTTCATAGTTCATTGGTCTTCACCATGGCTGCTAAGTACAACATAGCTGAAACGATTATGAGGTGACAATAATGAAAGACCAATGAAATACACACCGCAAAGTCAGTTGTGTTCAGTGTATCAAGAGACTTACTCTAAACAGGAGTCATTTTGTTCTCCTTTTTTCTCACTTTATTGTACTATATTGGTTGACTTAATTTAATACTTGTATGGCAGGAAAGAATGTTACAGTGGTGTCAAATTTAACACGGTCCATGACCATGTTTTTGGATTAAAAAACCCAATTTGTTGCTTTTGTCTTAGAGTTGTTTTTGGCAATTAGAGCACATTGCAGATGCTGGATTGATGAGCAATCTATAGTGTTCCAAAGAGTGATGCCCTTGAGGGTCGCCAGAGATGTAGGATGCCAGGTGATATCTAATCGTGTTGACGTGGCCGGTCCGTGTCTTTATGTTCTGAGTGGTCTTAAGAGCTTATGTTGTTTTTGCTGATTGGATGACCAGACACACACACACACACACACACACACACACACATGCATATTTTAACCTTGTAGCAAACACAGTTGGCCAATGACTGAGGTCAAATGCAAAAAATAATAATATTTCAGACACAGGCATTCATTAAACTCTTTGCAGATTGTTTTTAATGATTGCACCTTAAAGTATTTACAATGATCCCTCAATTTCCGTGGTTAATTGCGACCATTGATAAACTGCAAAGTAGGATTTTGGGCGCTAGGGGTGTGGGATCAATCCCAACTCAGTTGCAGTGTGATTGACGACGAGGATGGTTGTCTGTCTCCGTGCTCACTAATTTGAGTCTTTATAGTTATATGCTGTAATATTGTCACGAACCAAAATATTGATTTAACCTTTATCCCACACATTCAAACTCCACACAAGAAAAGCTGAGGAGCATAATTTGAGAATCTCTTCACTATTAGACAGTCATTAACCATACGCACCACTGTGCCTTCCATGGTATCATTTAATTTACTATTTGAAGATTAGAAATAAAAGAGAAGATAAAAGAAAATCTGCTTAATGAAGATGAGTGGATACAGCTTTATATCCATGTCATTCATAGGGCTACACTGATTGGACATTCTGAAAGGATTTTCATCCTGTGTGTTCGCCCCATTATATGTTACTAATGCTTTTTGTTGGACCACACACTGCTCTTTGTTCGTTGTAATTATATTTTCCCATAATGGCCAAAAACCCTATTATAAAGTTTTCTTTTACTTCACTCTTCATTATTTACTTTTTCTAAGCACAAAACTAATTGGATCCTGTTTCTTGGCTCATTCAGTGTTTTGAGGAGGAACTTTATTTTATTTATTACAATTCTGTGAAAATAGACACTTATTGTCTGTAAATTTTGCCCAACCTGCATTGAGCATTACACTCAAAAAACAGTTTATGAATTAAAATAATGAGGATATGTAATATAAAAGTAAATGATTTTAGGTATGCCATTTAGTCCCAAAAATATGCTGTATGATACCATTTATAAAATATTCAACAATGTTGTATTTTAGTGTCCAAATCTTTGATTTCTTTGTCATATTTCATTATTTAACATTACATAATGTTCTCTAATTAGCTTCTATTGCCCAACAGCTGTCTGCTATTAGGGTTCTTTGTTCCAGATGTTATCTCATTAGAATTGCATTGATCATTTTAATGACGCCGAGAAAGATTATTGGTCCAGTTTAATGTGATCCCATAGCTCCATTCCAACCCTGAGGTCAAACCTCTGTACTTTTTACCCATCCATCTGTTCAAGTTGTTGAAAGCTTTGATAGGTTATTTTTATTTTTACTTGTTGGTAGTAATTTTTTAGTGTGGGCAAGCAGTTTGCTGAATAAGTTAGCCAAAAGTGAGCTTATGTTCAGTGTCAGCAAACCCAATTCTTTATCGATGCCTATACCTTGGATAAATCCTACCGTGGACTCTCAAATCGTGCTGTTTTGTATTTTGGGTCTTAAAAGTCAGATGGTGAATTCAAATCTCATTTATCATTAGAGTATTTTTCTCCAAGGTTTCACAAAAGTTGTAATGGAAAATTGGTTACATTGTGTGCTTAAGACTGTATTGGTGACTTTCTTGTGTTATTTTTGTATGAATGCTATGATCAGCAGAATCTTGTAGGGATTTTTTCAACAATAGTGTTTTCTGTGCATGAAACATACACATGAATCGTTCTTGTGAAAAATGTACTATTGCAGAAGATTTTTAAAAATGAGAAGGAAGGAAAGGTCACTCTTTAGCCTGGCTAGTACTTTCACTAATTGTGTACACTGTAGTATACTACTGTTTGCCTTGCTTCTTGTTAATAATCACATTCTTCTCTCAATTCTTTTCTTAAGATTTTTGGGGCTTGGCCAGATAATGAAAACACAGAGGCATACTCTCATTAAAATATATGGGTCTCTTATCAGGGAGAGGTTGTTTTTATTTGGAACCATAATGAATTTCTCATCAGTCTGTTATTAACGCTGCACTTCACGAGGCTCAGTTGGGAGAAGTCAGCCAATTATGTGGCTTTGTTCTCCCTTAGTAGATGTAATGTCATGTCTATCTTATCTCGCTGTCTGTCTGTCTGTTTATTTAATTTTTTTTCGTTTTAATTTTGTTGCATTTAATTATTGCTCTGTGCCTATAACAGTTTCATGGTTACGTACCGCATATACTCATAAGGGTCGCGTGGGTTGCTGGAGCCTATCTCAGCTGATTTTGGGTGAAAGGCAGACTATACCCTAGACTGGTCCCCAATAGAACGCAGAAACAAATGACCATTTGGACTCACAATCATATCACCACCAGCGGGAAATCCAGCACTAGCCTTAAATATTATCAAAAAAAGTACTTGCGACATAAAATCAATTGAGCTCCCTATGATGTGCCTTTCAAATTTGCCAAACTATAATTTCACAAAATGCCTCCAGGTCTTGTTTGCAATTTTTTAGTATACTTTAAACCTGTGTGTGCTTTACCATATTTGTTGAAGCAGTAGATATTGTAAACATTATCAGTCACTTTGCGACGAGGGGTTTTTGTTTTACTCCATTATAACTATATCAGGAGTAAAACATCTGTTGATGGCATTGTAATTTGCTTTCACCAAGTATAGTAATTTTCAGCAAGATTCACACTCCAAAGCTAAATAATGACATTTGCCAAGAGCTTTCAAATTATTACTGAGAAGTGAGGCAGGGCGGCAGGAGGATCTGACGGCTGACGGAAGCTCATCGGGGAGTACAGCCATTTTCTCCATTGAACAATCTGCTTTCCCTTAGGTCCTTACGAAACTCAACCTGAGAATGCTGACTGTGTTAGTGCTAATTAACTCAGCCAAGATGAGATTTCTGCCGCTCTTGTCTCTGACACTACTCAGGTGTGCACGCACGCAGCACTGGTGAGATGCCAATTTGGATTGGAACAATGTTACACACTAAATCAAACACATCTCGGAATAAAAGAGTGGGTAATGTGCCGCTCCTGAAAATGGCCCTAATTCTTGCCATCTACTCATAACCAAAACAGTCGGGAGAGGGAAATTGTTGTGTTAAAATGTCTCATCGACAATATGCTATACTAATACCACTCTCTCCCTCGTGGTGAAGCGGGATTTAGCAATGCATTACTTCTAGTAACTGCTCAGCTGGTGTTTGACAGATGCAGAGTTGTGGGAACAAGACACTCACTTATAAAATATTATTCTAATGTCTGTTCAAGCGGACTTACATTTTACAGTTTGTCCTTGTTTGCACATAAATGGGGGATCAAGTTAGTATCCGTTCATTCATTTTCTGAACTACATATTCTCAAGATGGCATTGTAACAAAGCATACTGTAGAGCAGGGGTCGGGAACCTTTTTGACGGAAAGAGCCATAAACAATTCATATTTTAAAATATAAATTCTTAAGAGTCATACTCGGAAGTATAAATATATGAAAATGTGTGCATTTTTTAGTCACTTCACCACTTTTAAAGTGAGAAAAAGTATCTGAATTATTTTGACAAAAAATCGCGCTGTCAACGCCACTTCCCTATTTTACCTCACAGGTTAGCGGATAGCCAGATGCACCAATTAAGAGCTGCATGTGGTTTCCTACCCTTTCTTTAGAGCATCTCTGTGTCCAAATAACTTAGTTTCGGTATTATACCAGTGGCCTTTCATACTGTCAAGATGATTGCCTTTGTAATGACATAAGAATCTTTGATTTAACCACAAAGTCGGCAGACAGAAAACGTAATTACTTGGGAGTGGATTTTTTTTCTTCCCAAGAGAACAAGACGATAGAAACATCATCAATAAAGACAAATTTTCCTCAACCCTTTCACCACACACTCAGTAATGAAGACCTGTGCTATTGGCTTAGATGGATGAGGGCGGCTCTCTGAGACCGAATGAGAGAGAAAGGTAGATGTTTGTTTAAGACGCTATACGGCTAGATATATTGGAATGGGAATGAGTCTGTCGGATAGAGACGCATTAGGACCTGGTGATTAAAGAACAGAGTTGATGGAAAACAGCTTCATTGACAAGGCTTTGTCGTTGCCCATAGCCTTTCTTAGTGCCCACGCTGGCATTCTGTCTATTTCCTTTCAGATAAAGTTTGGATTCACACAATTTAAAAGGGCATCTATTTTCTCTGTCAAGTTTTAATTACCTGTAGTCCACACCTGGGAAACAAGTTCCAAATGAACTGCGACCACCCGACTCCCTCTACTGGCTAAGTCGGAACCCACAGACATAAGTCCCCAATTAATTGATCCGCCATGAGACAAAAACACAAGAAGAATAGCACTTTCCCACCCAACTTTTGTTCTTATTTTTCCAGAGTAGATATTTGAACTTGGAACTTAATTCATTATTTAATCAGTCTCAAGACTGAAGATTTGGTTATCATTAATGTCCATGAATTTGAAAAGGAAAATATACTTGCTTCTCATCCTAATTTGATTTCAAATATCTTTGAGGTTTTAAGATATTGAACACCTCTCCATTTTTCACACAATGAAGACAACTATTAAAACTGCCCTATTTTTGTATTAAACAAATAAGCAAACCCATTGCTCACACAAGCACCAACATTCTCCGTCCTCCCATTCCATGGTTTCTTTACGGAATACAGAATCACCGTTCGAGACCTGAAAGCCTGTGAGCTGCCTCAGATGTGACATCAGCTCTCTGCTCTTTCTTGCTCTTGCCCTCCTTCCCATAACTCCCTTTCCTCTTTCCTTGTCTCTTTTATCAGTTCAACCTATCTTCTGACACTTCAGAAGGTGTTCCTCATACATTTTCGTCATCTCCCCCCTTCCCCTACTCACCCTCATCACTGCTCTCGATCAAGAGCACGCCCACTGTCTGAAACTCATGTACTTTGTAGACTTAACACTCTGCCGTTTATATCACCTTGAAGTTGGTAAGTGGTACTAAATGGAGAGACTGTTAAAAGAGGCAAGAGCATTGAAAGACTGTTTGGGAGGCATTGAACTGAAGCGAAGGGAAGGAGTAGTAGCTTTACCTTTGTCCCTGCACTTTCCCACCACTTTGAAAAAGAGGCTGTGAATAAACCAAAGACGAGGGTGTTCTGTTTTTCAGCTTCACAGACACTGCATACAGTTTGTGTATAAAGCACAGTAAAATAAAAATACAATTAGGGTCATTTGGAAGCAGATCATGCCATATGAGATCACACAATATCTAATAGGATAAGGTCACTCTGTCCATTCTTGGTTCTGTAACCCTTTAAATAGGCATTCAGGGCTCCTTTATCCAACTATGCAATTAGTTGGGTTAGGTTTTCATTCTATTATCCTCTCTTGGTGTTTAACCACAACTTCCACTCAGTGAATTTGACTATACTGCTTCAGTGTGAAACGCATATGCTAATAAATCAGATTGCTGCTATGATTGGTAAAATATCCATGAAGACAGTCAGGATTCTATGGGAAAACAAAGCAACGTTACTATGCTTTATTATCCATAACAGATGTATAATATGTGCATGTTTATTTTTCTTCGAAATTACATTTTTCTAATTGCTTTTTGTTTTGTACATCGATGAATCCCCTGAATGATGCTATTAATCGTTGGCATCAAGCCTGACGAGAGCTGTATGAATACTATTTATTGCAAAACATTTATCTCATTTCTAGAATGTCCAAGGAATATTGATAGTCGATGACTCACATTGTATTTTACATAAAGAAAATGGAGCTTAATAGAGAAAATTATCTTGGTCTTTCCAATAATATGTTTGACGTTTTTCTTATTGATTGAGGAAGAGGAAATAATTATTTGAATGCTGCAGATCAATTTTTTTAAGATGAACCATTTTTGCTTTTGCCTGTTGCTACATGTCTTTTAAATTTCCCAATTTGAAAAGTACTGATTGTTGAACATTGGCTATGGCAGGCAGTGCGTTAAAGACGCCTTACCATTTTTTCTACAACTGTGTTGTATAGTCGACAAACCTAACTTTTGATCACTCTCAATTAGATTAGGCTGTAGTAAATTCATTCAGTCAAATTTAGATCATTTGCACTGTGTATTCTCTTGATGTTTGTTTCATTCTTCCCAAAATGGAGCACATAAACATCCTGTTTTATATGGAGAACACAGGGTTTTAATGGCATTTTCACCAAATTAAAACCACCCCAGGCCATGGGTAGGATTAATTAGATCATAAGGATTTTTTTGTCTTATAAAGATGGCTCCAAGACTAAATGCTTTCCTTTGCTTCTAGCCATGTATAAAATGGGAATCACTGTGGCAGAAAAATCTACTCATTACCTGAAGAGTTTATTTGCTTTAGCATAATTCTCAATCTGGCAGCATGGTGGGTGAATGGTTACCATGTCCGCCTCACAGAGAACCGTGGTTCAATTCTGGGTTCTGGCTTTTACTGGTCTTCCCCATGCCTGTGTGGTTTTTTTTTTCTAGATACTGCGGTAAAAGTACCAATGGAGTATTTCACACCATACACTTGAGTTGATATCCTCAAATTAGCTGATTGTGGGATGATGCGGTACTCTGGGAAATAATAAATATGGCTTGTTTTGCTCTCATCTGGCAATTCGATTGGATCTCTGTGTAATGACGCCATTTATTTACCTACAAATGAGTCAGCACATTAATTATGCTACAATAGCTGTACCTGTCTTACCCAGATATTCATTACAGAGCAAGTCCTGTTAGAAATAAGTGGCCAATATGGAAAATATTTTCCAAAGCTGATATACAGAAGGCAAGAAAGTAATCTTCGAGTGTTATGTATCAATCAGTTTGAAATGAATCCTCTTACATATATCAACATACTGTAGGTAGACAAGATTCCTTTGGGGAAAGCTGATTAACTGATACTTCACTGTCTGCTTCAATAACATCATTTCAATTACACATTGAGCTCCCCCAGGAAAGGAAAAAATGAAAATCTTGCTACTTCCTTATCATAATTCTTTTTTAATGCGCTGCAGTTTCCTCTGTGGATCTTTTAGCAGCACAGCTGCTTGTTTATTGTAAGTGTAATCCTTTCAAATTTAACGTTTTCTTCTCATCTTTATCGCCTACATCGCTTTCTCCTTTTCTGTCACCTCACTCATTTCCCGTTCACTTTCCTGGTGACAAGGAGACATCTGCATACTAGTGGAGGTCTTGTTCAAAGATTTTTATCTGCCAATTGTAAAATACTCTCTGGTTGCATCACAATTTTTGTAGAGATAGGCATTGTCACATGTTGTTCAAATCATCCATTGTGTTTACTTCGGTGAGTTGCCTGGAATTCCACAACTTTCTAATTTATAGGGCAAACGATTGAGCCATTTTATTGCTAGTCAATATCATGTTCATGATTATGGATAGGAAGTTAGTTAAGCTTGCTGTGAGATTTCTACCAATAGTGGAAGGTTTTGTATTGCTAGTCTTTGTTTCATTAGTAACCGCTCAAACCGAGAGTGCATGCTTTTGTTTGAAAAATGATTAGATTATTTAATCTTAACCTTGCAACAAAGATCAAATGCTTAATATTTGATAGTTGATTTAAGGGCTCATTATTTTTTTCTCCTGGAAATTAGGCACACCTTGCAAGTCAGTGTGCTGCAGACTAAGCGCAGTTTTTAATTTTTTTCTTGTAAAATGGCAGATTATATCATCTCGGAAATATATTGCAAATATAATTAGTGGCTTAGCCCTATTTCAGCCTGTGTCTGTTTGTTTCTGGTTTTAATCTGAAAAAAAAGATAGGAGAAACTCCAAAATAAAGTTCCTGTTGTGCAATTATAGTTCTTTTTTTAAATAACTGTTTGATATTTTTAATCATTCCAAATACAAAAATAAAAATAGAAAATGCATATGTCGATTCCCATAATGAGTAGATGAAAACTTTTGGGGACAACTGATTGCATAATATGCCAAGATGATTGTTAAAGACTCCCTCTGAGAGTGTCATTAGTTAAGATGCTTTTTTTGCCCTACATATTAAATATAATCTCTTGGACTGCTTAATGAAATGAAGCCATATCAAAGGCTTTATAAAAAGAAGCAGACTGAGTGGCACATTTGATGGTGTCTTGGAGTGACTCACTTCAGGAGCTTTGTAATTTAGTACAATTTAATGACCAAAGACTACAACATAAGTTAATTAAATTGAGTATGATTTGACGCATAATACCATTGATATTTTACCGTCATCAACAAGAATGTCAATCCGTTCAAAACCGTTTGAGGTCATTTTTCAATTTCAGGATCTTATTGACCACAATAACTTTCTATGGTGGTAGTTAAACCCACATTTGACATAACATTGAACATTTTAGACAGCAAACTGAGAAAGCTTGGATAAGAAACGCGTGTGATGGTTTCAAGCAAGTAGTCCCCATCCTTCTCAAGACACGATTAATCAACACTTTCACGCTACCGAGAGGACACTTAACAGATAAACCAAACATTATCCTTATCACTTCTCTTTCGTCTATGAATAACTGAAATCCTTCCCCCACTTTTCTGTTGTTGTACCCTTAAATAGAAAATCCCTCACAAGTTTTTCCACCCAGTTATGAATGTTTCAGCAGGTGAAAATGAAATAATTGCAAAAATGTTACATTTGCTTGCTTACTCTTACCATCTCCTCTGAGGGGCATTTAAATACACAATAAGCTTTTAGATTGAAGCGCAAGTGCTGGCTGTTGAATTAGATTGCAGCGTCGTGCGATTCGTCTGCGCTGGGAGGAACGCTGTGAGCCGGAGCTCTTAGTTTCTTAAAATTAAGCAAAGCATATTGCTACATTGGTTTATGGTAATCTCACCGGTATGTCTCGGAGGCATTGCAGACAAATTTCACCACTTGCAGGGGGAATATTAAGTAGCTGTGGTGTTTGTTATTAACTGGATTACTTTGTTGTGTGATGGAGCTGAGTAGGTGTGGGTTATTTGGGTGCTAAAGTTATTATTTTTTTTTTTTTACAAACCACCTCACAGAGAGCTTAACAACGATATCAAAGAGCTTGGCGCTGAGCTCTGTACTGGCATGTCACAATCTTGACAAATCACCCAGGATACATTTGTCAGGTTTTTTTTTCTTTTACTTTGTGATGTCTCTGCATCATTAACTACAGTGAAAATGACAATTGCAACGGTTAAAAAAGAAAAAAAAGATGGTTGACTTTTCATAAAGATTGGAAGTAGTCACACATCCACTATGACACTCCCTTAAGACACATGGCAGATTCATTTAGATCATCTAAAATATTATAAATAGACACTGAAGTCAGGACAAAAATATATTTGTTTGATGTTTACAGCTTAATCAGTTGTAATACAAGTGTAGAAATCATTAATACATCAACAAACAATGAAGGACATAATGGATATGATCTTAAATGAGAATTATGGGACATTTACACATCAATTATTCATTAAATGGCCTGAATATTTCAATAGATATTGAAGAAGCATGTTTTTCAGAGATTCTTCTACCGTGGTAAACCAGGATTTTTTCCATTTTTAAAGACGATTTACCACGTGTAAAGTTTTTGTTTTTATTTGGCATGAAGACAGGATTTTTCTGACGATTTACCGGAAGGGAATTAGCGTTCCAAATATGCACAGCTGGAATGAAACTTACTATTTGCCAGAATGGTGCATTGTGAGTTTAGAAACATTTCATTTCTTTCTTCAATTGAAGTCAATTCCCCAATGATACAGTTGGGATTAAGTAAAACAATAAAAGTTGACTTCCAGGTTGCATCTATTGTGATTTAGAATGAGCAATCAGAGCAATCTTTGTTACTTTTAATGTGAAAATAATGCAATGCTTTATCAGCAGGCAAATGTGTTGTTGTAATCAGGCTTCTCATTTCTTCTTACCTTGGGGTATGTAAAAATGAAGCCTTTAATTGATTTAATGGTTGTTGACTCCCACATGCTTGAACAGATGTACCATCAAGTGCTCCAAGAAGTGAGGGCACTGGGAAGACGCAGGTAATAAACTAAGGGGAAAAAAAGGTAATTGTATAGTGTATCCATGTCTTCCCTACTCAGGAGGATGGTTTGCGCATAAGAGTAGGATAGGGTTAGTGCCGATTTGAACAGCGGGCGCCATGCAGCCAACTTGAGATTTATTCACATTCAGAAGACCATTATTGTTGACCTTGCCTTGCCACGGAAAGCCAGAGTAAACAGTGGTCTAATAAATCAACTTTAACAAGCCTCGAAGTCCCGGCTGCTGAAGCGGACGTCCAGCCCTGACACTCGGCTGGATTAATCCACACTTCCTCTCCTCTTCAATAGCATTCCTGGAGTCTGGCTGATTGTTTGGCTGCTATGCAGACACACACTAGGACATTTAATTGCTCCACTGGATGCATCCTTCTAGCCCAGAACTTGGCTTGTGTTGGCGTGACAGCCAGGCTAGCGTGACCAATATATGTTGACTTGGACTGTGTACTTGATTCCATTTCATAGTACCGGTGCCTCATCAATGATGTTTTATACAGCAACTGACATACTACATACACATAAAGACACCGACACCCAACACTCACATTCTTTGCCTCGGGGGGATAAAATAGAGCCGCCACGATCCATTGCTTGGTATTGATGCATCAGGAAGCAGAAAACTGCGTAGTGCATATGTTTGCAGAATGAAGAGTGCATTTCACACCTGTTCAGAATTCTAACAATTTGTTGAAGGGTGCCAATGAAAGCATTTTCTGTTTCTTCACCACCATGTGTTATGTATATCGACATCAGAGTGCATACGGTAGATATATTGCTTTTTTACAATGATCAACTTCTGATTGGTTCACACTAACATTTTACTACAGTGAATAAAATTGATTTTTACTGGATTTTAAGTCGGGTGGTCCGGTTATCGAGTGGTTGATATGTCCGTTACGCAGTTCTGAGATCCAGGGTTCAATCCCTGGTGACGTTCCTGTGTGGAGTTTGCATGTTTTCCTGTGGTTGTGTTGATTTTCTCCGGGTACTCTGGTTCCCTACCACAGTCTCACAACAAGTGGATGGTAGGCTCATCAACACTTGAAATTGCCCCTCACACATTGCTTTAAATATTTTTCCTGAACATTTGAGTGGAATTGCAAATTCTCTGACTTTAAGTGTATTCACTTAAGATATTCCATCCCAATCTGGCTATGCAACAGATGTCTAAAGGTAGATCCTGCCAAATTGCATATAAATTAGGCAAAATCATCATGTACTTGAAGAAATGTCACACACCCACTTTGTTGCAGGTGTTTCTTATGAATATTTGCTTCTGTGTCCACAGATATACGACTTGGCACATTAGTACACATCTGTGCAAGTGTTCGTCCAAATTATTTATATTATAAAATTTTTATTCCCCTGGACTGACGGATTGTGTGTCTGTGTGCGTGTGGCACGGCGAAAGTAGCAAGAGTTTTTCTTCCAGTGTCATATTTTTGGCCTGGTTGTGTTGTGTCCCAATCTGCTGCACAGTTGGTGAATATCAATGCAGTGTGGCATAGTGACAGGGACTGGAGCTGACATGTTGTCACACAGAGATGAAAAGCACTCTTAGATGATGTGGCAGGAATGTTCCTCCTGTCTGCCGAGAGATGGCAAGCGGGCCCTGCTGTTTATTTATTTATTTATATACCTTTTAGTGTGTGGTTTGTTCTCTTGTGCTTTCATGCCGGTGAGTGAAAGAACATGTTAGTTATATATACTTGAGCACAGATTATTTAAGCCCTACTTGCTCAATGAATGCAAATTACTTAGCTTTGATTAGTTATGACGGAGGTTGTTTTTTTTGTCACGCAATTCAATACTGTAGATCTGACTACAAATTTGTATTTTAGCATGATGCCATTGTAGGCACGTAGATGTTGTGTATCTCATTTACCATCTGAAATGTAAAGATGTCTTGTAACTTGTAGTTAATTGTGGAACGGTGACTGTCAGTGCTGCAGCCAGTTGAACATTACATATTTTAATGGATCACTTTTTCCATGCTTATCACCTGATTGTGGTGGTGGTGTGAACTTAAATTAGTTTACATGATGATTCTGGGTCATCTTAATCGCCATTGAGTCTTTTAGTCAATACATAGACAAGTATGAATTACTAACAACAATAAATGAACTGCACTGGTAGTGAATGGGATTTATCTTTATCTGGTGGTTTTAAGGTGCAGATGCAGTGACAGATGTTCTTGTTTGTGTTTGGGAGTTCTACCACCAGTGCCGTTCCCTCAAAGTGGTTCTGCTGTTTTACTTCATGAGCATTCCATCACATCGGAGTAAACTTGAGCAGCGTCGGTGCCTCGACCACACCTGGAGAGCCTACACGAAGGGATGGGTAGTCACTGTTCCTGGACTTGTGTCCGCAGACCCAGCAAGATTTCGGATTAGTGTTTTTAGGGGGAAACGGTTGAACCGCACTTTGGCAGTTGCTGTTAAAAGATTGACTTAATGCAATGGACTTACATAGATGGATAAGAGGCAAAGCTAACCTGGCCGCCACCCGGAGTCTGTCGATTGAATTATTGAACAGAAGCTCTCCAAGGCAGCGAGTGTGCCAACATAAAAGTGCCTTTGTCACTTGCTGTTTTCGCCTTTAGCGCCGTATAGCAACAGCAATGTTTCCCAGAGGAAAACCAACATGCAAATGAGCCTCAAAGGGCAGAAGGAGCAGGGATGATATCAAAACAAAATACAGTTGTCTGATCCTTTTCTATCCGTCCATATGTTCCTGAGTTTATGAACTACTAGGGAAAGTCATAACTCATTGTTTGGGGGTTTCATATACGGAAAGGACCGACCTAGAGGATTGAAGAGAATCAGACAAAAAGTAACTCTGCTTATTAAATTTGCTAGTGTGTCTCTGAACTTTAGTGGAGAGGAAAGTTAGCAAAGTGAGCAGGATTTATCTTTTTTGTTGGTAGTGTGTTGTGTGCTTATATAAGTCTGCGTATTTGTGAAAGTCTGCTGATGGACACACTGGCGTTATTATTGTCTCCCAGCATGTTTATGATGCGTTATGGACACCCAACATTCTCTGCTAGCTGTGTGTTTGTGAATTGTCCGCTACCATCAACCAGGAAGCTGCCCACTGTCCTAATTGCATCCCCAACCCTGCATGTTTGTTAGCTCTGCTCTCATTCACAAAATATTCATTTCCACACTATCTCCCTTAGCACCCCCTGCCTTTTTTTTCTTTATACAATAGTCTCATTGAAGTGCTCATTTCCAGATGTTCTCTCCGTAGATACAGTAAATCTCCTATTCAGATCTCTATAATTGATTGTAATATGCACAATTCATGCCTGGGTTATAAAGAGAATTACTTTATTCTTGAAATTCAAAACAACAAGGCACCACACAGAACTTTTATTTTTTCATCCCCTGCCCAAGCTCCTGCATTCACATGCACGACAGTGGGGACTATTTGCATATTCTCCCACCGATTCCCAGGAAAACAACTTGAACACTTTTACGTACTTGATTAGGGATGATGATCAAACAGCCTTTTCGCAAAGTTCGCTTCCTGCCTTGCACCCTGCTGCCATTTCAAGCAAGGCAAGTGCCGAATTGCCATTTGCACATAAAAATTGTAATGGGCGCTAAATTTAATGCACTGCGGTGATTAATTATGGGGTGTGTAGGGGAGCACTTGTTGACAAATTCAGTCAGATAGCAAAGAGTCACACGGACGGACCTCATGCTGAGGCACGTAGCGACATGGCAGCAGTCATCGAATTATACATTGCAGAGCCATGATTGAGTAGGAATTTTCCATTGGAGTAGCGGTTTAATCATTAACACTGTAGAATGATTGCTGAAGGAACACAAACACTTGTTCTAGTCCTCCTCTCAGCAATGCTTCCAATTGTTAAGACACAGATTACCATAGACTATTTCATCAAGAGCTCGGCATGCTAATAGATGCCCCGTTCCTCATTAATTGCCAGGTGCTTTGTTCACACAAATAAGCCATGCAACTCAAGTAGACCCAGACAGGCAGAATCATTGATACCCACCATATATTCGAATATTTCTTCTATATATTCTATTAAGATTTTTAGGGATTTAAAATAATTCATTATTGTGGAGGGAATATAAAAAATGCTAAATAATTCACAGGAAAATGCCCATATGCAAAAATAGCCATTCTTATCCTTGATAAATACTCACTGCAGATGAGGTAATGAAGCCACAGTATTAACTACTATATTATTGTTTATGCATTTAGAATCTGCACATTAGTTTGCCAAATTTTTAATGTCTTATTTCCTCAAAACTCGTTTCTCAGTGTTATTTCAAAAATATTTTTTACATATTCGTGAAAGTCAGGGAGAGGATTACATTCATTATTTATTTACTAAACATATACTACTTAAGCAACACGGTGTACGAGTAACCATCATGTCTACTTACGAGTAACCAGCATGTCCACTACACAGTTCTGAGATCGAGTTCCTCCGGTGTGGTGTTTGCATGTTTTCCCTGGGCTTGCGTGGGTGGTCTCCATGTACTCCCACATCCCAAAAAACATGCACGGTAGACTGATAGAACACTTTAAAATGCCCCTAGGTATGAGTTTGAGCGTGAATGGTTGTTCATCTCTGTGTGCCCTGCCATTGGCTAGCAACCAATTCAGGGTGTCATCCGCCTACTGGCTACAGGTGGCTGAGATAGGCTTCAGCGCCCCTGCGACCTTTTTGGAATAAGCGGTACATAAAATGAATAAATGAATGAATAGACTCTTCATTAAAGCACATTTCTTTTCTCAGTATTTGTCGTATTGGAAACTTTTTAATGAAGTCAGCAGTTAGAAAACAAAACACCACATCTTTTTTTTTGCTCGTCAGGGGGAAATATATTAAAAAAAAACACTCCTGAGGCTGTACAGTGTGACTGTTTCATTAACTTTTACGGATGATCACTGAAACCAAATTTGTCAGAGCTCCTTGTTTTTTTAGCGTTTTCCTCCAAAGTCATATGTATATTTAATGTTTATTTTCATGCTATGACTTCACAATTCTATGTAAATGTGGCTCCAATTTTGCATGTTTAATGTCATGTACAATCTAAACATTCCCTTTTTTTCATTCAAGAGAATGACGATATCACAATTTCACCAAATAGAACTAGCCATTGCCATTATAACTTTGACTTGAATCACATTTTACATGCTGCCCCGTTACGCTGAAATTTTCAGCAGTATACGTTCTAGCTGTCCATCTCAGAGGGGGGTCTGCAAACTACTTTCTCGTAGCTTGCCAGAGGAAAGTCTTTGGCCTGTAACTCCTCTAATTGGGTTTCCAGGGTCGAGATTGGACACACAGTGACTGTTATTTGTATCTCACTCGGTGCACTCTCAAATTACAAGCTAACAATGACGTTTGGACACACAGTCACGGACCGCACATCCCTCATTTCACACTTTTCACCCATTATATCCCCACTAAACGATGCACCCCACGGGTATTTTGAATGTTAAATGTTGCAAACTGCTCCCCTGAGAGTTTAGTAGCAAATGATAGGTCCCTCATATCACAAATTGCATTACATTCTAACTGTATATGATGACCTTATTTGCAAGAAATTATCAAGTTTATCAGGTGGAACATTACATATATTGTTTTTGCAGTCTTTAATTAATAACAGTTAAAAACAATTTGCAAATTATTGTATTCTGTTTAGATTTTTTTGCCCCCCAAAACAGTTTCTTTTCATGACCAATGGCAGTACAGCTGTTAAACCTTTCATGTTGACTTTGCTGATATTATTCCCGCAAGTATTTTCAGTTAGTGTTCTTTTTTTATTGCTTGTTGCATAAAACCGGCTGTCAGAAGATTGAAACAACAAAAGTACAAAGAAGGTGCATGTTACACTTTCAGGTGGTCAAATCGTAGAAAATGTGCTGTTCTTTACACTTTTCTTTTGATTACTTCATCTCACATTGGAGAGGTGCCATGTTCAAATCTTGGCTTCCGTGTGTTTTCTACACGTACTCCGGCTTCTTCCCACATGAATGAAAAATACAGTCTAGGCTCAGGAGTAAATACTTGCATGTTGCATCACAGCACCACATTTAGATAAATCCCTAAAAATTGTCAACTTGTAAAGGCAGTCTAATTATGGGGTGTACAGCATAATCAATCCGTGTTAGCGGGAAATGCACTTCATAGCCTTATTCATTAACCTAAGACACTTTCAGGACTTTTTGGGAAGGCCCATTATTGTTCCTAGTTCTTATAGCATTTCTGCAAAAGGAACACATTGGTGTGATAGCATTTGAAATGATAAATTAGAGCGGAAATTGGAATAGGCCCAACCGATGTTTATTTTTTTTAAGAGTCCAATCCAACAAACATTTCCACACACACACACACACACAATTCTAAAGAAAGTCTATTACAGCAAAATGGCAACCAGGCCCTTATTTTCTTGTTTGTATTTTTTTTTTGGTTAGGGGTGTTGGGCTATTTTCACTGTTTGTTTTATAGAAGAAAACTCCTACTAGGCAAGACTTCTCTATAGTAACATTGATCATTTTGACTCCCATTTTATAATTATCACATTGCACAGTCATAACTTGTGTTGTATTTTTTAGTCCCACACTATTGGTTAGAGCAGCTCAGCTGCACTTTTATTTATTTTCTTATAGCTATGCTGGTCCCTGACACTGTTCAGAAAGCAGAGGATGTTGGCAAGCTTCGGGCTCGCCTACAAGCTTGTCCATCATTCCTTGTGTGCACAGCCAGTCACTCTTCAGGTTCACTGCTCAGGTCCCATTTCAAGTCTGTCAGTGGATGCAGTTTTCCTTTCACCGATGGCTGCACACACCCGCAGAGGAAATATAATACCTGCATGACTCGCCGTTTAGTAATATAGCTATTGAGGCGATTGAGTACATTGAGCTTTTAGAGGAGTTTCTCGCATTGTGGTGACATTTAGTTTCTGAGGCTAAGTTGAATTCACACTAGGTACACATACTGAGAAATGTCTATTGTAGAATACTGTCAATACAATTGTACTCAAACAATTCCATTCGTGAACAAAAATATCATTCATAGTTAAGACAGTCATGGTTAAGACTTTGGATCTGTAAGTTGTTTTGTCTGTGGTACTCTGATATAGATGCCACTGAATTAGACATCTTATTTCAGTCTTGTCCCCATTGTTGAAAACACACCTTGTATGTACATACTGACCATGTATGATATATTTTTCTATCACACACTCTCTTTCTTCCTCCCCAATCCGCCTGAGCTCTCCGTTGCTCTGAGGCAACTTTCCGACGTGAGACGAAGTGGCCAGCTCTGTTCTTTCCTTTGATAGAGGTGTGAGGTCTAATGAAAGCTCAGGCGCCATGGCTGGCCTAGAAGCATTGGGACTGTGTAAGCTGTAGGGGTCCGGGTCTTGGAATTGGATAGTTAGAATGTTGCCACAGTGCATTAGTGCAAGGAACGCAGAATGAGAACGTCAGAATAGCTTTTCCCCCCCCACTCCCCTGCCAGTGATTTGGTCCCCTGTCACCAAGCCTGCTGGTTTAAGTGATGCCTGATTAATTGAATGAGCCACATGGACAGGACTGATAAAGACTTCTTGGTAGGCGCTGTGGCTGCGTGTGCACCCAACACTGCTGGTTCTGTAGGTCCACTTTGATGATCCCCATAGTTTTTGCTATCGGACAAAGTTATGAGGTACTTTTGTTAACATTTACTGCAGAACAAACTAGACGGTGTACATTTTTCTCAAAAGACACTCAATACTTGGAAGCAATAAAGGAACACAAATATAGTACCGGTTCCTCTGCTAGTATTGACATTCCTTGCGACATGGTACTATTTCTAATTCCTAGACAGCTTGGTTTTGAGGCTTGAAAAAGCTAATCCCACTGTGTTGATATTTCACGGTTAGTCAAGCAGAAGTCTCACACTGATATCTGCGCATGCACAGCTACAAGTGAAATAACCCCAAACGCTAGCGTTCAGTGTTCTACCTGTGCTCGGTTTCATTGCGGTCCACATATCCAGACTAGAGAAGAAACAAAGGCCCTGAGCTCATTTATTCAGTTTCTACACCGCTTACTCGTGTCAGGATCACGGGGTGCCGGAGCCTACACCAGCTGACTTCGGGTGAAAGGCGGACTACGACCTAGTCTGGTCGCCAGTCTGTTGAAACGGCTCAGATCTGTAAATTAAATATAAACATTTGCATGTATATGCTTGTAGCTTATAGATGTCATGATGTATGCAATAAGGTGTAGTTTCCTGCTTTATTATTTTCGGGTGTATAACTGTTAGATTAGACCGTGAGTCATTTAAAGTTGAAGAGTGCAACATATCCGTGCAATGAAATGGCATGACAGAGCAAAATGTAGGTCGGATGTAGTACATGTGAGAGATTAACCAGGTCTTGTAATGAATTAAAAAAAAAATGAGAGGCATGACATCAAATAGGGCTTTTTCACTTTCTAAGCACATCTCAGCTCCATCCATTCATTACACATGCAATGCTGTTGAAATGGCCAGGCACAGCCCAGAGTCGTGATGTACGGAAAGGATCGATTCCTTCTTGATGCTGCCAAACGCCATTCTCTACGCCTTAGCGCCGATGCATTAGAAGATTAAATGTAGTGTCTGGATATGGCTGTTGCTTCCTAATTGATCCTAAGCTTCCCTCACGCTGCGCAGTATCTCCGCTGCCCTCCCTGTCAACTGATGAGGTGCTGCAACATATCGATCCTTAATGCCAATGTCTTGATTGCAAATTCAAATTTGTCGAAAGTGACCTAATGCCATCATCATACACGTACTTCAAAATGTAGTCCCTGAATGGAAGCATTGATGGAAGGCTATAATGGAGACGTGAGTTTCTTTTTCTCATCTTTGGTGGGAAGTGAAGATATAAGAATGAGCTGTGTGTGATTGCATCTGGAAAGAAATATGTGGACTGCCAATGGAAGGGAATCTTCCGCGGTTGCTGTTTTCATGATTAATTATTTCAAATTCCAACACTTAAAAAAAGTGTTTCTGAGTTTGGAAAACAATTTCGAAATTGGACTGAGTAGGAACCCTAAAAAAAGGTCAAATATCAGCTCACGCATGATCAAACTATTTGTAAATATTAATTGTATTAGAGTAGGACACTCAACTTGTGTTTTCACTTTGGGTTACCTCCTTTTGTGAATTATCGGCTAACTCAAAGACTAATTGATGACTCTGGCTCATAGTTATTCATAAGAAGCTGATTGGACTCTGCCATTTCAGGGCACGGACTTTGGAAACTTGAGTCGAGGTCAGCGTTAGAAGCTGACAGGGTGAAAGATGTTGTTTCCCTCCATTGACACCATCTACTGGCCCTACTATCTAATTAGCTTGATAAAACGGAAGGTGGACCGCCGACGCTTGCTCGAGCTCATTTTTAATAAGCTGATTCTTTCTTCTACCAGAACAGAGAGAGCCATAGCATCTAGCTGACCTTACATATTACAAATGTTAAGGGCCAAGGCAACCGCAAAATGGTGTGCTTGTAGAATATAGTAGTGCACACTTGCAAATGGTTAAGTTGCACTTCCCTTACCATCTTCACTCCAAAACAAATTTCCTTCCAGTTTTCATCGGGCAGGAAAATTGCAATGCAGTTCCACACAAAGGGTCACAACATATTTCCCCTTTTAGATGGAGTCCTCAAGTATTTATCGTTCCCCGCCTCACTTCTCTCAGCGCTGTGAATAATGCTAATAATTTCACCATGTATGCCATGACAAGAAACAGACTGTTTTCTTTCAAGAGCTCATTCAAAGGACTCGTGCAGTCGCAGGCTTTTTTCTTTCTTGATATGCAGCGGCAGGAAAGGCACTTCACCTGCTATTGTTTAACCTATTGGGAATAGAGAAATATGTGTCTCACTCCCTTCCATCTTCGGCGTGATAGAAACGTTCGCGTTGTGCGCGTACCGTTTCTGCAATGCTGTCAATAAGCTGAGTTCCTTGTTCGTCAACAATTTCATTTTGTGCTCACGACTTCCATTCGTGCAGTTTTGCAACAAATAGAGCAATTCAGTCAATTGCTTGGGCTGAAAGACATGCAATTTTAGTTTTGCCAGTGCCAAACAATAGCTGGCTATGAATTTGTAGTATTCCTCGCAATGATGACCTCAGTCACACGGCAGCCGCCACTTCAAAATTGATATAATTATTGTTAGGATTTAGCATCCTTCCAGTTTGACTGATTTGTTATTGGAACACATATTTGAAAATGAGATATAATGCATAGGGTTCATGAATCACTTTTCAAGGCTCCATCACAACAACAAAAATCCATTCTAGTTAATATTATATGAAACACATTTTGTTGGATCTCCAGTACACTCACTTAACATTTATTTCTGGAGTAAGACAATGGGGGTAATCATAATGGTTTATTCATAGCTATTTTGCAAGTAACTTTGTGTGTAAGGCAGGCAAGCAGTGATCAAATTCAAGTAGAATAAAATTTTCTCAGATCCTTTCTTGTTTACTTCAACTGCAAGAGGATCCATATCACACATTGTTTACAGTAGAACTAAATTTGCAATGTCTTTTCCTTAAAATGTATTATTACTATATGTTTCAATTCACTTTGTGATCCTGGACCAATCACAGGGCACACCTAAGCAAAAACACCTTCACACTCACATTCATAGCAATGACAAATCTTGTATTTTTCTTTTCTTGAGACTCCAATTTCTGTTCTCAATGTAGTTCTCCTCTAGAGGGCAGTCACTGACTAGATGAAGAAGCACTCATCAAACCATTTTCATATTATGGCTGTGCCTATACAACATCTTAAATGCTTATTTTTTTCATATATGAATATAAGCAATGCAGCCTACAATACACCACAAGTATACTTTGTTTCCAATCGTTAAATCATCTTCTCTGGCATTTGTCAGCACCAATGCTCAGTGTCACATGCATTGAACCGTGAGTGTTACGGTCATATGTTGCTTTGTGTGTCCTCTCAACCTTTATTTGCACTCCCAAACTCGATTTTTGGTACCCGCATACCTGTGCCTCCCGCGCATCTCATATATTATGATGGAGACGCGTGAATAATAAATGTGAGCAGCAGCTGAAGAGGTGGGAAAACATTGATTTATACCTACGGGCTTCTTGGGATGTATTTTTTTTTAATATATAGGATTGGCTAAATGTCATTACGCTGCAGGTGGTGAGGTGATGAAGTGTAATAAACTTTGATGTGGATGGGTGTGTGTCGCCTGTCATGAGCTCATAAACTGGAACACCGTGACAAGTCTCAAAAGATCTACTACACTGCAGCCACCTGTCTTCTTTTCCAATCCATGTAGCTCATAATGGTTTTGGGGTTTTCTTAAATTGGAATCTGTGCACAAATTGAGTATCCATCGAGCAGCAAGATGGGAGCTTACACTGTGTAGTGCCAATTAAAATCGCAGATCATATTCCATAGTTTAGTGAATCTGGAAGGAAGCATTGCTTTTATTCCCCTGCAGCCCTTCAGCTCGATTTAGGCCATAACTGAGCATGTATTGCGAAAATATCGAAGTTTTCAAGTGGCTGGCAATTTTGAGGCTTGCATTGGAGCTCTATATCGACATTTAGATCAATAGCTTGTCAAATGACTGATTCAGCCAGTGACAAAAGTTAATCGAGATGCATAGCAACATGAATTAAAAAGGCTTCCATTTTTCTATTTATTGACTTGATCAATATTCCATCCAAAGTCTCTAAAATATGAGTCGACGTACTTATGATTCACAACACATTTGACCCCCTAATATTTGTCTTGATTTGTCTAGAATGCATAATATAAGTAAAATAAATAGTTGACTCCAGAGTATGAAAAGACTTTGTTTTGTAAGTATTTTGTTCAGCCGACATTATACCATTAATTTGAACCTTTTAATCGTTTTTCATGGCCATTATTCAACAAGAGCACCACAATGTGATCCAATATTAAAAAGCCATTAATTCATACCCCAACCCTCTCATCACAAATCCATCGCACTTCTCCGTCAACAAACAATGGCGTGGTTGTGAAGGTCAAGTCCTGTTCTGTTGCTAAGTGTGACATTAATATTCATGCACTTGTTTATTTGCCATTGTAATTCCCCCCCGTTCTGTGTAAAAAAAGGAACTCTGCATAAGATTAACAGTTGCTATTGTGGGTGTTGCCACTGAGAAGTTTAGGTGGTTTGCACTTGGGAACACTTGACTCCGGTTGGGAAAATACAGAAAAGCTCCCAAATGTCAGAAATTCCTCAAAGTCTTCATTATAATTTCCAATTGTTGTTCATCAGTTTTAAAAAAAAGGTCAGGAGAGGATGATGGGATGCTTGACTTTAATTGGACAGTGTTTGGTGTTGAGTGTACGGCCTTACATTGTTTGTATTTTACCAAACACGAGCAATTGTGTGTGCATTTACAATGCTATCAAACACATTATGTCTGCCCAATAAAGAGGCGAGCATTGTCTGGAATGTTTGATGAGGCTTATATGGGTCTATGTTACCTACCACAGGACTTGCTTCTATTGTTGGCTTATGAATATGATGTTTGTTTTTGGCTTACTGAGGTAATGGTATTCCCTATTCTGAATGTGGATGCACTTTTCTTTAAAGTTTTGATTATACACCCCGTAGATGCCACTTGTGCTATTAGTTTTATAAGACAAATAGAGATTTTAAAAATAAATAACAATTAACAAAACAAATAACAAATAAGCATAAATCAACCTATGACCTCTGAACTGTAAGGCCGTTGTGCTAACCAGTCTTAAACTGCAGCATTAGAATTGTTTTTAAACTAATGAAATTAATATTAAAAAACACCCTGCAAACTCCACTAAAAGTCTTTTTGAGAGAGAAATGCATAAAATACTGTTAGTATCTTTTATAGTCAAGAAATGTCAAGCAGTGTAGCAGAACTAACTGTTGATAACAATAAAAGTTTCATTTTCTATTGTTCTGCAGATTTAAGTGTGAATTTAGCACGCAGACAGAGTTAACGGAATGTGAATGTTGCTGATAAATGATGTGAAAATACAAACTTGTTATAATAATAGAAAAATCTGTAGCATTTGGTTTTAAGCCTATTCTTTTATGCACACTAACAGCCAAGAAACAAGCAGAAAATCAATCGGATCGGAGTGTAATATTAATATTTGATAATTACTTGCCCCCGATTTGCAATAAAAGAACATATCATTGCGTCACTGACATCTTTTCACCATTTGTAGAATTAGATTTGATAATCTTCTGTCCCATTTCATATCAGTACTGACAGCTTAGCCCGTATTCCTGTTTATCTGCTTCGTCCTCCACTTCTACCACTATCCCTCCAAACAAAAATTCCATTATTGTGACAACTCTCTGAGGTATTTGTAGATGCAGCGACAGGCAAGTCATACTCGCTCGGCGCATTTGTTTGAAACCTCATCTCCGGCGCGGCCGCGTTCGCCGGCTGATGGGCAGATAGTGGCGAGGAAGGCTGCTGTCACCAGCTCCATTTGGAGCGTGTCTCCTCTCATTAATATTGACTTTGAGCTTGGCTTGTGTAGTGTGCTGCTCGTGACCCGTGAAAGATGAATTCAAAGCAGGGCGGTGGTGCTCAGTAGCCTCTGATTACATCTGGCTTGCCATTGCTTCGCCAGCTAAAGCTACAGCCGTTCTAAGTGGCATTGCTCTTTACGAAGTTACTCCCACTGGCTTGAGAGCTACTCTGTTGATTGTAACTGTTGTGATGTGTTTTCCTTTCACATTTTCCACACTATCATTTAGAGCACCACCTGACAATGTATGAGTTCAGAGCAGTAAAGTCTTTGATTGAGGACATTTTATGGCAAAATCCTTCTTTTCACTTCTATTCATTTTCAGGCAGAACAGAAAGTTTTCTCTCCCCCAAAAATCATTACTTGCCGTCACCACACAATTTGCAGAAGTAGTCATTTTCCGATCAAATTATCCATCTTCATTCATGGCCAGCTGCTAAAAGTTCATTTTGAAGATACATTTGGAAGATGTTAACCTTTTTTCGTGCTTCTTGTAGAAACCAGTTATCGCAACAATTTTTTTTCCTGACTTTCCCGATTAAATCAAACAATTTTAGGCCTTATTTTGTAGCATTACATAACCTAACAAAAGTAGGATCTTATGCAGTGTCAGAACTTTAGCATGACATTTAATGCTTACTCACTTCTTACACAACCCTTTTGTCAGAATACGAACTAAAACGTCTTCACAAAACTATATATAAATATTGCCTCAAGCCCCACACTTACTATTCCCCAATGTCATCTTTATTTTCGAGGTATCTTGGGATTGTTATGACAGGGTGTGATTAAGGCTGTTCCATATTATACCGCTAGAAATGGCAGTTTCTTTGTTCTCTTAGTTTTCCTTGCTTTTTGACAATAAAATGTAGACACTAACGTTTAAGTTTAAAATAAAAAGCTCTTAATCGGAGCAGAAATGACATTCACATTTTACAGCATTT
Source organism: Stigmatopora nigra (assembly GCF_051989575.1). NCBI lineage: Eukaryota > Metazoa > Chordata > Actinopteri > Syngnathiformes > Syngnathidae > Stigmatopora > Stigmatopora nigra. The sequence goes on from NC_135521.1 coordinate 5,995,273, forward strand.
TTATTCGGTTATCCAAGATATCATAATTGCAAATTTTATTAAAACATTTTGCTTGCGATACATTCATTTGTGTGTAATAATGCAATGGAAAGTATAGTTGGTTTCATCTTTAATTATGTATTGTCAAAACAAAACAACCTTTCTGCTTTGAGGTATCTACATCAGAACTGCATATATGCTACTAAACCCTGTTTTCAAATGAAATTTTACCCCCACTCCAAGATCTCCAGCCCTTGGGCATAACTACAGTGCTGCATGGGCTCACAACAAAGCACAAACACAATCTGCATGCCTGATGCAATGCTCAGTCATCTAAACAAGCAGATGTATTTGACACATGAAAAGCAACGTGCTTTGTTGATTCTAATTACTCATTGCACCTTTGATTTCTTCTTTTAGCTTATTCACGTAGACGAGAAAGGATGGTTGTACCGTTCTGACCGGTCATTGTTAAATGATTGCCTTATTTTCAACACATTACTTTTTGTATTCAAACTCCAGATAACAGAGGCTCGAGCAGTTCTGAGGCCATCTAAAACAGGGAAGGATGAGGATCTGACACATAGATTTGAGTAGATACATGTTGGAATTAAGGGAGGCATTGTCCTCAAGATCCACCTGAAGCCTTTGTGTTGCGGAAGTGACGTGATGTGTTTTTTGAAGTTAAGACCTAGTTATGCCCCCCTTTCCAATCTAAGCTACAGTATCATATTGGCTTCAGCATTTATACCAGCCAGGTCAAATAATGTCACAATTGGTCTAGACGCCACACCTCTACCTAACGCATAGGTATTTCTGTTTTCAGTGGTTTCTTTAGATCTTTCAAATGTATAAGAAAGTTGGCAGTGCTCGCCATGACACTATCTTTACACTGCGTTTGTGAGGCGCCAACATCTCTACTTTCCCAGGTTTGCCATATTACAATTTCTTCCAATTCTAGTGGCTGTCGCAGAATATGTGACCTTTAATCTATTGATATTTCCGTTAGCAGCCTCCTTCTAGTATTGTGCCTTCCTATCGTTGGCTCAGGTGTAATCTGAATAAGTGAAAAAATTCCAGTTTCACTTTGTTCTGCAATGTTTCAACATGAGTACACACTGATCGGCATTGCCCAACTTGAGCATCCCTGGGTAACCCAGAAAGATCAACAGAGAAGAGTAGTGGGATGGAGCCGAAGATGTGCAGGAAGATATGTCATTACCAAGCCATACCCCTGGGTGTAGCAGTTCACTGAATAGGTTAACTGGTCCGGCTGCTTTGTGGCTGGTTGGCATGGCGACTGTTTCCCAGGGTATTTTTCTGTCCCCATTCTGCTATTCTCACAGGTCTCTTTGTAATTGTCGTCCAAGAGATGGCCAATGTAAGCAAAGCTTGTATTCAACAGTTGAGCTTGTGATATCACCGTCCTAACATGAAAGCTCTAAAGTATACCAATGGTTGTAAAATGGTTAGAAACTCTTTCTGAAAAGGTGTAGGATAATTAAATTTTTACAGCGGTAATATTATAACTCTCAATCCCTCTTTTATTACACTCCAATAAGTGAGTTGTTTCTGCATCGTCATCCTGAATGGAGTCTGGAAGGGAAGTCAGCACACAAAGTATCCAAGCAAAAGGGCCCTTCTCGTGTCTTTGATGAATGGGTCTATCTTAAGGCATTAGGTGCTCTATTTTTCATAGCGGGCCTTTGGGCCATGCTGAAGAAAGCCTAACTGTGTGCACCCGTGCACGGTGCCACAATCCTCAGAGATTGTGACAAATCCAGGCCTAGCGTATGGTGACGTTAGTGGTCGCCACCAGCATTGCCAAAAGGTCATACCTGTCAAATATTGTGTAGGGGACAGTCAGGGAAGGCATCACTACCATGGCATCTCCACTCTCCCACCCAAAAAAAACAGGTTTCTGAGATCCTTTATTTCCCCGAAATATCCTATAAATAGTTTCCTCAAAATATAAGATGAATTAATTACAAAAGCAGTTGTTGCTTGAGCCCTATTTTCAAATAGATACCATGTCCAACAAGGCTGCCTGTCTCTTGATGGTGAATTGTTATTGTATCATGTTTTTTTTTTTTTTAACCTAAACGGGAATCTGCTGAAAAGTGTTTACCCCTGTGACCCTGATCTATCCGAGTTTCTGTCTAATCTCTCGGTATGGCTTTTTCAAGAGAATAGATTTATTCGATAATATTTTTTCTCTCCCGACTGTCTAGCGTCAGACAATAGGAGCCCCTATTTATTGCACCGGCAGCCAAGAAGAGAGGAAACGTGTCTATTGTTATAGGTGGTGATAAAAGTTCGGACATTAGAAGCATACGGCGACTGACCACTGAAAAGTTAATGGCCACATCAGATGATGGAATTCCTCCTTTCAATGTAGGCTTTCATGTACATATTAATATGTGGGCACATTTATTCATTTAGTTTCATTCTTGTTTACTTCCTCTCATTCGCAATACAAATTGTGGATTCGATCTTCACTCACAAGCACCCGCACAAAGCCATTATGCTCCTGGCAAGGCTTACCAGAATTCTTCAAGGACCAAACTTGTCGTAATCGTGCTTCACCGCATCATTCAAATTTCATAAAACGATCGACGGCATTGGTTGAACATCATTAACATCATTGCCTGTTTACCTGAGCCTCCTTTTTGTCCTCAGTCACCCTGCATCTTATTCCTTCTCTTTTTATTTATTGCACAATTTTGGCAGCCTTTTCTCCAATTACTGATGGTGAACACGAAACGACTGTTCGCCGGTACCCCCGGTGTCATTATTTCTTTGAATGCAAGCCCTCCTCTTTCTCCGACTTTATGTTGTCATGTCTGCTCCTGTAGTGGAGCGACGTTGGTGCTGGGAATATTTTCAAGCAGTTCTTCTACTGCAAACTGTGTTTTTGCGAGGAAAAAAAATGATTCGATCCTTGTCAGTTGTCATTGGACCGATCTGAATTTGTACTCAACTGTGAGTAAATATAACATGCATAATATTTAGTACAGAAAATGAAATCATTTTTATTTAATTACATGAAAAATCTTAGAAGATAATTGTTGAAATCCTACAAATACTATGAACAATTTAGCACTAGTTTGATTGGTTAAAGCTACAAGATGTGTTTTTTTTTTTTTTTTTTTCCTGGTTTTGGGATTCTGGTCCTGTAGGAAAAAAGTACCATGAGTGGCTATTAAGCACAAATGCTAGTTAATAATTCAATTTATTTATCTTTTAATTGCAAAGCTCATTTACCAGGCACTACAATAACAGTGACTATTGATAGTTACGTCTGGAGAATGATATTAAGTGATGGTCTCTTAAAGAAGCAATCTTCTGAAGATGGAATTTGAGAGATTAAACCCTGGACCTTTGGCCATGATAAAAAAAAGTTGCATTGCAGTATCTTGTAAGATTTCAGTGCTGAATGAAAAGGGCAGAGGAAGGGCAAAAAGATATCTTCTAATAAATTTGAAGCCAGTACACATCCTCATTAAACCTCGGCTTAAGCATTGTTTTTCCCTGTACTTCATCGTGCCTCTCCAAACTTCCTGTGTGTAGTTATAGCTTTTAGATTTCATACCCAGGTTCCCAGAGCTAGAGGCGAGAGTTCATTAAGCCTTCACATTGCAATCAATGTAGCTCAGACCAAAGTGAAAACCTAAATGAGATCCTGTGTGACTTAACCTGCTTAGTTCTTCTTGTATTCATATCCCTGGATCCAAAGCGCTTGAAGGATGTTGGGGAGAGGTGAGGTGGCTCTGCTTTGACTTGAAATTCAGGAAACAATTGAACATTCTATTGCGTCAAAAGGTAAAAATATTTTGGTGTATCTTTCAGGATAGCAGTCATCTGTCAATGGAAAGTGCTGTTTCCTATTACTTGCAGTTAAGAATTGACTTGTAGCTTGAAGCTGCGGACGAACAATCCTATGTCAAATAAAGAAGCTGTTCATGTGGGGGATGTAAACATTCAAAATCTCCTGTCAGAATGGGGGAAAGTGAAAGATGATTGCAAAAAAAATCTACCATTTTTTTCATTGATGGGTTTCCAAAAACCGACACAGACTATTGTTTGCCCACAGCTTTGGCACCCCTCCCACCCTTGTAAGATTAAACGACTGGGAAGATGAATGCCTGAATCGACCAATTATAATGATGGCACACAAACTAAACTTTGAAGAAAGTAAAATCATTGCTGCTGGAAAAATGAAAAGGCAGTTCAAGTGTGAACATGCCTTTTTCTTATCTGCTGCACAAAAGATTCATACATGTTTTTTTTGCCATTCAACTGTCCGTCGTCAATCTTGACTTGGGACTTGAGGGCCGAGACTTGAGATTTAGTTTTGATTTGTAAAACTGTGACTTCCTTCCAGCACTGGATGATGCCTGTTTTTTTGCTGTCGGATGAGACCCACAGTAGCTGTGTTCTTGGGATCAAACAAACTTAAAGAAGCAACTAAAGTTAAACGTCATTCTTTGAGACGTTATAATATGAAAAATCATTCATCATATTTTTTTCATATACTGGCCCGATTGGGGATGTTGTATGTTTTATTGCCTTGCCTGTGGCGTTGTTTTACTTGCCACAGGCAATTGTCTCTTTCAGAGGAAGTTTGACAGAACAAAGAGAAAAGCCTTCATTGTCTTGGTACTTTGTTTTTTTTACGAATGGCAAACCCCTTTTTTATCCCTTCATTTTCTTTTTCTCTTTTTACTTAAACAAACACACGTAAATGTCTAGATAGGGCACAGGAAGCATAACGTTAAAATCCCTTCAGTCATATACATACTGTTGAGTTTAACCCAGATAATTCCGATATGTATTGAACAATTGGTAAAGCAATTTGGTAGCTCACCAGGGATTATATTTTCTCCTTTGTCTTTTTGTATAGATTTTGTTGACACAACAGTAGTGCTTGACATCCAAAGTGGAAAAACCACAATCATGTACTGAATTGTAGCAGACTTCAGAGACTCCACTATGTGTCATATTGTTGTGTCATTTTCACATTAAAATATTTCCTTTTCCTCATCTCTAGTCAGTCGGCCCAAGTATTTCATTTTGTCACACTGCTACAAATAAACACATTTCTCCGCAGGAAGTGCGCTCTCAATTTTATTTACACTTCTTCCCCCTGCACTCTCTTACTTGACAGTGAGTTGCTTCTATCTTTTATAGGGAGTCATTGAAATTCAGCAGTGAGAGTAAGTACTCCAGAAGTGCTTCCTCATACACCCCCTCATATGTATGTCCACAAAAACATCATAATGTGTTATAGTGGCTCTTCCATTGTCTCATGTTGGACATTCACTTCATAGTATTAGGCGCTAATGTCCCTTGTTTATTAAATGTCATATAGACACACCTATATTTTTTTTACTAACACATTTTTTTGTAGTATCTTATGAGAGCCTCACTACAAATATTACGAGCGCTCCACTGGTCTTTCATTGAATTTCTTGACTCAATCATGATGGAAAACAATGCGGCAGAACGAGATAAATCTAATCTTATATTATTTCTGTCAAAACTCGACACCAGCTCTACCCACAATGCATCAGTTGTCTCTGTGCTCATTAATTCCTTTCAGTCAACAGTCCCGGGTTACAGCCCCACACAGCCTTTACATTGTGTTATCTCCACAATATACACAAAATGCAATCATTTTTTTAATGTGCTTTCACACCTTGTCATATTCTTATAACATATCCTATATATACATTATAACATGCAGTAATAGAAACAAAGCAAAACAGTATACACACTTCAGGGCAAATATAAAACATGGGAAAAATGTACTTTAACTTTGACAAAATGTATCCTCTGGTGTGTAGTCTTAATCCATTGAAGTCACATCACTTGATCTAATCATTTTTAAAGTGTCCAATCAGCCTACCATGCATGTGTTTGGGATGTGGGAGGAAACCGGAGTACCCGGAGGAAACCCACACAGGTCTGGGGATAACATGGAAACTCCACACTGGTGGACGTGACCTGAATTTGAACCCACGGCCCCGGAGGTGTGAGGCCGGCACGCTAACCACTCGCTTCACCGGGCCGCCCTTGTCTATATGTATATATTTTTCAATTATTTTCTTTTGGTCTTGGCACTGGTCTAATATGTGTGAAAATCCGAAATAATATCATATTCAAAGCCTTTATGCTATAATTAACGTAAATTCCACTGGATTTAATACCTTGTTTAGTGTTCGGCAATGTCAATCATTATCTATGTTTTTCATACTATAAAACATATAATGGGATTCAACTTTACTAAAACATTTTTGAGTCAGCTTCAAATGGTGGTGCTGCTGCTGCATTGAAGGTCAACCACAAGCGGGATTAATGCCAGAGAAGCGTGCTGACAAGGTCTATTGGTATGGCCTCTCCTTGGCCTCCTCATCTGGGTCGCAGCCAGTCGGGTTGGACATGTTTGTTGTCCTTTTTTCTTGTGTGTGTCTTTTGCCAGAAGCTTGAACTGTCTCGTGTGGGTCAGGGGAAGTGGAATTGCGTACGGGAATTTCCCTTTGAGAGGGAACAGTTATTTAATCTATTTAAGATTTGACCTTGCAGCAGTGAATTATTCATAATCTTATGCGTTATTGCAAATCATCAAACGTCTCGACTATTTAGCATCACTCGTTTCTTTTATTAATGGTTTCAATGTGGCTGCAATACCATAAATAATCCCTACAAAGAAACTGAATATTCTCAAAGATACTTATGACTTTATGTTTGGATTTTAAAAATGATACTATGCTGTACAATTCATCATGTTTATCTAAGCTAATAATAGCAAGAGCTTTATATTAAAGTCTATGATTGTTTCGTTGACAAATTGTTACCGTGAAGTGGAGATGGTTCAAAAGTACAATTTTCATCAAAATAGAGCTTTCTATTTATAATGCCGTCTTTTACAAAGATAAATTGTCTTTTGTTTGGCTTTCAGGTTGTGGTTTTGTGTGCTGAAAGGATACAGTTAAATGAAATTGCTTCAAAGTAGCCTTTTTTAAGCTGCCAAGTAAATTGGGGACAAACACTTCGCGTCTCACATCAACAAAACATAAATTCAACATTCAGGTTTACACTTTGGAGATAGTAGGATTGGCATATAACAAATATAGAAGATGTATGCACCTGCCCATCTGGGATTGGTCTTTACGAGCAATAGCACTTTTCCTCTTGAAATAAATTGTGACAGACATATCTAATATCTTTGTGATTGTTGACACTTCTACAATCCCACAATAAACACATTAAAAAGGACAAACACTTGCTTATAAAGTCTTCCGGGCATTGTTTCATTGTTTTCAATTGAGTCCCCCCCTTCACACTCAGTTGGCTGGTGGTGTCATGTAACACTACCAACCTGATTTTTTTTCTAAATGTGGGTGACCTTAATTGCATTGGCATTATCAGTGGGCCTCCTTTAACACAGCAAAACACTGTCATTTATTTCAGTCTGCAAAACACTGAAGAAAAATGAAATAAGAACAAAGAAGTGCTGGTACATTTAGATAGACTACTGTCACCCGGGGTTCAAAAAACACCTCACTGTGGACATAGTCAGAAACTGTCTGCCAGATATGACAGGGTCTTGGAGGGAAGAAAAAAAACATGCAATGATTGGTGAAAGAAGGGCTTGGGTGCATGGTCTGTTGGGAAATCCCCCCACTGAGCTGGGAGCCATGTGCATTGGTGGCGAGATGAAATGTCTTATCTTCTGGTGGCAGGTCTCTGTCCTTTAAAGTAGGAAAGCTAGGGAAAAGTCATTGTCCAGCCAGCCACCATCTTTACTGATCCGTGTTCCCGCTGACCTTTTCTCACTGCTGCCACAAATGCCCAGCCAATTTAAGATGGGGCTAAATGTAAACATTGCTTTTATTTATTTAACATGGACAGGCTAAGGCTACAATAATGGGAGGGAGCAATAGCTAAAATGGGATTATTGTAAGTATTAGAAATAGACTTTGTTAATAATTTTATCATGATTTTATCCTATGTGTCACACTCAATGGCATCTTGCCATAAATGAGATCTCCAACCGAGTGAGTCAGATCCTGCAATTGGAAGGTGGCAAATGAAATGAGAGCATTCTCATCCCCATTAAAGGATGCTCAATGGGATTAAACACCTTAAAATACTCTGTTGTTCTATTCATTTATTTTATTTGGATGGATGAGTCAATACATGTTTTTGTACTGTGCATGAACCTGGAAATCCACCAGTATACTCGACTCAAATATGGATATGGAGTGGAGTGGCTACATAAGGGCAAGCATCATTGTCAGTTTTTAATATTCTTGTTGTGAACACAGGGAATACTCCAATTATATACTATGCACATAAAGCAGTTAAAGTTTTGTGCTTTACACCTTGCAGGTATCATTTAAAATAAACAAGTCACCTCGCCCCCACTCACATTCACAATTCTAAAATCCTCGCATCGGATTCAAGACCATAACATTTCATTACTGAATAATAACTAAACGCATTGTGAGTAAATCACTGTTGTCGACAAATGGTGCAAGTGCATATTTTTCAAAGCGAGAAAATGTTAAGAATAGAAGAGGCAAAAAACCCGCTGTAGCAGCTTCCAGACGAGACACATTGTCACCATCTGTTTTTTTTTCCCCCCAGCAAGCTGACAGAGATGCTGAATAATGCATCGATCAGTCTGCCCAAATGTGCCGAGCACTGGGCACCGAGTGCGTCGCCAGCTTGTTATGGCCTCATTACAGGTGAAGATGACATGTTGAGGTGCAGTCCCTTTGGCGTTGTCTCTCTGCCCTGCCCTCCAGAGATAGCACTGCTCTCTGTCACGCCCTGTGCCATACACAAGGGAGACCTTTATGTGGGAGGATAGAATGTGCCTCAATCTTGCCCTAACCCAGCAAAATGAAATTGACAGGCTCCCTAAAGTAATTGCCCCCCCCCACACTATTTTCTTTGGCAGGAAATACTGTTATCGACAAATAGGGGATTCAATAAGCGACAGGAGATGAGGCGCTCGGCTCTGGTCAAAAGGCAGGGCGAGATTGTGTATGTGCCCATTAGTTTAGAACTCAGACTCTCATAATGCTTTGTATATTGGTCCACATTGCATACTCTATTTGTGAGCCTCCATCTGACGGATCTCACGTTATCTTTCTCTCATAGGTGTCTTTTGTTTAAAGCTGTGGCTGACCGTTTTTCGTGAGCCTTCAGGGCACAACTCGCTTTCTCCCAGTGGCTAGCATCCTTCCTCTACGGTTGTATTTCTGCCGCCCGAGTGTCAGTGCTGATGTGGTCCCAGGACTCTTTTGTGGGACAGGGTCATGGTTTACTGTCTGTAGTTTGTTTCTGGAGGTCAGGGAGACCGTGTGGTGAAGCAGATGAAAATATAGGTACTGAAAAAGTGATGGGAATTGTTTCCTTTTCAGTATCTTACGTCTTACTGCAAAAGTAGGCATATAATTCAATTGGGTGTTGAGGCAATATTTACACATTTTCTCTTTATGGCTGTAGTAAAAAAGAAAAGCATATTATTCTTAGCCTATTTAATGAAGAGCTCAGCTGCCCTATATTGGATTTTTTGCAGGTCGAAAGTTAGCCTTTTTTTGTTTATTTATTTTTTGCTTGGAGTGTTTTAAAGTTAATTTGGTTAAACTGGACACGAAGGTGCCATCATGTAGTTTTGTAGAATTTGCTGCATCACAGAAGAAGAATTGCTTTTTAGGGCCAAATTGCGCTTTGGTATTAACTGAGAGAAACAGTAAAGACAACACATTATTGAACACCATACTTTTTGTGATGGAAACACACCTTCACACCAACTAATCTTTGATATGATATAAAAAAAGAAAAACAATCTAATCAAAAATGATCAATACCTGTTGCACACATGTATTATTAGTATTGCTAGTATGATTCATCTTGCTTCAGTTAAAGCATTTTTGCTTTATCACTCGATAATAAAGAAACATCAAAACAAATAATGATAAAATAGCTGTCTTATTCATGTGGTAGTCGGCTACCTGTCATCTTTAATTATTTTGAGGCAGCCAACGATAATTGCACTACACTTAATTAATTTTCTATAATTTTACATTCTGTGGATAAAGTGCCTTGGACAACCATGGTCATTCCATTAACTATTACATTTTTATTTGATTTATTTTCTTTAGTGTTTCTGTCCCGCTTTGTACCTATCAAGTCTGCCTCAATTCTTGAATTTAGTTTTTGTTTCTGAATAATATTCCTTACATTATTATTTTTTATTAAAACATTGTGTGCATTTCTTTGTGGTATTCCTGCTATAAATATTTTTGAGCCATTTATTTTTTTTTTTTTAACAAATAAAAGAAATGGAGAGTCCCAAGGTGGAAAATAAGTGCTCTGACCTTTCCTTGCAGGGAGCTACCCTGCTGCACGTTTAGGTTCCTTTTTATTGATTTGGACCCCATAATGACTGCACCTACTTTTTCTTCCTCTGCTTGGGTGACAACCAAGCCAGAAAACCTATTTGTCAGATAGTGCACCAGATATTTGGGGCTGTCTCTGACACTGAGTTAATTTACTGTGAATAGATGATGAAGTTGTCTTTTAAGGGCTGTATTTGACACATTGTATTCTGATCACATGCGGTGAGTTACGGATATTGGCAGTAAGATTGTGTTTGTAGTTTTGGAAACAAAACAAATCAAAGAGCTGCAGGGATATATCTTAAGCCCAAATAAATGAGCTATATCACCACTTGTAAGTGCCGATTAGCACAGTTGCCTTTGTGGGGCAGTTTGGGGTTCAACAGAGTGCACATGATTTGCAAAGCAGACTTGTTCCAAGCATATCTAATGGGATTGTTTCTTTGTCTATGATACCTTGACTCAACTGCCTCCTTCCTGAATGTTACTTAAAATAGTCACTTAGTAGTGAAAACATTTTATTCGTGCAGCTTGTCTGAAGAAGTATTGTTCAAAATTTCATTCTGAAAAACGAGGATGTGTGTAGTAGTGTTTAAGATTAATAAATGCCGGGTAGCATTGTGTTTGATTTGAGTTGTATGGTTTGTTTTAAAGCATCATCATGTGTATTTTTTTGTTTTGCTTCTAGGGAGGACTGAGGAACAGCAAGCATGAATCTACTCTCTCATCCCAGGAATTTGTTCATGAGCTTCGTTCTGGAATCACAGAAGAAAAGCTTCTCAATTGCCTAGAGTCACTACGGGTTTCTCTCACAAGTAACCCTGTCAGGTTAGTCCATCATGCATGCTAATAATGTTTTGTCCCATTATTTGCAATGATTCTGGACAACCCTTATAACTAAATATATCGAATGGGTCTCATGCTCAAAATTCCCAACCTTACTTTCAATATATACCATTCTACTGTGATAACCTAATTAACCCCAACAAATGTCGGCAGCACAGTGAAGTGAAAACTCCAAGGCCTCTTGGAGTATTTAAGTTATTGTTCCCACTCGGAGAGGCTGGCTGCTGCTGAGTTGATACACTATATGTAAGAGTGAACTTTTCCTCTGGGTGTTTTCTAATGACCCGTGAGCGTGTAAGGGCATTGTGCTTATAAAGGGCTCACCTCTTGTGGATAGCTCGGGCTGCGGAGTTCTTGAGGGACTCTGAAAGATTGGTTCTGATAAGACTATCCCCACAGTGTATTTGGTACTTGATACAACTATTTGAGATAGTGACAATTAAATTGATATATATATATATATATATATATATATATATATATATATATATATATATATATATATATATATATATATATATATATATATATATATATATTTACACATTTACATTTATACATTTACATATATAAATATACACAAAGACTCAGTATGGCTGCCAGAAAAATGCCGTAGCAGTCGGCACGCCTGCCTCAGAGTCATTAGGCGTGAATCTTGGCAGTCCCTGTATGGATTTTTTTTATGTTCTCCATGTGTTCGCGTGGGTTTTCTGAATACTCAGTCTTCCTCCCACATTCCAAAATCAACCGCAATATAGGTTAATCATGGTAGAGTCTGAATTGTACATAGATGCAAATGTTTTTAGTTTTTTGGGGGTTGTACACATACATCGCTGCTCCTAACATATAAGTGGAAACCTGCTTCTTGAACATACTATTATAGATTTGAATAAGGCGGTCAGTCTTTTTATCGTAATATTTTAGTGACTGATTGTTCTATTGATTATTTTGTCAGATTTTTTAATATGAAGTGTCCAACTATCCACATCATAATATTTCGTCTAGTAGTACACTGTAATCGAGTGCATTTCATTCTAAGATAAAACTTAGTAACATTCAAACAATTTCAAATTAATGCTGTCCACATGCAAACCTATTTCTTTAATCCTGGTTGAAATGAGGTCAGTTGAAAAGTATTGACTAATCACATGGCGTCCAAATTTTGAGTCAAGTGCGAATTGGAGACATTTTAAGGCTTTGGAATTTCAAAGTATAACTGGGTTTTAACATGGTTAAAAACTTTTTCTTTTTTTCTTTTGGACAGCTTACTGCGACTTTTTCTTCTTGTTCCTTTGTGTTTGGGCAGCCTGCTAATTTGCTCCCACAGGCTTGTGTTTGTCTAATAGTTTAACTGGTGAGGCTGCACACCTGCTTAGTCGTGCAGGTGGCCGTGAGGCCATTTTGCTGAGGGCTTTATCTCGCAGGCTGTCCTGCACAGGTGTATGGCATGTGGAAAACACACAGCCTCCCACAGATGAAATCGCCTGGAGCGTCAGCTACCCACTGTTTTTAGTTTCTTCTCTTCTGCTGCCATGTTTGTCACTTGGTTTTCTCTTGACAATTAGCAAGCCTGTTATTCCATTCTCCCTTTTCATTTACCATAGCCAATGTGATACTTGCTCTAAGTTCACATCAGACTACCTTTTTGTCTAATTGCACTAATTGCAAGGTACCCGTTGGCTGAAGATGACTGGAAAAGCGTGGCAAACAAACACGCTCGTTAAAAATGAAAAATTATGTTTTGAAAAAAAAGAAACTTTAACCTCAATAATATGTATTACAGCTGGTTTCCACACCAAAGCATTAGCAAGCGTCTTCTTTCCTACCCTAACTATGTGAATTATTTAATGAAACCTGTTTGAATGTGAGAAAAAAATCTTGACATAATCTGGATTGTTACAGTCTTGCTACATTAATCTAGTATTAATTGTTTAAACAATGATTAAATCAGAATCAAATGAACAGAGTGGGAATGTTGTGTCTGTGATTTGGAGATCAGGGTAAAATGACTAATTTTACACCTTTTTTCTACTACTTATCTAATACTAAAAGTGCCGCAGCATTGTCTCTATGGATTTACTGTTACTCCAACCATATTCTTAGTCACGATATAATATAGCAATGTTTGACATGCTAAATTGCTAAAGCAGACAGTGATGGTGCTTGGTTTCAAGCTACATCTCACAGTGCCATTTGCTGTTAAAACCCTCTGGAACCTAACAAGTCCGTATTCCCGAAAAAGGACAATTGAAGGACTTGAATTGTAACATAATACAAAATAAATAGAAGCTTCCCATATGAAGACTCCACTCCTACTTCTGATAAAACCACACTTAATAGGAAATATGGATCCATTAAATGAATCTAACCAAACTACTGGCGCTTATTGTTTGTTCCTTTGACACACTATTATGTATAATATATGTATATTTATATTCCATTGTAACTTTCAGATTTGTGTGGGAGTGCGAGTGTTACAGCCTGTGCTAATTTAGTCACAAACCAAAATAATACCTTCACTTAACCAATCGCCTCTGGGAAGATCTCCCTCTTAATCGCAGGGATCTCGGGACTTGGCCAGTCAATACAAACGGCTTAAATACTACAGCCGTTAGTATTCAGAATGTATGTCAAAAATATGGGATAAACTATTGACTCGTACTTCTTTACATCGGGAAATTGCGCCACAAATTCTGTCTTTATCCACTGTCCGTGGTCCTGAAACAAGCAATACTAATGGCATCATCTAGGTGTGACCACGCAGCCGACTTCCCCCACCTCTACCACTACAAGTACTCCCCCCGCTTGCCTCCTTGTACAAACAGGCTCATCTGCACTGAATCATTTACCGTCTCCTGATATTTTGCGGTTTATAGGCAATTACCTCTCACAACCCAGTATCGATTACATAGTTTTCTTTCTTGCATTGCTCAATTTTGGACACATGAACATGGTGGCTCTCAAGGCATGGCTGGATACAAACAGCTAGGTGATGGGAAGTCTAGTGAAGATGGATGCATGATCATTTGCTCCTAAATGGGTTTAGTTTAAACTCAAACTTTATTCAGTGTCAGAGAGACCACGGCTCGGTTTTGAGGCTGGGGTTGTGCGGGGAATTAAAACCCACTTCACAAATCCATTTATCAAAGTGTGTTGAACCCATGACATGAGATTGAATGACTGCTTGTCTTTAGGGTTGAACCATTATTGTATGTTTGATCCACTCTGCCTATTAAAATGGCATAAATTGTGCCAATAATATTGAGTTGATCTTTTCTGGTGTTATTTTCTCTGCAGTTGGGTTAATAACTTTGGTCATGAGGGTCTTGGTCTTCTTCTGGATGCCCTGGAGAAGCTTTTGGATAAGAAACAGTGAGTATACTCCTTTGAAATGTATCATATTTGTTGACAAGAATACTTCTAATAGTTTCTCTGTTTTCTTTCCCAGGCAGGAAAACATTGATAAACGGAATCAGCATAAACTTATACAATGCTTGAAGGCATTCATGAACAACAAGGTTTGTATGTTTCAGATTAGTGAAACTTCCTAAACATGTTTCACAGCCATTTGAAACTATTTTATATAATTTCTGTAATAGGGCTGGTCTTATATTATGGGGACCCTTCATATAAGTATCCACTTGTCCATTTACTAGCTCCATAGGGTTGACCAAAGTAGGATCTTACATTAAACAGAGTGTCTGTGAACTGGCAGGCTGGCCGCTGTATGAATAATGATCTCGGATTAAGAGGAATTTTACAGCCATCCTTGTGCTTTCCGTACAATATTGTGTGCTTCTTTTTTTAGGTAGTCTATAATTATGCTAAATATCAGTTGAAAAAAAGTAAATCAAACAAAAAGGTGGGCTTCCATTTCAACCACAATACTATTGAAATATATATTTTATTCGGTGGCCTGAATTTCTTTGGAGGACGGGGCTGTGTCTGAGATAAGGGGTTATTATAGAAAAGCTAATTTTACCATTTTTTTTTTTCCCCGAAGCTCTCGTATCAATTAATTATCCATTTTGGCAAGGCATTGCTCATTTCTCATGTAGAGACACACATTTCAAGGCTCGCTGACCAATTGACATGCCTGTTCCTAATTCCCACCGGTGGTCACTCGACCCTTAAGTGTTGAAAGGATTAAAAAGGTTAAAGAAAAGAGTGTGTCCCGAGAGTTCGCTCATTAATTGAGTCCATTTATCACCCACCATATTTTTTCCTAATGATGAAGTTTATGTAGGTTATTCTATTACTTCTTTTATCCAAGTAGAAATTGTGCCCTAAATGAATTATAAATACTATTGTTCACATCCGTACATCAAGATTGACTAGTCCCTGTCATAATTTAGTAATTTCAAAATGTACTAGGTCTCGTTTGTACAAATTTAATGATTTAGAATTAACATTGACAGACCAGTCCACATTTTTTGAATGAAATTATATGTCTATAGTATGTTAAAATGGCTTGTTATAACTATATGTAGTAATATACCTTCAGTGACGTGAGACAAGTTGTGCAGACCGAAAGTTGTTCTAACTTTTGCATGATGCTGTACTTCAGGATTTTGTCCAGTTCTAGTTGACATCTTTGAAAGCTCGACTTAAATTGCACCACTGGAAATTTCTCACCCCCCTTATCCACCTCGTTGTTTTCACTCTCTTGACAGTATGGGCTGCAAAGGATCCTGGGAGATGAGCGCAGTCTGTTGTTACTGGCACGATCTGTCGACCCCAAACAGACGGGGATGATGACCGAGACTGTCAAGATCCTGTCGGCTTTCTGTATCATTGGTGAAGAAAACATGTAAGACCTGATGGCTCGTCCCATCTCACTTGATCATTAATGAATTATTTCCCAAGATCATGTGACGTGGAACTTAGAAGTCAACGCCTCAGAATATTTTCTAGGTCAATGGTGCCTCCATGAAAGGGTTATATAACCTAATGAGACTCCTAGGAAACTCACATCCAAATAAAATATCTACTTTAACAAGCTTTTTCTTCTAGAAACAACACTCTGTAGTCTGACATTGCCATGAACTTTTACGTTTATACTACGCCATGCTGTTCATGGAAGAGAACAGGTTTTCTTTAGATTGGGCTCTTCTCTATTTGCATATTATGTCCTCTAAAATTATATCATGGCTCACAAGAGTGAATCAACTCCAAAAATAACAAAGGGAAGAATTTATTTTGCCTGATTTCAAAACAAGAAAGCATATCGTTGTGCCGTCAGTTAACCTACACATTTGTAACTTCACCATCTGGTTCTTTAAAGACATACATACACAACATTTTCAAAACGTTTAACCTTTAAGAAAACAATATACTATTCTCTCCTTCTTATTAGTGTGGCATTTAAATATATTAAGACTTTAGACCTTCAGATAAAAATGAAATGAATGTTTTTGCACAGCTTATGCCTGTCTACAAACAAAAAAAAAAACAATACAATTCATAAACAAATGATCAAATACAATCATAATGTTTCTGGGAAACCTCTTCCAAAATTTACTATGGCCCAATGGACCAATTCATTTTTTTTTTGGGGGGGGGGGGGGGGGTTGTTTCTCTGAGCAGAATCCTGAGCAAATGCCATTAAGAGCTGTTTTTCATCCATGTTTGTTTACACTGTAAGTTGTTGCTTTCCCAAGGGTTTGCTGTTGCTTTTAGTTGGTTTAATACAGTCATGTAGTCAGTGATCTCTCAGTCATTAAATGTGCTGAAACCAGCTGTGTAATGTTCAAGATTTTGTTCTAAATTGGAAATGATAATGAAAGTTGTTTGGTGCACCCCCGCTTGACACGTTAGTGTAAAACATGCTTCTGTCAGTACTGCCACAGCAGCAGAAGGTTTCAAAATCATTATATTTGACAAACAAATATGAAAAAGATGCGGTCCATCTTTGCTATGTTTACATGCTCTTGAGTGTTCCTGCAGCAATAAATTGGAAGCGGGATTTGGGATAAACAGCAAAATATCTGCCAATGCCTCCCAAGGTCTCCCACAGAGTTCCAAATTCTTGTAGAAAACTGGGGATGCTTTTTGTTCACCCAACTGTCTTGTAGACACTGGTAGGCTGTCTCACCATCTAAGGGAGGCGGCTGCTTCATTTTGGACAAATGATGCAGTAGGCTTCCTTCTCTTTGTTTATCTTGTCGTGTGTCTCTGACATACCATGCCTTTTAAATGGCGTTTAGAATAACTTTTTGTATTATACTCACAGTATTTTGGATGTTGCAAGATTGGTTTAGAAAAGGACATAACAGTGTTAAGGTGTTGCATGTAATTAAAAAAAAGGGATTCCACTTAAATGGAGAGTCTTTGACATTAAAGTTGTCAGCAAATGTTTGCTTTATTGAGATGATCAAAGTGCTTTTTTTTGACAGCCTTTTCCTGGTCATATGTTTTCTTCCAGCCTGGATAAGATTCTGGCAGCCATGACAATTGCAGCAGAGCGGAATAATAAAGAGAGATTTGCCCCAATTGTGGAAGGACTGGAGAATCATGAGGCTCAGCAACTTCAGGTTCGCATTCCCATAAATACTGTATACTAAGGCCATACAACAGCTGCCTAATACACTTTCCCATCTGCAGTATTTCAAACTAAATTAACTCCAGTTACAAACAGTCATCTTGTCCAATCCTAGCTCCAAAAAGGACAACATTTTCACAAAGATGCCAAAGCAAAACAGCCTTGGTGCAATGCTAACCAGAAAATACATTTTGTGAGGATCTACAAACAAGATAAACTTTCACAATATTTTACAGAATATGTCATAATTGTAATCATTATTTAAAACTGCATATACATGGTTAGACACAAAAATATAAGACTTGATGTAATTCTGACAAAATTAGAATCCCTTGCTCTTTATGAACATTCATTTTTGAATGTTCCTTTTTTTAAGTATGTGAAATAATTGGCACGTTATGAGTATAGCACAGCGTACTCTCTCCATTATATGATTTTTCTGACATTTAAATGGCTGCAGGAACCTTGCACCATATTGATTCAGCAAATCAAGTTTGATTTTGTCATTAGGACACTGTTAAGGGGACGAATGAAAATGACAGCAGTGATGTCTTCAGTCCACTTGTCTAGCTAGCACACGATGCCTTGAGCACATGATGAGATAGATATGATTGCTGGGTAATATTAAAGATGATGCCGAGGGCTTCATCGGCAATGCTTCTTTAATTAGGACCACATACTTCCTTGAGCCTTCCTTCCTTTTATATTCTATGGCACACCCCATTTTTTAAATTCCTTTCTCCTTCTTCTTCCTTACTTTATGAGTTTCTCTCACATCTTACGACTATTTCCGTTATTTTCCACTTTGTTCCTCACTCAAGGTCTCAGAGGACCTTTGTTTGAAACCATAACAAAAGATAGAACTCCTGTCATGTGTGTTACAAGTGTACACAAACAGAAGTAAAGAGGATGAACAGCACTAAAAAAACAACAAGAAAATAACAGACCCACTCAATATATATTTCTTTATTTCCAAAGTGGGTAATTAATTATGGAATGACTCCATTTTAAAATGGAAATTGCACAGTTGGAGAGATGTAATAGCAAATTGCTGACACCGCTACAAATGCAAAACTCTGAATTTCGGGTCATTTTCCACCATCATTTTTAATCTTATTAATATTATTTTAATTAATCATTGGTTTCAGTTTTGAGCCTCACTTTTGTCATATTCAATTTCAAGCAAATTCTACCAATTACACTTTTAAAATATACACAAAAAAACATTAAATCAAGGTATCTTTATCTCCCTTTTAGTCCCAAATCTCCAAATTAGATATGTTATTGCTGTTGTCGTCTTTTGGATATCTTTAACAATGACTGTTAAAAAAACAACAACATTTATTGTATTTCAAATTGGGGTTGTAGATACTCATTGTTTGGTGCATATATCCTAAATCACTAGAAACTAGGTCCATATGCAGATCTGTTTAATTGCAGTGATATAAAAGTACTTGTCATCTACATATATATTTCTCATCAAAAGTAGTTTTACTCTCAAACCATTTAAACTTTACTGTACTACTTATGGGCAATGGATATTTGAGCCTGGATCTGTATGCCAGAGCAAGAAACAGAATATTTTATGAGCTCGCTTTCTTCGCTCACATGAACTCTGTGATGGTTTTATGGTTGAGGCTTTTTTATGTACGCATTCTCTGGTGTATTGGAGTAAGTGTAAAATTCCTGCACGCAAAGAGTAAGTAGTTTATTTGATCTTATTTATGGTGGTGCATTTTGCTGCAATCTGTATCCAAATGGGCTCATCCAAAAGGAATCTATTGCTTTCATTTGCATTCATGCATGTCACCTGGGTGAAAAAATACAGTGTTTCATATATTTAAACAAGATAAATGTGAATTTATGTAACTATTTCTAAAGGCTGCAATGTACTGGCTGTCCAAATAGTTGACCAATGGTGATCAAATGCACATCTTCTTCTTCTACTACTACTAATTAGCTGGACTGACCTTTAATGGTGATATATGGTACAGCTGCGTGCTCACAACAGCCACAACAAACATTTCCTGCAGAGCTAACACAGCATCTATAAAGCTAAAGTTAATGGGTCTACTACAAGAATTAAAGATCCAAAGCTGGTAAATACTTCCATTTTGCTATAAACAATTATGTGAGGATTAAATCTTTGGAGTGTATTTTTTTCATGGTTAGCATTTAATAATATGGTATGCCACATAAGGGATATTTTTTTTTCCTTCTGAAGTGTTAAAGTAAAAGTTACACAGCAAAGTGGACTGAGGTTGTTTGAAACGTATCATTTTCTTTTAAAATGCCAATTTCTGACATTGACTGGCAGATTATGGCATTTAGATGGCCCATCTCATCAGCTAAGTGTATGCATTAGTTTGGACTATTTAACAGCATATCTAAGTCAATGGTTCAGGTCAAGGTTTTCCAAAGAATGCTTTCAGCATCCATGGGAATTCTTCAGCCAACTATTGATTGGCTGTCTAAGGAAAACTGTCTTATCCGTGGTATTTTCCCTTAAAACACCTTACTGCTCATTAGAATTGATCAGTGAATTCCAAGTAACCCCTGCATACCAATACACACACTTTCTCTCCCAATAAATCCATTAATAATGCACATCCAAGCTGGAGACTTTTCACCTTTCCATCTTCTCCTCGTTTCACTCTCCATCCACTCTAGGTTTTGTTTTTCTCACCGGCATTGATCATATTAAGAGAGCAGAAACACAACACAACAAATGTGGAACACTAATCTTACACCGTGACAATCGCTAGAAGAAACTCATGTTCTTTGTTTTGTTGAAATCTGGTTTTTGTGTACCCCCCAGGTTGCTTGCATGCAACTCATCAATGCGCTGGTTACCTCCCCGGATGACCTGGACTTCCGAATACACCTGCGAAATGAGTTCTTAAGATGTGGCCTCAAAAAGATACTGCCTGTGAGTTTTCAAAATGCCACGTTTGCAGCTTTGCTATAGATGTTTTTTTTTTACTTTATAATTCAAGATGGAGTTTTTGATTTGTAAGGAATCCTCATGATTTTTCATGACTGCAGCACATCTGCTAGATGGATTAGTTTAGTTGCAGACTAACAATGCATCAGTAAACTTTTGCTTGTTTACTCCTCAATAATTTAGTTCCAATTCCATTTATATCATGCTGCTCTGCTTTAGTCCATGTTGTCATTTGCAGAATATAACATTTAAAAAATAGCACAGAGCTTGACGTAAAAGTTGGAAAAGTTAACTTTCGTGCGAATATCAAAGTTATATCATGCTTTTATCTAATACACCATTTCAGTGGCCAAATATATACAGTATCAGTTTTCCACTGTGCCATCATTACATAACAACAACATGAATTTAGAAAAAAAAACAGTACATTGGTTATATACAGTAATGAGTTGATTTAAAAAAAATCATATGTTTCAAGTAATGGCTCAAAAGTATAAGATAAAAAGGGCATTGCTTATTCACTATATCTCCTTAAGCCATCAAGCCCTCGCCCTGTGAACCAGCTCGGCTTCAGACAGATGGGCTTTAAAAATATGATGCCGGCTGGTGTACACCTGCAGAAATTAGGATACATTTGGCACTGTGTCTTGTTTTCAGCTCAGTCGCTGACATTTCAAACGAGAACTCCCACAATCCACTTTGAATGGAACAGGTGTTAAAGATTTTGCAGTATTCACTTGGTCAAAGGGTCGGTTATCTTACGCATGGCCATTTTCACAATCTGAAGGTTTTTTTTTTTTTCCGCATACTGTACATTTTTCAAACCTGCCATTTCTTAACGTTACCTATACATATGTTTCTCAATCTTTGCACATTTTCAAAACATCATCAAACATATTATATGGATTTAGGGGAAAAACTGTCAAAATTCACATGCATGTTATTTAAAATTCAAATTTCCAATGTTGAATTGCAGTAAGATATTTGAAATCAAAGATAATTACACAGCCATCTTTCATAAAATGGCTTAATTATGTAATCTGATGAATCTGTTTGAAAACATGAACATAAGGTTTTGTTAAGTCTCTTCAGCATTTTATGAAAAAAAAAAACTAATGTGATGGTCATGGACATGCATTTACTAGTTCACCTGACTCATTTTAGGAGCTGAAAGAGACAGAGGAGCTAGATATTCAGCTCAAGGTTTTCAATGAGAATAAAGAAGAGGACTCAATTGAACTCTCTCATCGCTTGGATGACATCCGGGCCGAGATGGAATATCCTTTTTTTTTATCCTCCCAAACTGTCTTTTTGTCCCTGTGTGTGAATTACCTGAATGGCCGTTAATGTTAATGTGGCAGCAAGCGATGACTCAACGTGATGACATTGATTGACTGAATTTCCTCTGTGATTGCTTCATTAGACAGGGATTTGAGGCTCTAACAATATTAATCTCCCTCTTTGCAGCTGGGTAGGGTGGGCTATTGCTCCTCACTATCTACCCCCTCACATTCTTTTTTAAATTCTTTATGTTTGTTTTATTCTTATGGGTGACTCATGATTCTTCCTGACAGCTAGTCTCAAATCATAGACACACGGTCCAAATTTAAAGTTCATCCCAGGCATTAAACTGGTTTAATGTATTTACAATGGTGGTCAAGAGCAAGCACTTAGTTGCACTATTGCAAGATTTTAAAACACTAAATTATGTAGCTCTGTATTTACACATTTTAAGCAGGAAAGGCAGATTATAGTAGCAGTGAAAAGGTTATACTTCTGTAATTCTAGCAGTAGTTTAATCTCATAGCTACAATTGCACCCAAAATGGCTTTGCAATATCATTTAGTTCAGCTAAGCAGGGAGAATTTTGAAAACACCCTTTCCAGTGTTCTAAGATTTTCCACTCAATATTATTAAGGTTTCTTCTGTTCTATTGCCCTCCTACATTCCTGCACAGGTATCTACCAGGAAGTTAATAAGAAGGCAATAATTCAATCTAGGCGCAGAAACTTTTTGCCCAAAACCCTTTAATAATTCACTAATCTTCTCTGGGGCTATGTATGAATGAGTGGCACTGGGAGGCGTCATTCCAGACACCTGACATTGTTATGCAGATGTCCACAGCCTTTTTTTCTCTCCTTGAAGCAAATCCCACACTTGTCCTGCTGACACAAAGCACCGCGGTGAGTGACACTTTGTGTTGACACACTCAGGTGAAACGTGTGTGTGTGTGTGTGTGTGTGTCTGTGTGTTAAAAAAAAAAAGGGCGGCAGCTCTTGGATTAATGATGTGCTTGAACGGGTTCACAAATGAGATGGCCCAATGTTTGTTTCCCAGGACAATGTAGTGTATTGATCGCAGAGCTTCAGGGTATCATTCTAAATGCCTCGCCAGCCCCTTTTGCCTACACAATAAAACCAGCCCGGCGGTTCTTCTTACCTGAGCATGCCTCTTGTTTTTCCATGAATATTGACCCGCACAAACCTCACTCGTCCCTGCCTGACTCTGGTGCCGGTGCCAGGAGGTGACTGTGAAACATTCATAAATATTAATCAGCTGCGGAATGGTGATTGATTGACCCTACCACTGACTGGCCTACATCCCACTGCCACTAATGTTTATTCATGATTTGGCGGTAGAGAAGAGGGGTCATTGAATGGATTGGCATTCTACGTTGTGTCTATGTCTGCAGCTTAGTGATAGATAGAGCTGCTTGGATTCTTTCCAAGTCTTGCGCTCCTTCTTGTGTCCTCTCTAATGTTGCACTAGTGAGGCCATAATTGAATTTCACAGGGCTGCTAATTCTCCCTAGTGTCATGCTCTGATAATACAAGGTAGGGAGCATATACATTACTTGAGAGAATTCTCTATTCCCGAGATTGATTAAAAAAATATTAATCAAAGACACATTGGAAAATACATTGGAAAAAATGGGTCATTTAAATGAGCCAACACAACTCGTGTAACTTGTATATAATACTTACTGTATGGACATCAAGTGAAAGGTTGGATAACGTAGAGGACAGTTTTTATGGGCTGTAGTGATGCCAAAAGAACTGAATAAGCCAAGGCACTACCACCTATTACCATTAAGGAGCAATACAGGGCCATACTACCCCCTAAAAAGGCTTTGGCACACTTTTCTTTGTGGTTCTTTGGCTTCTAAAAGGTTCCCCTTTGTCGAGTATTCCTTATATTTAGGTTAAAGAGAGTGAACAAGCATAATATGGGGTCTTTAAACTTTCAACAATAGTCATATTACATGGCCCGGAGCAGTTGTTACATCATAAAATGTCTCTTTTTTTTCCTCTTCCAAAGCCATTTTCCTACTCTTAAAACAGATGTGCGAATATTATGTGCCACTACATTTACTGTCAGGTCATTTCATCACTTTGTTCCTTGTAAATATTTTAGTTACGGTGGAGGATTTCCATCATGTTGTCAGTGTGCACATTTATAACTTGATTGAAAAGCTGATTGTACTTTTTTCACCCCCACAAAATAGAATGACACCCCGTAGGCATAAACAACTACTTTACATAGGCTTCACATCATATTCAACATTACTGTTTAACTTGTTAAACCCTATTATAAGTTTGATAAGAACAAATTAAATCTTTACAGCCCTTTTACATCTACTTAGTAACCTTGTCAATGGGTCAATATGCAAAAGTCCCATACAGAAAGTGATTGAGACATGACTGATCTGTTTAAGCTTTCCGAGCCAACACTGCTCCCTCCAGGGGTGAGCCGACAGAAGACACATAATCAATACCTTTTGCAAATTTTATAACCTGAGTTTTGTATATTTTCTTTTCTTGGCTGAAGAGTGTCACTTTCAATGACAAAAGCAACTCTTAGCATAATTGTTGTTCTGCAAAGGTTTCGCTTCTCCTTCCGTCATTTTCGCCTTAAATGTTGAATGCCTTTTTTTTTTGTCTAATTAATTGTTTCTACTTTGAAAACAGAGTGACAGGTAAACCAGAGGGAGTTGTTTTATTCTGTTTTCTATACTTCCATCTCTCCTTTATGTTCGCTGTTATCAGGCTTTTCGGGTCTCTGGAGAGAACTGATAAGAGGAATCACATCTGTGTTTGCTTTCACTCCATGATGCCTGTCAGGAAGCGGAGGTGTGAAGACAAAACGGGAATGCTTCAAACTGCTTCCATTTACTCCGCTGCTGAGCGTTTGAATGGTGTTTAAAACACGGTGTTATAAATATATTAATTGAGCTCATTGTACTCCTTGGTTTGTTTCCCTTAACTTTGCCCCCTCTACTGATTTGAATGAGGTGTATCATCTCTTATCCAACATGGTGAAAGACACAGGCTCAGAGTCCTACTTCCTGTCCATCCTTCAGCACCTGCTGCTCATCAGGAACGACTACTACATCCGGTAAGTTGCCTGATTTGGCGCCAAAACCTAAAACCTCAACAGACACTCTTACATCAACATTATTCTTATGACTCAACCCAATAAAGACATTTGTGTGACCTATGTCAAGATACAGACAATTTTTCATACTTCCTAATTTGATGTCCACCAAAGTAATACAGCAGCCTCATTTCCTCACTTCATTTTTCAATGACCCCTGTTGATATTCTATGGACGTAAATCTTCCTTTGAATAGACTCTTTGCTGCAATAAATTGCCTACTTCACTGTCCACTTCAGTGCCATTATGTAAATGGCTCTTCTCAAAGCGACACCTGTCATTTTGACGTGCCTTGCTCAAATATTCTACCTCTTCAAATAGTGACCTTCACACTCGTGGACACCACACATTAATGAATAGACAGTGTTGGCGCAAATTCAGGTAAACACATTTTAAAAATTGACAACTGATTTTTTTAGGTAACTCTGCCTTGATATCACATTTTAATGGTGGAACTGCCTTGTCCCAATTACTAGATAGCAGCAACTAAAATACAATAAAAAACAAAACAAAACCTTTGTACTCAAATAGGCCCTTTTTATGACCTGCTAAGATATTGGATCATCTGAAATAGTGGATTTCACTCAAAAATACTTCACATCTTAGTCAATTGCCTTCTTCTCTCTCTGCTAAAATTTAAGAAAAAACAACTTCTTTTTTCGCGACAAAAAAACCCTAATAAATTCCATGCTGCTCAAAATTGCCTAGTTTATTGCCCAATTTAATAAGTAAAACTGCTTGGTGATAGACACCTGCTTATTCCCTACTCAAATAGATGACCTACATAAAGATCACATTTTTTTTCACCCACTTATTTTTAATAAACATCATCATTGACGTAATTATCACACATCAATACATCTCACAGAAACACATGCAATTGCAAACTATTGCATTCTGTTACAGTGATCTTTATGAGTTTTAGTTTCACACATTCTCCACCTTCAGAAGTTCCCACTTTCTCTAGTGCAATTAAAAAAAAAAAAAATTGGTTTTATATTGCCACATGTTGCCAGTGCCGAACATGTAAAACCTAGTTATGGATACTAAAAAAGAAGTGCAAGGAAGGGTGTGTTGCAAAATGAAAATTTTAAATGCCGCTAAAACGTTTGAAGAGAAAACGTGTCAATCATCGGGCCCAATCGAGTGACATTGATGAATTCACTGCTGCGTCAGGCCTTTTTCGCAGACAGCAGACTTATAAAAAGAATGTCGGGGTGTGAGCAGATGATGAGAGGAGGGAGATGAATTTATCATAGACAAGTTGCTCTATAAATAATGCATCGCTCATCTATGAGAAGGAAGCGAGGAAAATGGATTCATATTAAAAAGCTACAGCCACTATTACCTTGCCGTTAGTGGCCGTATACCTTTCCCCAAGCAAGCAATAAGTCATTTGCAACAGTGATCTCTGAAAGAAATAATATGCTATAGCAAAGCTGTCATTTGGGTCTTGGTTTAGTTGGCTGAATGTTATATATTTTTTTTAAGTCAGAATATCATATTCAAATTCATTTTGATCTTACTCTCTACTTTTGATTCTTATTTTCATCCTTGCATTGAATAAATGTCTACTGGAATGCTTACAACAGCACTTTTTTTCCCTACACTTTATAGTCGACAGTAAATGTCGGGCCTTACAGGTGCCATATTGGTTTTGCTGTAGGATAAGCATGTTTTGGTTTTAATGGTCTATTGTAGAGGTCTCCAGGGCCGCTGTCGGTCCTGGTTTTTGTTCCAACTGATTCAGCACAAACAGTTTAACCAATGTGGTGTCTAGTAAAACAAGCAACACCTGTTTACAATCAACAAATTACACCAGATTTGTGAAAAAAAGTGTCATTTTTTTTGGTTGGAATGAAATTCTGCAGTCACTGTGGAATACATTGAAACTCACTAATAGTCCCTTGTGATAAACAGTGGTGCAATCTACTGTAGGTTTTTATTGTTCTCATTTATTTTATTATAGTTGTAACATTAAACATATTAATTGGGGTCAGGATGTCATTTAGACTTCATTATGTGAGCCAGTGCAGCAAGTTAGTAACTATGTGACAGATTGATTCTTAACTGAGGTATTGTATATGTGTTTGGCGACACTGTCTAAATTGGGCCAAAAGCATTGAAGTGTCGCGTCGACTGTCATTGATGTGAGCTGTTGCGCTTCCCTTGCGGCCTTGGTTTATTTTTGATAATTAATCTCACAGAGCAAGCCTAATGAATGGGAGCACATCAAACCCGCCCTGTAAATATAGAGCAGATGTTCTCTTTTGGAGCCCGACGATATGGGGATTATAGTGGATATGTGGAGCATTGCTGGATCAAGTGGCTGGGATGGCGCACGGAAGGCAATTGGAAGAAGTGAAGGTGCCAGAGTCAAAATAAAGAAATAAAGAAATAAAGGAGGTGGGCAATGATGCAGTGGGACTTATATATACACGCTTTCTTGGAACCCGCCGCTGCCCACCGGACGGGGGGCCTGACAGTTCTGGGTCACTCGCGCCGCTGCTGCGTCCGCTCGACGGTGGCAGAGGATGGAGGACGGCTGGAAAATAGGGCGACATATTGAGATAATACTGTGCAGTACATGGGTGACAGTCGTAAGCCGAGCGGCACCGCACTTAAGCCAAGCTAGGCGACGCTGGCAAGCTTCATCCAATCACGAGTGGGCGAAGCTGCCAGCTCAAGCATTAATGTCAGACATTCCATTGCCTCTTTCATTTTGTATTTTCTTTTTTAGAAGATCACCTTTCTGTTTATTTTCTTTTCTCGTGGCTTTGGCTCAGACTGTTGTGCTCTCGCATGTATAATCACCCAAGTTAATTCTGCCTGTCTGTCTCACTATTGTATTCACTTTCAATTCTTTATCAGGAAACTTTTAGCATGAGGTACTTCAAAATGGACTCCCGGGTCAAAGTCGAGCTTAGAAAATCATTATTTCTCAGTTAGGATCTCGTCTTAAATGGCAATCTATTTGCTAAATGTCACAAGCAATTAAAGTTGATAGTCTCGCCACCAAAAAGGTCACGTTTGCTGGCCCGTTCCTGCGTACGGACTCAAATACGCAGCTGGATAGCCGTACTAACCACCATCTAGCTGACATGTTTTCTCGGTCATTGTGCTTTCAATTACACACGTTACACTGATTAGATTTACATATCTTTTTTAATGGTTGTTCTAATTGGCAAAGATGATTGCAAATTACGGGAAAGGGCTGACTGTCACCTTGAAATGGTCACACAAACACACCCTCAACCTCAGCGCACCCATTATCTACTCATTTCATGACGGGAGTGAAGCAAGTGATCAAATTTAACAAGCCACTTTTTTTTTCTCTGCCTTTTTTTCCTCAACTTGGCATTTTGTGACCTCTAAATCGGATGGGGGACACATTCCTGCTCAATTAGTCTTGTCGATGTGGTGTCTATCATACATTGCTTATGATTGTTCTTCTTTATGCTCAGGCCTCAGTACTACAAGGTGATTGAAGAATGCATCTCCCAGGTGGTCCTCCATCGAAACGGGATGGACCCCGACTTTGGCTATAGTCGACGATTAGATGTGGACTTGACCCATCTTATTGGTATTTTTTCCTCTTCATTAATGGACCTTGCATGTTTTCCATTTTTAGAGAGCATTTATTTAGCATTATTAAGCTGGAGATACACCGGGAAACCTGTTTAAAGCAGATATAAATAAGGCAATGAGTTATTTGAGAAAGAATGGTACCAGATAAGTAATAATGATATACACTTAAAAAAAAGGGTTTGAGGCATTCATTGGGCTGGTGTGTGCATTTCCTATTTGCAGATCTGTGTGTGGACAAATCCAAAGTAGAAGAGAGTGAACAGAAAGCTGCCGAGTACTCCAAAAAGGTAAGGCATTAATCACTTCAACAGGGCCCTCGCTTGGCCAAGTGCTATCAGGAAAGTCTTTTTGTTCCACACTGCTCCCAGACAAGCTATAGATTTTCCATGCTTTAATCAATACCTGGCTGCGACGCTACATGATCCGTATCAGCATTACAAGAATCAATGGCGGGGCTCTGATTTGTGCACAGTACTAAGCCGCACTTACATTTTGTGCAGGTGTTTTGATGCGTCTTTGCTCCGAGAGACGCCTCCTTAATGCACATTTCATTACTAGTAAAGTAGAAATCGACGACGATAAGTTTTGTTACATTGGACAACTTCCAATTTGTTTTACAGCTCCAATGAAGTTGGACCTGTTAAAGAATGAATAAATCATTCAAAACAGAATACAATTATTTGTAATTTAGACTTCTATATTTAATAGAATATACCCCCAAAAAACCCACAGGTTTTAATCTTCAACTTGATGAACCATATGCATTTTAGCTGATAATAATTAACTTTAAAGGTGACAAAAGAGACAGTAAAATAATGCTCATCAAATACTAATATCGCCAATTTTGAACTATTGTTTGCACCTGAGTACAAGTTGGACCGTCCAAAGAATACACAATGAAGAGGGCAATAAACATTATTGTCACTGTAATGTAATATTTTTGGGAGGGCAGACTGTGACTTATACTTCTATGAAACTTTGGCCCATATTGTAAGACAATTTCAAACTGATATAATGTGAGGTCACAAGTTAAGCATATTCTTAAATTAGTTTTTGGGGAGGGTAATTCTCTTTGACAATGCATTGTAAGAGCCCAGTTCTTGGCACCCTGCTGGGCTGGTGAAGTCATTACACTGACATGTCTTGGTATTATGCAAAGGTTAAATCCATCAACATGTATGAAAGCAAAGTCTGAAACAAAGATAAAGGACAACAGGACTCCCGGGTGATGAAGGCCATGAATAGAATGCCTTGGATTTTGGTGTCTGTTGATATGCCCCGAGGCCGCTCTCCAGAGACGCCCCACCGTTCGCCATCCTTCGCCTCCTTGTTTTCATCAGTGTGCGCACGTTGACATGTTTGTGTCCTCTTTCTTGCAGTTTGACGAAGAGTTCAGTGCACGACAGGAGGCTCAAGCTGAGTCTCAAAAGAAAGAGGAGAGAATCAAAGAGTTGGAGGGGAGGATCCACACCTTAGAGTCTCAGGTAAATCCTACACAAAAAGACAACTCACAAGCCGCGTGGAGCTTTTGGAAACTCTTACACATGCTCTCTAAGTGGATGTGGGAGCATTTCATTTAATAATAGGCCAATCTTCTTAAGTCGAAGCTCTTAATGTGGCTGAATGCTGCTATTGAAGCTTTTCCTCTGTAATTCTATCATCTTGGAGGTGGATAGCATTTCTTTTTAAGCAACTTTGAAAACATTTCTTCCTAAGCCAAACCTTTCGTTCTGTGCGCAAAAAAAACTGTGTTCTCATTTTAACCCAATTGAAAACGTTTTAAGAGTGTCTTTAGAGAACAAAAGAAAAAGTAATGGAATGTAATGTAAATCAATATTGAAGGATGAGAGCATGACACCCATCGTGCCAAATTGCTGAAGCACTCTCACATCATGATTACTGCCTTTCACCTTTTTCATTGTGATGATGTTATTACAATCTAAAGTTTCTCCATTTAACAAACAAATGGTTTATAAAAGTCTTATTATCCATTCTCACTTTTTTTCACAATGAAGTGTCTTTTAGTTTAAAAACGAGAATATTTAAACAAAAGTGGTTTAACTTTTTGGAGCACGCATACATTTATTTCTAATGCCCATAGAAAACCTACACAAGCTTGGAAAATAAGATATTGGAACCATGAATTTAATGGCGAACAAATTCCACTTCAATGCACAATTTTATATATAAAAATATAGTTTTATTGTGCAAATTACCATCTCCATCCATACAAATGAGGGAATCAAAAGAAAATAATGTCTCTTCAAAGGTCCATAAATATCCATGTTCATTTGGAAGTTAGTTTAATTATGCAATAGCAGTAACAGCCAACCAAGTGCCGTTTTTGATCTTCTGTGGGTTAGGATTTAATCCTATCTCAAGCGGTGAACACAACAGCACCCTCTCTGATGATTGCAAGCGTGTTCTGCCGCCTCATCCGCTGCCGACACGGCGCGGTAAAAGCCATCGACGTTGCAAGCGTGCAGCATTTAAATCATACATTTGCCTCTTTCTATCAAAGCCAGCCCACCATCACAGGCAGTTTTATTTTTCATTATATATTTATTTTTCAGCAATAAAGTGCAATCTACACTAACGCTAACCTTTCATCCTAAGAGGGCTCCTGTCAGATATTAAAACACATGCATGTACAGGTCTACCTGTTTGCCACAACCAGACACATTTAATGAGCATCGGTACACCAGGAACTTTGGCATTGTAACAAGTAGCCTGTTTGATGTGCCTTTTTGATTATCCCTCAATTGAGTGGAGAAGTGCCCGTGCTTGTAAACATCAACAAAGGGACACAGGAAACACAACAAGTGGGGGAAAGGTGCGTCCTTCGCCGAGCCGTTTGCTCTTAGGAGAAGGAAGCTTTTCACTGCAATTGGGTTGGAGAAGGAATGAATAATGTAGTAGTGCAGTGGTACGCGGCGGAATTCTGCACCATCCCATTAATAGCTTTTAACAAGCTGACAGACTCGGAGTTGACCTCAATCGGCCCCCGGGAGGAGCTGGCGGTCCACAGCGGTTAAGCCCCCCCCCCATCACCCCTTACATTTCTACAAATCTGTATGGTGCATGATCTTAAAAAAAAATCTCTCTCTAAATGAATCTCTTTTGTTCATCAATTGGTCATTTCCAGACAGAATACGCTTGCAAAATCAACATTTTGAATTGGTTTTAAGTGGTCCAACTATAAATTAAGTTCCTCAAATGACTTCGGTAGAAACCATACTTGAAATAAATGACCTGCATCTTTGTTACTTAGGTGTCAACCCCCGAGCTCCCTTTTTTGCCTATTAAAGGCAGGATTTAGCTGTCTTTATAAGAATGACTCATGATTTTCTTCGTCTCCTTTAAGTGATCAAATATAGAATGGCTTTCTGTGTGCTTTGATTTGGCATTGAAGCTTATCCTTTGCATGACTATCTGTTGCTAAAGGCTGCTTGTCTTGCGGTGTCGTCCCTGGAAATGAAAGTAAAACCGGAGGAGGTTCATTTAGATACATTTTTGCAATGTGTATTTAAACAATACAACTTGGATAACATCCTTTGGGTGACACAAGACATGTCGCAGAGACTGTTTCTCAAATAGCCTAGGAAAGCCTACAGGTTCCCCTGGAAGTGCTGGATCAAGTGGCTGGGGACAGGTTAGCCTAGGTTTTCCCACTGAATCTCTTAAATCTGCTGCCATGCCACCCAACTCTGCATAAGAGGAGGCTAGTTGTTGGATCCCTCGGCATTACTGTTTATGGCGTACACCTTCAAACAAAGTAATTTACATTAATTGAATACATGTATTTCAGTCTCCTACGAACATGGACATTTTCCAAAGTTAAAAAAAAAAAAAAACTGAAGAAAATAATAAACGGGAGATGTGTTTTGAAGGTGGATGCCTGCATCTTCGGGGTGATTTTCCTTTGAGGTACTATAGATGACATGATGTATTGCATCTTGTTTTGAAGCCTGAGGACACACTGCCTCTTGCACATCAAACACCCTCATTGAGGCAAAATTGGCATGTGATACACGGGTATTGTTTAAGACCCAATACTCTTTGGCTCTGCTCGCTTTGTCTGCTCTGTGTGCTGTCCTATACATGTCCCTCCTATGAAGCGTACTAGTCATTCTTTGTGTCTCTAACCCTCCTTTCCAATTGTGTCTCTTTGCTTCCCTATGTTTGTGGTGTACCTATTGCCTATGTGTTTCTTTGTGTGTGTGTGTGTGTGTGTGTGTGTTGGGCGTCAACAGTTAACTATAGAAAGTGACAAGCTCAAAGAGGCTCAGAGACTCATCAGGGAATCTGAAGCCAAGGTGGGTGTCCTCGTTGTATATGTGACTTTTAAACATCTGAGAAATGGCCAACCTTTTATTTCTTATTTGCACACATGCATTGGAGAAAATGTGCCGTGGTTGAGATTGCACAAATACAGGATTAGGAAATCCAGGATCAACACAAAGATGCGTCTCAATCTGATTAGCAATTTCTTGGATTAATTGGTCACACATTTTTCGAGCCAGAATGGAAAGGTGTGGTGTAATCAAGCCAGGTGTGGAGGTTTGGGATTAGTAAAAGTGCATGACGTTCTCAAGAAGTCTATGTAGTTGTTCACATAACGAGTGTTGTGACAATAAAAACCTTCAATAGCTATTTGACAAAAACATCTTTATTAGTACTGCAACATAACACTAGGCTCGAAAGTAATAAGACCAAATGAATGGATATAAAGATTATTGAAGTTAATAAGAAAGGTTATTGTGTGAAGTGGTAATGTTTAAATATTTGTTGTTGTTGTTGTAGTTTACTCTGGATTTCTATTTTATTTTATTCCTTCTGCCATGATGGTGTGCCACAGGTGGCTTCTCGAGAGAATGGCTCTTCCTCAAGTCATGATTCTGTGCTCTCCCAGCATTGCCCACAGGGAACCACTCATGACTATCTTGTTCTTTTGTATCGGCAACAAGCTTCAGTCGCCACACTCTTGCTTGATAATATCCCCAGTGTGTTTGAAGTCCAATGGCCCGATTAGCTTTGCAGGAACTCAAAAAGAAAAGACACGCTGTAACAAACAATGGTTATGAACTCTGTCTGTGTGGTTTATGGGGGGTTTCAGTCCTAAAATCAAATAGTCCTATCAGTTGACAAATGAAAAAGGTTTCATGCACAGGAAAAGAAACCTTTTCTATCCCCTCTTTTTTTATAAATAGTGCTGTCAATAAACTTGCATTAAATGGCAGACTTAACACGCTGTACTGCTTTTGTCTTTCCTGCTTGTTGAGTGCGCTTTTCAGAAGTAATCACTTCTCTTTCGAATTGAATATCAGTGATGAGATTGGAACATAGGATTTAATCACATAGTATTCAGAGTTCATTAGTTGCCACAGTGACCTCTTCATTGAATCTACAGTGTCCAGAACACTTTGATATGAGCTCGCCATCAATATGGATATCAGGCGCACTCTTAATTTGCCAGTTAATTTCCTTCCATTTGCCTATATTAGCACTGAAAGGGGAAATGGGCCACAGAGGATTTGAGATTGACAGACACATAATTGTCAAATCTGTATTGACAACGAAAGGAGCTCTTTTAGCTCTGGTAAACAATCAGTCGTGGTGTAATAAATCACACTCTTTAAAAAAGACGCCAATCACATTCTAAGCAATTGGAATCGGGTGACTTAGTGATGCGGTCAGGAGGGCGAATTGATCTGGGCAATGCACTCGTCTAATAAGCTGAGAAGCTCACACTACGGCCATGTTTGGGTGCCTATAATTGCCATATTTGCATTTTCTTTTCATTTCCTAGAGGTATTTTGCCTCAGACTAGCTGTGTTTATGTGATGAAAGTGACAGTGGAGGTATGCTTAGGGACTGTTAGCTCTTCTCTGTCACAGCTGCAGTAGTGATGTCCTGTAATTGTATATTTTAAGGGGACATAGGCAGAGATAAAGGCTTCTTTTGGCAAAGCAAACAAAGATCTAAGTCTTTAAATCTTTTTGGCAACGCAATAATATATCAGAGCATGTAACGGGAACATTTTTGGCAACTTGAAAAAAGGAAATATATAAATAAATCAAGGACACCAATGTTTTCTTACAGATTGCAGCAGGGCCAGGTGCGCCCGGAGCGCCATCTCCAACACAACCTAAGGGCGCCCTGGCACCCCCTCCTCCGCCACCCCCTCCGCCACCGCCCCCACCGGGCGGCTGTCCTCCGCCACCTCCACCACCTCTACCTGGCCAGGCCGCTGGTCCCCCGCCTCCTCCGCCACCCCCTCCTCCACCAGGAGGGGGGCCTCCACCTCCGCCACCCCCGCCAGGTTGTGGACCACCACCACCTCCGCCATTTTTTGGAGGCCGAGGTGGGCCTCCGCCACCTCCCTCGATCCCGGTCCTCAAGCTGCCATATGGGCTTGAGCCCAAGAAGGTTTACAAGCCTGAAACAGTGATGAAGAGAGTTAACTGGAATAAGGTATGTTAAGCCTATCATCAAGATTTAACAAAAAATAACTATGCAACTTGGTAGTAAGATGGTGGTCAACTTTAAAAGAAAAAAAAAACTATTATTATACAAGGATTCTTGAGGGTGTGGATGAGTTAAATTCCAGCACATATCCCATTTATGTCAAAATACTTCCTAATAAAAGACAAAAATATATCGAAAATAATAAAAAGAAGCTAAACTTACCATTACTGCTTAGAGGTGGTTTGGTAAGAAGCAGAGGACGCTGTGATAGCCTTGTGCAACGACTTTAGCGAACATAAAACTCCCTTTGGTGTAAAATTGGGAGATTGAAGCAACATTACAAGAAAAAAAGTCACAAGTTCCATTTTTTTTGACGATACCCTGCCATTGTTAACTTCCTCTGGCATTACTTCCATATTTTCTACTTTAGGCCAGTATCACGCTGTATATGACACTCATTTTTCCGACTATGTTACATTCCGTTGACCTTTTTAAAAAAATATGTATGCAAATATATGTCACTTGCTTATAAATACAGTACACTAACAAGAGGATAGTTATTTATGGGCACAGAGAAATAGACCAATAGCAAATGTTTATCCTCAAGTATAAAGTTCCAATAATACATGACCATGTCACTATGATTACTCTATGTTCAGAAATAGTGTGCATTTAAACATACTAGATTTATATTGTTGGTAGAGTAGTTTTCTTCACATGCACAGCATTAGTAGATACAGTAGTAAAAGTAACAAAGCAACTGACATCATACTAAACTCATAACATTTGTGATTTACGTGTATTTTTGTAGTAAAGGAACTACCTTTTCGGCACTTTTTGTTTTTCCCACTAGCCTCTATTTTCATCAATATTGTAACACCATATTTTCAAGAGCAGTTTCGTCGTGATATGACCCTTTGGGCAAATAGTATCAGCGCACCTATGCTGGAAAAAAACATAAACATTAGCAAGATAAAATACCTTGATATAAAAGGACTGTGACTTTTTTTGTCAGGGTATGATATTTCTCTTGTTTTTGCACTGCTTAATGAATACATTTTAACACAGACATTCTTTTAAGACAAACTGTGTTTGTTATCAGAAAGAAATACGTTATTTTTAGATATTGGTGAATTTCATAAGGTAAGATAAAAGCTTCTTATACAGATTTTTGACAAGGGTAAATATATTAAGATAATTGTCCAAATATAATTCATCATTTTATTTTTCATCCCTACTCGTGTCGTAAAAATGGATTATCAACCCAAGACATCAGTTCTCAATATATATGCAATATTTGCATAAATGTGTGTGGTAAATTGAATTTGCATTAATGCAACAACATCACTTATCAATGGATTTTTGCTACTGAAAATCCAGATCATAAAGCAAGAGAATTTGTGACTATGTGTGACTACACAGACGAGTCATGCAATATCCAGCCAAATCTTTTTGAGTGACACTTCTTGTGCCCTCTGATTGGCTTGATAATGAAATCCTTGTGTTCCTTTAGATAGTGCCCCAGGAAATGGCAGAGAATTGCATCTGGATCAAAGTAAAAGAGGAGAAGTTTGAAAATCTCGACATGTTTGCTCAGCTCTCCCACTGTTTCTCTTCACAAAGTAAAGGTAAGAAAAGATTTACCATCTCGCCTACAGTCCCCAACACACAACACACCCCTTTCTCAATGTATTTCCCTCTTTAACTGTTCAGCCTAAACATTACAAAACTCTCTCATGTCACGACACTTTCTTCTCCTGAAAAATCAATTTCAGCAGTCTCTGATTTCACTGCTTTCTTACCTTTGTGCCAGCTAATTGTCGCAATGCACCCGCGACAGGGTGTTAATGTAATGAGCACATTGTATTTGCTCTTTCTTTGTAGCTGAAACTCGCCTAGTTTTTCTGATCAGAGTTTTGTGTGGGTGTACAAGAAGGAAAAGTTTGACCCCTTGAGTTGCTATGCTTGGTTTGTTTCTTCCCTTTTCCAGTCCGCCAAACCATTCCTCCATTGGATTAGTGATTTTTTTTTCTTTTTCTTGGATTTTTCTTGTCCAGTTTGTTTCAGCAAGGCTTCCTAACTGTCTGATGAATAACTCACAAACTCTACAGAGAAGCTTTATGTATGGAATTGTGTATCTGGAAAGAGTTTACCCTCATTGCAATGTTGTGTGTGATTCCTCCTTTGACTGTGTTCACTGGAGTGTGGTTGTGCTTGTGTGTGTATGCAGTTCATTCCACTAATTTTAACACCAGTGGAGAGAGAAGTTCAAGCCCTGTCAAATTCTGAGCAGTCAAATGTGAGCTTTGTCAGACTATGCGAACATAACCAGACCCAATCCTTTATTTAGCCTTGGCAATACACCAAAAGACACTAAAGGCGTTCTTGCAGCCTCCAGGTTTTCAAACCAAGCCAATCTGTCTTTCCCTGTACATTTGTGAAATATATAGACATTTTGCCTCAATGCCCCCAGGGTAATTTCCTGACATAATACAGATGAAAAGTGAAAAGAGTGGATCAGGGCTTAATAGAATGTCAGGGACAAGACCACCGGTCATACCTCACTTGAGATCAAAAACAACAAAAAAAGGTCTTTTCAATTAACTCTTGACTCTTCATATGTTGATATGTTTTTTTCCATTTCATTTCAGGGTCCTTTTAAGGTTTTGACAGAACCTTAAACAAAACAAAAAAAATAGATAAATACAAACTGACACTAACCCAATAAGTTTTTCAATTTCTGACTGCAACACAGAAATGAGTACTATAGTCACATTAATGTAATTCAACATTAATTTACCTTTTAAATTCTTCATCAACACCCAAAACTCTCCTTGGCACTTTAAAATAAATAAATAAATAAATAGCAGTACTATACATAGGCCATATTCCGGCATTTACAATCCATCCTTTCCCCAGGATGTTTTGCTGGGTACTTTACTGCATCCCTATCAATTACACCTGCACCAAGCTCTCATGCCTGGATATATATATATTCTTTAAAACAACCTGATTTTCTCATGAATGAAGAATGCAGTTTTAATGTTTGATATTCAAGCCAGGGTAGCTTGGTGTGTGAAAGGCCTAAGAAATGGTCATCATTCAATAGAATGAAAATCAAGTTGAAAACAACCCCCCAAAAATGAGTGAAAAGTTATTGGATCCTAAAATTGATTGCATTATTGCCCAATCATCCTGCACTTATGTGTATTGCAAAGGATGAGGCAAGCAGGTGGAAATGCATTCCCTTCAGAGCTGCCCCCAGTTAATGGTGTAAAAAAAACATCTGTTGAAGCCGCATTTCGAAGGGTTACAACACAATAGAATCAGAAGAGCACAACAACCTTCCTTTCTTGTGAAATAGTAGTCTGTAAACTGACAAAGATAAAACTAATGTCATTTTTGTCTTTTACTTTTAATGAGCGGAAGTGATCCGGTTTGTTCATCTAAACCATCAAAATCTATCGTTTTCCGATCACACCGCCAAACTTTGTAAGGATGGATTGTTCCAATTCGTTTAGACATTAAAGTCCATGACAGTAGATGTGGGCATTATTTATGTGTTCTTTTTCTTTCAAGTCGTTACACAATTTAATGTGGTTTCATCACTAAGGATGCTGCATTTACAACATTTTTGCATTCTGTTTTTTTTACTCGTATCTCAATAGACTAACTCGTGTGGTACTCGTGTTTGTAAGCATGGGAAATCCAATGTCTATTTTTGTAACTTTTGACATTATTCAGTGCTCAAGATCCACAATCTTACCACACCTTATCACAGCCACTCATCTATTTTGGTCCTCATCTTTTCAAAATGAATACAATACACAATGTTCTTTTAGAGCATGCAGGCCGTGTCTTATTGAAGTCGTACTACTCAGTCACTACTTGCTTTCATTATTCTTTTCTTCTTCCAAACCACTATTGCTTTTCTTCTTAACACCCTTCTTCGTCATTGACCCCCCCAATCCCCCTCACACCCCTCTCTGGTTTGGCTTGGCTTTATCAATCAGTGGATTTTGCCTTTGTGCGCCTCTCGGGATCAAATCAGATTCACTCCAGGATTGAACGCATGTTGCCATGGCCCACTGCATTTGAAAGGCAATCCATTCAGCTGGAACTTTTGCTCTTCAATTTAGAATCAGATGGATGCTGGTAAACTTTCCAGACCCCCGAAAACGTTTCTTCCGTTCGGTGGTCTCACAATCAACTATTGATGGAAAAATATCCCTTATACACTAGTCTGAATCTATTGAATTGAAATGCCTCTTGTATTCATTATACCTATTTGGCAATAATGCATATTGATTACATACAAGCTTTTAAGGATGTCGGTAAGGTTGTAGCCATAAATACCTTCCATCAGACTTAAAGCCTTCATTATGGAGCTCGTTGATGTTGCGAGGCACATTTTATCCTCTCCTCCCTTCACCTAAAATGTTGCATAATTCATATAGGAGACCAGACTGTCCTTGTGAGATCACTTGTCATCTGCTTGAATACTAGCTTTGGTGTGCTGGTCTTGCAGAAGGTCCGTCATGAAATGTGGTCATGTAAACAAGCACATTTTTAGACACTGTCACAAGTTGGTTCATCAGAGGTTACCAAATCTTAGTTGTCGCTCCTGTCTTTCCCGGGGTTGGGTATTTCTTCTTATCCTCAAGCTCTACCCACACAGTGCCACCGCCAGACTGTTTATGTTCTTCCATTCTTCTTGCAAACATCATTAATCTGCTCCCACATAGCTGTAAATTCTCCAGACACTAAACAGCTGTGTTCTCACACAGCCTCATGTAGTTCATTCATTGTTGAGTTTGGGAACTGGCACATTTATCGCTCTTTAGTTTACAGCCCACATTCTGACAATTACCCTCTTACAGCCATTAGGGCTGGCGATGATAAATCTAATCATTTTGGATCGTTAAAAACAAATGTGATCAAACATTCTCTATGAATAAGGTTATGCTGGTGTAGTGGCTGAATCTTGATCGCAGTGATGGATTGCACAAATTGGCCGTCTTATAGTGAGCTCAATTAATTAAGGTGTGACTAGGTTGCTGTCTAAATAGGCTGCCATTAGAATGGAAACAGGAAGTGATCATGTTCATTTCTTCCTAAATCACAAAAAAGTCTATTCATGAAAATTGCAAATAAAGCACTGGCGAATAATGGTTACATATTCCCTACTTTTTTCACTGTTTGTAGCCTAAATCTTAACAAAGCATTGTATATATGGATTTAAACTCATATTTTTTCTCATTAAAAGAAAACAAAAATACGACTTTCAGTCCGGATATTACAGTAATCTTTTTATACCCTGATTTGTAACTGTCCAAATCTTGCATCACAGGTGTGTTTTAACACTCACCATTGATGTGAGCACCGCCCTAGGTATGAGTTTATTTTCACAGTGGCACCCCCTGACAAAAAAAAGAAAATAAATACTTACTGAACCTCAAAAGTGGCACCAGCAAATCCTCAATCTGTTCTAGCACCGCTGTAATGACCCTGCCAGAATGGCAGTCACGATGAAATGGTTTTCGGGGGGTTGGTAAAATTGATCTCGGACCCGGCCTAATAAGCCTCCTAATAACTCTGTTAACATCAAGGCCAATCGTGCCACCAGATCAAACACACTCAAGCGTGGTATGAACCCCACACATGATGCTCAGTAACCTGACATTGGGTTGTCGAATGAGAAACAGCCCACCAGTCAGTTGACAAATGCTTTTCCTCACAAAAAGCAGTGGTAATAGTCACTTGTACAAATTCATCCTGTCAAACCTTTATTTAGTAATAATAATAATAATAATAATAATATATATATATATATATATATATATATATATATATATATATATATATATATATATATATATATATATATATATATATATATATATATATATATATATATATATATATATATATATATATATATATATATATATATATATATATATATATATATATATATATATATATATATATATATATATATATATATATATATATATATATATATATATATATATATATATATTTATATTTATATTTATATTTATCTATATCCTATCACAAATGAATGGGGCCTAGGCTGTTATATATTAATGACAAGTAATTGCTTCAGATACCTTGTGTGTACGTGCGGTTGTGTTAGGGAGGGAGAGAGATTTGTTCTAATTCCAGCTTCATATTGCCTTGCTGTGATGTCCCACTGATTTTAATCTTTTCCTCTCAGATGAGAGCCATTCTGCCTTTCACGGTGCACTTTAACTTCAGCCCTCTGAATATTAGCTGCCTTTGATACCTGCTGCCGACACCCTTCCATGTCTGCAACCCCAGTGTGTCTATACCGCTGTTCATTCACCCTAATTCAGTCATCAGAATATGTTGCTATAAAAATAAGCATCCCCTGTGCGTTGTGCTTTTTTCCCTTCCTTTGTGATCCTTTTGACGCAGTTTAACAAACTGGTTTGGATGTGTCATCTTTTTATAGTGTTGTTTTAAGCTGCTCATGCCGCACTGGTGGCTTGACAAATGTAATTTAAAATGAGGACAACAGGAAAGTGCATTGTTTGGAGTATAGGACTCCAGGCCTAGCAAGACCGTTGACTGTAATGCAATGGTTATTAAATGACTTTGATGCAAAATGGCCGACAAGTGATGATAAAATCCCTATTAGTATACGTGTGATATCTGCAACTTTTGTTGGCATTGTTAATCGGTCCAGGCGGCTTGCCTCGTGAACACAAACGCCACAAAAAAAGGAGACAACTGTATCGATTTAACCAATAAATAAGAAAATAAATAAAACAAATGGAACACAGGTGTGAAAGGAGCCAATAATTCAGCAGTTACTGCATGCACTCTATTGTTATATACATGCACCAGACCTCATTACCAAATGGTAATTTCGCAATGCCTTTTTATTATTGTTTTAACACTAGTATCTCTAAACCTTCTAGTTTTTAAATCTAAAAGGACTACATTTGTCCACTCTTGATCGTATGATCTCATTAATTCTCTTTGATAGGACAAATGTAAATGTAGCATTTATCTGTCTTGAACTTTTTTTTTTATAAAGTCACAAAAACACATCTTGACCAATTTCCCTTTCCATTACCCTCGCATGACATTTATAATAAAGTCAGTATACTGTATGTATTCTACCATAAAATAAGGGAAGATATCCAGAAGCTGTCATGTTTTATTCAAAAGTGATATTTACATGAAAATGATACATTCACAACGTGTTTCCACATACTTCTTCTAGTGCGACTGATATTTGCACTTTGGTGTGGCCTACTTTTACATTTGATGCCTATTAACTATGAGTCGTGCCTGTTAAAAAAAGAACAATGTCACGGGTGCTTCACATATTGAAAAGCCCAAGTCCTTCTTCATAAACTCCCATCCCTACCATAGTTCCAGATAGAAGACTATGGAGTGCATATGTAATGCAGCTCTGAACATTGGCACCTTTTGCATAGGAAATTCTTGATGGATGCCTTGTTGTGACTGATTGACCGTTTTTATGTGATGCATGGACGGGAGAAACACGTTTTGCAGAGTAGTTGTCGGCGGAGTTGCCAAGTCATTGCTCAGTTGCAAGTCAAATGGACTTTTTGCAGGCAAAAACAAAAAAAGCCACAGACCACTGTTTAAAAAAACAGTCATTTGCATTGCATGATGTCTTGTGACTTCCAGACCTTTCAGCAGCTGCACCCAAACCCTCCTCCTCCTAACATCTTCCCAGGTAGACTGAGAAACCAAGTTGTCTCCTAGGTTTGCTACAGGATATTACATTTGATTTGTCGTGGCAGCTCTTTGCGAGAATTGGTTTGCGCCGAGAGTAATAGAATCAAGGATAAACAGAGGATTGCTCGGGGAAGAGAACAACTGTGACGTCACCTACCGGTTGGGTAAACAATCAAGTCTCAAGTGTCTTCAGGATGAGGTCTCCTTGAATTTGAACAATCATGACTTTTCCAACCAGGGCAGGGTAAGACCAAAAAAATAGAAGGCAAGTGAGCTTGACATCCAAATGTGATTGCAAATTGTGACTCTGGCTGCCTAAAAGTGAGATAGACAAAAAGCAGTTTGACTGAGGAAATCGTAAACACTGGGATCACGATATGTTCCAGTATGTCGGATAATCCGAATTCATTTTATAGGCTTATGGATTTCAAATGTGTCAGTGCATATGTGCACGTATGTGATTGTTGCCATGAAACCTGTAGATCCACTTGAATTCGTTTAGGTAGTGTGTGGGAGGTACTGTCGGTATATTTATTTATTCACACACGATTTGCATATTCTGTCTATTTTACTCGGGATATATTTATATAGTGTGGTCCTAGTGCAGTTGCATAGGAAATTTCCATTTTGGTGTGAGCCACACAGTCTCCAGCATAGGGTTCACTTGTGGGCTGATATCAGCCGGCCTATTCACATATTGAATAATAAAAAGTAGATGATTGAGGAGGGAGGGTGGGGCCTGACTCTTCCTGAAGGCATCATGGTGCACTCAAGAGGCAAAGTCCAGGCGGTCCTGCTTCTAATTCTTCATTTGTGGTTTAATGTATTTAGTGTAGATTACAATATAATAGCTGTGAAAAGAAAAAGTCAACTCCGGATCTCTAGTTGATTTGTCGTTGCTCAATATTTTGCAGAAATGTTACACCATTTGTAGGGTCCTGTACCCAAAATGAAGCTAAGGTAGCGATATGGTAATATGCTGTTGTTATTGCTTTGAATGATGCATTATAGGGTGCACCAACTTTGAGTTGCAGGACTTTTTGCTTCTACAAAGCTTGTTTCGCGAAATGAGGTGTATATACTTCTGTTATTCAATAGAGCTATTTTCAAAGAGAATTGTATCTGGTGATAACCAATGGTATTTTATAAACAGATAAAAAATACTTACATAAACTATGTAAATAGATTTAAGTGGCGAGAAGACAGTCTAATAACTTGTCACCATCTTATTTTTTTATATCCACTATAAACAAACTTTCATTCCCATTGGAACAACGCTGCAAGTTGCTAGCTTTGTTTTCTTTGTTTCTTTCTTTATGACTGTCTGTATGTCTTTTTTTACCTATATTTTATTTCTGCAAGCTGCTTGTCTTTATCCCTGATTACTGTCGTCTTTCTGCGGACCCCATGCATCTGTATTTGGTGGTCTAAAAGAGTGATGTGATTGTTGTCTTTTCTTTTTAGTATCAGTTATAAAGTAAAATTCACTTAGGATTTTTATTTTTCCTTT
The DNA here is from genome assembly GCF_051989575.1 of Stigmatopora nigra. NCBI lineage: Eukaryota > Metazoa > Chordata > Actinopteri > Syngnathiformes > Syngnathidae > Stigmatopora > Stigmatopora nigra. The sequence continues at coordinate 6,039,759 of NC_135521.1, forward strand.
TCCTCAAGTGCCTGCGTCACTTCTTCCTTCTGGATTTCACTACTTTGTTCTGGTCCTTTTCTTAAAAATGGTACTTTATTTCCCCACACTTGGGCAATCAGATTTATTTGGCAGGTATTTTAGGCAAGCCTGGTGTTAAAGGTGGAACAATAGCTCTTAGCTTTCTGCTGTGATGTGTTGTCTACTCTGCGTCTACTCTCCGTCTGCTCTTTGGCCCATAAACAAACACAGACTATAGAAAATTGAAGTCTGTAGAGAAACAATAGACATTTATAACCTGTCCAAGCAAGTAAACTTGCAACGTCTGTTGGTTTTTTTGTGAGTACACTTAACCTGGCCACTGACCTACGGTTTCCAGTCGTTGTCATAATTTACACTGAAATATGAGCCTAGATCATTGTACAAGTGCTGACTGAGTCGATGACCATGAATAAATGATTTGCTACGTAGAATGTAGCAATCCAACCATGGCCGACAATTGTTAAGTAGAGGAACTGGTACTTTTAAAGACTAGACAAATCATACTTGGTATGCACAGATTTGCATTAAAGTGTTCTCACTCTCCTTGACCTTTATTTTCACCTTTTCCGACTCTCCACCAATCATTCTCTTGCTGTGGCAAAACCCACTAATTAAAGTTTGCTCAGGCCACAGGCATATTCTGGATTGGGAAGTCTCTACAAATGTACTGTGGAAGACCAATTAACCTGAGTGGATTGATACGCTTTGATTTTCATTTCAATCACACCAAGTAGCAAAACTTACTGACTTTTTACTATGTCAAGTTATTCTGAAATTGACACTTGGAAAAGTGTCTCTGTTTGGAGTTAAGCAGTGAGTGAGGCCAGTGCTTTAAGAAGCCAACCATTTAAATACCAATTTTCCCTCCTCTCCACTGTATAATACCCACTCATCATCGTGCAGAGAATTAACTGACTATGCCTTCCCACTGACAAACTAGACATGCTTCTCATACCTGCTTTACAATACTAATTCTTCCTCGTTGCTCATTTGTGTAACTTGCAACATCACTAGGTACTGTGCATTTTAGATGTAGTCATCACTAGAAATTTACAAAAACTTGCATGCTCTGCATAAAATTGCAGAAGCCCAAGCCTAATAGATAATTGACTTGCTGTCATTCTTCTCCAAGGCATATTTTGTTGGGTTTTGGTCTCTTAAGTCTTAGACAAACTAAATCTGTAAAAGCCATTATTATATATAGTAGTATATTAATCAGTTTGTACTGTACACATGTTTATTATAATTGTGTTAGTTATACCATAGCTCATAGTTAGTGGCTGACAGTTTTGGCCTGATGACTTATTCCAGATAAACAAGTCGACCCAGATTTTACCTCTTAAAAGTCCAACCCACATTGGTGCTGATGTTATTTTTTTTTGCCGTGAAGACGGAATCATCCAAATCACAATGATCAAACCCAACAAGTTGATGCGAAGACAGTCTTACAAAAGCTGCTGTTCCCTCTGGATTTGCAGCCTCCTCATTCGCCGGCTTGTATTCTATGGCTTCCTTGTTCTCGACCACCACCCCCACACAACCTGGTCCACCAAAGATAAACACTTCCTGAGTAGATTATTAGAGACGTATTGAGGGCCCCACAACAGAGCAGCCAGGGCCGCTTTGTGCTCCACTGGTGGCAGCGGAAGGAACACTGTACGATCCATTGCGGGCGCCCCCTGGGGGGTTGTGATACATGCTTAGACACAGGTGGGCGCTGATACCAGCATGTGAGCGACAGTGAGTTGTAATTGTCAAAGCAGAGCTCTGTCACATTGATTTCACTAATGACGTGGTGGAGTTTTTTTTTTTCTTCACTCCCACGTTTTTCAAAAAACTGGCAGGTACAAAGAAATTGCACCAAATCGGCAGTGGAAGCTATATCCATTCTTCCTCGTGTGTGTTGGTGTATATATAATTTATATTTGTATAAACAGTGGAATAATAGGTAAATAGGTAAGAGCAGCTCATCTTACGAGATTTTTTACAGTGCGTTAGAGTGTCTTGGTGGCATCCCCAGTTGTCTAGGCGCCCCGCTTAGATGCTTACGAGCGTCCCGCATCAACAGAATCCCCCATCTGCTCACCCGCTGCTCCTCCTCATTGTCTCTGATGATTGACTTTTGTATCAAAGTGCTTTCAAATTATTCAAATTTGCAAGTGAGCATTAACATTGCCCCCCAGTTTACCCTCATCTAAAAATATATTTTGTTCATGCTATCCTCTTGTTTCCTCATAAGTGCTTTTATACAATTGACATTGTGTTAATATTTAATTTTTCTAGAGTACTTGACCATAAAAATATATTTTATGTTATTAAATACACTATAAATTCATATTTATGCTAGCAGTGGACATCCTATGGGCTCCCTTTAAACTTTTTATACATATAATGCCATTTAACACTCATTAATCAGAAAAGAATGCAGCTTTGTTAGGTTTGCTATTGTTAAAAAAAACACTGGATTTACTTCAATTACTGGAGAAATGTATAGATTAAAACTGAATTAGTTTTGGGGTGGAAATGGTGTTTTTCTATTCATACTTATGAATACTCCCAAAAAGTATAAACAAAGCATTCACTTTGCTTGTTGAACATTGATAAAACAGAAGAGGCATTTAAGAATGGTTAGGTTGTAGAATTTATATAGGGTGGGAAAAAAAGCACAATCACTCGTTGTGTAATTATTATTTTCATCAACTGTCAATCATCATTTTTTCCCTGTCTACTCTTACATCTTAGCTTATTAGTATGAAAAATAAATAAAGTATTCTGTCCTGGTTTCAATTGTGCCAGGAGGGGGCACTGCACTAAAGGCCGGAGATTGCATGTGGTTTTAGTGTAGGGGAGGTGCCGTGCTGACATACTCAGTGGGATTGTGTTAGTCATAGAACTGAGAACTGACTGGGATGTGTCCTGGGGTTGAGATTCTGTTCAAGGAATTCAACTGAGTCTATGTGATTATTTTACTCTTTTTTTCCCCTTGTGTTCATTATAAAATATAAAACATGGCAGCTTTACTGTAAATGTTGTGGCTTAAAAAAGTAAATATTGAACATCCCGTATTGTTTGTTAATTTTTGTTTGATTCTACCAATAAAACAGGCCACAGGATTAATGATGTATATCTAAATATAATCGTTTAATTATAGGAACAAGTTCAACCGAGGTGCATTCCGTAATTAGCATCACAGGTGTTTTCAAACTTCTAATCACTCAATTGACTTATTTGAAGCGTGACAAATCGTCTTTATGCTATTTGGTAAAATGTAGTTTGACACACTGGAATGTGGAATGGTTTGTTTTTATCACAATTACACTCAATTAGTGTTGTTATACTTGACTCTAATACAATACAATATACCAAATTGCTGATTAATTAAAATATCATTAAAATGAAAAACAATTCAATTATAACTGATGTCCAAAGTCATGTTTTTGATTCATTATCTTGGAATGTTGCAATTTTTGATCTGTGTAGAACATTTTATAACATGGTCACCAAGTCCTTTGCTGGCTTTTCCAATTAAGATAGCATTATGTGTCTGTTTGGACTACTAATAAACATAACAAAGCGGCTAGAGGGGACCCCCTGGAATTTATATCATACCTCAAAATTATTGTCAAGCCTCTCTATCTGATGCATTGCCAATACCTGCTTACGTTCCCAATTAAAAGCCTCAGGCAGGTTGCTCTTCTTTTAATAAGGAATTTATTTCGTTTGCTGCCATTATCCGGCATAATGAGTGGACACCAGCTTAGGGTGTGGGGATGGAAACGCTTCAGTTATTTCTGGGATTCATTTTATCTGAAATCAATGTGTGTTCATTGGGAGATATGTCAGCCCAGTTGATCAGTGTGTGCGCCGTGCATTCCCCTTATTTATTTTTGTAATAATTAGGACATGCACATGGCCAATCGGATGCAGTGGCCATCAGTGTGTGTGGCATTGTTGACCTTCTTTTCATGGTAAAGGCAATTACATTGGCAAGCACGAGACAGGCAGAAAAATGCCAAAAATTGGAGTCAAACCTTTGTTCCATTTATGGTAGTGGCTTTAACCGGGTTACCTTCATTAGATGTGTCCACCAAGATGGCTAGCTTTTGGAAACATCAACAGATTTTTGTCTGAATGAACATTTGGACTTTTTTGGAATAACTGTTAATGACTGCTGTTTTGTGAAAATTTGAAAAGAGATGTCATAAAATTCTTAGCATCAGATGACCACCAACATTGGTTTGACATGACAGAAAAGCCAATGTGGGGTTAGTGGGTGTTGCAAGGTAATTATCTTTGTTGTCTACCCTGCGGGTTTGATGTGGCCACTGACATTGACAAGCACTATACACGCAATAGAAATAACACCCTGTTGCTATATTTTAACGCCACATCACTTACACAACAAGGCATGACATTCAAGCCTGTTACCTTTGTGAGGGCTTTTTCATCATCTGAACAGTCTTCCAATTCACTCGCTGTTGGAATCGCCCATGTGGTCATTCGCTTTGGATCCTTCCATTAGTTGGGCGAACACCATGCCTTGTCCCTTAACACACAGCAAATCAATGCAATGCGTTTCACCTACTGAGGGGGAATCATCGCTGCCAGTGGGGCTCTCTATGAGATGTGCTTGTCCACCAAGGTTCAAAATGGTAGAGCGTCGCAGGGAAAATCATTTCACTGTGGGGACTAAAGTGATTTAACACCCACACAGGGCTCTGTTGTTGTACCTGGTGTAAATCAAGACCAGCATCAGTCTGTTTGAAGCCAAAGGACATTTTAGGGAATTTGTTTGCTATTTCTTGGATGGGGCATGAACCTGTGCTTTGGAAAGATTATGATGTGGAGAAGGGAGTGAACACGGCAGACTCTTGCTCAACAAAAAGTCAACGTCTGTATATTCTCCTTAACTGCAACACATTTGTTGGCACCTGGAAAGAGGAGATATCAGTTTGCTATGTGTAAGATTTAAGGAAAGGAAAACTAACGGGCAGATCAAACCTTTTTGATCAGGGAAATCTCCTCAAGGAGTTGGTCAGAATTTCTTAAAAATCACCCTTTTTATGGCCACATAAAACATTTTATACACATTTACAAGTACCATAAGATTTTGGCAAAAATTGGATATTCATTCCAATTGTGTCTTGCAATGACTAATGTTACATATTTATACAGTATGGATTAACATTTTGTCTCTTCAACATAAGTAAGGACACACTGGGTGCAATGGGGGTGGGCGTGTGTGTTTGTGTTGATATCTGCAAATTCCATCATAATGGATTGTGGCTTGATGTTCAACAACGGTGATCAATCTGCTCCCAAATGGATGTGGTCTTTTGCCCATATCAATAACTAAAAATATCAGTCTTTAAGTATGTTTATCAAAATACACTTGTCAACTTCAGCCTCTCCAAACCATTGACCTGTAAGTAATCTACCATAGCTTTCAAATCTCCATAATCATCCCATAAAATAGCTTTTATAAAATATCGCTCAAGTTCTTGCTTCTTATTTTGTAGAATATATATATATGTTTTTAAATGATTATTATTCATCAGCAATGTTAATCATTTTGTGAACAAAGGTACATTTTGTATTCATAGTCCAATTCTACAATTTAAACTTTTCCATGCATACTGCCTTTGTAGTGACGTCCATCAGGAAAGTCACAGTTTTCTCACTTCTTACTTCTCCTAATATAAAATAAAAAATAAGCTATCCGACCTCTACGCTAGAGACGTTTTCTGCTAGATACACAAGTTCCTTGACTGAAACTAGTGAAAATTAAAGTGGGATTGTGTAGGATCCCTCATTGGATGATTAAATATAACCTTTGGAGATATAGGGAAGCTGTTTGCCATGCCCTTTTTTCACGGAAAATGCCATCTTGGAACTCTTGGCCTAATGATGCTACAATAGTTGTGAGGCAATTACACCAGCTCTAAATTGATCCCAAAGCTGTGGACTTGTGAGCAGGAGATGTGGCTGAGTTGAATGCTGATTCAACAAGCAAGACAAAACAAATAGCTCTCTGTGACTTAAAGTCGTACATTTTGTGGTGACTATTAAACGCTTCTCTTAGAATTATTATTATTATCATTATTTTTTGGAAGGCCTGAAAGTTCTAGTTTTCTTCCATGTATCATTGAACATAATCTGAAAAATAGATGAATAGAAATAAAAAGGCCATACACTTAAATATGTTGAAAATCTATGTGTGAAATTTAATTTATATTTTTAGCACAGGCGCACACACACACCAACACACAGACACACACACAAATAAATACTATATTCACCTTTTTGAGTAACTGCCCCTTGCCTTCAGGAAATCAATGGTCTTCTAACCACAATCTAGCATGAGTAGGCAGATGGCCTGGAGTTCCACTGTGACCTAAGCCGCCATGTGTTTACCATCAATGCATTCAGTAGAATGGCTCCAGCATGTTTTTTTTTTTTTTCAGGGACAAAAAAAAAATGAAATAAGAAATATCACCTTGCTACTTCCTTTAAAATTGAGGCTCAAGCACTGATGGATGTTTTGTCCTCTTGGCACAACATCCTTAAATCTTCAATTCTGTCTTACATGCGAGGTTTGAAAGACGCCTAGACAGCATAGCAGGTGTACGGTTGGAATCAGTGTAGCGGAAAGCAATGGGATTCCAGGGACATGGCCCGACACTTTCAGTGTGCTGCTCTCCTCTTGACTCCCCTACCAGTTTCCGGTCGTTGCCATCTGCTTGGGTGACACCACATACTGGAGACCCATGCCATCACATATTAGACATCGAATGTACAGCACTGCAAAAAAATATGAAAGTCATAGGAGAAGACTGAAGTGGAAATTCCTGGAAATCCTAACATTGAACTTGCATATACAACATGAAAAAAATACATGTTTTGTAATTATCCCGGGGCAGGGTCACCAACTCCAGTTTGTGGACGGCACCAATCCGGTCTTTTTTCAAGGACTCAACTCACCTAAATCAAATAATGAACACTTCAGCAATCTCTCCAGAAGCCCGGCAATGACCCTGGTTATTTAATTTAGGGGTGTTGGAGAAGGGACATATGGAAAACAGACTGGATATGTGGCCTCCAGGACCGGAGTTGGTGACCCCTGGCCAAGGGTAATAATCTATTAATACACTGGTCTAGTCAACATGCTCCACATATATAATGTACAAGCAAAATCTTACTACACTTCATTCCACCATCACAGATGTACTGGTCTTAAGCAGACAAATAACATTTAAATCTGTGTTTTTAGAATTTGCAAATTCTCGTCCGCCTCTTAATCTGCTAGCTTTTTACTGCATTCTTATCCCGGTGAGCCATCTAACCTTCTACTTGCACACACAGAGGCAAAATTCACATCCACACTTGACCACTTTTTGTTTTTGTTCCTTCCCCCCCACAAGTTCAATCATGTAGGAAAATATTTATTCATGGTCTATTGTCATTACTTGCCACGGACGAGTTGATGAGGTTGCTTTTTTATCTTACTTTGTCAAATCAAGGTGAAAAGCAGTTTAAAGAATGGGGGGAGATTAAAAAGATGGGCCTCGTTGTTCAAAGGAGACAATATAGACACATTTCCATTGCTTTGCTTTTATTCCAGAATCATCATGTTTAGTTTAGAGATGAATCATAGTGTTTTTTCTGTCCTACTGAATTATTCCAGACTGATACAGTAATTATTACACTATAACATTACCAATGCCTGAATATAATAATTTACCACATAACAAAATGTAATGCTCAACTGGGGCCTCACACAACATTTTGTGGATGGTTGAAACGTGCGACCTTGTTCAATTTAGGAAGCACAATTGTGGATAAAGTTTTGGATTCTTTTGGAATGACAACTTTTGTTACTCCCATAGTCCTGCTCAAATATTGGTTAGAAAAAATGGAATGCCCCATTTGAGAATCAAACAGAAACTTTTATACCTATCCTCTTCATTGTGTCATGACCTTTTTTTTACCTGCAATGACATTGACTTTTTCTTCTCCAATTGATAGTATAATGCTTATATCTTTTCATTCTCATGATTTCTTCTCGTATGCAATTGTGTTCACCTTGCATAACATGGATAAATCTATCCTCAGGTTGATCCAACATTCCAGGAGCTTGCTACTCTAACCTCTTTCTCATGAACCACATATTTCAAATTGTAGGTTTCACCCACGCACGCACACACACGCACCGCTCAGCCAGCACCGTTCGTACGGCTGGTGACAAGAGTTGCGGAATTAAGGCGCCACGTCTTGCCGTTTTAATCCCATGAATGAGGATGCAGAGAGCGGTGCAGTCACGCTCACAGAGCAGCATTTTAAAGAGATCAGCCCTGCCGAGCACCATGATCAGCTTCACATTGTGCATATCTGACACGTCCTTAAAGTGCTCCTAGGCATTGTGATCGGACTTATTTCCTTGAGTGACTTCTCCTCTTCCAAATCGTCTTATTCTGGTAACACGCTTAGTGTTGCTTGCCCACAGGAATAGCGTCTGAAACAAGTTCTCTGACACATTCCTAAGTCTGTTCAGCCGTTTGGAATGACATTTTTATTTAAAAAGCGAACACACTGTACCAGAACCACTTGAAATATATTGGGAACATTATAAATAACTCTATTTATTTCTTTTTTTTTAAAAAATCTCTTTTTTATGTGCTAGTGGGAGGATGTTGTAATTTTTAGGTCACACTTTAGTATTCAACCTTTCCTGTGTGTCTCTGAAGGGTTGTTTCTATTGACACTTTTTATGCAGCACAATTTACTTACAATTTAGAAACAGTTTAATGTGTATGCCACCTCTTACTCAAAGTCAGATGGGATGGGTTCTAGATTAACTCTAATTGGGAGAAAATGATGATTGATGGATCTTTTAGAGGCTAGGAGGAGTTATTTGAATCAAACCCTTGTTTTCCCACTGTGGTATGGCTTAATGACTTGGAATAAAGTTAAATGACCAAAATACACATTACTTTAGGCAAAAGATCGATTCAAATTCAATCCAATTATTTCTTAATGTAATGATGTAAAGCTTAAACTTATTAACAAATAGTGAGATTTTTTTCTTTTAATTTAAACAATATGTAGCTCTATTTTTTATATTAAACATGATTCGAATGTGTCAAACCTTTACCGTGTGACTCCACAATGAAACCTCTTACCAATCAATAACTAAGTCACATGTGTTGATCGGATATGAATAATGGTTTGTTTACACCTTCATTTTGGATGACATCCATCATTGTCACCAAAAATGAGTCCAGAAAATATTCAATTAAGACCTGAGGGTGCCATTCCTCATTTGTTATTCCGAGGTTAATTTTTGACTGTAGATTTGTCTTTTGTCGCTATAGGGCTAATAATTTACTTTTGTTCTATAGTCCAGTGACCACCATATAACAAAGTCAACTTTTGAATTCATAGGTTCATGTGAGTGACTCTAAATTGTCATTAGGATTTATTGTGGCTGCACTTGATTGTATGTGGTCTAGTGCCAACTCTGACACAACTTGGTTTTCTTTGAACTGGCTGTAGACAATGGATAAACTGAAAAGAGTTTGTCTGGCACTAGATGATAATGTAATGTTTCTACATTACCATTTGCATTGTGTTTAGCAATCAGTCTATTCATTTGATTTTAAATGAAAAACAGCTCGATTTAAATACTATAATTATTGTACGGTTTTTGTACTCTTATTTTAAGCACGGGTGGCCAAAGTTGACAAAGTAGTTGAGTTAGTAAATTTCACCCTGGCACAGTTTTCTATGGAGGAAAAAAAATGTGACTGCAGTCGTCTCTTGTGCCTCAGGCAACCGTGTCAGCCGGTCCAGCTCACGGATTGATTTTTCATCAAGTGGGAGGGGGTTTGACTGAAGAAAGGGTGAATGCCGCGCTGAGTGGCAAGCGGAGGAAGCAGTGGGAGATCCATTGGCCGACACAGTGAAAGTTTAACACTGGCCTGTGGTCTTGTTTCGCAGCTGGAGTCAGATTGTTGCTTTGGGCCATTGGCCTGTGTATTGACCAAGCTGGTCCCTCTCACCTGCCAATTCCTACCTGCCTTACATTTTTATTTTTTTGGGGTCTCGTTAAGGCTTAGAAGATGCTCGGCTGGTATTGATTTAAGCGCTCGCTGTATAGCAAGTGCACCCCTGTCTTGTCCTGCTTAAATTTAGCATTTAGTGTTCCTAAGCGGCAGACAATTTCAAGTGTCTGTCTGTCATGCTGTACCAAAGGGAACCCCAGTGCCAATGATTGTCAGTCTGTGATCAGTCCTGCATGGATCTGCTCCAATCCTATGTCCAGTCTGGAAGAAAAGGTCAGCCCAAATTGAACTGCTAACCGCAGTCTCCGACCATCTGCCTGTATGTCATTCTCATAGGCTAAAGTCAAATCATTACCCGCTGCACAGCCTGGCATTCATGTGGATGAGTTGTACATTATGTTCAATAATAACAGACATTCCGTCAGATGAAATACCTTGGCAAGTTAATTACTATTTTACACCTTCTGATGTTTGTATTTATGCGTGGATATTTGAATACATATCCAGTGAGAAGTGTTGTGAGTTTGACACAGACAGTAGAAGAGGCTTCTGGTATAGCTGAATTGCAATTATTTTCCTAATATATTGCAATTATTGTTTTGATGATTGCGACTGTGATTGAGTCTCTGGTTCCATATGTAAAATGCTTAGTGCAAATGGCAATGATGGAAAGGATGCTACCATTTCTGACAACTTTCATTTGGATAGTGTCCACTGACTTCATGAATTTTCTCCCAAAATGCTCTTGTTGCTTTAAGAGGTAAAATGGCAAGGTGTATTGTTGTTGCCTTGTTTGTTTGCATTTCATAATCGGGACCAATTAAAACCAAACATAAAGAGCAACCTTTTTGCCATTAATATTTGTAGTGTTTAGAGTTTGTGTCAGAGGGTCTGGTTTAATGTGTTGGCCTTTCCGTGACCTATGTTTACTTGTCCATTGTATGTTAACACAATTCATTTGCCCGCAGGCTTGACCAAAAAAAAAAAAAAAAAAATCTTTACCGAAACATCCATCAGTGCAAACTTGTGGCTAAATGTGAAGTGTGACTTGGGGGCTATAGTGTTCACAATAGCACCCATTTATAGGCACTGCATTCACATCAGAGGATTTGTCACGACCTCCACAAGGTCACCAAGATGCATCTTGGCAATTGTGTCACACTGAGGGATTTCCGTGTAGTAAAAGAACAGAATTGGAGGCAGGATTGCAGAGTGAGCTGTGGATTTATGTGACGCTAACAGAGGCATTTATGAGAAGATTGCCACCCCTCTTTTTCCTCCTGGCAGCAGAGTTGCTTGTTTGCTTTAGGATTCCATGTGCAAATATTAGTCGTTCTCGTGCACCTGCTGCATTGTGCCACCAAACACCCCCTTCCATTCTGGTCTCCCACCCTTTATGTCGATAGACTTCATTTGTCACACATACAAAGGGGGACAGAAACACAATAGACGCACATTTTAGTGGTGCCTCGCTCTTCATTGGTGTCTGACAAGGAGTAAACAAGGGTGACATGACTTCCAAGGCTGCTGCTTGTTGTTTTTTAATCCAGGCTAAGTGCAGGCTGCAAACTGAAGGATTGCTAAATTATAGCACTCCACATCATTCCTATCAACTTGGGCCACATTTGATGGACTCATCTGTGTGCATTTGTCATGACTTTTCTAATATATTACGAAATGTTTTTGTTTGTGGGACGTTTAGTGGCAGATTGTTGTTGTTTGCTGCAAAAACTTAAGAGATAATGCTGCCACATTCACTTTTCCCTTCTGTCTGCAGGATAGATCTCATATTCTAGCATATTTTTACATGTATTACTTTACCCATGATACAACCAAACCTAATGTTCATCGAGAAATATAAATACAAATAAATATATGCATAAATAAATACTATATTACCATTTATAGAGTATCTGTTTATACTTATATTGTGTGTGTTATTAACACAGCATAAAAAAAACATAACTAATGCCTGTAGCGGCGGGTTTTTGTGTGTGTGTGTTTTGCTAGAACATATAATTGGTATCTTAGAAAATAAATGTGGTCCTTGAATATTTTAATTAACTACTGTATAAAATACATTTAAATAAATGAATGAGAATCTTGAGTTTGAGAAGGCCTCTTTTGAGAGCAGTGACATCTGCCAAGGCTACCGAGAGGAGGTAATATTTCCCTTGTGAGGTGTGCCATATTCATGTGTATTTTTTACAATGATAGCCGAGTTTTCAAATATCACCGCAAATGTTATTTCCTTCCTTGACCTGAGTGATTTTAATTGCTAACTCTCAAATAGTTCTGGTGAAAATGGTGTAATTCCAGCAAGGTTCGATAGCATGCCAATTAATTTGCCATAGATGTGCCGTTATTATTAACCTGTTAATCGCAGTGTGAATAGTTTTGTTTCTAATGTAATATAAACTTTAATTAATAAAGGTGGTGATGAAGTGGAGACTTATCAAACTAGCTCGTGTCCATTAGAGGGCCCAAACCGTCATAAGGCAGCCTTATTAAAGCCCATTTCCAAAGTGTTTATGAGCCCGCTGTGAAAACAGCCAAAAAAAAAACCGTGCAGAAATGCCGATACATGAGGAAAAACAAATTAGTTTGTGTAATTAGTTCAAATTAAGAGATTGTAATCCATGAGGAATGGCGATGGGAAGATGTGCTATCGGAAGAGAGTTAGTTAGATAGCTATTGGGCTGGTGAGATCGGTGGGAGGGAATCCTTCGCCTCCTTTTGTTTGCCCCCGAAGTAATGAACAAAGACCCCGAGGCACTCAACTAATAAAGATACCCGTAATAAAAATATGGCCGGTAATCTTTCGGCGAAATTTAGGAAGTGAAGGCCACCTACATTGAAGATATTTCTGCTCTAAGGGGAAAAAAAACTGCAGTTTCGCATATTAATAATACATATTCTGCTTGGGTAAATGCAAATGCATGATCAATTGCAGTATTACATCCATTGACCTCTGTTTTGTGAAAAACATACGCTTAGTTTTTGTTAGAATGTTTTTTCTGCAAAGCCGTTAGTATTTTACTCAGCTAATGATCATTAAATTATGTTATAACTTCAATAGAAACAAAGATTTCTAAGGCTAACCTCATTGGCAGCATGACTCAGGGCTGCAACAAACAAACCAAAGTGTTATTTTACCTCCTTCTATCATCTTCATCTTTCAAGAACCTTGACATTTTCCAACACGTGAAGTATTTATTTAGTCCTATTGGGCTTTGGTAAAAAAAATGCTCAACCTATTGGTTAACCTTCCGTCGAGGAGAAGGAACAGGTACTATGTCAATGCAGTAAACTAAGTAAAAACATAAATACAAGCATCAATATAGTAATCCACATCTGTTATAAAATGCACTTTTTGTAATACAATGCACAATGCCATAATTTAGGATATCAGCATTTTATGCAGTACACATTTAGGCATGATGGTCTAACAGGTTAAAGCAATTGAAATCATTTTCCATGTAGATTTGTCCAATTATTCATAATATGTAGCTACTATAATGTCACAGCAATTCCAACAAATATGAACACTAATTTTGATTGTGTCTCTCGCACTGATCATCCTATTTAAATCTCCACTAATAGACAGTACAGCAAATTGGAAATCAGGTGGGCTCTTTCCCACAGCTAGAAATAAAGTTTCTGGGGTTGAGAGTTGAGTGTTTTCTGTTATCTGTAAAATAAATATAATATGACATAAAAAAGGACAAAATTTCACTCTTTCAGATGAAACAGCATTTTTTTATTTTCTTTTTTTGTCATCAAGTCTAAAGGTCATGTTTGACATTCTAAAAAAAGTTATTCTTCCAGCATTTTTTTTACGCCAGAATGTGTGTGAGATGAGCTGTATCCCTTAAAGTGATAGATACAATCAGACAGGCAATCAAAAAATAGATGTCTGACCTCATAATGGCATGTCGTCTGTTTTATCATCAACAAAAATATAGTCTATTGATGTGTATATACAGTAGCATGCTTGTTTCTCTTAGAAACACTGTGGCATAATCAGGGAAGTTGTTCTAGTCCTTGTCAACACAAATTATTCTAAAGTCCTCTAAAGTTTCCGTTGGTACGAGTGTTAGCGAGAATTTGTCTTCTTTTGCCCATAGTTTGCTGGGATACTCTCCAGCACCCCCATGACCTTGTCAGGACAGGTGAAAATGAATGAATGAAAATGACCTTGAAGACGCCATCTTATTTTGACACCTTGAACCTCCCCTCAACTCAAATACTTTTTTTTAGACTGTATTCTCTAATAAGGATCATGGGAACATGTGTAATCTAGCCATCTGTCCAAGGAATAGCCCTAAGGTTAAATCTGTCTTTGTCATCCCATCCTGACGGTGCACCAATATTATCGGCTGAATGCTTAAAAGCATGGTGGGGTCATGACAGACACCAGCAGCAGCCTTCAGGGCCAGTGAGTGAAATTCTTTCCCAGAAGCGCTCAAGAGCACTGCGGTTACTGAGAGATGCCTTGGCACAAGTGAAGTGTGTTTCCCTCCGAATGATTGGCTGCAGGGATCAATCCATTTGCTGCTCCGGGAGCAGGTTCAATTTGAGAGGCAGAGTCAGAGCCTTCCCACACTCCCTTGCCTCTGACTGACAGCATGCAAGCGGCATGTTGAGATGCAGGGCAGACTAAAATACACTTGTTAAAAGCTCCAGGTCATAGACAATGTGGAGGATTATTGATTCAATAGATTGTTTTGTCTCCCTGACATTCTTTTGGATTTTTACCTCAACAATTGTTTCTTCACTTTTGGAATTATTGTGCTTTCTCTGTGTCAAGTCACATTTTGTTAGCTTGAGAATACATCAGAAACATGTTTACGGTAAATCAAATATATTGCAGACTCATTGAATTTGTACTACCATATTTCCTCTCCTTCCTCGAATTAGGATCTATCCAACAGGTTCCAGTAGTATAATTGTATATATTCACTCATTTTCCCATGCCATGTCACTCATAATTACAACACTTGTTCTTTTGCTACATGATTTGACAGACTCAAACGACATTAAGTTTCCCTGAGCTTTTGATTATTTGACATACCGTAATTTGCTTTTTGTTATTTCAAGTATCTTCATGATCAAATATCATGCAATCATCTTTGTGCAAATCCCAACAGTATAGTCGTGGACTTTGATGCTGTGATTTGGGTAAAATCACCTTTTTGTCGTGTTTAAGCAAGCTGTCCAGGGTAATGTGAGGTTTGCCAAGCCTTATTCAGACCAGATGTCTAAGGGTTCACCATGTTAGAAATACACCCTTGGGATCCTTTCTTTAGACACTTGATTGACTCGAGGCCGGTAACACAATCCTCACTCCCTCGCAATTAGTCTGAAGCCAAAAAAAAAGAATGACTAAGACCCGAGCTATGACCGTTTTGCTGCACTGGCTACTAGTGATAGACACTGGAATGTAATTTTGAAGACCTGATTAGCTCAGGCATGCAGTGGTTTGCTTCTAGCCAGTTGAGATAAGTTATTTTCCTCGCCCGTTTTTGTGGTATCCATGGGCATCCGGAAGTGAACATGTGGTACTGTTTAGCTTAGTAATGCACAGTGTTTTAATGAACGTCTTTTGGGAAATGGACGGCAACCAGGATGCTGAGTGTTGGCCAGCAGAACGTGCTGAACGTTCAAGTGCTGGATAACTCGTTTTATCACACATACTCCAGAGGGAAAATCGCAGTCCAAGACCCACAAGGCGTAACACGGTTGCCAATTGATCCTGAATAAGCCAAATGTGTTTTTGCTCTCACGTTCATTTATTTCCTCTATGTAATCCTTGTTAATTCAGTGATTGTTTTGGCATGGGGGAAAGTGTTTACCTCCCACCAGTTAATAGGATGTGTTTCAGGTTTTAGACACTCATGAGGGAATTCTCCTTGTGTGCTTTTTATGTGAGGGTTATTTTGAATTATTCATACCACTTGCATTTTACGTGAATATTTTTGAAAAACATGGCAATCAATGAATAACCAGGACATTACCATAATTGTTTTTTTTAATTTTTTTAAAATTTATCCAATGTGCATGGTCATTCAGAACACAAACAGAGCCAACGAAAAGTTAGGTATGACCTCCTTAGTGGAATTTTCAACTGCATGTTGTGCTGTTCGAAATGTATATTTTGATGGGACTCAACTAGTTGTACTCGCAGTATTAATGTTTTAGTGTGTGAGTCAATAAAATATTGTCCACTTCACAAATCACCCTTGGTGAGTGACCGCTGTATGGATTTGTAACAGGGATTATTTGTGCAAATAGACATCGGAACAAGCAGAATGGTTTTGTTGTCACAGTATTATGCTTTAGCCATTGGCAACTTGTTGAACACGTTTAAATATTGGCAATGACATTAGTCAGATGTCGCTGGCCATCTCTGTTGGAAATCTCATTGGTCATTTATATTTGGGAGGATAATCCAAAAGTTTTGTGTGAAAGTCCGGAAGTTTATTTGTGTCTTTGGACAGTGTGAGATCCATTACTTTGGCCGATTGTGGTAAAAAAAAATATTGCTGCAATATAACTTCTGCATGTGTAACAAAATTTGAGTGTTTCGAATCGAATCGATTGATGTTTTTGAGAAGGATGAAAAGCAGAGTACCTATTAAAGTGCCACTATTCTTAGCCACCATATTAACAGCACATTTTGTATTCCTCTCGTGTTGTGTCTATTGACATCAGAATTTACAGTTCAATAGAAAAACCATCAACCAGGTGGACTTGCATAGCCACTCAAACCAAAGTCCCTACCAAACAACACATTACATGTTTCTCCAACAAATATTAAACATGTATTTTGTATCGTATACTTTATCTTTTCCAAAACATTTCGATGATGAACGTAAACTTGGGCCAATAATAATGGATAGCAATCCGATTCAGAAGCTGCATACAATATGCTTTAGTAGCATACACAAAATTACACACATATTAGTACATTCCTCGGAACACAGCTGATTTGTATAAATGCTAATATCCCTCACATGACGTGTTGACAGTGAGGCGTTGGAGCGAGGCAGGTGCCTTCGGCGCCTCTTCATCTAGCTGCCCGCGAGATACTGCCTCTTTGATTGTTTCTTCAAACACAAGATGGTGGCGCTCGGGGAACAAGTTGTTTGTTCTAGAATTCTTGGGAGACTTCTCCTAGGAGACCCCTACTCTTCCTTCTGAGCAGTTAAGATTATCAACAAAATCTGCTGCCACTACCAGAAGCAGAATAGGCCTCTTTCGGGACTATAAAATGTCACGTATTGCTCTGAAATGCAAAAGTTACTTCTTCAAAAGTGCACTCACTTCCTAACAATGTTGGGCGAATATTTTCCAAAAGGAAACTAGTATTAATAGGTTACTCTTTCTTTAATTTCATTTCCTTTCCTTTCAATGTACACCTTAAATGCTTATAATTACAAGAACAATTTCCTATGAAACAAACAAAGAAGTATTGTCTGTATACAAACATACTATAATTATTTTTCTTCTTCCCCACTAGTGAGGAAAGATACTAAGGAGGAAACTGACGACCGAATGACACAGTTTAAGAAGAAGGCAAAGGAGCTTCGCATTTTGGATGCAAAGACTGCACAGAATCTATGTAAGTAGTTCACATATGCATATTTTCAAACATAACCTTTCCTGCTGTCTTTTCTATCAAATCCTGGGGAAGACCATTGGTGTTTTTTTTCCTGTTGTCCAATGGAAACTTGTTCCTTGGCAGATGTTAATAGTCACCCCAATGCTAGTTGTGTATTAGGGCTTTTTAACATTTAAAAAATATATACATATTTTAAGATAACTGAGGCTCCATGTTTGCCATTTAAATCTCTTTTTTTCATGACTGTGGTATTTCGTCTACATTCCTCTTCTGTCATTATGCAAAAAGAAACAATTTTGCAGATGTAGAGCCAGTATAAATATATATTTATAATGTATATATATATATTTAGTATTGAAGTATATTTTGTCCCACCAGCCAACAGTTGGCATATTACCAAAGTCTGATTAAGACACAGAACCTTGACATATGTTCCGAACATATGGACAACACAGGTGTCATGCATTCCCAGCTGCGACAATGTTCTATTTTACCAATGCCATCACTTATTGTGAAGCAACATGATGCTTGATCCTTCCAGTGACATTTGACATTTAAGGCCTGGATTGTGAAATTAAATGCAAAATTCCCTATTACAGCATTCTGAAACTGCTCGGTATTTTTTGTTATTTCTTTTAAGGAAACAATGTTCAAGTTGTTCCATTTTTTTCAAGCAATATTATCGGGCAAAAATGTAAATTGCACTTTTATTTTGTCATTCTCCTTATTCGACAGCTATTTTCTTGGGTTCGTTCCGGCTTCCTTATGAGGAGATCCGAGACATCGTACTTCAGGTGGATGAGGAACTACTGAGCGAGTCACTCATTCAGGTAAGGGATATTAAAGTGTGCACCTTCCCATGTACAAAGCCCCTCATTTATACCATAAAGAGCAAAATATGATGGAAACTTGACTTCTCAATGTTGCAAATCGCTGTTCAGTTTAAATTCCATCACATCATGCATGTTTTGTTAACATCCAGGATAATTGTGTAATTTGGCTTTTTATGCATCTATTGCAATACTCGTCTGGTCGCACAATGCACGTCCCCGGAAATGCAACCTATCAGAGTGAAAATAAATGGTGACTGGCCTCCACGAGATGACCGACTCTATTTAAAATGTGCTATGATCTGCGTTTGGCACAAGCTGGTCACCTCATTGTCCGTTGGACCGTGGAGACCCCACATTTATCGCCTGATAATAGATGATGAAGGACAGGGCTTGGCAAAAGCTCCACAACTGCAGCCTCTTTTCCGCTAGGCTTTTGTCTTAAAGCATGATTGATGAGATCACTGAAGGCTACTTCAGTTTGCTCTCTTTTTTCTCTTTTTGGCGTTTGCCAAACTGAAAACAGATGGGCCCATTTGAGGTAAAATATGTGTATCATCTCAGACTTGCAATTGTCTATAGGCGTAATTTATGTTCATCCACAGACGATACCTACTGGGTCTTCGTGTTGAATTCTGATAACCTTTTAATATGCCCGGTAATTGGGTGGAAAATAAGGATTTGTTCTATGTTAAACAGCCACCATCCACTGTGTTATTTTCATTCAAAATATAATTATTCAATGTTCTTCAGAATTCAATGTGTTGAATCCTTGAACATTTTTCTTCTAATATACCAGGCGCATTAGTGCATCAATGTACTTACTGCATTTGTCATTCAAACTTTCTCTTTGATTTTGTCATTTTTGTTTCATTTCTTAATGGGTTTTTTTATTTGTCTTAATTAATGGGTTTGACAAATGATTGTGCGTCTTAGGCACTTCACCAGAACAATATATTATAACTGTTATTCCAACAAAATATGTTCAAGGTTATGGAACACAAACTGAATTTGTACATAATGCACACTGTTCATTTGGGGGAAAAATAAGTCATTTCAAGTGTGCCTTCTAGTCTGAAAAATTATGAATAATTTTCCTTCCAAGGGTGGTAGGGATGCTGAAGCCTACCCAAAATAACTATGGGAATGAGCAGGGACACACCCTGAACTGGTTGCCAGGCAACCCATACCTTATGATATCATTCATCATACAAAGTTCGAATAGCTCAAAACATTTGATTTCTATGACTAAAATTCAATCAAGGAAAAAAAAAAAGTATAGGGTACATACACAAGTAAATGTAAATATTCCCCACCTAATCATCTGACAAAAGAGATGATTACCCTTCTGAATTCATTTGAGAACTCTTGCTTGTTGTAAAATTGCAACGAGAGTAGCTGCTATCAGCTCTTAGACAAGCAAGCCGGGCACCTGATTAATGGAAGGAATAGCCAAAATGGAAGGAATCAAGGAAGCAAGGAGTGTTCATAATGCATCTAAAACTCTGTAACTCAATCTTATTATCCTCCTTCTCTGGCGACATGTCTAATGTAATGATTTGTCAGCAGAATGTGGCAGTGCATTGGCCTTGAAGTACCCCCACAATGTGTCACTATGGCAGAATGGATAGATAGAAGTTGATTGGCTCTCCTTATTCTGCATTAGGGCCCATCATTGCTTCCCGAGATGATGTACCCGTGTCTGAATGCTGCCAGACAGACTCTCAGGCCCTCGCCATTCATCCAAACGCCATTTGAATCTTTGCAATTCCACATATGCAACTCCCGCCCCTCGTCACCCTCCTCCCCCATCCATCCGGCGTACAAACATATTTACACTACATGCAAATAGAACGAATGTGTCAATTATGCCCTACGCCTCTGGTCCCCATTGCCAAATTGTGTCATTTATCATCCGAGTGATAAATATGCGTAAGGCTCGTCGTGCACATGAGCAACCAGCAGGCATTTGTGTTAAATCCTGCACACCCCTCACATCTCGTTTTTGGACAAGATGCACATCAAAGCGGACAGGGTCACCTTTACGCATCAGGTCAGCAATAACATTGCTTGCATACATAGCATCGTAACTGACTGTCATTTCAAAGTTGGAAAATGTGGGCTCATTCGGATTGTCTGACGCTATATATGTAACAATCCTAACCGTCTTGATGTTTCAGGGACCTGTTTGCTTTGCATGGTCTCCCTCTCCAATTATGGCCCTAACAGATGCATGACCATGCTTTCATTTACATTTTTTCTTCAATGTTTCTGCATTTGTTGCCATTTTTGTGGAAATTGTGCAGCATGGCTTTGTACTATTGCCCACTCAAACCTTAAAAGTTAGATGCGTGGTTGTGTGTGTGTGTGTGTGTAGCAGCTCCTAACTATGCCTATTAAATATTGATTATATTGACTTATCATCGCCACTTTCAGCATTAGGGATCTTTTATTATTGTTTTGTTTTTCATAAGGGTGCCTATCTTATCCCATCATGTGTGTGTGACAATTGGTTTAGAGTTGATAATTGGACAAGTGCAAGGGGAAATGTGTGCCACTTTAAATTAAACTCATCCTCGTCTCCAAGGAAACATTCCAGTAAAATCCATTGACAACAGCTGGCTCACAATGCTGCCTACAAAATATTTAGTTGACATTGACATGAATTACATATAAGACGTGAAAACAATCCACTCAGGCCAGATGGAGATTAAAAATAAAATTTGTGAGA
Organism: Stigmatopora nigra; assembly: GCF_051989575.1. Classification (NCBI taxonomy): domain Eukaryota; kingdom Metazoa; phylum Chordata; class Actinopteri; order Syngnathiformes; family Syngnathidae; genus Stigmatopora; species Stigmatopora nigra. The sequence continues at coordinate 6,061,026 of NC_135521.1, forward strand.
GCATTTGCCATTTTACTTCCTTAGCGAGCACCATTCAACTGACAGAATCCTCTTAGTATTATGTATTAACACGACATTTTTTTTACCCCTTGTCATAAATCTCATATTAAGTTGCAAAAGAATACCCTTCTGCTGATCACAGTTTGTCTTCCAACGATCCCTCCCACTTTACTAATCCCTGCTTGTCTGAGTTAATTCAGTCTTTAGTTATTCAGATTAAGCCGTACGTTTCTCCAAAAAAGAAAAATAGAATTCACATATAAGATAAGGAGAGGACATAGCACACTGACTGTACAGTCCTAACACACTGCTTGTCTGCCAAGTAAAGTCAGCATAGGCTTGTCATATTACGTCCTCACCTTTCCTCCCTTCACCTTCACCATGGCAACCACCTTTCCTGCCGGGTCTCGCGGGAGCCTGTTGCACCAGTCTCGTGTGTTGTTATTGTTTATCTCTCTTGTCAATCATTGAGACGTCGCTCATCCATATGCATACCCCCTGTGGCTCTGTCACCCTCCCCTCTAGTGGTCTTCCATCATTAAATATAGATGGCCAGTCAGTGCCTTGCAGGCTTGTGGTCAAGGCCAGTGCCAGACTTTGTTCTCATTTGTAACAACAGGTGATTGCACCAGCTTGGCATGTCGCTGGGCATCATTTGCATGATATACAAGTCCACATGTGGGCCATGGCGATAAGTCTGGCTGTGCATTGGGCCTGTTGGATTAGTGCTGAAGAAGGAGACATCCACTTTGCCTTTGGTATAATTGGGGTTTATTTTAGGACGCCGTGCACAAGTCTCTCACTCCAAATGCTAATTTTTTTCAACACAACATTAAATAAATACATTATTTTTCTATGGGAAGGAAAGGAGACAAAGGGAAGTATATTAAAAAAAAAAATACACACGCACACACATGTCACATCTAATGTATTTTAAAGCTCGTGGCTATGACTCAAAGTCCCTTATGTACATTTGAGTGATCACACATGAAAAACGGAATGCTTCTAATTGCTTAACAAATCATAATGACAATATGACCTGAGGTTTATGACAATTCTCTACACTAGTGTTGTGTGTATATGTATTTATCCTATGGTTGTCTTAATTCTCAGTCACGGCTCCCCAAGAAGCGAATTTCTATTTTCAAGAGACGTATTTGATGTCACTCTACGTCTGAAAAGTGTTTTTAGGCCCAGTTGAACAATTGATCCCCTTCTGAAAAAACATACAAAAAATGAGTGTACATCACATGAAGAAGACTACTTTGATGCCAGATCCTTTTGTCTCTAGTTTATCCAAGGAGACTTAATAAAGAATGTTTTGCTTTGGAAAATGGCCTATCGATTAAATAGGTGTCTGAAATGCATGTCAAGGATCCTTGGCCATTCTCATCTTTTCCTTATTTCTTCTGGGAATGTTGTAATTAAGTTTGACAAGGAAGTGAATATCCTATAGATTTTCATAACACTCTTGACCCCTCATTGTTGAAACTTTTTTTACATTTTCATTTCTGTTTTTGTTTTTCTTACTGTTCAGTCACAGCTCTCTTATTTCATATTATTTTTTCCCTCAATGTCATGCTAGTTATTAAATAAATAGAGACAATTTATCAGGCATAACACAACAATAAGTCCCCTGCACTTTTTCAAAAGGCACTATTAGTCCACCCTGCACATGGTCATGCTTTCACACTTTTTTTTCTTCTCTTTTCACAATCAAGTTTCTTGCAAGAAGGCTTGTATTTCCCATGTGGAATTGTTTCCACTTCAATCACACGCATTCATCTGGATGCTTTGTTTTGGTATATTTTTTTTTCCTGTAGAAAATATCTTGTAAACTGTGCTGTTTACCGTTTGCTTCTTTGATGGCTTTGCTCACCGTATTTGTGGACGGTTTCTGCCAAGGCCCCTCAGCGAATATTTGTTGCACTTGCCGTCGTCTTTCCTGCTGCCGTGTATGGATGTGTGTACATGTTTGTGTGTCTAGAGGCCTGTGGTGAGCAGTCTGGCCCATCACGGTCGCCTGGTTCCCCCACTTTGTGTCACATATGGCGCTGCCTTTGTGTCAGCAGTGCTCTACGGGGTTCCTTATAATTACCAAGATAACAGACAAATGGATTGAGGAGCTCACATAGGATTTGATTATTCGCTACTCCGTCTTTCTGTGTTCGTTCTTCACATGCACTCAGCTGAAGCAGTCTGACTTTTCTTTTTTTTAATTAATTGGTCCTTCTTCACTTTTCATAACTGATAACCATAGTTTTGAATGTGTGTGTGTGTGTGCATGTCTATGTTACACCTTTAATTGAAATGAAAATAGTAAGAAACAAAAGGCCTCTTCGCAGAACTTTGAGGAGCTTTGTTAGAATTTTTGGGTAGTGTATATGATAGTTTGCTATGTATTTATTAGTGTGTTGGTTTGTCGTATTATTTAATTTACATAAATACTTTTGAGCCTGAATGAAAACCTCACATGGTTATTATATATTTTTAATTAGATAATGTGTTGTATTTTTTCAATCAATAATTACCATCTAATTTTTCTTGAATGCTATCTAAACTGTTTTTTAAATAATAGATAGTGCCTTGTTAAAAAGTACAAATATAATGCATGCTATTATAATGTCATCTGATAGTAAATCTAATTATGTTGTAATTAAATTGGTTACTAACTTTACAAACAGAAAGAAGGCTGTTTCAATCTTAATTTTATTAAAACTTGTGTTTTTCCAAGTTCACCAAAAAGTTCTGTCCTTCAATAATACATATGATAGGTCTGAAAATACAACTTCAGGAGCCGGTTAAGAACGAGTGAGATCAATTTAAATAGGAAATAGGTTTATTACCAGACTGCAGGATGGTTGGAGAATGCTCCGACAGCTGTGAACCTCTCACAGCCTGCCTTCCTCGCAATTCTCTCTGAATGAACAGAGTTCAGTCTTTTTATAGGAACTATAGGGTAATATTTCTAAGACCGTGATGTAGGACAGAGCTTATGTAAACAAAACTTTGGGCTAATATGCTTAGACATTAGCAGGTTTAAGTTGTATGCAAACACGATATTTTTATAGCTCACACAAACTGCCGCAGCCTATCTTATATTGCACGTTTTGAACAAACAGTTTCAAAGTGAGCTGGCTATATTCCACAATACAAGGAAACAATTGCAAGGCCAGCTAGTTAGCTATCTTACAATTTGTGGTGTGAACAAAAAATTGCAAGGCCAGCTAGTTGGCCTATCTTACATTCCACTGTCCTAACAAGCAATTGTAAAACCAGTTTGGCCACATTGGCTCGACATGAACAAACAATTATTAAACCAGTTGGCAGGTCTACCCCAATAACATACATTAAATGTAAATCAAAAACAACATTTACGTTACACATACTGTTAATTTTTTTCTCTCCACCCCCTTTAAAACAGACAAAAAAAAGGTTTAAAAAAAATCGTTGAAAGATGTAATTTGTGCGCGCATTTTTCCCTAGAGTTGGCTACGTATTGGCTCCATTGCACGCATAATGAGGTTTTTCTATTTCCGTCAATATTAAACCCATTGGATTTCATGTGTGTTCATCAGGTGGTGTATATGGAATGCACACTCTGTTTGAGTTATTATCATATATTAGCTCTATGTTTTATCCATTGTATGAATTACTCTCAACCCTAGAGGGGACAAGACAAAACGTGCAGGCTGTTATCATATAATTACATTGTAGTTTCAAATCAATTGTAAATCAATTTCATACAGGTATTTTCCCCCTTAAATGGGAATTGGATCTGCTTCTCGAGATATGATCTTTCGTCTCATTATCTAGGCGCTAATTGGGGCGTCAGCAAACACATTTGCAATGATGACTTACCCCACAATGAACATGTCCATAGCCTTGCTTTATTGCTTTCTTTTTCTCTCTCTCTCTTCCGTCCCCCAAGGGAAGAACAGAAATGTCATCATTAGTGGCCTAAGATATCAATGTGGTTCTACCTAGAACAGCAGCTCAACATTCTTAGCATTTGTCCTTTCTTTCTTCAGGCAATCTTTTATTTTTTCTGTGACATCACTCCAAACACTAATACATTGTATGAGTGTGTATTTATGTGTCATAATTTGAAGTTATAAATACTATTTCACGATGACATCAAGCTAGATCACAAGTTGATAGCCTATGAGAAAATCACTAGGGTGTGAAATCTAGCAGTATGAAGGAGCAAATACAACTTGTTTTAATGGGTTAGTCTTACTCAACTGATTGTCTTTCAGATGACATGGACTGAAAATGAGATTTGCATTTTGACTGACTTTAGATTCAAATATTCTACATTTGTCTACTTCTCTATGCAGAACCTGATAAAAAACTTGCCAGAGCAGAACGAGCTGACGTCGCTAGCGGAACTTAAAAGTGACTATGACGAGCTGGTGGAGTCTGAGCAGTTTGGAGTTGTGGTGAGTCCAATTAATCAAGAGTAATGAGTAAACAATTTGTACAATTACACACAAAATAGACAAACATGGTTGCTCTTAACGATGTTGAAATGGGAATATTTAGGTGTTTATGTTTGTGAAACTTTCCAAGCCCATTGTCACATTATGAACTTTGTATTATCATCCCCTTAATTCTCTCCTAACTCAATGAAAGTTGTTGGCCAAGTGTAATGAAGCGGTGGGGATGTCAAGTTTCCCAAATGATCATCTTGCCTGTCTGGTGATGATCATATACCTTGATGCTGATGAAGGAGCTTCACAGCTATTTGGTTCTCCAGGGAAATAAGAGACGTTAAACTCTATTGTATGAGAAACCGTTCAAGTGTGGGAGTGCATGTGTGTGTGTGTGTGTGTGTGTTTGATAAACATTTAATCCAGACACATCTGCGTTTCTTAATGAAACAACCTTAGTTGGATGAGGAAAGTTGCCGTCAAGTAATCAACTTAATTTTGTTTACACAGTAATTGCTTTATGGGGTTTCTGAATGATCTTTGAAATAGAAACAACATTGTGCATTGCGACAAGACCTTTTTAGTTGCTCTGGACATAATATATTCCTCAATATCTGATGCATGTCCTTAGATGAGTTCAGTCAAGCTCCTGCGCCCGCGTCTCAACGGCATCCTGTTCAAACTGACGTTTGAAGAGCAGGTTAACAACATTCGGCCCGACATCATGAACGTGACATTTGCCTGTGAGGAGGTAAAGAAGAGCGAAGGCTTCAGGAAGCTGCTTGAATTGGTGCTGCTGGTCGGCAACTACATGAACGCCGGCTCTAGGAATGCACAGACGTTTGGTTTCAACATAAACTTCCTCTCCAAGGTAAGTCAAATTTGAGAAGTGCCACCATCACTGGATACAACTTGTGCAATAATTAATTTGTGTGTTTGTTCTAATTACTGGCAATGTCTTACAATCAATAGTATATTTAACATCACATATTTTGCACACCAGAAAACAATTTCATCTCAAGTATTTAACGTGACACATTATTTTAACATGTAAAAAGACAGTTTGATATTGTTTATCAGATACATTTAATGGACAAAAGTAAAAAAAGAAGAGCAGATGAATCAGCTTCTACTTTGATCAAACAGTTTAGGTGCCATCTGATTCATTGTAGAGCCTGGTTAAAGCCCCGGGGGGCTGATTGGCCAATTATTGATGAACAAGCTGTGCAAAAAAAAAAAAAATCTCCCTCACTTTAGTCAATCAGAGGAATTGACCCCTGGGTGGCACTTCTAGGGTACCTAATGGGCTCATCAGAGAGGAGGAGGCTGATGACGGGAATGAGATTTATGCAAGTGCGCGCACACACACACACACACACACATGCACACCCCTTTCACAAGGACATATCTCAGGAACGAGATTGATCACCTATAACATTGTTGAACGCCCCCACACTCCTCATCAGTGGAGACAGTACAATGAAATGTGGCTTTATTATCTCTACATTATAGTGTGTAAAATAGTAGTATCAATATGATTTGATTGTTGGCAAACAATGTCAGACTTTCCTGGTGAAATACAGACATCTATTAGATCTCTAAAAAGGCCTTCCGACGTGAACAGAGACTGCGCAGTATTCATGCAACATATTGGCTGAATGGATGAAAACATCTGCTCGATTACTGAAAAACATCCCGGGTGCACTGAGGGAATAACAAGCAGCATTAAATAACAATTTGCCAGCATCGCTTAATAATTAAAGACGTGGAACAGATTTGTGTTCAATTCAAGTTGAATCAGAACAGATTTTAAGCCAACCATCAGTCAGTGTCTCGTCTGTTCAAAATTGTTTTTTTTTTCATCAGGAAAGTTCAAACTTTTTTTTAAATATACTTAAAAAACAAAAACTTTTAAAATTTTAGCTGAAAACAAACTCAAATAACCTGACACCTGGACTACACACATTTTTAAGTATCTGCCCTTCACAAGTGAAGAAAGAACGGAACGAGAGATGGACGGTCTTGTCACTGCTTTGTCTGCAGTGATGTGAACACAATATGGATCTGTATCTTTCCCATCGGGCCTAGGGAAACTTTAGGACCTGCCTGGGGGAGCTGGATGACGTTTGCTAGGGTGGTGGAAGCCCATGCCCCCCGCGGAAAAGCGGAAGATGATGAATAGATGGATGCTTTGAAAACAGCTGGCGGTAAATGAGTTAAAGAAGCCTCCTTGATGATAGGGAATATGTCTTTGTTTTTGCATTTTAGTTGGTAACTGTGTTATGAGATCGATACTATGAATTTAATGATATATGAACTGATTCAGTTGTTTCCCATCTTACATATACACTTGACAGAAGCATTTATTCTAATGCATTGTTATGGGATTGTCATCCCTTTGTTTCATCCTCCTATTTAAGCAATGTGGAAAGAGCATCATGCATTCATTAATTATATGGAAATGAGTTCAATAAATAAAGTAGTTTAGTGTGATAATGGAAGTTTGGAGTATGACACTAAACACATTGGAAATTCTAAGCCTGTGAAATGAGCATATGATTGATTCTCACTTAATCAAGGTGTGTATTTCCATGTTGATGTGTGAGGATGTTTTGCTGATGACATGTAATTGGCTCAATTTTGTGCGTGCGTGGGTTGTTGCTGTTGTTTTGGTTGTTTTGTGTTGTGCGCATGGCCAGGTGCGTGTGGGCAAATCCAACTCTAGTTGCCTGGAACATGCATACTTTCAGTGTGAGAACAAAGTGATGTGTGGTGCTAATTAGCTTCCCACAGCATGCCATTGGAGGAGCTTGGCAATCACTGCGGGGATTGATTACGGCGTAACTTTTTTTTTTTTTTTCAGACTTCTCCTTGTTTGTGCAGACAGATTTTCCAATGACAAAATACAATTTTAGGCTGAAATGCTGAAATAATAGTCTAAAAATGCAGATTTCCATAAAAATAGCGATGTAATGACTATATGAAATGGCATGGATATTTTTAAAATGATTTTGATCATTATTATTGTTTTGTAAATTACAATAAAGTAACCAAAGTGCCTAGAATTGCAATGAAAAAAAACTGTTCAAATTGACGTCTTGATTGCATGTAATACTTTGTTAATTGGCCATTTTCTTTGTTTATTCAATTTTGATTTCTTCTTTTATAGCTGCGAGACACCAAATCTCTCTCCCAGAACACAACGCTGCTTCATTTCCTGGCTGAGAAATGTGACGAGACGTATCCAGAGATTTTGAGGTTTCCAGAGGAACTGGAGCATGTAGAGAATGCCAGCAAAGGTACATTGCCATTGTTTCTAATGGAAAGCAAAGCTTTTATTGCTCATTGACATACAGCATTAAATAATATGGGCTAACACCATTTTTATTGACTGAAAGCTTGTCACGGCACCGTTCAAGTAGCTGTCTTTAATTTACACTTGGTCATTTAGATCATGATCATGTGATGGTGAGCTGAGGAGTGCCTATTTTTGTATGAATACCCCATCTTAATATCACCTTGATCTCAGAAAGTGTAATTGGTCAATATGACTATTTAATGTCACACCATAATGAATATGTTTATGAATGTGAATCCCAAGAATCCAAATGCAGAAGTGTGCATTGTGTATCACAGTGACAAGGCCAAAAAATAGAGGAATTATGACATAAAAACGGTCACAAATATATTTATTATAAGGCAGAGCCAAGGGCAAACTACTTTAGTGCTTTAGGAAGAGAGAAAATGTAGTTTGTGTGTGTGTGTGTGTGTGTGTGTGTGTGTAGAGGGGGCTTTGAGGATATTAATACTGCTGTGAACATATCTATTATCCACATTCATTTCAAGGCAATGTAGCATAATAAAGCATTGCCCGTTTTCTATTTAAACCCATCGATGTACTTGGCTCTGTATTACTCAGACAAAATGCCTTTCTGGATGAGCAGGAAAGCGGAGGAGATCATTTGTCTTTCTGTTTCAATGAACTTGGGTTGAGATGATTTCCTCTTGTGTTGAAGCTGAAAGGCTATTGAACACACGGCCGTGTGCAGAAGGCTTCATTTGGGATAAAATATCACCGATAGTGAGCCAACTGTAATCTTGAAACTTTTAATTGAAGAAAAATCATTTGAAAAACCGTAGACAGGAACTACATTGTCACATTTTTTTCTATTATCTTCAATGTTATTATGTATTATAGGACTCACAATTTGGGCTTGCTCACATTTGATGAACCAAACTTAAGTATGTACAATTTAATTTTGACCATAGAATAAACATCCAATCTAATTTGTTGAGCTAAAATATATACAAAATACTGCACATGTATTTTTCTGGTTATAACCCTAAAAAAATGAACTTTAAACCCTCATAGAATTGAAGGTAGGATACTTTGCTTAAAATTTTTCTATCATTTAAGCGTCAAATCTATCTGACCATTACTCATTGTAGCCTTAGAGCCATGGTTGGAAATGGAAACAATTTCCTCACTGGCTGTCTGAGGGATACTCGTCCCTGCACCCTGGAAGTCGTAATAGAGAAGGATCTGGGAGGTCAGCAATGGAAAAGGACAGTCTGTCATGAGGAATATTAGGAAACCCAGCTGTCGAGTTTCCACCAGCTCGGGTTGAGTGATGATTTCCACATCCCCTTTCGTGTCTTCATAGTAGATCAGTGTATATATATATAGTTATATATACATCGGGAACAACATCATTTTCCTGTTTGTTTCTGCTCTTCATAATTTCATTACATTTCTACTTAAATATATTTGATTTTTTTTAAACTAAGCATCACTCTAGGCTAATACACAATTATGACATTTTCTACATAGCGGAAACATTTAACATTGTAAATATTTACATAGTCTCCCCCCAAATTGTCATGATTAACTAATGTCATGACCACTTTGAGTAAGAGTCGGCAGTTCATCATCATTAACTAGCAAGGTTCATTGCTGAGACTTTACCCTGACACTGTTGAGCCACGACTTGTACACGGCGTTCCACCTATTTAATCAAATCTGCTGTTGCCAAGTGCAGTAGAACCCTGTCCTACATTGGGAACATGCTCAGGGAAGATAAGTGGTGCCTCACTTCTCTGCCGCCTGGACATTTACAACACCTGCCTTGCCTGAAAAGCAACATGCTGCAGAGTGATCCCTCTTCCCATTCCTCAAATAGCACACTATGTTCTCCGCCATATTAACGATCAGATCACAAATAAGTGATTAACTGTACCAGTAGAGGAATCTGTCAATGAGACTGTTGGGAAACGTTGCTCCTTAAACGCCAAATATAATGACTCCTCTACAAAATGGTAAAATGTATTTAAGTATTATCGTAAGGACCAAGTGACTATTGACATTTTGCATAATGCCTAAGAATGTGATTTTAAATCTAATCAGATTTCCCCTTGCTGTGTCAAGGGTTTATTCTTCTTTGCTTATTTTGCAGAACTACAACTGCACTGATTTGCATTCAGAACAACACATTCATCATATTTAGACAAAACAGATGCCATACAGATTTAGATATTACATTTTTAAACATAGTAATCACTTGAATGACTTTTTGTCAGTGACTGATTATGAATTACTTTCCTAGAAAAACATCACGGTAATTCAGAATAAGAATTAAGGTAATGATGAGAAATGGTTTTAAAAATAAGGAAATCAAGTTGTTGTAAGGGAGATCCATGACGACTTTTGATAAGATTGTGTCAAAAGTTAACAACAATACTTAGGAGGTTTTCTCATATTATTATTACTATTTTTATAGATGTACAATGTGTCAGGAATCATCAATAATTGACTGATTACCCTTCCGTTGAGCACTTTTGATTCATTTCCAAATTCCCAGATGTGGAAATGTCACTTTTATTTCATTAGTCAAGGATGACTGACTGGAATGGCTTTGTCTGTGCTAATTACATTTTTTTGAAAGTAAAGTAAAAAAAGAAATACTTCTCTTGAAATGATCTTTACTTTTGTGCCGCCATTGACAACATCTAAATCCATTTGAATTGGTAGAAGGTTGCAAATACTCAGTAGTGGCATTCTAAATTTATTTTTTTGAGGAAGCAGTGACATTTTTGCCTTTGGTATTGTGTACATCACAACTCCCGTATTTTGTTTTTGTCAGTTATGGAATAGTTTGGAGACCTTTGGTCCAAACTTTTATAATCAATGTTTGTTTCAAGCAACCAGAGTGATAAATGTTTTTGAAAGGCTTATCATCACAAAATGCCACACATGTCATTCCAAACATGTTATTTAGCCATAAAGGCAGAAGTGCTGCTGTTTCCAAACCCTTTCCTTCACTGGCTCACTGCTGCTATTGACCACACTTTGCCGCAAAACGTGTCTGCGGCTTAAATGTTGTCATAAAGTGGGTGTCTTTTGCCAAGCCTTCCATATGAACGCAGGTGGGAATTGACTTTGGATAGTAAATTGGGTCATTTTTTATCATAGGTTGTCATCAATACATAATTTAAAATCACAGCCTGGAGGCAGCTCCTCATCTGGATTTCTTTTTTTTTTTTTAACCACTCCCTCTGGAATTGGCTACACAGCACCCTTGGGAGGCATTGCATGCCATTACATTCACCATCATTCACTATCTTAAGATTTATAGGCACTCATTGGCTGTATTGCAACATTTACCATTGCTGTCACATTTTTTTACACCACTTAAGACCACCTATGTGAATAATGAACTATTGTACATATAGTACCCATTCAATGAAGGCTTATTTTTCATTCATAGTTTAGCTTTTAGTTTTTAAAATCACCTTTCAATGTGATTATTCTAATGTACATCAGTGGTTATAGGATTCACATTTGTAGGCTATATTATATGTTGGTTAGCTTCTATGCATTATAAGCATGTGGCATATTGATGGTATGTGTGGGTGCTCTTTTGGCCGTGGGGAGTTCACAACTTTTGTTTAGAATCACCTGTGGATCATGTCGGCTTTGGCCACAAAAGGCAAACTTTGACGTGCATTTTCAACTGCATATACTGGTTATAGGCCTAACATATATATTTTTTATAGGGGAAAACTACCTCATGTAGAGTACAATTCTAGCATCAGATTTTGCAATTGTTTTCTAAATGAACATACATTCACACACTGTTTTAAAGTTAACAGAAACAGTCTTGTGGCTTGCCTTGACATTGCATTGCAGCTGAGACCAGTACGTTCACTGTTGTCTTTTTTTATACCTGCAAGTTAACCAGGTGCAAGGAGGAATTGATTGTTGTTGGCTTCCAGGAGATAAAGCCTCTGACACTGTCTGTTGTGCTCATCATCAGGTGGCCTTTTCTGTGTGTGCAATGTTGCCATGTTGATGGCTTAAGTCATAATAGCGGTTAGGGCATTCTCAAGCGGGCTTGTCAATACAAATGGAGGCAGAGAGTATGATGTTTCATGTCAAGGCTATTACTGTTTTCAACCTTTGCTCCTCACTTGGAGGGCCTCACTTTTAATGAGTTATATACAATGCTGAGAGCTTTTTTTTGTTGCATTTCACTATATACAATAATTAGTGCTTTCAGAACATATTTAAATTAGTACAACACTAATGTTCTTCCTGTCTATGCATAAGATATGCAAGATGTATATATGCATATATACGGAATTATTATTGCGATGATTATTCCACCATATTCTTTTGAGTTACTCCACTTCCTCTCATCTCATTAACTTACTGTACGCTTGAAAAAATCCAAGATTTCTACCAACAGTTATATATCACATATCCCAAAGAAGCACTGCAATGTAGCCATTGTTAACCTCATGTGGAAGAACTGGCTCAACATCCACTTACTTTTTTTCTGATAATATTTTGGCCTCAGGATATATTACATATTGCAAACATCCTGTATTGCTGCTACTTCCAAGGTGCAGATATGATTTTCTTTGGCGACCTACATTTAGAGAATAGTATTATGCCCAGAGCTGTTGAATCTTACAATTGGCTGCAAGCAAAAAGACCCCCTACGTACAGCTCCTTTGGGCTACATGATTACTGTATAAATACCCTTGTGCTGTTTGTCTTTTACTGCTCTTTTTTTACTACCCAGTACATCCTACAAATTGACTAATTGTCCCCTTATCTCTATATGCTATGCTTCATTTGCCTGCATTTGTAAAGATGCATTTTTGAATACAGTATGACCAAAATACAGTATTCCTGGTTGGTATTATAAGGTGCATAACATTTATCAAATGTTGGTGTTTATCTCAGTAATTGTTGTATCACTGAGATTATACACCTAAACAATAATTGATGATAATTTGATGATTGTGGCACATATATTTATTTGGATAAGCAAAAAAAAAATACTTTGGGTGATGACACATTCCTGACTGCATCTTTTTTTCCAAACTGAATAACATTATTGGTCAATATCAATAATTCAACAGATGTTTCAGAGTTTTTTTCTCGAAAATAAATAATAAATAACTTTATTTTTTATTGTACTTCGTCTTCCAGTCAAATGTGAATATCAGAGAAAAAACATTGTGTTAATTATCTCCTGACTGGGTTCTTATTAATAGATGTGCGTTTTGTCTATATAGTCTGAGAACATATTATTTTTTGTCTGATGAAGTCTGGTTGTTAAATGGAGATTAATATGTTTACTGCAATCATTGATCTGACCGCATACCGCTATGGATCTCTGAATATCTATGTTATTTATTTCAATTTTTGGGGGGTACAATTAGCTGAGATTTTGGCACATAGGTAAATATAAATTGAGGCATAACAATCTAAGCATAAACCGAGAAATTCATTTTGAACAACTAACCAACTACAGGTGTAACATCAACATATGAGTGGCATGTTCCATCCCCAAGCCAAAAAAAAAACTCTAAAAAGTGGCAATCACACATCACTCACCATAGATTGCTAGTATTTCAAGGTTAAATATGGGACTGTATATTTACACTTAATGTTGTGAGGTTGCTTGAGCTGTAATTCATCTGACAGTTTGACACGGATGGCCCCGTCGCTGCGCCACGCTGAACGCACCACAGGATAGATGATGGCATAACATACCTTTGCAACATTTAGATTGAAGACTCCCCTTCGACTGAATTATTTATATTGCATTCTGGCTGCCGTTTGCCAAATGCCTTGTTGGCCATTTTGCTTTTTCCACCCAGTGAGCTCATTGAATAGTGCCTTCCTTTCCCACTCATGCCTTTTGGGGGAACATTCATTTTATCGACTTGTTACGTGGTAATGGTCTTTAATAGAGGCGTGTGCTCAGTGCAAAGCTAATCAAGAGACAATTGCATGGTTGTGAACATATGTACAATTTCCTTCTATAATCCATAAATATGGAGAAAGAACACTGATTGGTGGTATAAATCAAATAGAGAATAATGGAAGGATGACCTTTGTTACTGTCGGAATACTAGAGTGTGGTGTGGCAAGGTCACATAGCGGGTGGGGGTAATGATGTGTGAGATGGTTTTCCAGCACAACAATGTTGACTTAAGTATAAGGTTGCCACAAAATGTGTTGGAACAAGAAATTTCATGTGAATGTATTAGTCACTGTAGTCTCTGGGAATTACTCTGGACAAAAGTTAAATATGCCTCCAGTTTGATATGAAAAATAGTATACATACAAATGGTAAATATTATTATAAGGGTAGATTCTTAATCCAAAGGTAAATGGTCAAAAACACCATTTATCTTTCTGTCTTTTTGTTTGCTTGTTATTAGACCATTTCCTTTACCAGAGTTCGAAACAAACCTGGGTGGGGCTTAATTGCAAATAATGAATTATCTGAAATCTCTGTGTTCCATTCTCCTCTGTAGAATTTTTATTTTCTGGTTCATATAGTCATACCGAATGTTCAAAACAAAATATTTATATATAAATACAACATATTTCAATCACAGTTTTTTTTCATTTTAAATTCACTTTAAATCTGTGAATAATTTTCTTCGTTCAAACGATTTTTATGCGTTCAAAACCACCATAAACCTGCAACCACTTTCACACTTACTATCCTCAATTCATGTTCATCAGTGTTGTCTTCTCCCGCCTTCTATTTTGCGACCGTGTCCTCAACACTGTTCTCATCTCCCACATAGCCTTTTCGTCATATTGCCTTTTCACCCTAACATCTTAATTTGCATAGTTTCCTGCAATGGCTTTAAGCCATTTACATTGGCTTATGCCATTTTCCTTTCTGTATTCTTCCTTGTCTTTTATTTAGCTTTATCCGAATTTACATGATTCACGTTAACACAATTTGATGCTGTCTTTGTCTACACTGTCCTCATCCAAGTTGTCTTAATAAGAATACCTACTCTTCTTCATTCTTTGAGCCACCTGAATGTGAATCAAAGACAATGTGGGAGTCAGACGGCAGGAGAGCGGAGCACACAGACAAAAGGATAAACACAAGTCATTGTGTTTCCCTTTCAGCGGGAATCAAAGGCGCCCGTCTGCAGGAGTGAAATTGATAGTGTTGCTGTGACAAGGCAGCCACATTTTTCCTCTGATTACTTGGTATTATGAGACGTTATAAACGGCTGACATGAAGGTGGCAAATGAGGAGGTTTGAGGTGCAGTACAATCAGAACACGACCACTGCAGCCTCATAATATATTTTTGGCATTAATAACTCCTGAGGTTGTTGTCACACAAAGGCCATTTTGCAGTGACAAATCTGATTATGGGGAATAAAATAGTACACTGACAAATAGAACATACAATCGCTCAATGGAAGAACATAGACAATTATTATTGTTCATTTTGAGGATTGTTTCACGTGGACGTTATCCACACCATGTGGAAAATAATCCTGAATTCATATAATTTCTTACTTGTCACTGTTTTAATTACATTGGCAGTCCGTTTTAGTTTTGCTCTATTTCATCTTTTAATGTGCATTTACCTTAATCATTTATGGAAAAAAATGGTTAAAATAATGAAAGTAGCCCCCCAGTGTGAAAACAGCCGATTCTAACTGCTTTTGTTAAGCTGCATTAATTAAATAACAACAGATATTTTTATTACATAAGTGACCATATGCAATTACTTTTAAAAAGAAATAATCTAATGTATACCTAACAATAAATATGATTATTGTCCTTACATTGAGAAAAAACAAGCTTGATTTAAAAAAAAAGACAAATCATAGAGCAAAAATTTAACCACTAACCACTAAGAAGAAAAAAATAACTTTTACCTCACAGCTGTACAATGGAGGTCATGTCCCCCAGACATTATTGGTTTTGGCAGCCACCATAGCTCGAAGCCCACTGGCAGATCTCTGGAGGAATTACAAATGGAGTCAATTACAATATATTTGGATGTATGGGAAAGTTTAGACGTTGACCTGTAGGTGATGATGACTATTCCCAGGGAAGTATTTGCCCTCTGCAGTGAAAAACGCAAGGAACTCGCAAGTTTATTGGCCCCTGAGAAAACTTCGTCAAACACTGACAATAACCTTCTACCTTTTAAGGACACCTTTGTGAAGGTTAAGAAACACTTTTATAGAACACAAAATTGTACTGGCAAGCGGATTGGTACAACCATCGAAAGTGGGGGAATTGACTTGATGAAAAAATAGTGTTCACATATGTTCAGTGGTGCCATATACATACTCAAACTACTCAGAAGTATTGACCGGTTGGTTGTTCTTCTACATGGTTGCAAGTTGAATAGATGAATGAATGTCATGATGACCCTCAGCTCACACTGCAGCCTTTGTGGGAGATGAAGTTGGCTTGTACAGAAAAGCATCAATGTAAAACTATTTATGTGAATAAAACACACTCAGCCTCTGACATCTATAAAAAGCAATGTCAGCAGAGCTTGATGTCAAGTAGAGGTGGGTCATTGTTGCACATTGTAACCTGTCTATGGCTATGGAAATGACACTTAAACATGTTAAGGGGGCTTACCTGTCACATAAAGAAAGTGATATGGACATTTTATTATATGAATGGGTGTACATCCATTTCATGGTATAAAAATACTAATTAATAATAGCAGACAATTGAAAAGGGGAGCAGCTTTTGTATGAATGTTTTAGGCTCATCTTTGGAAAGCCAAAGAGATTCTCATGAAGAAAAAAAAAACAATCCCTGGTAGGTCTCTCTGACAGCAGTCATTATAACCATTTTACCCATCTCAGAAATCCCCTTCTACCTGGAAAGACAGGGTGTACAGCCCCTTATTCCCCTCTGTTCCGCCTCTGATCTCCTTGAAGTGTGCATTCAGAAGATAACAGTGTGGTCATGTTTGTCCCCTGAAAATAGCTTTGTTATTTTGGTGATCATTTTTACTAATGGAATCCCAAATGAATCTGCACTTCCACATTCTGCAGACAGAGGATTAATCTAGCACTAAAGGATGAACGGATGATTGGCATATTTTTGAAAAGTATTTACCGACGTTAAATTAATTCAAACGCTAGGTTTTGATTGTCAGAACGATTATATTCAAATGTATGTCTATGCGACACTAATGGGGATAAAGTGGTTTAGAAAATGAGATCAGATGAGAGATATGTCTATACGTCTGGGACTCAAACACATTCTCGAGTATGTTTGTACTCATTATTTTCGAGTTCAGGGATCATTACTGTATACCAATTTCTAATCACTAACTTTATTAAGGTAGTAGCCCTTGTAAAAAAAAAAAAACCTTGTATTTTTCTGTAAATGAGTAAAACTCTTGTGTCAATAATGCGTACTGTTCAATGAGTTATGTTTCTTAACCTAGCCGGCCCCCATGCATCTGCAAGGTTAGCCCAGCCACTTCACTGTAATTGAAGTGGGAGAGGAGAAATAAGACGGGCTGACAAGCAGAGTGGCCTCAGTCACACGAGGGTCAACCACATCCTGCTGTACATCAATTCCGGAGCTTGGATTCACTCTTGTTCTCATCTTCCCACAATAAAATTGAATGGCAGCATTGTGGCTGGTGTGCACACCAGCCCGCCGCTCCACTAACTGAAGTGGACGGTCTTTCCAACACACACATAACACGCAGGCAGGCACACTTGCTGAACACTGTAACAGTCAACACTGTGATGGCTTTAGTGGCAGTATAGAAATACAATAAAGCAAAAGGGTTAAGGTCACTTGTATTATAAGACTTTGCAGCTGGTTGGCTGACTGCAGCTATGTATGCACTAATATTACAGTTATAACATATTGTCATGTATACTCTGGTGGCATTTGCAATTAGAAAAAATGTGTAAAAAAACACAGTACAACTATTTTGATGGTCATTATTTTTAATTGAGGACTATACATTTAATTCATGTTAATCGAGACATTCAACCATGCTTTTATTTTCTGTTTCTGAAATTTGATATTGTCAGGTGAGCTATAATGTGGTCGGTAATTATCTGAATATGACATTGATTATTGCCACAATATAGTAATAGTACTGCATGCTGCAAATGTCAATTTACTAAGTGTACTTCCTTTAATGACGGGTTGCTTAATATCCGGAAGTGTGTACCTGGACACGTGTCGATGAGCTTAAACCCTTGAACATCCACCAAAGCAATGTTGTGCATTCATGCTTGTGTTCCATCTGATCCCCTAAGACTTGTTGTTTGAAGTGTCTACTTGAAAAGGAGGCTCTAAATACTTCCACAACTCGGCAAATGCTGATTACAAACAGATTAATGAGCCACAACACACATACACGACACCCCCCTATACTGTATATAATATACTCCTTATGCATTACTTGCAAGGCCAGGAATGGGTAATGCTGATGTCACAACAACCCGTCGATAACAATTGGTTAGTGGAAATACGATTTTCTCCATCATATGTTAATACTATTTTTTATGTTTGTCTTATCAACAGTGTCTGCTGAAATCCTCAAAGGCAGTCTGGTCACCATGGAGCGTCAAATTGTCAGGCTGGAGAACGACATTGAGAACTTCCCCAAAAGTGATGACCCACAAGATAAGTTTGTGGAAAAAATGTCAATATCCTTTTTTTCAGTGGCTTTTACACTGTGTGTCCAAATAGAGATGTATGGGATGTACAATATGAGGTCACTCTATGTACACCGTGGTTGCGTCCTCTCCGGTAAGCACTTCAAGTCACTTGGTGTGAAAGGTGGCCCCCGGGGGACTTTTAGAGAATAGATCAGGCTGCATTGCTCTGAGATGTTGATCAGATCACCTTCCTCGCTTCTTTCCCAGTTCCCTTGAGTGAAATCATGCCTGCAGCTATTTTTACTACAGTCAGCCATGGCTGCCTGTCCCCTGGGGGACTGTTTAATGGTGACTCCAGACCCTCACACCAATTTATCTGTTCCTGACCCAGCCACATGACCGTCTTCTCTTTCAATATATCCAACACAACAGAATAGCAAGCTATGATAACATTGATTGAAGCACGACACAACATTGCCTGCCAAATGCATCTCATAATGACACCAAATTGACAAAATTGGTACTGAAGTAGGACAAATAAACATTTATTTTTGTACTTACACCAGTATACCGGTTTGGATATTTACACCAGGCATTCCAATCTTTTATCATTTACTAATTGCAACACTTACTTAAAGTAATGGGGCGGTCTAAAATTTCTCAACTTTGGCATGTGTCTAGTTTCACTGTGTGATCATATTGTTTTGTTAGAACTGTGTGAATATACGCCCGTTTTGATCTACACGTCTAAAATGCTAAATTCCTTACTGTGCGTGTTAACGTTCATATGTATGTTTACACTGATATGCATAAGCACACTTGGTAATTAAGTCCCCTGGCTCCTCCCTAGTGGTGCTCTGCTATCAGTGCAGCAGTCAGGCAGGAAAGTGTACTTGCACCCTTGATGTTAGTATTGATTTGGCAGCTCTCTTTGGAGAACTGAAGGTTTGATTGAGAGGAACCCGAGAGGTGTAGATATACTGAAGCATGGCTGTCCTTCGGTGTCTGGCATTCTTCCCTTGAGAGCAATGGCGTGTGGGGGGCGTCGTTGTGACCTAAAAGAGTCCAAATACACTTCCTCTTTATTCAGTTGTTCTCAAACCTCTGTATCTTACTTTTCTGCTTTTCTTGCTTCTAGAGTGAAAATGAGATTTTGCTTGCACATATTGGCCCAAATTCAAATGTTTACATCTTCAGAGGCATTCCATTGTAGTTTAATGGTGGTCCTTATTGTGTAATTTTCTTGCACTCTTGACAAATTGGTGCATGTGAGTCGAGTCAAAAGATGAAAGTAGATGCCTGTTTTCTCACTTAGTTCCCCGGAGTGCACCATTTATATATTTTCACCTGTGTGTAATAATGTGGGGAAGTGTGCATTCAATTACCACTTTTGCTGTAATGAAGATCTGTTTGCTTAGATTGGATATTTGCTATGTTGTGTTTGTTTTTTTCCATTTGCTGTTCTCTTTAATGCTGCTGGGGGGAAAAACGGTATTTTCCATTTTTAATTTGTTATTTTTATAGCATGCATGTTGGCACAGGCTCGATTCACGCTGGTGGTGGCATGACTGAGTGCAAATGAATGGTCGTCTGTCTTTTGGGGTGCCCTGCAGCTGACTGGCGAGCAGTCTAGGGTGTATTGTGCCTTTCGTATGAAGTCAGCTGGATTTTCTTTTGAAAGACTGCCCCTTAAGCTAATAACTTGCATTAGACTGGAGACGTGATGCAGTTCTGGCTGTTCTGTGTGATTATGTAAGCGGACAAAGTCAGGTTCTAATCCTAATTGGAATATCAAAGCATATTATTCTGAAGTGAATTATTGTGGAATGTCTTACTTGGCACAGTGTTTTCCCTTACGTGGCATAGACTTGTGATAAATGTTTATGATAGGTTGGTCCAATTTATTTATGTATTTACTTCTTCCAATAATAGTGTAATCAATGCTTGTAGATTTAAACAGTTTTTATGGTGGCAAAAGTTCCACCCTTGAATTTGTTATTTTCTTCTGCATAGCCCTATGTATTCTTTCCAACTTTGATAATATATACACTTCACTTTGTGTCAATGTTACAATTCCCTTATCTACTCTGCAACCATCCTACAGCCACGAGTGTCACATCACTCTCTAGCCACATAAGCATTTCGCTGTGTTCACCAATGAGTGTCTTGTTAGGCTCTGCAATTGGGCCATATGTGACAGCTCCATTAGCCAGGAGAGGAAGCCTGATTATGGGCCCTGCAGCCACTAGCTCCCATGGTAGATGGAGGTATGGCATTGAAGCATGGAAAGTTTACATAAGAGAGGTTAACCCATTTGTGAATCAAGATCTTAGTGGAACCCTCACTATGCCCTTTTAGTCCTATAGGTTTCCTTGTGGATTAATGTGGCCCTGTTCGTCAATATGTTTGGTCCAGGGAAATACCAGAGGTTAATTTCTAAGATTATGATTTTTTACCTTCACAGTGAAAGCTACAATATCAGGAAATGAAAATGAAGAAGCTTCCATTTTATAGATCTTTGTCATTAGAGTTACAATCTTGCTAGCGCTTTACAAATAAAACAAAAGGTGTCGCCAGTTTGAGGTCTAACATATTTTCAGCAATCAACTGCGTATGTGATTTGCGCCTGTCATAAATACTTAAATAACGGTATATAATCTTCATTGTGTTTTGAGTAACGCAAATGACGAACAGGTTACCTTTACTTGGTAACTAGGAGTGAATCCACTCCTCATCTCGGACTCTGAAGCCAAGGCAACTGATGATTATTTCTGCTCTGGTGGGGCTTAAAAGACCTAGTGGCAGAAGTCAATCAGAAGCCAATGCGTACCTCATTGCTTCCCCAAAGGGCCTGAGCTTATTGGGATAGTAATAGGCAGAAGCCCAGCAACCCTCATTTGTCACAGGCTCCTGGGTTCGATGCAAAGCCCCCCTTGAGCACTTGTTGCTTAAGTCTAATCCCGCAGTAGACCAGGCGCGTCGGTCTGCTCAACCATCCTCACTCTTCGTCGTCATGCCTCATGATTTTGCTCCCATTTGATGCTTAAACAAAATCCCTGAATTGTTAGCTCATTATTCCTTTTGAAGGCTCGTTTGAGAAGAACGTCATGGGTGTTATTTGTAAAGTAAATATGAGGCATTAATGATTTGAGAGTAAAGGGGGGTTCAAGTTAAATAGTGGACAGAAATAGTTGAAAGATTGACACTTGAAAAGATGCACACGGCTGTCCATGCATATTGGAAATAATCCATCTGAGTTATTTTAGATAGCAAGGGAATGATTCTTAAGGGTAGGATAACAATAATTGCCTTAGATTGCCACTCCTATAGTGAACAAAGTGCCTACTGTATGGTGAGAATGTCTAGGGGTAAAACTGCCTGCTAACAAAAAGAAAATAGAAAATATTTAAGCAATAAGCATTGTATTTAAGTCTTAATTTGAATCTTTCTGTGTGTGTAATGCTCCTTTTTACTATCAGGTGTTCTGACAACTGGGTGGTGATTGTGGCTTCTCCCTCTTCCACCCTGCTCTTCCATGTCCATGATAAGGCTATCTTATCGACTGCTCTTGCACAGTTGCAAGCAATTAAGCGCTTCATTATGCAGATTAAGTGTATTAATTGCCTCTCATTGGCTAATTGACTACAAGATACACTTATAAGAACAAAACAAGTTGCCTTTTTCGAACGAAGCAGTTTAGCGTCTCCCATTTATGAACAGATTAATGATAGCCACTAACGCTGGATGTCACTTTGCACTCAACTTGGCGAGTTTGCCAATGTAGCGTGGAGACGCTGGAAATACTACATTGCTAATTAAAATGAATTAGTGACAGTCAGAAAGACTAACAATTACAAACAGCAGTCTGAGTGTAGTCAACGGGGGAGTCTCCATTAATTGACTAAATGAGGACCATCAATCACACAGAGGGCTGGTTCTGAGCACAGGCATGTCAGAGTCACCCACCCAGTTTGAAGAGAGCAACATGATGTGCATCCCAGGAACAGAGAGACTTGTTGAAAAATAAGTTGGTTTTTTTTACGTCTTTCTTCCCTCCCAAACTATTTCACATATTCACTTGGCAAATGCATGCCAGGACGCATTGGCCGTCAACCATTGTTGAGTTTGAAAGATTCAAGGGGTATTGTATGCTGACAACATAAACTTAGAATATCTGAACTCGATTCTGTGTCATTTAATGATATCTACTTGCACTGTGAGTAGTATTAAGGGACCATCCCTTTATTCAAGGACTAACAGCCATATATGCAGCCATGAGTGGCTGAATAGTGCTCTTTATTATCATGCCGTCAAGTGACATGGTTTCAAAGCAAGGTCAGAATGCTTTGAATATTACGACTATTCTTGTTTGTCACACTAGACAGTGAGTGGAACATATTGATAAAGAAAAGTGGCTTAATGAGGTTGTTATACGGAAAGTATAATGCAGTTACAACTACTGGTCTAGCTGTCTAAAAGAACCACATTTTAGATTTTTTTTTAACTCTACTGACTACATCTTGCAATTAAACCTTTAAGTAAAACATATTCTAAATTGAATAAATACTAACATCCTAGATTCAACTAAAAATATAAAGTACTTAAACTCCATTGGACCACTGTCAAATTGATGTAGGTTGTCGTGCTCATCTGTTGTTGTGAAGACTTTTGGTGTACAAGACACTCATATGACCGAAGATTGACAATGTGTCTAGGTGGGTGAAAATCCTAGCGATATACAATATATCTTCCAGAAGCCGACCTTGAATTGACTTTCCATGATGCCTCATGCTTGATCCCTGAGGTTTTTGTCCTGATATCTTGTAGAATTCAATCCTTGTCAAAGAACACTGAAACTACATCGACCATAGAGCTCCTTTTATAATGGACTCCTTTGTTATTGTTGTTGTTGTTTGAACACCCATATTTCTCAGCCATAATGATGTGTATTATTTGTGGGAAGTAATATGAAAATACAGTTTCATTATATTCTTTGGATCTCAGCATGGAGCAAGTCCAAGTGTGCAAATCTACATGATATACATTTTTCAATGTGTGTTATGCAGATTTAAGTTACACTGTCCAACTGTATCCTCACATGAGAAGATATTGGAAAAAAAAACACATTCAAAGATGCCACAAAATGCATTTTGTTTTTGCCACACTCCATTTGTTTTATTGCACAAGCAAATATTAATTTTTAAGTCTTCTTTTGCCAACACAGTGAGATAAAGTTCTGGCACAAGTGGTGGAAAAATGTACGTTTTGTCCCTGCAGTAAAGCCTTCAATTTTTTTTCAAAATTTGGTGTTTTTTTTTTGTTCTGACTGATCACAGGGACTTCTTTTTTCACCTGTCCTGTTTAGCTGCTTAGATAAGGAGAAAGGGAATGTTTAATGTACTCCCATTGTGGTTGTTCATAATGTTTAAGTTATTGGGAGGAAGCAGCAGAAGGCATTTTGCTTTTACTCTCCCCTTTGATGAAATGTGTCTATACTCAGTCAGATGAAATGAGCAGTATAAATACAGGAAATTGGTTGTTCGTTGTGCAGGTTATTGTTTACCTGTCAAGTTTTGACTGATGTGTTGAATGTAGTGCCCCCCCCCCCTTCTCTCTAGAAACTAAAAGCCCTAAATCAGGTTAAGTAGAGTGTATCCATTATCGTGTCTTAGACCACAGCCTCCATATCGCCAAATCCATCAATTTTCCTCAACTGCCGGCGTATGACTTTTCACTACAAGTGTCACTTGTCCCAGTTGAGGTGTGCATGTATTCCAGTTTTTTCTTAGGACTATTTCAACTTTTTTTTCATTGTTTGTAGCCAAGACAAATTGATGTCGACAATAGAGGGGACAAAAAAATAAATAAACCTGCTACATAACGGAAGTGTGCCTGGCGAGACAATGGCCTGGTTATTGTATTTCCAGATATTTATTATTTTATTTACGAGATGGCATTGCGCAAATGTGTGTATGTTAGATAGCTGGCAGGCAGTACATAAAGCGACATTTTCCACAGAAGTGATTAAAATGATTGAGGACAGCTGCAAAGTAATTCATCCCTCAGCAAGGTGACGAGGGACATTTTGTATGTGGGACTCTTGTCGCTTCCATGCATCCATGTGTGTGTATATGAGTGTCTGTTTACACGTGTTTGGGTCTGTTTTATCCCAAATGTAGAACATGAACTAAAGGGAATGCCATTGATGTCTCTTGGCAAATGGTCACTGGACAAAGGGGTAGGAGGCGGTTGTTGTTTTTTCTATTGAAACATACTAAGTAATACAAAGTTTTAAGGCAGAATAAAAAGCATAAAGATGAATAGTGCCCACTTTGTAAACTAGTCCAATTTAATGTCCATATTATAAAAGTGAACCTCACTGATCTTTTTGGCAATGCATAACCATAGGCAAACTGGCGCCTTGTGCATCCAGAGCCAATTAGCATTGGCTGTCTTGTGAAAGTGTCAATTTAAAAGCAAAGACTACTCACTCTCTCAAACCAGCAAATCCTCCTTCCCTCCCCCTGCCTCTCTCATCAAGTGTTCTAATCTGCCGAATGCTATCCAGCCTCCCTGTCCATCCCCTGCCTTCAGGATTGGTTTCACACAGTGATCCCCTCACTGACCAGACAGGCGACTGAACAATTAACCTCCGAGGCTGACCCGAAATATCTCAGACCTTCTCGCTCCAACATTCTTATTGGTCTCTAATAGATTTCCAACAGGAGGCAGAAAAAAAGTGGATTGAGTTTCACCTGGCCAGCCCTTAGGCTCTTTGCAGAAACACTGTTTGGCTTGTTGGCATTCTCCCCTCGCTAAAGAGAAATACAATTGTGACAGCTCTACAGGATGTTGTGTAATGTACGATAGGCTGGCAATTGCCAATGTGTGAATTATACCACTAGAATATGTGGCTTTCGACCAATTGTTTTGCAGATTGTTTTTTAAGTTTTCATCCTGTTAATCCCTTCCATTTCTGTTACTGTATGCTACTAATAGAACAAAATCATTCTGACGGAACCAATTTGACTGAAACTGTGTTGCTCATTAGATTGATTGGTCTCTGTGGTATTTGTTTTCACTTTTAATTCAAATTGCATCTAACCAATTCAAGGCACTCATTAACCCTCCCAGTCACAGCAACACCCATATGAAATCCCGGGTGCCATATTATGCACCCTGGATCTGTTCTTAAGATGTCGCTGTACCTTGTGTGTATTGATAGCTAAGAATGTGTATAGTTTAGCTAGTGAATTAATGACTGAAAAGACATCCAGTGCAACAAATCCCCTAATAGATCCCGGGAAGTTTACCTAATCCCTCAACAATATCTTCTTATCATATTACATGTGAACTATGCGTAAAACAGGCGTTCACTATCCTCAAATAAATACTAAGCCTTATACTGAGCTTTACTTTCTTAGGGTTGATTAAAAACAGATTTGTTTCAGGTTTTGGCCCGCATGAAAGACTGTTGAGGGAAGATCAATCTATTTAACCCTAGTATAGTTCCTAAACCCCCTACGAAAGCACTTATTGCTACCGCAAGTGTCAAATAATCCGATTCATTATAGTCGTCAAATCTTTGATTTTGTCATTCTCGTAGCTAAAAATAATGTCTGATATCTTTTCATTGAGTAGAATAGAAATTAGTCATAATCCCCGTCTCCTCTTTCATGTCCACAGGGGTGATACTACTTTTCAAAAGATGAGGCACCCATATCTCCCTCGCTTCGCACGTTGTCCCTCTGACATCTTTTACTTTGATTTCTTGTTGTCAGTCCCTCATCACAGCTGTCCAGTCTCTTATCTTCCTCCTGCTCCCTCACAATGACTAAGCCCGTTAGACGCACTGTAATTCTTTCCCAGGATCTGAACGGGTGGTGAGATTACTCGCGAGGACATACATACATATGTTCGTGCTTCTCAGATTCAAAGACCTCTAAAATGTCTTTGTTGTTACCCTTTAATTCAAACAATATTCCTATTCAAGTCAAGCCCACACTTGATATAAAAAGATATTCATTGTTGAATAAAGACAGGCTGTTGAAATAGCTACACCCACATTTGAATAACTTATTGATTTTGAATGACAGGCAACTCAATAAGGCATCAGAACTTTACATCTAACGTCATATCTATTCTTTTGCAATACTCCACCAGAATTGAATTGATAGCTTACAAATTTTGGGAACACTATGTGCATATTAATGAAAGCAAGGGTTATAACAACTACTACTATGATGGGTTTGTAAATATGAAGTATGACAGCGTGTAGAGGATGGATCAAAACTAAGATAAGCTTACAATTTAGCAGTAGATTGTTGTTCTTGCTTATTGTTGGTTTGTTGTTGTTGTTGTTGTTGTTGTTGTTGTTACACTACAAGCGCCTGAGGATTGCCCTCAGATAGCGCTAGAGTTGCCACTGGAACGCGGGTTATTTCATCCGGGGGGTAGTCGGAGGTGAGGGGCAGTCAAATGTCTCCGGCTGGATGAAAAACGTAGGGTGCCACGTTCCTTGTTGGCAGCTCTGAGTGGTATTTGTTGGAATTCGCAGGCCGCGGCGAGCGGCCTCTCAGGAGACACCACGTGAAGGTTTCCAACTTTGTCTTTATTTATTTTTTGTAAAACCCTCTTACTAGTTTAGGTATTTACTAGTAAATCTATAATTACTGTCAGTAGACATTACCTTTATGAAGGGATCTTTATTTTGTAGTGGAATCCTTTAAGGGATTGTCTTGTTGTGTTGGATGATAAACTTGATTGATTTAGGATGATGATGATAATATCAATATGTTTCAGCTATAGATAGATAATTTGAGCTATTGCCATATTCATCAATAGAATCACCAGACTGGCAAAATGTATTTTGAACAGGTTTATGATTAGAGAAAAAAATACTCGCTAATTGGTGAATAGGTTATTTTAAGGACAATGATGACATTTGATTAATATACTATGTGAATGTCATTTTGAACAAGTTTGCCTGGATTGCATTCTGTTTAGAATATGAACTATATTCATCCTTAATCCCTGCCCTTTCCTCCTACATAGCAATTTAGCTGAATCCGCTTCAACAAATTTGCAATTGAGATGCAAAGTACACCAACAAAATTGCTAAATGATTATATATACATGGGCAAAGCATTAAAAAGTGAAGAAATGAAAATGCAGTTTAGCTTAGAAAAATGATGTCTTTTATAAAGACCAAAATGTTGTTGTTAAAATGACATTTTAGTCTTTATAAAAAGCCAGGTAAACATTTTGGCATGACAGACACTGACCCATCAAGCGAATAACAATGATTTCCCCACACAGTGCCACATTTTCTGTTCATGGGACAGTAATTGGCAGGAGAATGCCCAGTTTAAATGTGGAATTGCTGTCTTTTTGTTCTATATCACTGACAGTGCTGCTGTCTGGTCCTTATACTGGGAGAAGACAGGTTGGGGGAGATGAGAGAGGTGGGCATCTGGAGAGGCTGTAATTCACGGGTATGTCTGTGTTTTCCCTCCTCTTGTGGAAGGAAAAGGGCTGTAACAAGGCGGCGCTCCGCGGGGCAGTTGTGTTTAGTGCTGGAATTGATTTTATAAAAGGTTGCTCAGTGGGTAGGCCAGGTAGGCCTGTCAACCTGAGCTTGCACTAAACCACAATATGTGGTCAAACTATTTGTCTCTGTGCTCATCCAAAGATCTTAAAAAAGAGAAGCATGGCCGCATTTCCATTTGTGGCTTGATTATTTTTTTGCAGCAGCATCCGTCAAAAAGAGCAATTTTCTTGATTTAAATGCATTTTTTTGGTATTTATTATAATGCCTGCATAGTTGATCCGGTGGCATTGGTTCTGTGTCTCGTGGAATTTAGGTTTTGGAGTCTTTGCAGCAATATTTGCAAAAACAACGATATGAAACATACAATCAACACATCATAACGTATTGCCTTAATCTGAATTGCTCATCTGAATCTTCTTGATATATGTCTTAATACATTACTACTTCATCTTCACATTTAGACTATTGATGGATTTAAATTGCATGCACTAACTGGCACACTATTGTGATAACATGTTGACTTATTGGGCAACACAATCTATGCTGTCATATCCAGAGGTTTAGTTCGTCATAGTAACTCTTCATTGCTCTTTGTTCAAGTGTAGTTTGACGTTGAAGGAGAAACATTCTACTCCGTGCTATTATTGGACTTCCTTCAAAATGGTAGCTCAATCATTTCCAAGTATAATATCTACATTTACATATGCGTTAGTAGTGAGAGTATGTCAGTAAGAAGATGGCTGCCACACACGGATTTTTTTCCCTTCCACATTCTGGTTGCCAGTTTTCTGTCAGTCATTAGGCTCCATCATTGACGAAATGCATTCAGATTCAATTCATTTTATCTCCGACAACTGATTTTGTGACAGTGCCCTCTGTCAAACTGCTGAGACACACCACAGGAAAAAAAAAGGAAAAAACCCCAGGGTGATCGCTTAATCTCACCGCTGATTGCCAGATAATTATCAGTTAATTATTTAGAGCCTTAAATTAATTGGCTAAAAATAGCCTCGGTGTCTGCGTGTTGCCAATGGAGACGGCTCCAATATTCCTTTCCCCACTCGTCTCCACCTCCTGTGCTTAATCTTTGTCTGCTGCCGACATCAGTGTAATCTAATAAAGGAGGAAGGGTATCCCTTCTGTACAATAAGTCTAATTACTTAGCCATCATCACTTATTGTTTGAATTTCCCCACCATGCGTTTCTGTCTTTCTGGCAATTATAAGAAACCATATGAAAGTACATTGGCTTTTTTTCCTGAGACTGCATTTTTTTCTTCTTTTAATAGGCTAGAGTTTTTTCACAAATGTCCACCAGCTCATTTCACGGGCCACTGTGTCGATTGATAATGTTATCAATGTTGCTTAAAAACTGTGTTACATCCAGTCTTAACTTCTCAGTTTACACTTAAGACACATCATGAAATTGGAACAAGAAATGTCCTCCAGATGGTCTCATAATGGGATTCATTAGCTTCAGGATTTCAAATATATTAGCTACATTTTTTTTGTCCACACACCCTAATCCACACTGAAATTCTATCGTATTTACCAGGGAGCACACCCACACTGTAGACTGACCTGCCCAATGATTGCATTCTGAAGAATTGATAAAAACATTGAATAGGGCTACACTGCTGGGCCACTGATCTAACTTTGGAACGTGATCAATACACTTTTGGTAACTTCTGTGACTGTATCAATTTAGATTGCCATCTTTCTCCCATCACCATCTAGCCGTGGCTTTTTGTAAAGAAAAGATTAGTCACTAACGTTGGATAGACTTTAAAAAAAGATGTTAATATTACTCTATGAAGGACTTTGAAAATTGCAAATAGGAAGCCTTGAAATTCAGTTTGAGAAAGAAAGATGTTGTTCTATTGCAGCGGTTCGTGGTCATTATGGTCACCCATTAAAATGTTAACCTTTATTAGAAAAGCGATATGGACCAATGGAGTAGGTGATCTGCCGTTGCCATGGCAACACCACAGGCACCATATCCTCATGACAACGTGTTATACCATCTAAGTGACTTGGCTATTGTGTAGCACCTTTTAAGCTAAAGTCAAATGAACACATTATGCCATTTTTAAACGATCGAATCCTATGCATAATTCTCCTAATTATGAACAAGGCTTCATGTGCATTGAGTTAATTGAGTCAATGCTTTAATGTGTCTATTGTGAATTTTACATTAATCTGATTAGTCTTTATTTCCTAATATGGGATAAAATATTCGGAGGTGGACTTACTAAATGATACAATGGTATGTGAGCACTTTGTTTATAGTTGACATGGATGGCAGAGATTGATATTTATATTATAAATCAGTGTTGGTGGAAGCAAAAGACTTGACCTTTTTAAGATTTGAAAAGGCTCAGATTTGTAAATATACATATTGACACTGTTTTACATGTCGGTATGTTGAGGTGGCACGAGAAAAGACAGAAATAATTTGTGAGATGTCTTGTGATTTGGATGAAACCGTGCATTCAAGTTGAACATTTTATTCTAAATATTTGTATGCTGGTGTGCTTGTGTGTGCCTTTGACTCTCGAGTGTAAGTTCATTATAGCCAAACTTCCTTCGCATTTTCTCCATTTGTGATTCACTACTCAACAGGTCATTCCCATAGCTGTAATCCCTTCATATCTAATGGATGAACTATCTCTCCCTTTATCACATGTAGTCATTATCGAATTGTTCGGGCAGCGACCAGGCATTGTTGTGAGGGGCTTTGAATGTTAAAGCAAAGGCGGCCTTCCTCTCAACCGGTATGAATATTTTAGGCTGCGGAATACATTGACGAGCACACTGTGAAACTTGCTCTCGGTTTTCCGGTTAGAGAAAGAAACAATGGATAGTAAAAGTCGATCAAGGTCATTTGAATTTCGTATGCATGGGTTTGAGATATTGTACTTTCCTATCAAAGTGAAATCATCGATATATGAGGCTACAGTTAAGCCCAAACGTGTTCATACCCTGGATGGATTTTGAGGCACAAAGTGAATTTTAACATGAAATGAAATGCTAGTTTTTGATGCAGTTCCGCCTGAGGTATCGAAGGTCTTAGGCATTTGATGTTTGTTTTCAATCTTTCCACTACATGGAGTAATTTCTTCAGTTTCTCTGAATCTTTGGATGGTATCATGGACCATAGATGATGTAACGCCCAAATTCGTTGAAAATGTATGTGGAGGAACATAGTTCTTAAACTCTTTGGCTATTTTGCTCATGCACCTGTTCAAAATGAGGTCAACGTTGCCTCATAAACCCTGCAGAACAGGGCTTTCAAATACGTAAGATGTACAGGAATTGGATTGGTAATGGTCATTTTGCTTAAAGATTACCTTACAATAGAATGGAATAATCCATTGATCATTGAACTACCCCAATATGTTCTGTTCCAGCTGTGTAGAGATGTTCTTGGCTGTTGTCAAGACTAGATCACTTATATACTGTATGTGAATTGATTGCAAAAAGGAAAAAAACGTTGGGAAATTTTACAATTTCAAATATTTAATGACTTCTTCCACCATCTAGCCAGAAAATACATATTCAAAAGTGTTGCTCATTTTTTACTATTGTATCAATTCATCAATCGAGGGTAATCGGATGAAAAGATTGAGTATTTGAGTGACCAAACCGCAGAGTGCACTGATGCTCTGCATTAATTACAACACATGGAGAGGGTGGCTTCAACTAATCACTACCACCCTGTTGGCACCCTCTCTAATCTAGCACTGTGTGTATTATGTGCAGATGGGTTGGCCAAACGGGAGTATCTCTCTGGTTGGTTGCCATCCAAGTTGCTCTGACGACTTTGGACAAAGTCCAGCAATTTGCAGACTATTGGCCCACTGAGGCATTTGGGTTTTGTACATATTAAATCATGTCTAGCCTAGTACATGCTTCATTTCAATTTTTGTATTATTGTATTCGTAACATAAAACAGAAACGCAGATTACTCACATGTTCATGCTGAAAGTGTTTGCCATTTTTTTAACACAAACTTGGTGAGTAATATATAGTAAGGAGCCTGTTTACTAATTCAGACCAATCAAATCCCATGTTTTTAAACTTGTCTGGTTACATTACATTAAAGCTCATCCTGAGTAAGCGAGGGGTTGTGTAAATAGAACATCATACAGGATGATTTTTTTATTGCTTAAACTGGACTATTTTTCAACCATTTTAGCCTTGAAGCACACTGAAAATATCTTCCTCACCTTTAAAACTATGCCATGGTTTGTAATTAGTAAAATTGTTTTGTGTCAGTTTATTACACAATGTTATTTCATTTCTAATTAATAGCAATGATTATTTGGTGTTAATTTTAACATTTTAATTAAAATAAATCACATATTTTACACCGGAAATCATGTCAAAATGAAATTATAGGTATTAATTAAAAATAACAACAACAACAACAACAAAAATAGATGAACTGTCCCACTTACTGGCAGCTTTTTGAATACAAAACTAGGCTATGCAGCCTATAAAGACAATTTATAGTGCATGCAGCACCTCTTTCCATTCACTCCATGGCTAGGTCACATAGCAAATTCCGGAATGTGGCTGTTTGCCTAATTCCTTGTGACAGCTCCAGCGTCTACGTTGTGCTCCCAACGCTGGACACTGTCAGCTTCTTTCCTGCCTCCCCTACAGACCTCGCTCCCCTTGTATGACCACACACACTCGCACATGGCAAATCCCATCTGCATCAACGTGAGGCTAACAGCATAGTATTAATGAAATGGCTCTCTTTGTTGTCCTTTAGTTTCAATCACCACGTCTTCTTGAGTCACCTGGAATTTCTTCCCGTTCCGTACGTCTCCCTGCATCCCGTCATAAATCTCACATGCTCTTGTGTCACTCGACTGTGCATCGCCAATGGGCAGCCTTGGTGTAATTTGGCCCACAGGGGCTGTTTGGCAGTCGGTGTGAGGCTAAAGGGAGCAGCCATGCTCTAAGCAGGCTTAGTGTGGGGCGATGGATGGAGGGCCCAGTGAGCACACGGGAAAAAAACAAACATTAAATAAACATTAATGGAACTGGGTTGGAGGAGATTTATTTAGGAGGCTTTTGGTCCCCACTGTACAGTTTTTTTCCCCTTAATTATGCTGCATTTTTGATAATTTGCTCATTCGTATAGGTAACACAAGGTTTGTTTCCTCTGTGGTGGTCATTGTAAAAGAAATATATATTTATTTATATGAAAAATAGAACATTTAAATTGGAGTTTTTTTCTCTTTTTGATGCTAAGAACATCATTAATTGCATCATTTTTGGCACATTAACGTTCCAGTTAAAAATAAGGCTTTCAAGTGAGAAATGTGGACATACTGCAATGTTGACACCATTCATTTTCAACACTGCTTATCCTGGCCAGGCTATTAGCTTCCGAAAAGCAGCAAACGAAACAGCTACATGCAATTATAAGAGAATTAATCGCAACATTATCTTTACTCACTGTCCAATGTAGAAAAGAAAAAATAAACAAACAAGGCACAGAAATGAGCTGTTGAGAAAAATAGGTAGTAATTGTATCCTAATGTTATCGTTTCTACAGAATTCCCTGCAGACCTATTATTTTTGCGAGATCATTTGTATTTATTTATTTAACAATGGTTCATCGTCAATACCTTGGTTAGGTTTACTGGACCGAATAGCAGGAATGTATATAAATGTACATATGATATATTGGTAAAATATACATGACATTAATGTGAAGTTATGAAAGAAATGAAGCTCAGTCATGAGTATGTGTATGTGTGTGCGCGTGGGCTTGTTTGTGTGTGTGTGTGTGTCTGTGTGGGTGTGTTTGTGTGTGTCCATGCTCATCACTATGACATATCTTTGGTGTGGAAATACAAGAAGCCGAGGCAGCCTTAGTCCAGTCAAACCCCCGTGGGACGCATACAGCAGTGTTTGTGTGCAAGTATATGTGTGGATATGGCGTGAGGAGAGTGTGTAGTCAACATTCCGAGAAGGAGAAGAAACATAAAGTGCCAGAGGCCACAGGCGGTAAAAACTAACCACTGCCTCAATGTTGTTGCTCCATCTGTGACCTGAACATGGATGGTCAAAGCCATTGGCATTCAATAATGCATGTGCTATACTGAAATAATATCCTCATGGAACACAAATAAATAGTTACAAAGGGAATGGGAGAAGTTAAAAGAAGCTCAGGTAACAATCATTTATTCATTTTTCCACACATTATTTAATTTCTCGACCTGAGAACCTGAGCACCTCTCTGAAAAGTGTTGTTGTTCTTCTTGTGAACACTTTTGACTCGTAATCGTCTGTCATCTGTGAATCGATAGTCTACTGACTTTGTAGCCGGCAAGCATGGGCCAGGATATATCCATCTCATCGCCCAATTTTTTTAAATTATATGTATTGATGCTGATTTTTTTAAATGAAGTAATTGTTGCCGCAAGTCATGAGCTAACCAGTTGAGGGCATGTTCACTATTTGTCTCAGTCTTCATTCTGTAGTGTGCTGCCGCACAATCCTGCTTGCTTTACCATGTGTTTATAGGGCTGCACTTCACTGTCACTTTGCCTGTTCTTAACTTTTCAAGTGAAGGTTAAAGGAGGTCTACCAAGTAAGAAATAAAAGGGGTTTATAGTAGCTGAGACGATAAATCATGTCTGGAAAAGCAGGAGTTCACCTAGAATGTACCATCCTGTGCTAGGGCACTTAACTGATGCTAATCCAGCACACCTGCACTCCCTTTTTTATACATGCACAAACAAAGATAACATACCATTCGGGGCTTACGTTAGATAGAACACAGGCATGCTTGTGAATGATTCATATCTGTCATTTTTTAAAATCCCTTACTCAAACGAACCGTAAATAGGAGTTCAATAGTATTTTTTTTTCAACCCAAAGTCCGACCAAGTAACCAAAATATCCAATGCACTATCTGTACATTTTGTAACTTTATTTACTCCTATTGAAGTTAATCTCAGCCCTACTATCACCAGATGTAGCTGCGGGTGTAGAGGTGACTTATTTTTGTGTCCATAGTGTCTTTTGAGGCAATGATCAGTTGGTGTATTCAATCTCACTATATTGTCTCACCGCTTGCATTGAATTGAGTTTATCATCATATGGATGATCTTCAAGCATTTACTGTATTGTTTGTACCCAAACTCTTTTAGTCTCCTGAGTGTCCGGGCTCTAGTCTAGGCGAGGTCAGGTGGCCGCTGCGATAATGCTTAACTGATGTTGGCTGTCAATAGCCATTCACCGGGAGAAAAGTGGCGCGCCTGTTCAGTAAATTACACAGTGCGGCGTGAGCGACCAGGTTCAAAACAACCTGACCCCTCTGTTGTTGAGAGAAACAATAGAACAATGAGTCCAATCAACTTCTGCTGCAGCCATGTGTGTCGAAGAGCAGCCTTTCCTATGGTGCATGACTGTAGCTATTGGCTCAGTGTCCCATTGAGTACAAAGTGTGATGATGGGGTGATTGTTATGACACACTTTATTTATTTATATATGCCCCCAACTCTGTTGACCCTGACAAAGATGCCACTCTTGATGTTGGCTACACTGTACAATAATACTGTAAAGTTGAAGGTCAAGCAACATTCATTGTAAAACACTTCATTACAATCCGATAAGCATAAGATAGAGATTTTGGGGAGGAAGGTTAACTGCCTTTGCAATATATCGGAATTGTTGTGTCATTTTCCTTTTTTCCTTAACTGTGTCCCCCTTCACGGCTTCTGCAAACATTCACGGGAGCAGTACGAGAAACTGTCCATCATGCACAAGAACATGGAGAAGCTGTACGAGAACACAGGCAGCTACTTTGCCTTTGACCCACAAATCGTCTCCGTGGAGGACTTCTTTGGAGAACTGTCCAACTTCCGCATACTTTTTCTGGTAAGTAAATATTCTCAAAATGTATTTTCTTTGACACATAGTTTCTGTATTCTAATGTAATTTGATGAAAGCAAGTGGGAAAATTCTAACATGATTTTCAAAATATTTCAAGGCATTATTCAATTAATCAAGGAGTCTTAATTTTATATGATTTCCCTTGACTGAAAAGTCGGTGGAACATACTAAATATTTGATTTCCAAAATGGCCTGGGTACCATCTCGAAATTGTCAAAAAGGCAAGCCACGGTTTCCAAAAGGCATTCTGTCTTAACCCCCGATTAAGAACGCCAAGGTCATCTTGTCTGGCTCCTTTTCCTCTCTTTACTCTGATCCCATCTGAGAGCAACTTTTCATTCCCCACCCTTGGACAATCTGCCTTTCTACCTTCAAAGTGTAACTGCACACAACACTCGGCTCCCTCAAGGCTTCCCGTGTTGCACATCTCTAAAAGAGGCATCCACCCAAGAAAATAAATTATTCTCTCAAGCAAATAGCTGCATATGAATATTTCATTACTGATTTAAACTTTCCTGCAATGAATAAGGGGAGGAGATGAGTGAATGGGCCACAGGGTTATGTTGTGGGTCAAACGTGTGTCACTTACTAAGACATGGATTCATGTATTTTGGGAAGATAAATAGTTTGAAATAATTGCTCAGCATCAAATTGTGCAAATCTACAATGTCTTAATATTATTTTAGTCCTAAAATTTGCTTATGATTGACACATATTGTTGCAGTGTTTACACCGCAGTCCTCACCAAAGTGAATTTCAAAGTTAACAGAATCCATTGACGTCATTTCCCTTCTGTTTCATCGTCTTTCTCAACCGCCTCTGTGCAGCCAAAGAAATATTTGATTCTAGCGAGCGCACACAAGTCTGAATTTGTTCATTTAATGCAGCTGCCATATTCAGGAAGCGAGTGAAATGCAGTGGCGGGGTCTGCATGTGTAATCCTGACCAGGAGCATTGGGGGTTGAGGATTTTTCCCATTAATGAGTTATCAAAGCGCAGCAGATGGGCTGGGATGAGCGAACAGTCTTTCTTGTTAATTGAGTGACTTTCTAATAAGTCCAAAAGAACCAGAGTGGGTTTACAAAGTAGCAAGTTTGCGCATCTTGCACAGATTAGAATGATGAGCTTTGTGTTTGATGTATCCACTCCATGCCTCATTCCATGCTGAGACTTCCATTTAAAAGATGGCTAATTCCTTCACGTTATGACACGTTATCATGAGACTACTGATCATGGTCAAGATGAGTCTGTCAAAGCTACATCAACACAGATGGGATTTCAACCTCAAGAGATGGGTTAAATACCCACTCCCATGTGTCAATTTTTCTGCAATGATCACCATTACAAAGGTGCATTTAACCTACTATTGTACTTTAAATTATTTGTGTGATATTCTATATAGAAGGCACAATTCTATATAAAACAGTAAAGGAAAGGCTCTTGTTAATGCAGAGGAGCAGTGGCTAGACTCCGAATCAGCCTGGATGACCACGCTTGAGACCCTGCAGAGTAAATTCATTTGGGCTGCTTGTATTCAGGATCTTGTTCTTACAGCCACAACCTACAACTCGTGACCTATGTGAGGATAGGAACGTACGTGGACCGGTAAATTGACAGCTTCGCCTCTTATCTAGGCTCATTCTTCACCTTGGCAGACTGATAGAGAGTCCACATCACTGCAGACGCTGCACACATCCGCCTATAGATATCGTGCTCCGGTCTTCCCTTCCTGGGGTGAGCCCCATCCCCTGACCAGAACTGGGAACTCCATCTTTTTTTTTTCCATTAAAAGACCTCTAGAGGTGGTTAATTTAATTCCAACTAATTTGCTGCCAGGCACTAAAGTTTTAAATCAGGACTTGACAAAGCTAACAGAACAACATCCGTTATTATTATACTTTTTGTTTAGGTAATATACCATTACGAGCAAAGTTAATTCCATTTTATTAAAGTGACCTGTTATTTTTTAATATTTTATTCTTGCCAACACAAAAACACCCTAAAAATGAGACAAAACCAAAGGAATACGCCCTTCATATTATGTACTACTGTCTTTCATCACTCTGTCATGTTTGAATGCACCTTTTATCAGCATCATATTCATACCAGCCCTCAAACATACAATATACTTGTGATGCCTCCTAGAGCAGGAAACAGATGGCCAATGAACATGAATATGTTCATTTTAAAGATAAGGCACGTTCAAGTGTGTAAATATTTGAATAACCTATAGCAATTCTACTGATAGATCATGTAATCTTTCAAGGATAGGTAGGAAGAAATAGGAATACTTGTAGGAAGAAAATATGCACTTTCTGGTCAGGTAAGCAAATGAATTATGGAAAGAAATGACATTAACAAAGGTCTTTGTTGACAGAACTTTTGGTGCCACAGTACACATTTCTTAACTATGTATGTGTGCGTATATGTAAAACTAGCATCTAATGCTACTTTTACTTACTCCTCCATCTACATTTGTAGGATGTGTGAGCAATTGGGACTGGAGCCCTCTTGCACCTCATTTAGCTTCATTCTATCAGAGGGCTAGGGGCACATAACTTGTCATAAACATGGCCTCTGGGAAATATGAGACCACAAATCACTTTGGCAGCTTTGGGAGGTTATCACAAGGGACACATCTTTTGGCTTTTATACTTAAACAACGTCTGACCTTTTCCTCATTCCCTTATTTACCTATATCATTTTTTAATACAATAAAATGACTACAGGTCGGCTCAGTGAAGTCCAATCTGTCAAATTTTGTAAAGTATCCCCTTAGGGTGGAAGTGTGATTTGAACCTGTGTCACACTATATCAATAAATATTACTTAAGGGATATTTTGGTAAGATGAACAATCAATATGTTGCCTTCATAATCACAGCGTATTTCTCAAGATAAAAAACTAATAAAAAATGTTTTAAAATATGTATAGCAATAATATGTTAAATTAAGATGCAAATTATACTCTTTGATTATTCTGGCAACACATATGTTTAAAAAAGGCACATGATATACAGTATTGACCCTCAAAAGAGTTCATTATCAATATATACACAACCAAAACTATCATTAAGTAAATACGATTTTAAGATAACTATTAACTGACATTTTTGTCTTCATTTTCTTTTTTTTTTTCTTTTTTTCGCAAACGCAGAACTGTAAACTGTTATGGGTGCGGTTTTTGCACTCCAGCAACTGAGGTTCGTGATGAGAAACAAACACGTCTTGTTTGCCTGGAAAGGTCACGCAGTTGCATCTTCCTCCATGTTGGCAGATGAACAAACTGACACATTTGTAAAGGCTGAATTGCTCCTGTTGATTATCTGGCTGCTTCTGACTCCTTCCTGACATTTGGGCCGGTCACGAAGGAGCAGCAGGATGATATCTCCTTCTCACTCCAGAGAGACCACTTGGCTCTCGACAACAGCTGTCTGTCTTACTTTCCTCTTCCACAGACATAGTGCACTGATTATGATACAAAGACCATTATATTTTACTATATTATTAAATTATAGCCGTATACACTTGCTGGCAATGTTTTTAGGAAATAAATACAACAAAATTAACTGGCGCACAGTAAAAAATTCAACAACACCCTAAAAAGTAACATACTGGGGGTTGTATTAGGTGAGGATTATTTGTTTTGCAGATTTCACACTGTTTATTTTTAATCAACAATTTTTATTTTAGAGTTTGTAAGTTGTAAACATTGTGAAACTTGTTATAAAAGTGTGAACTATTCTTTTATATGCAGTATGTGTGTCCCCAACTTTTAGAAGTTAGTTCCTGCCTAACCCAAAAAAACAAGCATTTTGCTGGGTTTATTGATATATCTGGTGACAATTATGTTTATTGTGCATATTTGGTCTACTCTATTGCTCAATATTCGCAGATGCCTTAATACATGATACCCGTGACTTCATACATACAGATGGATCCCCCCCCCCCCCCCCACACACACCCCAAAAAGTGCTCATACACTTGAAATGATTTATTGTTTATTCCAGTAGTTTATCTTCAGCTCTTCTTGGAATACAAATTTTGCGCTGATGGCAAGTTGCTGCTTCTGACAATCACAGTCAAAGAATGGTGGCAGAAGTCGGAATTTATATGTGTGTGTGTGCGTTGCCTCATCAGGAAGCCGTGAAGGAGAACCACAAAAAGAGGGAGATGGAGGAGAAGATCAAGAGAGCCAGGCTGGCGAAGGAAAAAGCCGAGCGCGAGAAGCAGGAACGCCAGCAGAAAAAGAAGAAGCTGATTGACATGAACAAAGGTGCGTCACTTAGCCACAAAGATGCTGGCGGGGCATGCAGGGAGTTTGGAAGCAGAGGGAAGGGGGGGCTTGCTTGTATGGAGTCTTGCTTTAGAAGTGATGTAGGTCATATTGGAAATCATGCATTAAATTTTTTTTTATTCACTTTTGCACATTATATATATTTTACTCCTTAACATGATCCACATCCTCACTCACAGCAGGCGATAAAGTTCACAAAACACTGAGGAATCAACCAAAATATGTACATGTAAACACAACCAGTGATTTTCAGTTTGAACTTAACCAGTAGCAAAACATATTATATTTTGATTTCCGAGTTTTCATTGAGTTTCAATGCAAAAAGAACATTCCGATCCACAGTTTCCCAAGTGTGCTATATTTCACTGGCTTATTTCTATTACTCTTTTTGCCCCTGCCCCACTCCCACATAAGCTTTCCTCTTCCCCTTACCCGAGGCAGTGCCAGTAAACGATGTATTGATCAGTATGTGTTGCTCCAACATTAGAAATAAGAGCAGCAAAGTAAGATGCTTGTGTTGAGCGCTGCCAATGACATTAAGAGGGAATTTCAAGCCCGAAGGCGCTTTGTGAGCACTCAGTCTGCTCTTTTGTCCCTGTTTTGGAGGATTTCTACAATTCACTCGCTACTAAATGTCAACTTCCAACCAGTGACCTCACAGCCATATGGGGAAGTCTGACAAGACAGTCTTCAGTATGCCACAAATCCTCCAAGATAATTGATGCATGCAACACTGTTTCTTTTTTTTTTCTTCTTTCCTAAGATGTGACCTCTTTGAAAGATTCACTTTTAATAATCCAAGGCGAATGTGTGTGAAGGAGTTTGACGAGTGCTCATTTCTTAGTCGGGCTAACCAGATGGAGAAGGCTAGAGAAGCAACTATAATATTAAATATTTCTGCCAGAGCAGATTTTGATCTGACTTTGTGAATGCCATAATATGAGTCGCATGAATAAAACATAAAGATGACATGGACAACATCGCCTGTGGAGATGCGAGGACTGCACCCCCCCCCCCCCCCCCCACACACACACACAAACACACATGAAAAAAATGTTGACGTTTTCGCAGTGTCCTGAACAGTGTGACCTTGCTTCTTAAGCTAGATGCACTAAAAACATTTACAGCATGCAAGGACAGCAGTTTATCTTCTCATTTTTTATGCTGTATTTATTGATTGATTACGACAAAGAATTATCCATTTTAATCCATTTATCACACTTTTGACCACGACTGTATTTTACATTCATTGTTTGCAAAACATGTCAACATATGGTATAAACATATGGCAACTATATAAGAACCTTAAATACAATTTCCATTAGGTTTCTGTGATTTTAAACCTGCTGATTTAAAACCTTTCAATAGAACATCCAATTGTTTTTAATGACATTTGCATCTTTTTTTAATTAATTTATTTATTTTTAGATGGGATAGCTATGCTATTTCACAAATTAATAGCAAATCCTCTTCACTTGCTACTGATTTATGAATTGCACAATTAATGAACAACAGCTTATTTCATTTCGTTTCAACTCAAGCTTTAGGTTGGGGGAAGGGAGTATTTTTTTTTAACTGACCCAAAATTACATCATTTCATTTCACATTAGAAATAACATAATGAGGGATTTTTTTCAACACATGATTGCTAAATGAGACAAGAATACAATTACTACTTTTCCTGCTACTAAATCAGTTCTCTCTGTAAATGACTAATTCCAGTCTTCATTTAGTGAATTGCTTATGGAGCCGTTATACGCTTTCCCCATTTGTTTTAATTCTCACTAAGTGGATTTCCACATTCTCTTGAATTGACCAGATGTTCAACATGCACTTGATGGCTTTACTTGCATGTTAAACACTGCTGAACAAATCCAGAGACACAAAAATGGAAAGAGGCATAGAAAATGCCAAATATTTAGGAATTCATTTTCTTTCCTTTTGGCATTGGTTGTTTTTGTTTTGTTGTTGTATTTTTTTGTGCAGCAACATATGATTGTAAGGAGCATGTGTCAAAAGCCTGTGCTGGGTCAAGCCAGTGGGCCATCTTTTCTCAGGCCCAGGTTCTGAGAAGCAGCAGGCCCTCTAGGCTGCACACTCGGCGAACATGGGCGAGGTCACAGCCCCTGTCTGGGGCAAGTGTCTGCACCCGCATGTCAACTTTGTACCTCAGTCGAAACTACTAAGCTTTGAACAGTGCCGCGGAGCTAGAAACACTTTTGACTGCAATGCAGCTTGGCATAAGGCGTAGAGGAATAAACAAGTAACAAAGGAGGCTCAAAATTTGTTTTTGGAAGCATTTCATAGAGAAACGGCACTCTCCTAGCAACTAAGAAAGTATGATATTTGTAAAAACAATTCAAATGAGCTTTTCAAGAAATTTTAAAGGAGTACTATTGATGGGTGATGTTAAATGGCAAATTCTGCAACCCCTGCCACTTGACTGCGAACGTCACTAGGACGGGTAAATTGAAGTGTTAATAACAAATTGACATAAGCACATTACACTTCCAATTATTCAACTGTGGGCGTGCGAAATATGTGCAACTGACCTTTTAGGTTGAGTGTTGTATTAAATACTGCAAACCAATGTCACACTCTTCATATACAAATATTTATTGTGTTGCTAAGATGCCAGAAGTAGATTTGAGTATGATTTAAACCTTGTGGCCTACAGTATTCTAATTCAATATGATTCAAGCCCAAAATAGA
The DNA here is from genome assembly GCF_051989575.1 of Stigmatopora nigra. Taxonomy (NCBI): domain Eukaryota; kingdom Metazoa; phylum Chordata; class Actinopteri; order Syngnathiformes; family Syngnathidae; genus Stigmatopora; species Stigmatopora nigra. Next base: position 6,103,875 of record NC_135521.1, read on the forward strand.
TATGAAAACAGCAACAGAAAATAATACAGTAGATCATATTTCTCTTTATGATATCGTGGAGCATTTCATTTTAATAAAATGAAGTTTCGATTCATGACCTTAAATATATTTTCCCCATTCAGTTTGCTTCTTTTTCCCCATCTGTTCTTTTGCCGCTGAAAGATTGTGAGAGGTGCCTTTTTCACTGTATTCCATAGCATATCTATATTTGTTCCACATTCCCAATATTTTCTGCTTGTGTTATGCAAAACCATAATGTGTATGCATCTGACTGACTGTTTGTTGTTGACGATTTTCTGTCAACTGTGACAGAGGTGGAAGGATTTAAGATTGATGGCTGTGTGCTCCTCTGACAACTGTGGGTAGGAACGTAGAATCATGCATGCACCTGTGTCACAGCCTCAAGCATGCTAGTTGATCATAGGCGAACGCTGACAAGCAGGGGTGCAATAGCTAAATTTGCATTGTGTCTGTCCAAATTTGGCTTGTAGAGCTTGTCAATACAAGATCAGGGCCTGATATGATTAAATAAATTGTGTTTGAATTGCTCGGCCCGATGAGGCATCACCTTATCGTGGTGGTAGAGTTTGTGTGCTCTAATGATCCTTGGAACTATGTTGTCTGGAGCCTTGTGGCCCTGGTTGGGTCACCCATGGCTAACTGGTTTGAGGTGAGGGACCACCAATGATGTTAAAAAACCTATAATAAAAATTGTAACTTATGTTGAAAGTCATGAATGAATATCCATCATTTGTGGGTGGTTCAAGTATCTAATCATTTCTCCACCTGTAGACTTTGCCAGTCACTTTTCAGTCAATCAAGCCTAATTACCTTCAACAAAATTCATTGTCAAATTTGTTTAGCTTTCAGAGGCATCACTGTCTTTCGCAGATGCAAACAACACAAGTGGACTTCAGTCAGTCATGTTATCGGAATCTGTATTCCAAAAGCTGGCACTCACTTCCCAAACGTGACATTTATTCCGAATGCTGGCCTGGAGATAACAGCCAGACTTCACAGCTGTTTAATGAGTTCAGACATTGCTTTCATCCAAATTACCAGTGTGGATCAAGTAGTTATCTACCTGTCCTGGTCTGCTCATTTTCCAGTAGCTTGAGCAAACCTCTCCAGTGACACTTTAAAGGGAATACTTTTTTCACATGTCACAGAATTCTTTGAAGGGTCAATGTCTATAAACAGGGACTCTTAACATGACCAGAGGGAGAAAAAAACAATCATAATTGTGATAATAAAAGTTCTGCAAACCTTGCATCAGGGTTTCTAAAATGTTCCAGAAATCAGAATGGCACTCAATAGAGATTTAAGTTTTGCTTTCCTTTCCTGTCCTCAATTCTATCGTACATTGGTTTAATCTTGATTTACAGAAAAAAACACCTGGCAACCGAACATCCACCATTTTACCAAGCAATGTCTTTAAAAGTAATACTAAAAATATAATTGTAAGACTTCTCACTTCTCATTTACTTTAATTATAATGGATTGAAACAGGCTCTAACATTCACTTCTGGAAAATGTGTTGCCCTGGATTCATCTCAGCTGGGCATCATGCCATGTTGACCCCAGAAAGTATGTCAAACGAACATCTGTCAGGGGCCTTCCTATGCCTCGTTGTGGTGTTACTTGGTAGAACTTTCTGAAAGCACATGGAAATTTCGACGGAAATAGCAATACGGACACTCAGGGGAGAAAATGAATTAGTGAAGGCAGGAGAGTGTTTTGGATGCGACATTGCATGCATCCCTGGTCCCCCAATGTTTGCTCCTTTCACCCTCCCTTACAGTTCCCCACTAGGGACCTGGCAACATCCATCCAGATGGAGGGTTTATTTTTGTTTTTGTTTGTTTACTTATTCATGCATCCAGCTATTCGGGGCATCACATGGGCTTTCGTTCCACCACGAAATGCAAATCGCCGCGGCGGCGGCTAATCCACTTTCATCTTTCCCTTGTTGACATGCAACTTTTCTCCGTGGCTTTTCTAGCCTTCATGACAGGTGTTATTTATCACCCTTGGGTGTGCACCAACCCTTCTTGCTCTCGCTACCTGGCGCATGTCAAACAGCGTACGGCATTTCACCTTGCACCCACCTCCCGCAGACCTTCCCGGGCTCCCAACCTCCTTTCTTTCTCCAATACTGGCAAGGCTCACTATTTTGCTGAAATACTAGAAAGTAATGAGCGAGAGGGACAGTGTGCAAAGACTGGGATGACAATAAAGAGAGTAGACAGCAATGTGGTTCTTAGAACGGCCTGGCTACATTTAGCAATCATGGGGGTGGGCAACCAAGCCTGAATGGGGGTTCTTTAGAATGAACATGAGATGAGATTAGAAGAATGCCTCTCCACCTGGCCATAAGGTAGCTCCCCTCCTCCTCCCAGTGAGGCCTTTGTTTCATGGCTAATGGCCTAGGTTAATTGCACAAGTGACTTTCTGTGGCTGAACAGATGGGCATAAATGTGCTTAAAAACATTACACACATACCTAAAAAAATAAATAAAGTGTAAGTAGGGCTTTTCTCTCCTCTTTGCTCAGCCTATGTACTATTTCATCTTCCCCTCCTTGCTCAAAGAGGAGGTTGACTGAGGTGAAGTTAAACTCTCAGCCAGTGGTTTCAATTCATCAAGCACACGGCCTGTAACCCCTCATTAGATCTCATTACAGAGCAAATTAGATGCAGTATGAGGCTATTTAGAGGATAGTGGATTGTCGACATCTCTCCTGTGCACGAGGATACTCATGTCTGACACTTGAAATTCATCAGACAGTCAGATGCAGTGGGATTTTTTTAAATATTTGGATCATTTAGGACCGTTGGAACAGTAATATCATTTGACAGTATGGAAACATGGTTGTGGCAGCCTCTCTGGTGAGTTAATACAAGTCCGATCACTTGTCACAGCTATGTGAAATGCCTTTCAGTATTTGAGAAATATGTAGGTAATCAGTTATTAGTATTGTTTAGTAAAACTCCAGAACAGCAGTTGTAATACACCCTGCCAGAATAACATTGTTTTATTCAAGTTATATTGACGGCGCCATAATTCACCTTACCAAAGGCAGTCAAAAGAGAACGGCTTGTTTGGCAGCAGTACCATGAAAAGTTTTTCTGTCTGCTGAATTTATATACTTTAATTTGAGTCCACATGGGATTTTTTTTTATGAAGTTCATAGTGCGAAACCTAATTTTCTGTAGCCTGCTTGCTTTCAAGTAAGAGCCCAACAGGACCTCGTTAATTGAGCACCATTTGGTGACAAGGGAATATGTTTCCCATTTTAGTCATTTAGTTTATGTGTGTCTGCAGTGCTCTTCCTGAACCCCAGCCTACCAAGGCTCTGAAGTCCTGGCCATTACGAATGATGAATTGTGCTACAGTTAGGCTAGAAGTAGGACAAATTGATCAAAGTGTCAGGTGCTCCTTTGCGATGCCGTGGTCTGGTTGACAAAAAAAAAAGGCTCCAGAGATGGAGCTGTCAAAAAGTTTCCTGTGTCTGGTGGTTATAGATAAATGTTTATCCGTCATCGCCGGACACATGAAGTCTCCTCGCTAGCGTCACATGATAAGCACAGGCTTCTAGAGATCTTGGTCGTTGATTCTGTTGTGTCTTTTCCTTATTGTTCTAAAGCTAAAGACACGTGTTCTCTTTTTGATTCAATAAGCTTGCTATGTGCTTGTAGTGCTGCAATTTGAGATAAGCACTTACTTCGTTTAGACCTTTTTTTTGCCTGATAAAGCTGGTGTAATTAAACTTGATTTAATCGGGATTGCTGTTAAGTACAGCTCACCGATAAACAGATACATTGGTTTGAAAACAGCCCTTGGGAAAAAGGCTTCGAGGTAGACAGAGAACAAAATTGGAAGAAGATTTGCAATTACCGGAATTGCAATAGACATGCAGTATTTTGTTTCCCTTTCTTTTTAAATATATTTAATTTATTGTGTCTCCTGTTTTGCATGAATTATTTCACATTGGACAGTATCTCGCCGTACTTTCTCTCATAAATGTAAAAGAAAGTGACATTCACATGAACAGATTTTCAGTTATTGCTCCGAAATATAACAACTGGGTTGAGTCTTAATTGTAAAAGAATCATCATGAAGCACCTGACTATTCACAATTTTGAAAGAAGAGAACTGATATGACTATCGAGCAGTAGCACTCATATGTATATGTGAATGAATTGAAGTCCCTACCACCACTATAAGTCACCCTAATGATCCTATCCTAAAATAATGCCGGTTCTGGACCAGAATGATGAAAAGGCTGGTCCTCTGACTCATTAGTATTGGGGCGTAAAGATAGATGACCCAGATATAGAGCTAACACTTTTTTTTTAATCTGTTGAGCGCCATGCTGCATGCGACCTAGTGCTCCAAGCGTTCCCTACCTGTCTCTTTAGCTATTGTCAACTTACTAGTTTAATTTATTCCAAGGCTTTGGTGTATTTTTTGAATGTTGGTTTAGGTGTCATTAACTCAACAGTGATAGAGGGCTAGTGCATCAAGTCGCACAGCATTAAGTCTTTGTTAAAGAGCACTTAGCTCCCCAGCTTTAGCCATGAAAAAAAAATAAAAAAGATATGTCAGTGACAATCAGTAGATGCTTTCGTCTCGAGGCTCCGCTGGCTGTATTAGTCGTTAAGCTTTAAATGTGCTTTACTCCTTTTGGTAGTTTTTACTGACAGATGATATGATCACTCAGAGGATTTTTCTTTACTTTCAGGTGTGGCGGTTAATTAAAGCACTTTTCTTTTTAAATTATTAATAGATGAATAGATTGTTCGTTCGGTTTAGATCCCCATATTTATCAGTGATTGAATTTGAATAGGGCTTTAAATTGACTTTTTTCTATGAGGTTTACAGATGTTTATTAATAGGTAGTTGAAAAATATTTTGTGTAGTATGCGAGTATTTCTACTTACTTTTAGTTTTTTTTCCCCCATTCACATTTAATGATGAACTGTATTATACATTTTTTTTTATAGAAGTGAGGATCTATTCACTTGCCAGTCTGTTTGTCATAGGACTCTAACTGTCTTTTTGGCTAGTTGCCATTGGTAACCATTGACCAGGCTTACACCGAAGTCATATCAATTAATATATGTACACAATCAGACTTGTAGTCATGAAATTAATGTCTGTTTATGTTTTGACCAACAGAAGGAGATGAAACTGGTGTGATGGACAGTCTCATGGAAGCTCTGCAGTCAGGAGCAGCCTTCCGTGATCGGCGAAAACGGACGCCACGCAATGGTAGGACACAACATATAAGCAATGTAAAGTTAGTTTATTCACTGACTTCAAAATTGATGTCATAGAATAATTGATGATTTGGATGAGTTGCCGTTGATACTGGGTTAAAGTATTTGTTTTCCTTGTAAACATGGATTGTACAAAGACACATACACAAGTGTCCACATTGCCTCATTACCAGTGGACGTTTCCCTTTGCAGACCATAAAAGTCTCATTAGGGAGCTACCATGCGGCCTGTAGTTACACATAATATAAATGTTAGCCTGTTGCATTTTGAAAAGTTTTTCTCATGGTGGTTTAACTTTCAACTCCCTATCTGTTTAAAACCCTGACTGGTTTTAAGTGCTTTTTTGCAGTTGGGGTTTTTGCGTATTGATTTTAAAAGTGGAATTCCAATCATAAACCACATGAAGGAAGACAAAGAGTTAATGACAATTTAGGGCAAGCCTTTGTATTTGTTTCCTCTTTTTGGAATGCAATATAATTATGAAGTAAAACTAACTGTATATTATCATACAGTGGCCTTTAGGTATATTTATGATTTTCAAAATCTATTACCTGGTATAGTAAAGGCCCCTATATATGTTTAACTTTTTCTTGGACTATTTAGACTCCATCTTTTTTTCTTGCGGTTTTGAATGGATTGGTGTGGCAGTTTATCACTTCCAAGGATTCTTTCATGGCATTTTATTATTGCCGAATATAAATCTCCTCTAATGCTGCTTTCTCTCTCTCTCTCTTTTTAAATTGTATTTATTTTACATAACTCCCGCTATTTCCCTTTTTTACTTTCTCCCTCCACTCCATGTAAAATATTTTTACAGGTGATCAAAGTCCCTCCAGTCCAGGCTCTCGATGGCCGAATGCTAACTATGGTTACAGAACCCTAGGTGTGTGTGGTTTTAAGTCCTTTTTTTACATTCCATCTCCACACAACAGCACCCTGCTTCAATCATAGCTGCACAACTCACTTGCTCAAAACAAGCTTCTCAACATGCTACAGAGTTTTGCTCTTTTAAAATAGTGTAATCAAAATAGTGACGTATACATGTACCTGAACTAAGGGCACTTGGAAAATATTAGGATAACATCACTGACTTAGTTTGCATTGTAGCACAGTTTTTGTCACCTTTGGTAGTTGTCATAATGTTCATAGCATGGACACTTCACCATGACTTATTATTTTGTCCTGCTTGATAGATTACATAATTTAAAACCATTTTTTTTCATACAAATCAACTAGTTATAACATCTGCCGTGACTCATTTTACGAAATTGTATTTGCAACCTTGAAAAAAAATGTACTCTGCATTCCTAATCAAACTAATTGTTTTCATTTTCCGTTTCACTCTGACAACAACCTGGCCAAGCACTCTCTCTATCTTCTGTTTATTTGCATCTTGAGATCATCTGAACAAGTACTTATTTATATGAATATGTTTGCATCTTAAATAGACTTGTTTATTTGGGCTGGATTGCATTCATCGACTCTGAACAAGCATATTCATTTTCTAAGTAATTAGCTGGATTTAGTTCAACTACTTAGTGGTCCTTGGAACACAGCACTTAAAATATTTTGAACCTTTGCCTTGAACATATTTTGCCAGTGTTGAAGTTTTCTCTTTGGATAGTGTTCCATATGGAACTCTATCCAAAAGAAAATTATATACATATATTTTTCTTTCAAAAAAAACTATGTTAAAACCAACTGCAAAGTAATTATTATGCACAATGAGCTTTACTCAACGCTGATTATTGGTGGTTTTGATCGAATTACTAATTTACTGGGAATATTTGAACATTTTTCCAACTAAACAATGTGGTTTTGGTGACACACTAAACTCTTTGATATTCTTTTTAAAGTTCCGACAGCTTCCGAGACAATTAGATCACCATATTCATGAGTGCTACCAGTTTATATGTATCTGGTGATGTTAGCAGTTAGGTTTAAGCTTTATTACTTGTGTATTCACACCAAGTAAAGTCCAGAGTTCACTTTCTGTATTTGCTCCCACTTGTCGCAAATATTATCTTCCAATGCTTTAAACCTTTATTAGCTTATCCTTTTATACAGCCCCTGCAACTAAGTGTCTCTCTCTACTTGCGTCAACGTGAGTTGATTTAAAACCAGCAAGTGTCTTCTCGTCGTCTTTAAGGCTTAACTCCCTTCTAGCTGACTACTCGCAGTGAAGGGATCGGTGCAATTCTTGGCACTGCCAGTCACAATTATGCTCCATTCCGCAAGCATTTCCCTTTTCTTTGTTTCCACTTTGTAAGAGATGGAAAAGCTAACCCTGGAGGCTCCATGCGCGTGTTATGCAATTACCTTAGACAGCCCTAATTTAGCTAAATGAACGATTTGATGGAGTCTTCTCTTCAGGAAAATAATGCATTAAATACATAGTTCATTGAAATGGCTGAGTCGAAGACGTACGGTTTCATGTGTGTAGGTGAAATGCACAATATTTCTCCCACGCTGGGATGAAGTTGGGCTGTTCATTTTCTATTTCCTCCATTCTCCCTGGCGTGAGACAGTTACCTAGGTATCTGGCAGGAGATTGGCAGATTTAAAACACAAGCCTCTCATACATCCTGCTCCATCGATTTTCGGTCAGGGATGAAAGCCACAGACTCAGTGGGTCGTTCATAGTGAGGGGCATCCCAAAAGACACATCTATCAGGTTTCAAAGAGCAGCCAGACAATTTTATATATTTACTGTCTTTTCAACATCATTACATTCCCAAACCAGGCCTCTAGTCCCTATTCCTTATTGTGCTCTTATCCCACTTCACCTTCACAGGCCAGTCCATCATCAAAATGTCCCTCGAATCAGTTCGATATAGTACGTCTCTTAAGGACTTATTTGACATTGAACAGGGGTCAGGAATAACTTGTACTCATACAGAGATGTAGCATACTTACACTTAACTGGGTCTTGGTAATTCACCCCAAGTTTCTGCTCTTTGAATCTCCCTGTGTTCAATTCACATGGATGAGAAATAAAGCTTCACCATTAGATTTTTTTTTTTTTAAGAATGAAGATAACATAACTTGCTTTCTTTCATTCAAATTTGAAGAAGCTATTGTGCCTTAGGGAGCATCTAATGGAAAAGATGGTTTTGACGATTGTTGCAGATTTATTTTACCCAAGCCCATTTTAAAATACATAATACTTTTCTGATGCTGTGTTTATATTCCAAATAACTTCTTCTGCACTGGCCCAATTTTCATTTTTTTTCTTCTTAAAAATATATTCACTTGTCTTGTATTATTGGTCCAATTTTTGGGCAGTTGCAGTTGCCCTACCTGCTCCAATCCAAACACGGCTACATACACACTAGAAATAATATACAGAATATGACTTGTTTTGTGTCAGATCTTAAGAGTTGAGTGCTACGGCCTCCTCTGGGTGTCCACTCCAGGTGTTAATAGATGCTATTCATCGGAGCGACCCTTAAGGCAGTCCTGCAGGAAATGGAGATAACATGATTGCAGATGAAGAGGCCCCCTAGGACTCAGTGCCTCATGCTTTTACTTGGACGGCTTTAGCAGATTTACGATATTAATACGAAAGATGAGAGCGAAACGTTGCTGTTTGAAATCTATCACCTGTTTCCTATAGATAAGGAAAGGTGAGGCAGATATGCACACATTTTTGACTGTGCTTTCAAGAGGTGATGCCCCCTGGCGTAATAAAAAGCCTTCAAATCTTACACTGACCCAAAAATCTTTTTTAAAAGATAGTTTTTTTAAATTAACCACTAATTCAATGGCATTTAAATGTTTTTTCAGGGATAAAAGTGACATCTACTCAATCCACACCCCATAAATTCGAATTCTGATCATTAAGCTTCATGCAAAAAGTAAGAAATATGATGAAAATATGTTACAGCACATCAACCCCAACCGTTTTTCAAAACTATCAGCTACATTAGATTTTTTTTTTTTTGCCTAACAAATAGTCTTTAATGAATGAAAACAATTCTCCTCGGCAGAGGTAATAAAATGATTATTCTTACGGGCCACAAAGTGGATCATTGATGTCAAAGCTAGTGCACCCCAACTGCTTATAGAGTCATTAATGAACTAGCTTCTACTAGCTTTTGATATCCAATAATATTCTGGAGTGCATTCAGTGGGCCTTTTTGCCTTGCGCAGTCTCTTAACAATATTGCTTCTCAAGTGTGGGGGCAGTTATGAAAGGTCACCCAAAGTGTAAATTGTCAATCGTGGATCAATTTCAGAGGGTAAATACACTTTGGAAGTCCCATAATGGAAGGTTTTATCTTATTTTTACCCAGGGCACCTCCACACAATAGAATTGATATGGTTCATTCTGTTATGAATTCCTATTAGAGCTATAAATTTGGAGTGTTTGAAGCCAAGGAAATGCCCAATAAAAGGGCGAGCAGTGAGAGCGTCCCATTTACTGATAAATAGCCCTCATATAATATAATCTAGCCTGAGCTATCATACTTAGCGTTGAAAGATGAACAAGTTGCTTTGGTTGTATTAAAGCTAATGCATTGCTCATTAGGAATACAGTAGGGTCGGGTGCTCATCGACTGGAGAAAAAACTTCACCTCCTTGCTTTCTTTTTGTTTTTTAATGGTCACAAAAACAAAAATGATGAAAGTGATCATCCCCTTACACTCGCCCTCCAGCCTATATTCCTACAATGTAGCCATTTTGAATTAAATTTCCAAAATGATGTTGGTTTCTTTAAATAACAACACAAATGTCAAGGCGCAGGATTTAAAGTTCTAAAATCATCTAACAGAACATTAAAAGATGAGTGACGGCTAGTATTTCTATTGAGATCTCTCATCCAAGAATAAATAATTCAGGTTAGCCATTTGAAATAAGAATTTCGCGATCAAAAATGGCCAAAAAAATGACATGGTACCTAATGCTCTTTGCCTGGAGAAGAATTCACTAAAACCTGTTGACAGGAAAAGGGATTTGATCTTCTCTCAAGCGTTGCAGAAGCTCGGAATAATAGTCTTTTAGATTGAAGTGAAAAATGTATAATTGAATATTGTTTTCCAAATTGAACACTACAATCATGAATACTAAATAACTTAGTTCAGGTTAAAAAAATCACATTAAAATACATGAGCTAGGTAATTTAGTAAAATGACAATACAGATAAATGTTGTATGTCAGAAAGGGAGATTGGAGGTCACAGTTCTAACGCAATTATGAGTTACTGTTGATAGTCTGTCAAGATTTGTGACTCCAATGACAGATGGTAGGGGTATGTTTACTGAAGTTCAATGGAGTTCATTGGTTGGTAAGCAGTTAAGTATTGAATTAAGGGACTTGTATCTCGGAAAAAGAAGGTTCCGCTGGTGAATCGTAGCAAATGCCACATGCATCAGCAAGTATTGATACTGAGGGATAAGCTAAAGAGCAGGAGAAGTAAAAAGTTAAAATTACAACAATACATCTACACAACCCTTTGCACTCCACCCTTTTAGTTGACCAAGACAACAAACAACCGATGCATGTTTACTAAGCTGACTGTCCCGTTTTATTTATTTATCTGTTTATTTGTGCCATTTTAATTATTGATGTTCCTTTAGTATATGAAGGCAAACTCAATTTGCTCAAAATAGAGAAGCCACTGAAAGGGTTGATGTTAGATGGAAAGTCTGTCACCCTTATTTGAGGTAACCACTCTCATTGTAATGGAAAAGTTAAATGGGACATTTTACTAACAGACTATACTGTCTTGCCTCAAATGTATTTTTATATCTATTCACTATCTTTTAGTCTTTCTCCATTTTATTTGATGGTATTTGGCGGCAAATTAAAGCACGCATTCATGTCATAGTTGTCCACTAAATGCGGGTTTCTTACTGCTTGCACTATTTATCCACACTGTCAGTTTATTTGCCTATAATATATGATTTTGGACATATACTTTCATTAATGTTTTACTTTTTTGTGTGAATTTGAATCACATATTTCCACCCTAGTGGTATTGCCAACACATGATGTAATTAGAGGGGGATCGAGTGTAATTGTTGTTTATTCTCCCAGTGACATATTTGCTGTTGTAAGCTACTGAAGAAACAAGCACACCTTAACAGCACCCGTGTGTGCAATTTAAGGTCATTAGCTTTGGAATCCAATATTTCTAGCTAGAGGTCTGCCAGAGGACCTTTGATCCACTCGTACGTTTGTACAAAGTAGGCCAGTTTGGAAACTTTCAAGCATAGTTTTGTTCTTGTTGTTGTTATTGTTGTTTTAACACCGATGAGAAAGTATTGATGTCACATTTCCATTTATTACCCAATCTACTTAATCGGACACGAAACTCACGCTGTTGGTGCTTGTTGGTTTGGTATGCTTAAGTAGCACATAATGGAGTCCACATTAAAGAGTATTGAATCGCTGACAAAGCGGATCACTGACTGACAACGGCCTTTTCGTTAGTTTATTGATTTGTTTAGTGTGGGATCGGGACGTAACGTTGCAGACCAAATCATCGATTGAGTGGCAACAAAGCAATTTACATTGTTCAGAACCGATTTGTAGCCAAGTTCGGGATGAGACATCGACTTAGTCCCGCCTCTTTCGGCACCTAGCCTGCTCATTGGCCAGTCACGGGGATGATTTGGCATATTATTGTCTTTCCGCTCCATCCTTGCCTGTTCTGATCATGGTTACTAGTGGGAGACACTGGTAAGAGGCGGGGCCGCATTGTACATTGTATTTGTCTATTTCTCTGGGGTCAATGTCATGTGAGAGAAAGTTGATGTTTGTATTTTCAGATAATAGTTTGATATTTCATATTTTTTCCCAAGCTACATTTTGTATTGCACTATAACGTGAGGACGTCAACATTCTATATTAAGTTATGTGCCCCTGTCCATGTGATTGTTTTGTACTTACAAATGGTGCAACCATATTTGTAGTGTATGTTAACTGCCCAAGGTTCCCTTCTAACGTCCATTAGGTTTGCTTTATTGCTCATCTCCCCTGAAGGCATTTCCAGCTAAGTTAAGGATGAGGCTACACAGTGCATTACTACCTCAACTATTTTTTTTCTGCCCTCCGCTTCCTCTCCAGGTTACTTCCTTTTGGTTGCTTTTGCTACTCGTGCCTTAGGGTGGATTAAGGCATACTGCAGCCCAGTTGTTCTTTTAGATTTATTTTAATATATTCTTGTCGGAAAGCGCATTTATCTTACTATTTTCATGTGTTGATTTGTTTGCATTTTTTACATTTTGTTGAATTATTTGTGTTTCGGAAAAAAAATGCCTTGTGTTGACAGCGCTGCAGCATTTAAAACAGAAGTTAATCGATAATTAAAGCAAAATATTCACCCGTCCTCAAGCAAAATGACTGATTCAGTGAGTAAAAATGGAAATATGTCAGGGTTAATATTAAAATGTCATACACTATGATTGAAGTGGCTCTTGTTGGACAGGATCCTTTCCTGGCTCCGAAAAACATATTTATTTAATTTGTTTTGTTTACCAAGGCAACAGTGTCTCAGTTATAGATTTTGTGTAAAAAGTTTGATGATTGCAAATATAAGTGAAGAATGATTCCCTTAATGATTTTTTCTGGAGTTTCTGAAAGCTAAATAGATGGGATAGTGCTTATAAAGCAAGAATAATTGAACAAGGGAATAAGTCAATGAGCGACAGAGCGGCTAGATGTCTTGATGGCTTGATGGCCCAGATGACAACTTGTGAAAGCAAGGAAGACTGATTAGACAATATGTCATATTGCCACATTACTGTCTGTACGAACACTGCCTCACATCTTTGTGCCCGCCCTCTCCAACCGTTGACTTGCTAAATATTTTAATCTACTAATGTCCCTGAGAGTTTTACTCAGTGTATACATTCTTGGAATTGTAAATGATCACGTTATGTTAAGTTTCAATTTGCTAGTTACACTTTTTCGTCGACTGCTATCATATTTATTTTTGTTTTTGTTTGGTTTTGTTGCTCAATAGTTTGCCATGTATTACAGTGTCTTCTTTATTTTTTGAGAGAATCACTAGAACTGCCAAGCATGGTAGAAAAGGTTCATTTTGCCTATCCATCTGTTTTAGTTAATGCTACTTCCAGAATATTTACTACTTACTTACTGAGTCTCCTCTTTAATGTCCAATTTTTCCTGAAATATTTTACTTATTCCATCATGTCTCCATCAATTTCAATAACCCCATGTCGCTCAGGCCAGAATTATTACCCCTGGACGGAACATTGGCCCAGTGGCGCCATGCTATGCTCTCTTGTCCGGCATTATCCATTTATGGCGTATCCCCTTTTGTGGCCAGCCATCTTCCTTTAGCCTCGTAATGATAAGAGCCATGGCGACTCTGTGCATTTAGGTTGTAATATAAGACATTGTCATTAGTGCAAGGAAGCTGCTGTCTTTCTTGTCCATTACATTAATTGCTACACATTACTGACTCCCATGCCTGCAGTGTTGTGTTACTTGTACACTGTATTCAATCTCCTTTGACTACTGTGAAACTCAGTTGTTGAGAATTAGTTAGATTTCCACTCGAAGGAGACAATCATGCTGGCTTTTTTACAATTGTTTTAAATGTCTTTGAAGTGGATGTCATTGAATGTTTTGCCATCAGATAAATTTAAGCCAAGAGCCCTTCCGCCAATGCGCAATGGTTGTCTTGTCAGCCATCTCTCCTCATATTAGGGAAGCAGGCTGACATTGTAATTGCTTTGATGGTCCAACCTAAAAAAAATAAAAAATAAAATAAAAAAATCACTTCTGGGCATAAAAGGAGGCCTTGGAAATGGCAGCCAGAGAGAAAAGGTGCGAATGAATTAAAGCACTTAGCGTTCCTCTGGGGCATGTGGCCCAGATTTTCCCTTCAAAGAAATAATGTAAGGAGAGGAGGAAGGAGCGTGAGGGTGGGCTGTGCCTCTTCTCTGCTATAATAAATGGCAGCAAATGCAATAATACACATGCTGCCTCCATTATGCCAAAACTGGAGAGTTTTTCACTGATGACACAATGGCATTGACATAGTTAACTGGCAGTTGGAGAAAGGGGCACTTCGGCAGAAGTAATCTGATTTTGAACGGGCCTTCCATTTATAAGAGAAGCTCTAGTCGGGCCTTTTGTGAGAGAACAAAAAGAAGTGGACTAGTGGACGTAAACCTTTGAATGTACCAGTGGGACTTAGATAAAGGATTATGTGGACGTCCTAGGGCTTACACTGCTTTAGGACTGCAACAGACACACATCACTGGGGTCAGTTTTTGCTCTTCTCTCTTTCATGTTCCTTCACCTCAAAGCCCATAAACATTTAATCCTCTTTCTGACTTTCCTTGCATAGGTATGTACTGTGCCAGATCAGTTTTCAACAGACTGATGGTCAGGTGTTGTTTATAGAGGGCACTTCATTCATAATTCAAGCTATGACTCACTATGTCATTCGCCAAACATTTTTGTTTGAACAATATTTTTAATAAACACCGGCTTTGACTGGCAGGTGGCGCAAAAGCAGCGGAGGTATTTCACTCATCACCTACTACTAATTCACCAAACCTTCAGGGATCACAAGTCTCCACCCCCACCCCAGGAAAAACAAAAACAACAACCAAAAAAGATCTCTGAGGGTGTCTGAAACGGCATCTTTTTTGCAGCCTTTCTGAGACACACCCTCCTGTTAGTTCCACCCTTTTGACTCCCGTCAATGAATTCACAAGACATTTGCATTTCTTTGCATCTTGTTGTCACACCAAATTGTTGACCTTCTTTTGGGGAGGGTATGGCTTTTGTATATAGTTCGTTGAAGGTCAATCCCAATTTCTCCCGCTGCAGGTGTTATTTTAACTAAATGAATCATTGCTTTGTAAAAATGCAGATGACTGAATGCAGCATTAGTAAATGTGGCTCTAGGAGTAGTAAACATTTTAAACGAAGCGAAGCAATACTTTAGCAATACTTTGTCTCTTTGCAGTGCAGACGTGAAATGTCGTTCACATGGTTGTCGTGGTAAGAATCGAGGTCTACCAAATTTGCTTTGTTGACCCAAGTGAGGGGCTAGTGGTTATCGTTTCGGCCTCACAGCTCTGGGGCCTTGGGTTCAAATCCAGGTCACGTCCACCTGTGTGGAGTTTGCATTTGAGAATAAAGCGGTTAAGAAAATGCGAGATCAGAGACCTAAGTGAGTGTAAACATTTAGGAAAGAGTATTCTATGATGTATTCCAAACATATTGCTTTGTGCTGACTTAACATGTTTTGTTCATTTGCACTTTCCCCACAATGATGCGAACAAAGTTGATTAACATCATTACCCTAGAGCTTTAGAGAAAACTTTGCCGTTTCTGTCCTTTCCTTCCATTCATATTTAAACATACTTCATGTATTTTTTAGCGTTGTACCTAACACATTGTCTGGTGATATGACATTACTTTTTTTGCTGGCTAAACAGACGTTTTGTCACTGCTAGTGCACAGCAACGTGTTTGTCCACCTGACACACATTTGAGACGCTAATCCCCAGCTACGAGAGGCAGTAGGTAGTGGAACATCATGCTTTTATTATAGATTAAAACCTTTATTTTTATATTTGAAGAATGGAATGTGGTCCTTGAAGGAGGAAATTGAAAGAAAATAGAATATGAATACATTATAGAGAAAATAATAGCATTATAGTAAGGCAGGAAGGCAAGAGTAAGCAAAAGTATGTCGGCATCTCAATCCCTAAACCGACACACACAATATTATGTCCAGTCCTAGAGGATGTGACATATATTTTTGTTTTTGTTGGTCATATTCATCAGTTTACCCACTTCAATACATTTCTTCGTTACTGAGGCACGTATGATTCAGATGCAAATGGCATAGTTATCAGCAGTGGGAACATTATGAATAATATGATAGACAAAACACAAGGGGCACTGCATGAAGAAATGAAAGACTCTTTTCTGCTGCATTGATTTCATTATAGACACTATTATTCACCTAGAATGTCAACATTTATTATCTCCCATCATTTTTATTCTTGGTGTGGTCAGTCTTTTAGTACTGTCAAACCTCATCAAATGTTGCTGCCCTAAATAGGGAAAGTTGATAGCCTTCAGGCAGCGTTTACATATAGGAACTAAATGCATGTAGTTAAATGGGGGAATTTATGCTGATGTTGTTCTGTGTTATTCAGCTGTCATTCTACATATAATCACATAATTGTTTGAATGTATAGCTAGTTTAAGTAAAATTATTAACATGATCATGTCAAGTCTACTATTGGGATAAAATGAGAAAATTGTGTTGAGTATTTTAGTGCAAAGGATATGGACACTGATGGAGAATAAAGTAGTCTTAAGGACCCATGAATGATTTTAAAAAGAAACTCTTTAGAATTCCACTTTTTGAGTGTGGTGAGCTGAATTGAAAAGATCTTTATTGTGTTACATGTGTGGGGGGCTAATTTTGGCAGTTCTCAACAGGATACCCATTGCATGTCGTCCCATTATGTCATCCACATTTTGTATTATGAGATGTTCTAAATCTAGGCCATTGTCTGGATACCCTCTTGTAAAGTATTGAAATATAAGTGTGTGATGAAATAGTGAGTGTGACAGTCAGTTCTGTAGAAATGACAAGAGGGTAACATTAGCTAATAGAAAATGAGCGCATTACACATCCCGAGAGGTTTAGTTCCAACGTTATCACATTGTCAGCGAGTCCTATTCACAGCCAATCTTGCCACTATTGTGTTCCGGCTGCCCTTTGCCACAGGCTCTTCTCTATTCTTAGATCCTCCTTTCTAAACCGATGACTTTTTCACTTGTTAGTCCTTCAATTACAGACAATTCACGGTCAATTCAGTTTGGCAGGTACCACGTGGCACCTCAATGGACGGGTGTACATACGATGGGATCAAATAACATTACATGGTTTACATTTCGCTGCAATCAACATCTAAAGCAGATTGGCCTTTTGTGGGAAAGATCATCTGATAAAATGTGTTTTATTGGCTACGTTTACAACCCATATTTGTCTTTTGGTTTGTTTGTTTTTATTGAATCACACGTAACCCTGAATTATTAAATCGGACATTTATTTGAACTGATCACTGGTCGGCATTTCCCACCAAACAAAATGTGAATGGCTGCAAAAGCTGCTGGCATCTTGTAGATTATATTTAATTGTCATAAATGATTGTTCTTCTTAAATATTCTCAATATAACACGCTCCACACTTCCCATTTCATTTTCTGCCATTTTGGTGAAGCGTGCCTGTACCCTGTGCATTCCACATATAGCGACAGACAGTCGCACACTCCTTCCTTGTCCTCGTCTGGTCGTGTTTGCAGTCCAAGTGATTGGATGAATAAGTTGTGCCATCCCATATGGTGGGCTGTCCTCCTGGATCTGATCTCACTAGTGAATGAAGGATCCCATGAGTCACCACCGGTTTGTTCTGCAGCACTAGTCACGCTCCTTTGTCGCATGCCTACCCCCACCCCTCTAAGCACACCACCCACCCCAGTCTTCCTCCTCCTTTCCTGGCCTCCATCGTACCAAGCAAACAGATGCTCAGTCTTCTTCATTCTCCTCCATACTGCTTTCCCCTCCACCCCAACATAACACATCCCCTCCTTTTGTCATCCTCATCAGTTGAGGTCAAAGTCTGTGTCAGCAAGTACCAGTATGGTGGTATGTGATTCCACCTCTATGCGGAACAATGCTGTCATTTGTAATCATTCAGCAACTGCTTTTTGCCAAAATAATGAATTAACTCTTTGTATTTCATTTCATTTTCTATCAAAACATATCCCAGTTTGATTTCTGCAATAAGCTGGACCACTTTTTAAAGGTAATTTAAAAAAATATTCTTTAAATTGATGAAACCTATTGAAGATTAGCACTACAATTATCACTAAATCGGCCTATAAATAAACAAAGCCAGAATAATCAAACATTTTCACAAAAGTCATAATTTGGATGGATTTAAATTGCCTTCTCGTTGGACAAATATGACACTTGGTTCTTCAGAAGCATTTCAAATTTGCAATCTATATGCCCCATCCCTTCCTTGTGTATTTTATTATATTTGGATGATTCTTCATATGTTTAATTTTCCTGCCCACAACATCAGACCAATATATCCAACCGACATTTCCCATGTGTGTAAGATTTTCTGCATTTATGGTGTTTATTTGTGTCGCTCTCGTTTTAGGAATTTTTTTTCCCCTTGAATAGCAAAATCAATACACACTCCATCTCTGCCATGAGAAAAGGAAAAAAAAAAAACACCAGTCAATAAGTCTGAAGTGGTGTTTTCACATCCGCACTATTTTGTAAAATGTTTTTATTATTTCGCTGCTGTTTTAGTTTCACAAATCAGTTATATTTTGCTTTTCAAAAACTACTAGTTACCACATGCGTTCTCAAGTCAGAGTAAATATAAGTGTATTCTAATGTAATGTGTAGACATTAGGCCCCAAATAACCTATGTATACAAGTTTTGACTACTCTGCAATTGTTGTAAGTTCATTAATTATCTTAAGTGGTGAAGTAGGCTGTCGAGGCTCAGCTAAGATTTTTTTTTAAGCTGACTTGGTCATTGAGTGTTTTGATTGTGAGATAGATATAACTTCAAGCTGAAGACAAGTGGGAGATGAGATGTGTGTCTCTGCATTCTATTTGTCACTTTCTATTTTGGTGCCGTGGTTAGTTTTAGAGTCGTGTCTTGATTAATAGCCTGGTCTGGGTTTTGTGACTTTTTGGGGGGTTGACACTGGATACAACCTGAAAATGCATTGTGTTCAGTGTGTGTGCGTGTGTGCAAAATACAGACTATAGCACCCCCATTTTGATATGTTTTTCTAATCATAGCAACTTTGATTCACTTACATGATATCCACAGGTACCGTACTGTTATGTACCTAACGTGCCATTAAAATACCTGTACAGTTGAATGTGGCTGTATTGCTTGAAAAAAAAGATGCTTGCCATTTGGGGGCCACTGAGGATGAGCATGTTAACCAGAGGAGCAGCTGGTCCACCAGATGTTTCAATTCCCACTAGGCATGCCACAAGAGGACCTTTATTTCTCTCCCTGCGGTCTGCGCAATCCATCGCACATACTGAAATAGTCTATTCAGAACAAGGCTGGACTTGAAATTTGTCTCCATCGTTCCCAATTTACTGCAGAAAATTGGAACAAATACTTTTTTTCTAAGATTTCCAACTAGGTTTACTCTAAATGAGTCATCTACAAGTCAACACAAATTGTAAAGGAAAACGGGTTGGTCATTTCTTGATGATGGTGTATTGGACTCAGTCTCCTTGTCATCCAGCACGGTTGGGTGCCTTTCATCATTCCATGATCCTAGGTGGTGGATGTGGCCATTTGGAAATGCCATGAGAAAGGTCGAGAACATCATTACGACCCAATTTAACAAGTTGATTTATGGGGTTCTTACGGATGAAATATGTTAAGGGGATGGCAGAACACACAGGTCTCTCTGGGCACCCCAAAGGTCACCTAACTTAATTTCAATTAAGCCTAAGGGATGGCCAGGTAACTATCTGAAGTGAAAAATGCTGCAGAGAAAATGGATTAGCTTGTTAAGATGTTATGTTTATAGGGCGTAAGATAAGGCTAATCAGTGGCGATTTCACCTCAGTATTGATTGAAGTGTTTGGGAAAGAGATGTCTAACTATATAATCATCGAACGGAATTTCGCGCAACGTAGCAAAACCCCCTTGTGCATTTCTTGTTATTTACAGCAGGAGAAAAATGCAAGGCTTCAGTACTTGCAGCACTCCCCATCAATCTGAGTGAATTGTTCACCACCGAATCCCATCAATTATTGCCTCCTGTTGACATATGCAGCAATAATTCCTGATCAGCCAACAATTGCACAGAATAACAGCTTCGCCAGGAACAACAAGGCCGGTTGGTGTTGTAAATGTGGACGTCAAAGTCCCGCACCAAAATCCCATTCGCTTCATCTCAATCTCCCCCGTCTCAACACAGTATGTGTCAACAGAACTTCCCACTCAAAGCGCCTGAAAATGAGTCACAAATTGCTCGATAATGATTTTTCCCCTCTCCGAACGAAGAACAGAATCTCATTTCTGACTGTTGCTCCGCTGGAAGCCTCGTTGATCGCTGTGGCTGCAGCACAAGAGGTGGCTCTGTGGCGTGCAGTGCGTGGGTGTACAATCAAAGTTCGAGCATTACGGCAGCCTGACAAGTTAATGGCATATCTTGCACAACGTAAAAACATCTCGGTTTGAACTTCAATTAGAACATACCGCTTTCTCTCTCTTTCTCACTCGAGTTTATTTGTTTGTCCCTAAGGAAGAGCAAAACATATAAATATTGAAAATATTTCCCAATATGTGTGTCAAAGCAAACTAGAAAATCCAAAGCCTGTATCTGAATACAAGAAAATATATTTATATTGTTTTATGGTTTATTCTTTATTTTAACACTAATGAGATGACATGATAACACTGCTATCTTTAAACAAGGAAAGCCAGGTTGGGTTTTTTTTAGTCGTATAGTCAATCAGAAAAGAGGTTAATCCTAATAATCTGTGAAATATAGTTTGCTATAATCCATAATGTGAGTCTGAAAATCAACTGTACAGTATACAGTATGTGGTCCTTTAGGTGTCTATCCTTTTACGTGGCAGAGACTTACTTCCAAGGTTTATTGTGTGTGCTGGTGCATGTTTTTGTGCCAATATGTCTCTGCTGTGTTGTGTATGGTGGAGGTGATGTGGCATGGAGGTCATTTGTGTCAGATCTAATGTCTCGGGCCATGCTGTGATGTGAAGGGCACTGTCAAGAGACAACCACAAGGCAGCACAGGTACATCTGCCCTCAGTGCTCTTTTACCTCTTTGGCACATGCACACATGGACATGTCCAGATTTTCCATAAAGTGACACACAGGGAAGACAGGAAAGACCCGACCAGTAGAAAAGCCTGAGTGTTGGAGAGTCAATATCAAATAAATAATTTTGCCTACTTCTTGATCGTGTATTGGCATGGAGTGAGCCAGATGTGCAGGATATTCACATACTTCAAACACGTGGCAGTTTTCCCATTGCACTTAAAAAAGTAATAATAATCTTTAAAAAAAACATTATGAAGAAAGCTTAGAAGAAATGTGTAGCTGTATCTGGAATTTCTCAGTCAGACTTCATTGATTTGCTTGTTTAATATTTGTGTTATTAGTATAAAAATACTTATTTATTTTGTGATAAAATACAGCTACTCACTTTTTTATGATACCCCGTGCGTACATTTCCATCTTGTCTACTTCACCCTGTCCTTTGCATCATCCTTCCATACACCAGCCACATTTATTTCCTTCCTCGCTTTATCCATGTATATTTTCCTAGGTCGACCTCTAGCCTTTTCCCTGGCAATTCCATCCTCATTATCATTTTATTATGACTATTATGTTCATATTATGTCCCAATAAATGTCCATGGCATAATGACTACGCTACATTGGACATTTTCTTTACTGAGCCACCCTTCTATGGCACATTGCTGTGACTTTTCACATCTTATCAGGAATTTAATTTCTCATGCATAAGTGCCTTTTTGATCCTCTGTCTGCCATCCCAACTGCTTACTTATATACACTTTTCTTTCACGCCTTTTTTGCTTCCTCTCCAGTTTTTCAGTCCCCCTGCTGTCACGTCTCCAAGTGTTCATTGTTTCCATGCGTGTGAAGAGACACTGTGAAAATTTTATGCTAATTGATCCCAGTGCAGTATTGTGGACACAGGTGTCTTGCCCCAGGTTCTTGCTCTGCTATGGACACCAAGGGATTCTGGGTAACAAAAGGGTTCATAGGGCCATGGTAGGAAATGCCATCGGGCAGGACACTAGCGACCCACTTTTTTTCTAATCAGCACACGTTTTTCAGTGCATAGTTGTTAGCTTGTGTTTGCACCAGTCTGAGGACAAAAAATCGAAGAGGACAGTGCAGCCAAATAGCACCCTGGAGGAATAACCTTTGATTTGTTAAATTTCCAAACCTTATTTGAATCAATATACAACCCCAATTCCTATAAAGTTCAGATGTGTTCAACATAAGGACAAATAGAATACATGTATGTGCAAATCACATTAAGATCATATATTTACACTACCCGATAAACTAATGTTTTTGCAGAGTCAGGTGATTGTTTTTCTCCAAACACAGACGGCCCCATTGGATTAGTTCAAATGGGATATTTACAGATAGTGGGTAAAAATAATGATCGAGATAGATGGCTTTTCACTTTGAATAGCACTCCTTAACTCTATTCCCTTTTATAGTGTGATGAATGACCTCACTTGGGTAGTCTGCATGCAGCACTTAATTTGCAGCTTATTTATTTATATGTGTTGGAATTGTGCTGTTTGCTTGTTTTATTGAAAGGCTTGTAGGCAGAGTAGCAGTGTTGGACTGCCTAGCATGTGACTGTCATGTCTCTAGAGGGCATCCCTTCCTTAAATAAAAAAAACATCCTCCTTTGATGAATAAGTGAAGGCCACAGATTAATTTTTCATTCCAACAGAATCCATTGTCGCCTCATATGTCTGCTCTGCGGCATGGTGTTGTCAAGCTGCAGGGGACTAAAATTAACCTACAAGACTAACCATATTTATATACATTTTTTTCTTTTATTGTCGCTATCCATGGTGCTTTTATCGTCGCTCTCCATGGTGCTACTACGCTTAAGTCCCAAAATGACAAAATCCCTTCGTCAGTGAACATAAATAGTGACTTATTGTCCAGAAATAGTTCATATTAGACAATCAAAACTAGTTACTAATCATTTTTATTTGGGTAGGCAAGATGACAATGCAATGGCACTAGAGAGATGGACTATATACTTTGGCAAATTTGATTGGATAATGGACCCACTTTCAGTGTTCTGTATGAATCATATAGGGGGTTGTTTTATTTGGGTATTGACATGTTAAACATCAGAAGAACATTTAGACAAAAAGTGAATGTGAAAAATGTCAAATCTTAAATTTGGAGGTTACAGGTGTTGTTTTGTCAGCTTCTTGCAATATTGTTTGAACCCTTGTAGACCAGAAGTCGTGTTGACAGTTTTCTAGGCGACACACAAGCAAAAACATGAAGGCAGCAAAGTGTAGCCCATCACTGGATGGGTGTCGTTTTTTATGTACATGTGGGAACATCTCTGGCCATGAATGATTCATATGCAATGAGATGAGAAAATGAAAAAGTCTTTCTGGAGAGCCCCATGGTGCATTGCAAGCCCCTTGCGAACAGAAGGGAGCATCCTCACTTGGCCAAATGGGTCTGATGGTGAGGAGTGCGTCTGTACGCCCGCTATGATTCTCACCACCACTCACAGTGCACCCTGGGAGACATCAAAAAGCAGGATAATAAATAAATGAAAAAAACAACATGTTTTATTAAGACGAGTAAATCTTTGCTGGCAAGTGGTCCAAGAGTATCCTGAGTTGGGATGATTGGAGCTTCAGTAATAGAAATGCATTGTTGTCACAACAGTAAAAAAAAGCACCATGCAGACCAGTTACATCAAAAGGACTAACTGTATTTGATTAGGGAGAATTGGCCAACCAACTTTGTGATTGTGTCATTTGTAATTATTAGCTACATTTGTTCTCTGGTAAGGATTAGTCAAAATCACTTATATTAGTACTGATTTGATTTTGCATTATGTTGCATTAGCGTTCCTAATACAAAAGTTGGTAAACAAGCTTATCATCGCTAGCCATTGACAAATCCCTAAACCGTATATAACGCTTGTATTTTTCTTGGAATTGAATTAATAGAATTTCATACAGCAGTATTTGTTGAGACACATTCTGCTACATTTTGATGCCCCAATTCAATGATTTCTACCTACTTTCCTATTGTTTGTAGTATTTTCACTCTCATAATCATTCACTATCATTTTAACGGTAATTTAATTAGATCAAATAAAGTATATGATCTGTGCAGAGTAGTATGGTTTTCACATGATTTTAGCTCAATTACCAGTCCATGCCTGTTCATTGCTGACTGCTAAAGTGTTGAGAGGTTCCCTCATTAGTTTCTAACACCGCTTTTATCCGTCAGCTGCCTTCCCGACACCTGCGTAATTAATAAATACATGAATTTGCAGGCAATTTTGGGGGGTTTAATCTTCTATTTTTTAGTATTCTGCAAGAAAGTGATGTTTTTAAAAGAAAATACATTTTTTTCTGAAATATTACTTAGGGTATACAGAATTATGATTTGCACATTTTGTTTAATTTGTGTATATGCTTTTCACTTTCATATTGCTTCGCTATTTAAGTACACTCATTTACTGTCACTCAATCTACCATAAAAAAACAACAACTTGTTGCTGTCATGGCTCCAGCTTTTTGCAACCTGAGGAAGAAAAAACAGATGAATAGAAAGGATGGGTGGATAAAAGAGACATGTAGAAAGCCTCTCATGTTTGGCATATGAAGTATTTGCATCTTTTCACAGGATTCGACTTTATTTAGAAACCTCACTTGCTTGTGAAAAATGTCAACGTGTGTGGGACAGGTATACTGATCTTTTTTCCACTGGATTGCCATATGCAGCACAATCTTCAAAAGCAACACGTGTGCTTCCCGATCTTATTTAACCGGCACACACTTTTTGACAGCAATCCAATACTATTTGTAGAGATGTAGGATGCACCATTTTTTTCTTTACTGTGAGCAACTACTTCATGGTCTTAACACATATTCTTGGATGGAATGCAGCATGTTTTTTTTATAGCCAGCTTTTTTTTTATTGGTATTAATACTGTCAACTTGATGCTAAAATTCCATCTGTCGTATATCGGTTTCCCACCCAAACGGATTAGAGTCGGTGTATATGTTTAACGGGGTGTTTTTGTGTAGGTGTGTAAGGGTGTGTGTGTGTGTGTGGTGGGGCATTTTTAAAACGAGCTGGCAGACTTATTTGTGTTGCAGAGGATCAAGTGTATGTTTTGTGTTTGTTTGTCATCCTCCTGCCGGTGAAGGTGTCATTGTGAAGGCGAGGCCCTGTAAGCTGTCAAAAGGGCGCTCTTTTTGAGCCTTTCCTGTCTATTATAAGCACCACCGCACTCATTGGGGGCTTGACAACCACCCCCGCGTATCCTTCAAGCATCCGCCAAGAGAAGCCGTATTTCCGACTAAGGGAGCGGCACCCCATACTCAACAATAACACCTGTAATATCAAATAGTCTTCTCTTTCCTTTTTGTTGAAATAAACAACAGCAGTAATAATGAGGGACCAGATTGTCAGAAAAAATGATTCTAGAATTGCTTTTAAAAACACTCAGTCATTATCCATATATCCGTTTCGACTTAAATATAGATTTTCTCGGAAAATGTCTTAAGTGGTTAAGGCATGTTTTTTCTTAGGTTTGTGTTTTTTTTCCCGGTAAACAAGGTACTGTGAATTTTTTTTTTTCTCAAGACATTGGTTTGTTGTCTGAGAAATAATAATGTGACACATATGTATTTACCATCATTTTAAAAAGTGCATTCTAAGTGAGCACGGAAATATTTTTAAACAGATTACAGCAAATACTACTTCCTTTCTTGGCGGAGCTACAGTAATTGAAAGCAGTAGCTGCAAAGTGTATTAATTTCACAAATTACTTAAAGGCTAGCATTTCTACCTGTGGAAGGAAAAAAAAACAAGGTTGATATTTGCCAATGTTGCTAAACCCAACACAGCTATACTAAGAAAAAAACAATGCAAATTTTGTGGTATCAGTGTTGTGATCGTGACAAAAATTAAGCAAAGAAAAAGTCAGTACAAGATGCTCGTATGATTCCTCACAAGTTGAAGCCCATTGTGTTTCTTGAAGGTGATGAGCTAACAACAACACATCTCCTCGGGGATTGAGATGTGTCACTATCTCACCATCTGCATCACAAACAGATTGCACTGATAGCGACACCATCATATCGCCACTAGGTCAAGCCCAAATAGAAAAGAAAAAAAAATCAATGTATGTTACACCCCCCCTCCGTGTAACATCACAATCCATCTGTGTTTATCAGCCAATCATTTGTTGTCTGCTGGCTTTTTGCTTTGGCTTTTTGCTTTTCTTCAGTTTGTTTTTTTCTTCCTTCCTTCCTCCTCCCGTATTGGCTTGGTGATTCATCAGCCAATTTACCTTATCAACATGCCCAACCAGCCATTTAGACACCCATCTGTCTGTCAAACTATATCTTGTTTTTCATTTGTCGAACAAGCGCTGTCTCTTTGCCCTCACCTGTCAATCATGCGGCTGGCCCGTGTTGCGTTGGGCCACTTGGGGATGAAGTCATCAAGTCCAATTTCGCTTTACCCTTCATTAAATGTTTACCTTGCTGAAAAGACTAAAATACACTTCAATAGGTCCCATCACTCAGTCTGAACAATCAATCTTACCATATTTATCATACTATAAAATGTATTAGATGTATACTACATGTAAAAATGTCCAGGCGGCCCAGTAGCTGAGTGGTTAGCGCTTTGGTCTCACGGTGGGGGACCTGGATTCACATCCAGGTTGGTCCACCTGTGTGGAGTTTGCATGTTATCCCAGGGCATGTGTGGGTTTTCTCTTGGCACCACTGTTTTCTCCCATATTCTAAAGACATGCATGGTAGGCTGATCAGGCACTCTAAATTGCCCCTAGGTGAATGGTTGTTTGTCTCCTTGTGCCCTGCGATTGGCTGGCCACCATCTTAGGGTATTCACCGCCTCTGGCCTGAAGTCAGATGGGATAGGGTAGGTCCCAGCACCCTCTGCGACCCTGGTGAGGATGAAGTGGTTTAGAAAATGAGATGGATGAGATATAAACAGTTCCAGTTGGAACTCACCAAAATGAACATCCAGGGCCCAAGCTGAAAATCCAATTATTCCAGCATTGCCAAATTGCATTTTGGTTATCATCGAGCCAAACAAACAGTTATTTTGAATTGGATCTCAAGAGCATACTTTACTAGTTTACTCTGAGCAGCAGGCTACATGTATTAAGGTTAGGAATCGAAAAAAATGAGTTTTTGTGAAGTTATGAGTTCAGTGTGTGTTATTCCATGTTTCCTTTCACATGCAGAGTGCTATCTTATCAGCAATCTAAATGGCTCCATCTCAATATCCAAACGGAAGCAGGTCACTGCTTTGGCTCTGTGCAGTGCAGTTCAAGCCCCAATGGAGCAAGCCAGACACTGATGTCAATGTAGTCAGGGGCC
Source organism: Stigmatopora nigra (assembly GCF_051989575.1). Taxonomy (NCBI): domain Eukaryota; kingdom Metazoa; phylum Chordata; class Actinopteri; order Syngnathiformes; family Syngnathidae; genus Stigmatopora; species Stigmatopora nigra. The sequence continues at coordinate 6,131,372 of NC_135521.1, forward strand.
CTGGCCTCCCACAGAGGCCCAATCAGTCTTAGAGGATCAGTGACTAGCCCCCCCTAGGCACCAGTGTTCCTTGGCCTGATGGATGACTCTCTCTTCCTGGCTCAGGTCAGAAAAAAGCAGGCTCTGGCGCCTCTCTCCATCTGTGTATCTGTCCGTGCCTTATCCGTGCCTTGTGGTCATACGTTGATTCGGGCAGCCGCCAAAGCCTCCCAACAAAGTGGAATCTATAAGATGCTTTAATGTGCACAATTACAGTTTCTTGTTTGAGCTTGTCATTGTACTTGCTAGTCAAGTCAATACTGGAGAGAATCTCTCCAAAGGTCAAGAAAAACAAAAGTGGCTGTGGGGGGTTGGAGGGGGAGTTCCGATTCAGATTATTGAACTCTTTCATGTTTCTTAGTTTGGAGTCGACCTCCTGAAATAACAACATTGAGCGTGATGGTCGGGATGGGAGTTTTGCCTTTGGCACTGATGGATTGCAAAATTGTTTTTATATAATGCTTTCTTGGGCCATGTGTACCTCTGCTCCCTCTCAGAATACCAAGAGGTTCGACTCAGTTAAGTGAAGAGAGTTCAGGGACTTTTTTTCTCTTTCTTCAAACATCAACAGGAGTAATGTTGATGCTTCAAATAGAATCGTTAGCTTCTTTCAGACTGCCCAGAAAACATGTTTTTTTTTGCACAGAAAGTCTTTCATATAGGCATCTGCCCAAGTAACATACATAATATTTTCCTCAATACTAGCAGCATCTATGTGTATTCCTTAGGTCTGGAAAGCTTTAAGGCAAATGCTCTTCATACATCAATCGTGATCTACCAATAGATCACCGACCTATTATGGGTAGATTGCACATCAATAATATTTGATTTACTATGTTGTTTTCTTTGCAAGGCTATTATGAATTTGGCTAGTCTAATTTTAGTATTTTGAGTTTAAAGTTGGTGAAGGAATGAATGAGTCTTGCATCAAAGGCCAGCAATGTACTTTGCAAGTGATAAATGCCCAATCTTTGTAAGTAATTATTGACTAAACACAAAGGCAGTCACCCAGATTGCATGTGTATATCTCTTTAAACAGCTTTAACTGACTCTGACTTGACTGGCTGCTCAGCAAAACTCCCCTGCAATAGTGGAATGTGTGGGATTACGATCTTGTATATTCCAATCCATAACTTTTGAAAAACAAAATACTAAGTCATGTTTTTTTTTCAGCCATTACCATTGCAATATCAGAAACAAAAGCCATTTTTCAAAGTATATGGCTAAATAAATTGAAATACAAAACATACATCCACCTTCCATTCATATTGATGTATGAATAGAAACTTGCAACATTGAAAGATACCACATTTCATTGTAGAATAACAAATGTGCATGTTCATAATTAGCCTGAAATGTACATTTGGACATGATGAAACTATGCATGATTTCTATCTATTCTTCTCTCCTGTCTTTTGTGGTTCTGCTCAAGTATACTCGCACTACACTAACTGCAACACCTCCGTTTGGATTGTGGTTGTTTACTGCCAGTTTTTGTTGCTTATACATATTAAGGGTGTGTACAAATGCCAGAGGACGAGTAAGTGTGGGGGTTGCAATCCTTGAGTGTGATGCGTTGTAGTGGCATGGCAGAGGTAAGACAGGACTGCATAAACATGCTGAGGCAAGATACTGAAATTCACCCACTCTTCTTTCGGCATTTGGTGCCCTGCATTTTGTCCGCTTCCTTTTCTTTCATCCCCACCCCCAATAAGTATTTTTCCTACTCCTAACCTCCCCCTCGGTACTGACATTATCGCCAATGTTTACTCCAAATATGCTGGCCTCCCGTGATTTGAAAAGCCCACACAGTGGGAAGAGAAAGCAATAAAAACCCTAACAACACAAATTTAACTTGAAGTGGACACAAGCACAAAATATCTCAGTATTGAGGCTTGGCATGCATGTTCCCATTTTGACACTGTGTACACACATCTAAGGGGCAAGCAGAGTTTAGCTGACAGCGTGTTGAGATAAACGGTGATAAGCAGCCAGCACGGTGACCATAACACATGCAATCATTTTTGACAGCGCCGGGATGTGGTTAATCTCTTCGTGTCTCTATCACCACTCTATCTCACTTGGTGCCGTTATGTGCTTGCCTGGCAATGCTTTTGACTGACCTAGTTAGTGAACACCACCATTATAACCCCCCCACCCCATATCCGCAACAACGGCATCTCACGGGCGACTCTCTCCTGGATTCCATTTGAGTTCCAAGTTGCTTTTGTCAAAAACTAGGCTGAGAACTGCCACTCAAAAAGTGTCACGTCAGGGCAAATGTTTGCTTCATTTCTTGCGAATGGCCAGACTCAATGTGCAAAAATGCAGCCTACTTCTGCAACGGGGCTGCACAGTACAACACGCTCTCTCAACAGACTTATTGAAAAAAGAGAGCACGCTTTGAAGGTAATTTCAGCTGACTTCTAAGCCTTGTATAGAATCACAACACTTGCTCGCATGCAAATGTTTTTTTTATGACTCTAGTATTAAAAGAAAATTCACCAATGGAGAAGGTTTGATGGGATGAGAGCGCCAACAAAGCTTGAAAAACCATTCATCCGTTTTTACAGATGGCCATTCAAAATGGATCCTAAACCACTCCCTGCAAAATGAACTAATATGTCTAGGCTAGTCAGCAAACGTTACATAATTAAGAACTGGTGCATGTTTAAACTGAAATTCAGTTAAATAGGAAAAAGTCTGTGTGTATGTATTTATTTATATATATTTTTACTACATAACTGAATATATACATTCAGGTTAATATCCTTTATAATGTTGGTAATGCCTTATTTAGAGTTGTGTAGATTGTAACTGTAGTATTTAATTTGGATTAGTATCTATTTAAGACTCAGCTTTTTATTTTGAATTGCAATAGTTTTTTTCTGTATGTGTATACATTTTTAATTACACCATCTCATTGATTTCCTGGGAAGACCTTATTTTAAAAAGATAGTTGGATTCTCATTACCTTTAAAAATATGGATTTTCAATCTTACTAATTTAATGCATTCATTTAATTCCCCATTCACAACCAATTTCTCAGTTTCCCAAAATGTCTTTGTTTGGGAACCTTAAAAAAAATGTGCCATAAAAATTTGATGATTTTAAAAATTCCCCTTATAAATTTATTTTATTTGGAATCACCAAACCAACAGTAACATATGAAATATAGGTATCAGTGTTATTTCCATGTTTCTTATATTCCTGGCTCTATGAATCACAGTAGGACAAAAAATACCAGAGGGAAAAAGACCAATTTTGCAGACCTTTTTTAGCCCAAGTTGAACTATTTCCCATCCCGATACTTGTTGGGAGTGATTACTCTCGCCACCGAATCAGGAGCTGTGTTTGCCGCAACAGTAGCTTTGCGATACCCGGGCCATAACTTTCTCTGGGAAGAAATAGCTCCTCTCCTCCTGCATCCCATGTATACGCCGTATCTTGTCTCCATGTAGGGAGTTCCATTACTCAGAAACTCGGGAAGGGGAGGAGGAAAGGTGCAAGGGAGATGAAAAGTGGCGATAGAAGGTTACGGCTCTTGCTGTTGCTAGAGATGCTCTCTTCTTTTTGACAGCGAGCCAAAACACAGCGTGTCAGGCCTTAGATTTAATCAAATTTATGATGTTTCACCTCATCAGATTGGAAAGAGAAGAGGTAAGAGGGGGGGAAGTCAGAAATAGGAAGAAGTGACAGGGAAATCATGTCCTTAATTTTTTTATCAGAAAGTGCTACATTTATTCTGCAACACCTCCACCCTGCCCTACAATTTATTTTTATTAGGCTTTATTTGGAAAAGGAGCAATCACACACATTTTGCTTTGACTATATTTGTAAATATATACTGTGTATATGCATATTTTACCCCCCACTTCTTAGTATAGTATTGCAGTTTTCTAACCATAGCCCCAAATATGAGTGTGATGCTATAAGTCCAGATGCAAACACTATCCAGATAATATTTAAATAAAAACAGCATCATCCTTTTTCAAAGTCTCCCTGTTTATGCTGACCACTAAAGGGTAATCCCACTAGAGGTATTCCACGCTCAAAGCGTTTAATGGACGAGTGCCAGCTCGTGTTTTACAGATGAAAGTGTTTTATCATGATGTAACTCTTTGCAATTAGCCATAGATGACGGTACCCAAAAAAAAAAAAAAGACAGCGTGATGGAAGGGGGCAGCCCGGCGGGGATTCGATACGGTTCGTCGTAACATGAAATGACGTCTCAAAAGGGGCCTGAGAGCATTGCGGGTTGACTATGCCGTCTTAAGGCCCTTGCCTTGCCTGTTTAGTAATCTCGGCATCCTCCCCTCCTTCTATTACCCCCATCTTATTCAGAGCCTCTCCTTTGTGGCACGGATCATCATGATATACACGCGAGGATACGCTCGTGTGCTCGTAACACAATGTTTGCCGTTTTTTTTTTCAAAGCAATGCACGGAATGTTTGTCTCTTGTGTGCAAAGCCACCCCATTTACACACAGTATCTAAATACACACAATTCCAAATTGTGTGTTGCTTCTATTTACTTTTGTGTTTCAAGTTTAACATATACTGCCAACCTGGTCTTTACATTTGCTGACTACGCTGAGTTACAAAATGTTAAGTGTGGTTTAAACACTGGAGTCAAAAGTTATATTTCAAAACACATTTTCTTCAGAATATTTTGATGATCCGACTATGTTTATTTGAATAGTACGGACCAATTTCATGACACCTTGCTTCACCTCTCAAGAATGTTTTGGTATGCCGGCAGACTTAGAATTGCTGTTTTACACAGGGGTGTTGTAGTTATGTTGGAAGGGTCCCATGGTCTTTCCTATTTACTTGGCCCGCAAGATTTCCAATTCTCCTTCTATTTGTTAGCCAACTCCCTGAAAAAAAAAAAAATAATGCAATTTTTTTTTGTACATTGGGTGATAAGAGTTTAGCTTGAGACCTAAAAAGCCTATTAAAAATGCTTCTATATAGTATGTCCTGTAGTTTTATTATTTCCAAATGAGAATTGATAAATTACCCATAATATCATTACAAATTCTAACCTAATATAGTCCAAGATATACTGAGTACAGAAAACACTTTTCTTTGGTAACTACTACGTGAAAGCAGGTTAAGGACATATCAAAAGGTGTCAGGAAATATCGGAAAACAAGCACCCCAATATATTGTAGTAGTAGCTTGACTTTGAAGAGAGTGCTTTTTTCTCCTTTGTGTAAATATGAATAGCACAGTGTTCTTTGAGTGTCCAATGGAGTATTTGTCTCTGCTATGCAACTTGATGAATACTATTTGATGATAGTCTCATGGAGATATGCTTACCTTTTTTGTTAAGATATTCACAGCAACTTGAACAAACACAAAATGTCTGCTATTGACAGTTTAAACATAGGCTCATAGTCAGACTGGTATGCCTTATTTCGGCCGGCCACATTTTTTCGGTGTGTTTTTTGTGGGTTCCTGACATTTTCTCTAAAATGCATGCCTCATACCATGTCTGCCTTTGGCTCATTCATAAATTTTTACTACCAGATTGAATAAAATATGTGTGCATACACTGTTGGCAATATCATTTTTTTTGTAATATTCAACAGTTAACTTGAGTAGATGGTTAATTGCCTCCACAGAGACTGATACCACCTATTAAGATGCTTCATTTGAACATTTATCTGATGTGAATTTTATTATTTATTCTGATTTGTGTCCAAAGTGAAGCCATCTTAAAAGTTAATAAAATATATATAATTGTGCTAAGAAATATAACCAGTTTTCTGTTTGGAAGGACGAACAGTTTGAATTATTACTTCTTGAACTGGACTACCAAACATTGAAACATGAAAGTCATGTTTACTGTGTGCTACATCCTAATTTAACTGCATTCATACCCAGGAAGGACCTGCAAGTTTATATTGCAGTTTTTCTATATATAGTACTACTCTCATGTCAACGTTGCATTTTATAGTCCCAATTCATCCATATCACTTTTCAACCTTTTTCATTATGCCCACGTTCAATTTCTTCATCAATCCATCTTCATGTCTCCTCAACAACAGAAGTGATGTTTAATTGTGTATGAAATGCAACTGCAAGGCAAAACAATGCTAAAGCTTCTAAATCTTCTAAATATTTAAGCACCAAAGTTTATATATGTAAGCTATTTGAATGGGAATGGCTTTGATTTGCTTCTCTGCCATCACTTTGCATTTGCTTGTGTTTTGGAGTGTTTGAGGAAAAATGGTTATTCCACTTTTTGACAACTTTCACTACTTGATCTGATTCTGATTTGTTGTTTTTCTTCTTCCTCCCGATAGACAACCGGCGTGCAGTTGTCGAACGGTCCCGCTCCCGCCACAACACAAGCCATCAAGCTCGATGATGCTTGCCCGATGAGCGCTAAAGGCGACCGACTGGGAAGACTACACGACCATCCTTTTCATTGTGTTGAACACACACGCATGGAGAATTTAAAAAAAAAAAGGAAAATCATGTCATTCATGCCTGAAATATGTTCAGTTATTCTTACATTTTTACCTCTTTTAAATCATGAGGTTTTTTTATAGGCTGATGAAAACACTTCCACTAAAGGCAGGAGCATCTCCATTTAGGAATGACTGTATTTTGCAGAAAATTGCAGAAATCTGACTGTGCAGCAGTGAAAGAGGCTGGTGAAAGGCAGAGTCAAGATCCTGACCGTCTTTTGAAGGTGTATACCTGAGGTATTATGCAAAGCAAACAGAGAGCTGGCAACTGTCCATATCGATACTTCATTGCTTGTGATTCATCGTTTATGTTTGATGCCATGCATTGTTTTGTTTTTTTATTTGTTACTGTGCTATCTTCACTTTAGGTTGACACATTCCTCTCCACTGTCCTTTTTAGGATCAGTTTTTTTTGTAGTAGTATTTATGTGAGGCTCTTCACTCAAAGCAGTAGTCTGCCCAATGAGGCTGATTGTTTGGAAAAACCTCATTTTCCAATAGACCATACCTGCTTGCTTCTCTCTGGTGCTAGGAAAATGCTCTGATGTCACAAATTTGAATCCCGTCAATCCGTTTACGTACAAGACTCATCTGTGGTAAGTAAAAATGTAAAATACCGACCATTTAAAAGAAGCACTTTTCATTGTTTTTCCTTTCCACACTTACAACTTATTTTTTTCACAATTATTCCTTTTTGATTATTCTGACAACATTTTGGTTTCTCCTAAGAGGGCAAATGAATTCTCCTGTCTTTTATTTTTGCATTTACTATAATGTTCAGACTGAAAACCACTTTTTCAAACCGTTTTGAACTTTACAGCTTTTAGTCCACTGCTTATTATTTAAGGATTTTTTTTTTGTTGATCAGCTAATGAACTGCATGTATTTTTATCTGTTATTGTACTGTAATACAGTATGAAAATATGTGGTTTTTAGTCTGGGATATGTTTGAAAAAAGCAGTTTTTGGCTGGTGGGTGTGGATTTCAGGTTTATAATTATAGGTAATTTTGATGCAATGATGAAGCATTGAGTGGTTTAGGCAATTATGAGTAATATAATGACAAACGGTATTGATAAAGTGGGCTATTGTCTAATTTATTTGGTCAGGTGAGAGAAAAATGCTGATAGTGTTTTTCCTACTCAAATGCTAAAATGATAATGTTGCAAAAGTTACTTGGACTAAATGATAGCACCAAGTACAAAGTTTATTTTGGCCAAAACCAGAATGTCAGATTGTGTCAAACAAGAGTGACTTTGTGGTTTATTTTGAAGGTTTTATTTTGCCTTTTTTTTCTTCTTTTGATGGAATCCTTTCAAACATGATTACAATCCATTCAAACCAGGGTTAAACTGTCACGTAAAAACACTTTGCACATCACCAGCAGTTTTTTGTTCACATGGACATCAGTCAGAGTCAGTGTAAACAAATAACTTCCAGTAAAAATACGTAATGAAATGTCATTAATCTCTTACTATTATGACTTTTCTTTTTGTAATATTATCATTTTAATCTCCTAGTACTACTTCGTACAACTTTTATTTCAAAAAAAATAAATAAACACGGCCATTGCAGTTTTAGACGATTGAGGCCGGAAGGTATAACCGTTATTATTATGTAATATTTTCTTTTGAATCCAATGCCCACTCATTGTGGCCATTGGAACATCAAATTGAAACAAAAACTGGCAGGAATTCAGTCTTTGAATATAATTCATTTTATACCACTGAACAAAATGCACCGTTTTTCGGGGTTAGTGAGCCACAAGTCATATTTTATGGATAAATTAAAAACATGACAAATACATAAAGAATGCAAAATCTACTAAAGAAAAATGCGTCTGTGACAGCAAATCAGTGCTAACCTTCCCTTGTGGGCTCTTGATGGCTGCTGCTTCTCAGTAGCATCTCCCAGCTAATGAAGTTTTAAACATTCAAACAAACACGCGTCTGATGCTTGTTCATGTTCGAATCGGTGGAGAAGTCGCCCGAAGCTTTGTGGTTGCAGTTTGAAAACGGAGCCTCCACTGCTTATTCATATATTCATGCCTCGGGTGGCGCCGTATACTCGTTCGCAGCCCTCAACCGTAAGCAGATGCTGCGAAAAACAAGCAATGACTCCGTGGCCAAAGTCAAGATGCTGTTTGTCTTAGGCAGTGAGCTTTCAAACAACCATGCACTCACTCAGTTAAATCAGCCAACAAAATAGATCAGGTAAACCCGAATAAATGGGTATTTTACATTTAAATTTGGGGGTACATCAAGGTATGACCACACTAGACTAAATGAGTTCATGTACTTTTTCAAGTATTCATTTTAAATATTGGCTTTGAGTATGAACAAGTTAAATCTCAATCATATTTGACCTAAATGAAAAATCTGGATTGTGATGCATTTCCCTGACTTTCCCTGACTTTGTAGGTTGAGATTAGAAATGAACGTCTAAATCAGGGTTCTCCAAACTATTCTACAAGAGGCCATAGTGGATGCAGTATTTCATTCCAACCCAACGAAACAGCGCTTTTTCACCTATCTGGTGAGTACTCAGTTGATTGCAATCAGGTCCTGTTTTTTTTAGCAGAAACTCTATTGGTTAAGATGTCTGTGCTAGATTGGTTGTAAGAAAAACCAGGAGCAACAGGCTGAGGACTGATTCGGGGTTCCCTGATCTAAATGGTTGTTTTGAGTGTTTTGGTAAAGCCATTTTAGATAGTTGCGTAGTTCAAGACACAACAAATCCGCAGTACACTCATTTGAAATGTGTAATACTGTCAACCATGCTTATCCTGGTCAAGGTCATAGTAGGGTGCTGGAGCTTAATCCAGCAAATGACGGACTACACCCTAAATTGGGTGGGGAAAAACAGTGGGGATTTTTGAGCACCAAATTAAAAAAATAAATTAAAAAAACGCTTGTGCAAATGTATTAGGGCCACGCTAAAGAAAATAAATACTATTTGCTCAGGGGATGGCATACAATTAAAAGAGTAAACTTGGAAAATTAAGGAATAATCTATTTGCACAAACACTTTCAACAGCATACTGAGGATGGTGTTCATTTACGTAAACATTGACTATTGCATTGTTTGTTAAACTGATACCAAAGGTAGATGTTTATGCAATGCAATTGTGACTTCTTTTTTTTTCTTGGTAGTTATTTTATTTAATGGGTTATTATTTTTTTGTAAATCTGCATGGTTATTCTCGTGATATTATTTGTGTTTTTTTTCTTCTTTTAAGTATGGCTTTCATATTGCTCTCTTAAAAAATACCCCAGGTATAAAAGGTTTGTTTCATTTCATTTCAACAATGTTGTCTTTAGAATGTGCCAATTAAAATCAGATTCAAAACATCTATGCTATGTCAAAATCCCTCAATCTGTTTATATTTTGAAAGAACAGCACAACTTTTTATGAGTTCCAGTTTAGCAAATAATGCACAGATTTTAACGCCTTTTTCTATTGCGTTAATTGTGTGACGGAAATAGTTGCATACTCAATAATTATTCATTTTAGGGTTGGAAACCGTGTACATAAATGTTCCCTTTCTAATTGTGTTGAGAATAGCAAATGCAAAATTGTCTCAGTGCTTATGTGTGTCATTTTCAAGACCTGACGTCTGTTTATCTTAATAATCTCATGTTTGAAGATAATCAGACACAAGAAGCAAGTATTGAGCATTATTAATAGTATAGTTTTAAGGATAAACCATTGCTTTAACAATGGTTTTTATTTTGTTAAATGTGCCATTTGAGAAAGTCATTTCACAAATGTTGGGTGGCCAGCACTTTAATTAAAAAAAATCAATACAAAAAAAGAAGAATAAGGAGCGGTTTGGCATCACTTAACCTCACAAGTCAATGGCTTCGCTAACTCTAACTTCCTGTTGCCATCGCTAGTGAATTTGCAGAAATGCTCTTATCTGCAAGCACTTCCCAGCTGCCTCCCATCGGTTTGTCACTCAAACCAAATATGGCATATTTTGTTTAGTGGCGACTTAGTCATAAAGCTGCTGCACATGTCACTTGGCCTGCCTACCTTTGTCGTCTGTGACTTTGTTGATTTGATTGTCTGTACAAGCCTTCCATTTGTATCCTTCACAACATGGACGGGACTAAGTAGAGTAAAACAGAAGGATGTTGTGGACCCTTTCTTTCCGCTGACTATGTAGTGGAATATGATACTAAATAATAACCACTTTGTTTTATAAATTGATTCATGAAAGTCATGTTTTGTCTCTGCGTTGTTGTGTTCCATGGCCTTCATTCAATGGACAGTTTATTAGGAATATCTGGCTCGTGAGGTTTGTTATGGCGGTTTGAACCTTAATGGTGAAAGAATTGTGTTTTCTGGGACTTACTTCCCCTGTCAATTTTCTATATTGACTTGTTGCAACAGAATCATGACTAATAAAGTCAATTTTATGCAGCATCAATTTAGGTTTGATAGTGTAGAAAGTATTCAAAGGCTGTAGATGACAAAGACTAAACTTCAAAGACCCCCTATTCCATGAATGTGTATGATAAGCTTACCAATGACCAAAAAAGCACACTAACAAAATCCCTCCCAACCAAAATTGAGCATCAATATATTTACTACCAGGAGAATTTATAATGCATCTCTTCCCATTGAATAAAATGACTGTGCCTCCATTCAACCAAACACATGGTGCTTCATCTCCCCATAAAAGGCCATCCAGCACCCTAATTTTTGTTTGTTGGTCTTCAGAGGTTAATTAGTACTTGGCTGAGAGTAAACACAACGAAGGAGGCCAACCTACTTCCTTACAAGGCACCTGCTTTGTAACTATAAAGAACTTATTCTAGGTTTTCTTGACTTGCCATGTGATTCAGTGCTATTAAAAAAATTTAAAAAAGATGCATTCGCAGGGTCAGGCCATTGCTGTGCTTTGCAATGATCTGGTTGAGCAATTGCAAAGACGCTCTTGTCTAATGAGCTTAGGGATGCACTCGTGCGTGTATATAGCACACATTTGTTTTATTCTGTTTCCACCGGTGCGAGCTCACTCTACATGTAAGTGGCCCTGCCACAAGGCTGACAGATAAGCCAGGCCCACACATAACCTCCGCTTCTTTTCACCCACTGTGTGACTCTAATGCAGCCTTTGACAGATGAGTCACACCACACAATTATGCTTATTTCATTTTTTTTGGTCTATATTAATATATGTAGATAGATATATATACAGATGAGTTTAGGGTGTCTGTGTCGCTATGTGCTCAAAGAACATGCATACTCTATGTGTGAGTGTGTCTATGCTATAAATGGCTCTGTGTTGTTGTTGTCTGCATCAAAGTGTGTCAAATAATGGGAATATTCGCATAGAGACGCTGCACTTCCAAGATAAGACGCCGGCATTTAGTCAAGCTCCCTTTTGGTATTTTCCTGCATGCCACATATTTTCTTTATGATGTTTAGAAGCCAGAACACGAGTGTGATACAGTGTATATGTCACCAAATGAATTGGCCGTTAACATTTTGCCACTGCACTCTTAAAGTGACATATAACCAAAAGCCCCCATGGGATAATTTGGGGGTTTATGGTTGGATCTTTTTAGTGCAATTTATTCGCACATAAAGACCAACCAGAACCACCAACATTGGTTTAAGGTTTTATGTATTCCATATTCAATGATTCACTGTCAATCAATGCAATTTCAGGACAATAAGACTCACAAAATTTGAAAAGAAAACTGAAAATGTTACTTTACAAAGCGCACTGGACCATAGGTTTCAAATAATCAAGTGCGACTTATTTTTGTGTTTTTATTTTTTTTTTATCTTTCCCACTGATCACAGACAGTCTGTATTGGGTTTTTTTTGTACTGTTTTTTTTTCTGTTGCCAGATTGAAATATTTTCTGTCTCCACAAAGTAAAGTAACACAATTTCAGTACTACTGAGCTAGCTAGTCTTTGAGGATGCACCCAACTTGGATGCGGATGCTTTTCTCGTTCCACAGACTTTGCTCCCAACTGGGAGATGGTCCACTCCAAGGAGACTTCAACCTGTCAAACCCACACAAAAACCGAGGGGAAAAAAAGCATCTTGCCCTTCAAGCCTCTGTTAACCGCTGTGCTCATTCCCTGGCACCCATCAGTCTTCTCCCTCTCACTTCTTCTCTTTTTTGACGTTTGAAGCAGATCACTGAGAAAGCCTTCCTTTCTGAAGTGTGAGGCCTCATTTGAACAAGATAGAGAAAGTATAAATCCTAACAATGATGTTTTTTTTCATTTATTTATTATAAACTTGGAGCTAAAATGTCAAACGAAGAGTGGAGGAAGGATTTCTTCTACCAAAACTTTATGGTTTTCCTGGTGGTTTAGTGACTAAACGACTATTTTTCTATCTCCTAAAATAGTATCAATGTCCAAAAGTGGAAGCATAAGTCAGATTAATGATCATTGGCTTTTAACATTTCTGTTCTGTTAACAGGGCCAGAAAATAGACAGCTGATTCATGGCTCCATTATACTAAGTTCCTAGTCTTTGCCCAAAGCACAACATGAACAAAAAAAATAAGTAAAAGAAACGGTGGCTTAGAGAGTAAGTGCTCTTCTTTTTTTGAAATTTCTGAATGAAAGCATCTTTTTATTCAAGAAAGCACTTCATAGGATGGTTTTAGCACCAAAGTACTTAAAAGCTTCTTCGGAGTTTCTCTGCTCTCTACCAAAAATGTCCCCGTGGAAGAAAACAAGGGGAAAGCACTCAAATGCTCTTTCCTGACAGACAAGTATAAGGGTTTTGACCACACAAACTCACATACACCCCGCTACACGTATAAACACAACAAGCACGCAGAAATATTCATGAAAAATTGAAGCGTTGAACTCTACCAGCTATTTGCTTATCGGCTGTGTGTCTTAATGTGCATGGTTGACGTGCTGGGGGCAAAAATACAACACAGGCTCGCAAGAAGAAGAAGAAGAGAAAGTAATGGCCATCAAAGTTAATGGCGAGAGTGAAAAGTGCGATTTCTCACATGAGGGACCTTTCTCGGTCAGCCGTGCAGTCTTTTTTTTTCTTTCTCATTGTATTAGTCGACTGACTGGAGGCTGTAGCAAATTGGACATGAAACTGATGTGAGGCAGCAAACTGCAGCAAAAGTTCAATTTATTAAACCATTTAAAAATTGGTAAAACACCTGTGAATCACATATTTGCGTAAATATTCTTAAGAAAAAATCATCCTTAGTTTACACCTTTAGGGTCTTGAGAAGAAGTTGCAGGTTAACAAACAACATACAACATTCAGTAGTACTTCTTTAGCACTCTGTTGTATTCCAATCTTTTATTATTTAAGAAACGTTTTTTATGAATTGTGTTGTTAAGACCAAAACCTTGACAGCAGACACAACTAGTGTGGAATCATATTCATGTTTTCTCTCAGTAGTTTTTGGACTGTTAGTATTTTGCATGTTGACTAAATCATTTTCTCAACTATGACTCATAGCACCACGGACAGCGACACATGAGTCAGATTGCACACAGGCCCCCGCTTGGTTCCTTGTAATGAATAAATATACTATCTTTTATCGATCTTCCCCCGTCCTTCTGGGCCATCAGGAGGTTATTGTTGGTATTAAGACGTTGCATTTCCCATGCTAGGATGCCTCTCTCATTGGTGCTTCACGCAAAGCTTCATCCATTTGTCACGATTCATGAACATCCTTATTATTCACTGGCGGGGAGTCATTTTGTTCTGCCGCTCGTATTTTGTGAGCTCCAATGAGAAGCAAAGCGAGAGATGACATGCTGGATTCTCTCAAAAAGCCATTTTGGTTGTCTTTGGAGAACATGGACGTGTTTATTTCGAGAGCAGGTGGTCAAGTGCCACTCGACTTCTTTCCTCTCTGCAGCCTTCAAGTCAACCTCCCTTCTGTGCATCCTTGGGGTGATCATCTGTGAATCCTACCCAGTGACTGCGGCTCCATGATGGGGTCGCCGGATAGTCAGCGGGCCATCTGGAGCTTCTCAAACAGAGTCGTCAAAAAGAGCGACCCGTACAATACCCGGAGGAAAGCAATGCATTGCCAAGCTTGAATGCTACAGAGCTTTCAGTGTCACATGCGTCATTGCTTGTCTCTGATTGGCTGCAAATATAAAGGGAACTGGCATATTTTCTAAACCAAACTATGCAGAGTTGGAAAGTTTTGCAGTAAATACATGTTTTTAACCTTTACTTTATAACTTTTTTTTCAAGTATCGACCCTGAATTGACAACATTTTAAAAAATGGGATTGTCAATGGAAAATTCCACTATTTTTTATGTAGAAATGACAATGATAAAAAGCCCGACAACTGGTAAAATAAATAAATAAAATAATTTCAGGGTGGTTTTTCGTCTATTGCATTAATGCTTCCTTTTGTACTCTAGCAGTGGGAGGTTGCTTGCAGGAATAATCACAAGAGCATCAGAGAGGTTTCATTTGTGATTTTTGGTTCAGGGGCATGCACTTAAAAGCCAGTGTAGCAGTGAGGGTATTCTGCCAAGCAGGTGGCTGTGCTGTGCCGCTTTGTAAAGCACATAAAACAATATGCGTGTGGCAGCTGCCCAGCCATAAAACACATGAACACAATGATGTCTGTGCCTATCCTCTTGCTTTGAGGCACACAACCAGCATTTGGATGATAAAGTTCAACAAAAAATAAAAAAATAATATAATTATGTATATATATATATATATATATATATATATATATATATATATATATATATATATATATATATATATATATATATATATATATATATATATATATATATATATATATATATATATATATATATATATATATATATATATATATATATATATATATATATATATATATATATATATATATATATATATATATATATATATATATATATATATATATATATATATATATATATATATATATATATATATATATATATATATATATATATATATATATATATATATATATATGTGTGTGTGTGTGTGTATATATGTATATATACACATACACATACATATACACACACAAATATCTGATTTCAAGTTTTTACATGACAGGAGCACTCTTTATAGTGACTTTTCTTTGACCCTGCCTTTTATTAAACAAATGTTTCTTTGTTCTTGGTGTTTGGACGGGGGAATGACTCTTTCTTCTGGGGTAACGTTCGTTGTCCCAGTCGTGGTGCATGCACTGGAGCGTAAAGTGGCACAGGGCGATCTGTTAATGGAGTCTGGCTGGAGTGGCTGACCTGTGGACAGCCAGCTGCAAGGTGAACATTCCACCGCTCTTAAATCCAAAACAGCCCCTTTCCCAATCCCAATGCACCTGACTCTACATGTCGCCTCCTCCACTTCGTCACGCCTTTCAGTCACCACTTCCCGTCCGGGCCACGATGCCTATGCCATTGCTAACAGAGTGTCAAGTCAAGCTCTGTCCCCGAGGGCTGACAAAGTGGTCAAAGGCCGCGGATGTTGCAGGTTAAGGTTGTTATTTTCAATGTTCCCAGCCTCCTCGCAGCTCAAAGTGACAAATAACGAATATGTTATGGTTAGATTTATGACCTACAAGAGGCAGTTGACTAATGATTGAGTCCATTGGGAAGCTTCCAACCTTTTGGCACTAAGAGATTTTAAACTCTTAAGCCTTTTCAGTTTATCCCTGTTTTAATTCATCCACTTTATGTGCTAGTTTTTTTTTCCGTGTTGATCTTTAAAATTTAACAGATTGCTTGTTTTTAAAGTGAATGTTTGACTACATTGAACATGCTTTTTTCCCCCTATTATGTATTGGTCTCTTCTTTGACAGGTCATTCCGATACATCATGAGGATCATTCCCTGCACTTGTTTTCAGCAATCTCTCGAAATGTGCTTTCAATAATGCATGAACGAGCTTGCACACTTTGCATGCAGTGTCAGGAAGAAGACATGATCCCTGACTTCTGGAGCTTGGTAAGGCCCATAGTGAATGGTTTCTCCCTACATTTGATGAATTATTAAATTGAAATTGTTTTTATTTAAACCAAACATATTTGTTAACACAATTGAATCTGCAGCAAATGAGCGGGATTTATCCATATTTAATTTTCAACAAAACCACTAATTATAGCCAGAGGCTCATATCTGCTCAATAATTTTATAAGTGACACAGGCAAATGAGTGAAGGTTTTCTTCCTAAAATGTGAAATTCTGGCAGTAAACAAAATAGAGATGTAAGTAAATGTGTGCTCCTTATTTTTTTAGTTTTGATTGACTTGGATTACATCGGTTGACAATGAAGAAATAAAACAATTAGGAACACAATTCAGTACAATTTTACACAATTAATGTGGAAAAACATGACCATTTTGATCAACATAGTCAGGAAAACATATTTCACCAACATAATACAAGCATTCTGGAAATGTAGACTTATTTCAATAAGGTCACCAGATCACAATAACACTGCCAATGTCAGAATGCACCTACTTGGCTATTCTACTTCTAATTGGGCTGCTCTATATTGGATTTGCTGTACCTGCATGCACCCAGTGCACCCATCCACAGCCAGAGTGCGCAACTTAGCACTGAATACCAAGCAGATGATTGCTTCTGCCACTGGGAAATCTCGGCCCGCCAGATGTGCTTGTCCACTGAATTTGTCCCCTGGGTTGAGCCGTGTTTGTAGGCTCGGACAGACGGTCCAGACCAGAGGGAGGATGCTGCAAAGCGCCGAACCGTCATACGCTAGGGACCTGCCACTCATACTGTCGTTTTCCCTTCTCGTCACTGTCAACAAAGTGCTGATGTGGGCGTCTGATGACTGCCGCTGCTCCTATATTGTACCATCTCTCCTGCCGTGCGTTCTGTTCTAAATAAAACTCCTTGCCCGCGTAATGTCAAGGTCTTAAATGTTTTGTCAGCACATCGCAAAAGACCACACTTAATCCACATCACACCAACGCCCGTGACAAAGACCTGGATCGCATAAAACAATGGCCTAAGATTACTATAAAATAACATGTGCTGTGATAGATATTGAGGATGAACCACTTCACTGTGATAATAAATGCTTGTTTGTTTATAAGTTCCCTGTGATTGGCTCGAGGTCTGAAAAACGCAATGGGCATTCCATCATGTTGTGCATTTGCTACTCCATGGATGCTTTTGTTCGTTCAGAGCAGCAGTCTCCAAGGCCATGTCCACATGTAGCAGGGTATTTTGAAAAATAAAAACTTTTTTTCTAAATCATTTGTAAGATAACTTGCTTCTGATTGAATGCAAGAACGAAAACAACTGTGTTTACTTGCTGTATCCAATCCTCTGCAATAAACTGTCAACATTGTTTTGAAATAAAAACTATTCCATCCACAGTGGGACTCGAACCCAAGCGGGAAAACGTACACGCAAACCAACAATTAGACTATTTTGTGATGTGTTGTGAGGGACTCAGGTTATATAAAAAGTCAGGAAACAGGAAATGTCTGGCACTTTAGTGAAATAGGCACAAAAATGCACCTAAGCTTTTGGGTGTGGTTGTGTACATATAGCTTTTTTCCCTTTAAAAATAATTGCTTGGTGTCCAAACTATTTCAAGTTTTTTGTTCCAACAGATCCAGCATAGACAGTTTGACCAAATAGATTTCTTCTGCAACAAGCAGCACCTGTCTGCAATCAACTGAGTACACTTTAATCAGTTGGAATTGAAACCTGCACCCGCTGCAGCTCTCGAGGACCATTTTGGGTACATTCTCTGTCTTTTTAAGAACAATGAATACAAATTCCACCATCATATATTGCTATTCCTTTTAGATTTAGGAGATATCATTTGAGTATTCATTGTTCACACCACTCAAGAGTGCTGGTACATTTTGCTTTGCAGGATAAAGTCAATTTGGGAAATGCACCTTTTTGGAAGAATTTTGGTCCGGATATATTTGTGCATTGTTTATGGCAATGTGTTTTGAGGACCGCTAGTGGAACTGCTGGAACATCTGCGCGCAATGGCACAGACCCTCTGCCTTTCCACAGTGCTTCACGGCCTAGCAGGGCGTGACCCGCTACAGGCTCCTGGGGATGGCTTCCTCTTAAAAGCCAGCTGTGCCTTGTAGTCACTGCCCGCCAAGTACTCCACAGTCCAGCTGTTCACCTGAACACCCCCCCCACTCCCCCACCCAATCACCACAGACACAATCAACGTAACCCCCTCAAGCATCAACACGTGGGTTTTCAACATGGTGAGTTACTTTTATTTGTGTTGCTTTATACTTTATATGGTATTCATTCATTTATGTCTTTGTCATTTTATACATAAGGTGACTTTAGATTCAAATTTGACATTGCCCTAAATATATATTTGTTAGTGTGTTAAAACTATTGTAAGAAGTATTTGAACAAAGCACAGTGTTTGCAGATGTGCTTGAATAGGCTAAACATATCAGCCAGTGTTGCCAGATAGGGTGGATTCCCGCCCACTCAGGCCTTAGGAAATACTTTGGGTCGTGTTGACAAATTTTTAAGTTTTGAAGGATGGTATTAATCAAATGTAACTGTTAAACTTATATTATCTCCAGCTCAAATGTCACCTGTGTTGCTTGCTTTCAGCAACATATTCACGCTAGTGATTAATACTTGAGACTTAATTTAAAAAATATATTTTGAACCAACTCTTACATGCGAAATATACTTTCTTGTAAATGGCCGTAAACTAAATCTATAGAGATTTTTCTTCCACATAATGTAATATTGCAAAATTTGCTCTCCAAAGAATGGCTTCACTCTGAGTCACTGATTGAATTTGTGGTTCATGATGAAATGTCATTGTTTTCTTCTCTGACTGTTAAACATGTATTTTTTTAGGACAATTGACTCCACTTTTTATACTAATGTGCTTCATTTTAAGATTTAAATGGGTCATCTCGCCGTACACTCCGTCAAACGGCGACAGTTTCAGAGAGTGACTAAACTGCCTAATGAGCTTTAATGTGTGCTGGGTGACACTTAAATGTGTTTTGTAGTCACACTAACAGATTGCTGCAATATCTAGTGATGATAATGATTGTCGATAACACAAACAGAATACAGTTAAAGAATACTAAGAGATCTTATTTGCAGAAGGTCGCCTTACTCGCCTGTATTGTACTATGGTATCTTGGAGTCTGGATACGGCCAAATAGCCAATTTGTGGGATGAATTTGATTGTCGTGGTTGTTGATTTCAACTGCGGGATGATTGTAGAGT
The DNA here is from genome assembly GCF_051989575.1 of Stigmatopora nigra. Classification (NCBI taxonomy): domain Eukaryota; kingdom Metazoa; phylum Chordata; class Actinopteri; order Syngnathiformes; family Syngnathidae; genus Stigmatopora; species Stigmatopora nigra. Next base: position 6,151,110 of record NC_135521.1, read on the forward strand.
TTGAGGCTATAGTGGACGTCTGCCGGCAACTCATAAATAATCCATCAATAACTCCATGATGCCAGTCTTTTTGATGATGCGGATCAAGGTAGAATATATGAGGCTTTTATTGATTGCATTTATGACTGACAGATTTTGCCGAATGTATTTTTCAGAAATTGAGTCATTATTTTTGTGTGAGTAAACTAACCTGTGCAGCTTCAGGATACTGCACTTGCAATGCATGACTGCCACAGATTGCTTGGAGGCAAATCTGAACAGGTTATATAGTATCAAGCTACGAGGATGACCTACCCAGGTTATAAATGATACAAAAAAATAGCTTTCACATCTTACAGGGAAAGAATAATGATTGTAGTGTTGTTTTGGGAAAATTTATCTGCAGGAAAGGTAAAAAAAAAGTTAGTTTTTATTTTAACAGCTAGTGTTTGTTCTGTTTCTGATAAATTAAGCAAACACCTCCAAAAATGCAACTTACACACCAGTGAGACAATATTTTGGTTTGTTTTCATGTTGCATTATTTGGCTACAGCGACTTATAATAAGAAAAATACTTCAGTAGGCTGAGAATCGGAAAGACTCAGGCTTGCCTTGATTCACTTTAACACTCACACAGTTTGTGAGATGGGAAATGAGAGGTTTAGCTATACAGTGATTGATGACAATGATGTATAGTTCACCCTAGCCCACACCTTCAAACTCTCTGTCATATAATTTATGAGCAAGCTCATTTAATTAGTCTGCACCTTAATTTGTCCGCTTTCGCTCTATGACATATGATCAAGTCGAGCAATTGATGGCGAGGATTGGCTCTGGCAGTTAACTGTCTTTCTATGACATAGATATTGTCATCTGTCCAATCAACATGATCTGACAATCAAGCTAATGAGTATAAATGGGACTTTCCAATGCAGTTTTAAAGGCTGATAAGTGGAGTTGAGATTTAATTCACAGGCTATTGTCAACGGGACAGCAAAGTTGAATGTCCTTGATTTAAAGGTTTGTCACAATTGGCCTGTGTGTGGACATATCTGTGTCTCTGGACGTCTGTCAAAAAATGGTGGATTTTTTTTTTTAAAGATCATTCCAGGTTTTCCAGAATTGCCTTGGAATGTATGAGTCTGTTGTAACATATGGCCGAGGGTATCTGCATAAATGTCACAGTAGCAACAAACTGACCGCAGATGCTGAAATTATATTTGGCTTAATTGAGCGAAATTTAAATCTCCATGATACATGTGCGTGCCGTGGTAAGACCCATAATTGAAAATGTTAGTTGTGTTGGCGCCAGTTAAATTGTGCAAAAATGCTGTCTCTGTTGATGTGGGTATACTGGGTTACACACTGTGTGGCATGTCTTGCCTTAGCCAATTCACAGAGGTGTCAGAACCTCACGAGCAGTGTCACCAGTGATGAACGATCACGTTAATATTCATTTAGTTGCAATTAATCAGACCGCTGTGTTATAATGTCAGGATGTCTTCAAAGTTTTCGCAAGTTGGGCAAAGTCAATGGAAAGGGCTCAGTTAGTCACAGCAAAGTGTCTTTGTGACAGTCAGTACTGCCATATCTAATCAGACAGCTCGACCCACCATTCTATTTATGCTGAGGAACCAAAATGTATTTATGATAGATGAGTATACAGCTGGCGCACAATGACAATACAAGGTGGTGTTAGAAAAATAATTGCATCCTGGGATTTTAGACGTATTTAATGTTCGTGACAAAAACATTTTTAAAAGGCAATGGTAGAGGTATACTGTTTTTACGAGTTTGGTGATTATTAATCCTGTTTAACCAGAGAAAGCAGCCAGACAGAAATGTTTGTGGGGGACAAAAATTTAGCCCAGAATTAGTTGATTCCAGTTTTACATTTAAATTATATACCATGCCCATTGTAAAAATGTAGTAATACTGTGAAAGGTTGGATTATATAATTGTAGCAAAATCACCGAGCCGAGGTGACAAGTGGGAGATCTGCCAGACAATATGGTTTCCTGGACCACCCGAATATTGGGTTACTTGCTCACTAATAGACCTCAGTGGGGCCATCATTTCTATTCCACTCTCGATGAAGACATCCGTTCTTCCTCTACAACACCTCTCCTTTTCTTTCTGTCTTCCTCCTGTGTGTCTTCCAGTTTTCTCCCTTTTCTCCATCTCTCCTTGACTTGATTTCTTTTCCATTGGCTTTTTCAGTTCAGCCTGCGGGCAGCTGAAAGGTCTGTTTGACGAGAAGGTCCCCCCGTCCCTTTGGAAGCCATTAGACAGCCTTTTATGAACATGAAAGACAGCTATTTTCAAGTCTTATTTTTGCAAATCCTACTTGGCATTCTTTTCACATTTCCCAGTGGATTTTGATCCCCGTTACGGTGAAAAAGGGGCGGCCACTGTATATTGTGCAGTTGGAACAGATTAATAACATTGTTATTCATTCCACAATAGAGAAAACTGTTTGGAGTATGTTGAAGGGAAATTGAATCTCATGACGCAATATTTCAAAAATCATTGTGACATTTTTGTATCCATGAATTCTAAGTTTACAAAAGATATTCCTAAATAATTCATTGAGTAATTAAACTCTATGCATTTTCTACGTGTAGAACTAGCTCTGGCAGTCATATGCTTGTCTTTTCAAATGTGTTTCTCCAAACCTAACACTTAGCTTTGTCTTCCTGCCCAGAACCTTCTATTTATTTATTTTCCCTTGAGGATAGAGTAGCCTACAGTGACTTGGGGCAAAAAACAAAAATGTAGTCTCTTTCTAAGTGCTTCTCAATATGAATGTGCTAGAGAAGAGGCGGCGAGCAACAGCGTAAACTTCTCACAGCTTTTCATGCATTCTGTCCCCATGAAATAAATATAGACTACATTTTAAAAGCTTGTACAAAAAAACGGAGCCCTGATCAAATATGCAAGATGCTCTCGGCAGAGGCGGCGGTCAAATACATACTAAGTGCATCACTTTACTTATGGCATTCAAGCCAAAATCAGATTGGCCTCAGTGTAAACCCCTACTAGAAAAGCCTATGGCAGTGTGTGTCTTTGCATCAAGATCCAAGGAAGATCACATTCCTTTGGCTCATCTGCCCCTTGTTGATATGCGGTGAGAAGATTCCACGCGGAGACGCTGTGGAATTCCCGGAGAGTGCACGAGGCCAGGCGGCGGTAGATCCAGCGGTTGGTCTTTGCTTCTTCCTCTGGGTAATTGCGGCAAGGGCACCGGATTGGAGCTGTACCTCCTGCTTCGAGCTGTGTTCCCGTAAGGGTCAGCAGAGAGCGCGGATGCGTGCACATTAATGTTGTGGAAACACAGCTGAGGTCTACAATGACCGCCACCACAAATCGGGTTCACGGCAAAGAGGTGCTTTAGAAGTCTCGCTGGCTCAGGCGATCAATCAAAGCCCATTCTATCATAATTATCGCTAAACAATTGCAGCCACGCTTTGTCCACACACATGCCCTCTTTTTTTTCAAAACACTTTAGCCTGATGTGTTTCCCAAATGTCTCAGTCCAACCATTGTGCATTGTACCTTTTTTATCCAGAATCCTTCCCCCATAATAACCTTATTCAAGCATTAACTGTACTCTCCCCTTTTCAATCTGGTGCCGACTTCACACAAGCTCTTAGAGAAATGCGTGTGCACAGAGCCTCGTATGCTTGCAGATTGTCTAATGGAATGGATGGATTAGACTCTTGTTCTTGTGGTGAGAAAAGGTGTACTGTATAGGGCAGAGTTTGTAGCTCAAACACTAATTTCTCCTGCACTGCTCCTTCGCTAATTAGTACAGACTTCCTTCTGGCACTAAAGGGGCCGTGCCCAGGGAGTCCGTTTATTTGTATTGAAGGATTATCGACAAGGAATTGCTCTTCACTCCCACACATTTAGGAGGCAGTACAGCAGTTACCGGGTTGCATGACCTTGCAATTTCTTATAACGATTGCTATTATAATTACTGTATGTTCCCTACTATAGGGCACACTTAAAAGTCAAAATAATGTGGAGCACCTTACGTGTGCTGTTAATTTGAGAAAAGTACTTTAAATGTCGCTCCGTGACTTCTATTCTTTACGCTGTTAATATAACATTGTCACTTTGTTATTCATGGCCAGATCACGATAAAATATGCTATGTATATTCTAGGGATGCATATGCATTGTTCCACTTAGTCTGATAGTTTTTTTTAAAGCAATGCTTAATTGCATTAGTTAAAAGTAGAATTAAAATTGCTTTTCCATTATTTGTGACTGGATCAAACAATTATGTGGCATGTATGTTCCTTCCACGTACACCTCCCATTTTATATTTCCTCACCTTCGCTTTGCAGAATCACGGCTCCTGCCGCTGTAACCGTCGTATACATTACGAGAGCTGTCAGCACTACCACAATGTTATTGGCCCATTGTCGTTCAGCTAAGACTGCCAGCAATACCCTTTAAAAAGGCCATATGTTTCAGCAAGTGAACATTTGAGTGCTAACCAGTCATATGCTGTAGGCTAAGCTTAAATTTTATTTGGATCATTTTTATATTGCATGTTAAGGAAAAAATATGGATTTTTTTTAAAGGTAAAACCACAGGGGGCTATTTTTCCATTTGTTTGAAAACAACAAGCGCCGTGATGAAGGTATCATTTTGACATGTCACTGTGGGGAGTTTCATTTAGAGTTGTGATTAGAAGTGTATTTACAAAGTAGTTTTATTACGGATAGGGATGTCAAATTCATGCTGGGTTTGTATAAATTGATCTGAGTCTATTTCCGAAAAGACCAGTCAGTCATTTGAGTGTCAACCTCATCTCTAAAAGTCTGAGTAAGTTTTTAACGACTGCAAACGGGAGCTAATAGTTAAAGCCGGCCTAATTTTCAAGATGGTTTAATAATAATAATCAAACTAAACATCGCTCAAGCCGCACTGCAAGTCCCTTGATGTCAAATAGCTTTGAACGTTTTTTGATTCGCAAAAGCAGGCGAAACGGTAGTGAGGATAATCGGAGAGAAGGAGTGCTACTGAGCATGTAGCAAACCCTCTGCAACGCAAGAGCCAAGCTGCAGTGTAGAATCGCCCTTGTGCCACAGGAAATGGATGACACAAGCCTGCTCTAAGAGGCTTTGCCAAAGCTCTGGCTTACCAGTCTCCCAGGTGTTAATGTGTGCTCGGGCTGCCACCCTGGCTGAGAAGATTGGAATCCGCGTTTGCCTCCAGCAGCCAACATCTGCCACCGCGGCAGCGCTATCAGTTCTCACGGCGAGTTTCTGTGGCCTTTACGTTGGGCAGTTTTTACATGACCCTAAGGGCAGGAGGTGCTGGTGGAAATCATAGTGATTTCTTTCTTTTTTTAACCGCTTTTTTTGAAAATGAAAATATCCCATGCTGGGAAAGTGGGAGTGCTTTTATTTGTGTCCATGGTAACAATGGTTTCCTTGGAGATTGCCTCTGAAAGAGCAGCAATCAGCTGGACACAATGACTGTCAGATTGTGGTGTTTGTTCAATCTGAACAATTCAAACATGGTTTGAAATACAGTACTGTTTCACCTCCATTAAAAGTGGCTGGGCTATGTGGATTGCAAAATAAAGTCAGCTAGTCCCTGTAGAACAAAAAAAGCATAGTTTGTCATGACCATTTCGAATCATATGGTGGACTCAATTGAAATGTCCAAATATTCCGCTGCTTGATTTATATATACATTGCACGCAAATACTGAAAACCCAATTAAATGCTTACCCAAAAGCTGTTAATACTCTCAGTGCAGCTTGTGGATAGTGATTTTTAAGTATGTAGGAGAGAAGTCTCTCTTGTACCTTAGTGGAATTGTGGATCGGAGTCGACTGGATCGCAGCTCAATAGAAGCTGTAATTAGTAGTAATTCATGAGGCAACCACTCCCCTGTGAGTCCCGCTGTGCTCAATTCCCCGGCCACTTGGCAGGATCGTGTTTTCCTGCGTGGCGCCTTGCACTCAAGTGAACCGCGGCATGGATGTGACGGCCTGTCCCCCTCTGTTCTGCCCACCTCGTGGAGGTGGCCGGGAGTCGTGTTGTTCTCACCAAGGTGCACTTGTCACTATTTCCATCCATGACCATTAGAGGAAGTACGCCCCAAGACACCATAAACACAATGAAAGGTGCAGTGAATGGATTCACAAAGGTAATGGTGATGCAAAGATGTTAGTGCTCATTGCAAACGACAATGGGCTTTCAAATCTATGGGATGCATTTGCATGCCATTTTCTGTGCTCGTTTGGAATTCAGTCCGGTGCAATTTGAGAACATCAATTTGGAGTCTAATGTTTCTCAAGCAACTAATGGACTCTTCAGCACAATGAAAATGGCTTCCTAATGATCAGAGGAAGTTTGATGGCTGAATTTAAGTTGATTAGTGCGCCAACATGAATATAATACAAGATTAGCCTTTAAGAGTCATGACATTTTACCCCCCAATTATATTGCATCTTAGAAATTGACTGCAAGCTATTGGTTTGTTATTTACAGCATTAGTTGTCCTCTGTATTTTTTTTTATAAAAGTAGTCAGCAAATAATAAAGCTTGCTTCAACTGTTATGATGCAAACAGAATCACAATTTGCTTGATTTAGTTGTTTGTGTATACTTACTGTGGAAAATTGGGATGATGTGGTGAACTGGCAGATAGATGCACATACCCTCTGCCCCACCTTGTACCAGCCCCGCTTTTCTTTGTGCTCGCAACCTTCTCCAGCCACTTACTTCCGTGGAGATGAATAATGAATGCGAGCAGATACAAAGGTCAGAGGTGAGGTATCTGTAAATCTAAGCCCACCGGCCTCTTCCCTGGCATGTGACAGCAGCCTGGGGAGAACAGTGAGCTCAGGGACAGTGGAGCAGGCATAAGAGGGCAGATTATTAGAAAGTTGTCACGGTGGGGGGTTGTCACTCTTCCCTAAATGAAGAATGAGCAACAACAGGCGTGGCTTGATAACACAACTGGCTGTAGTGCAAACTAGAAAGGACGAACTAGCCTCTGGGCATGTTAGTTTTTATAGATGTGTATACAAAACAGGTCATCAAGCTTCAAATGCCACGAACAACACAAATCATTTTCTCAATCTACTTTAAAAAAATGCAGTTCTCACTTTTATCTCAAATGACGTCAAGCTCCTTATCACAGCCCTGGGCGGTCTGCTCCTGATGACAGGCCACCAGCACTGCTCAAAACCAGCCATGGTGCTTACTAAGATGGGCTAAACAGGGATAACCTTAACACTGTAGTGCAGCCTTTACTTCTTGTAAGGTGACTGGCAACCACTTATGTGTACTTCTTCTACTCTATATAGGTTCGAGAACCTTGTGACCCTCGTAATGATAAGCATTTTCATCACCTTCTTCATTCCCACCAAGAGTCATGTCTGCAGAGTTTCTTCATGTTACGCAGTAGCTCCTAATAAGTGCTCCCCAGTGATGAATGAAACCTAACCGTTGGGGAGTTGTCCAATACTTATCAATGCCATTGGGCAGCACTGGGATGTAAATTAATACACATTAAAACACAATGAGGCTAAAGATGTGCAAACATATTGGGAAAAAAGAACATGGCTCACCGTGAGTTGGGAGGAAGAAGATACCCTTTGGCAATGGCTATAATTAATACGCTAAATTGAATTGCAATAATCGACTGGGGGACTGGCCTTGCGCTCTAGAGTTATGATGATTAAACTGTTAGGCTCCAGTGAAGGGTTGATTGGAACCCTGATGGCAGACAGAAGCTTTTATTTTTCATTAATTGGTCTCTGCATAGCGGTGAATGATGGTTCACAATAAAACCTTTTGCACTTTTTTATGGATCACATATGATATGAGCCTTTCATATATTTTGTGGGTTGGCGGGGTCCTTAAAAGGTTAGGCTCTTTTGTCAGCTGTCACAGGAAATCAATGTTAGATAAGTAGCATTCAACAAAAAACAGATTAAATGTCAAGTTTGGGGGGCAAATGAGTGCCATCTGAGCATTGTATCTTTTAATTCACTTGAACCTAAATAATGACCTACGAAAAGAGGATGTCGTTTTGTAAAGTGTTTCAAAATTTCAATTAAGTGTAGTGAGAGGAAATCCAAACTGCAAACGACTGTATGTTCTCTTTAAATTAAGCCTGATTGTGTTTTCTACCCATTTGAAGCCTTTTCTGACACAATTTAAAGCACTCACGGAACGATCGACTTTGGACCCGTTTGAGTCCCTTAAGTGTTTTAAATACATGCAGTACTGAGGATTGCCACTGGATGCTGGCCTTTAAAACAGACTAATTTACATTCAGAGCCATGTAAAAATGTTCTGTTTCCTCATCAATGTTTTAATCTTTTTTTTCCCTGAATTGTTCATCTATGATTCAGAAATCATACCTCTCCTCTCTCCCAGTGAAGGTTGTTATATCTACCGCCACCTCTTTCCCTGAGCTCCTTCTGTGCTCTGACATATACCGCACTTCTCCCGGACCCTGTGCCTCACCTTTTCTCCTCCTTCTAACCCTTGACTGCAGGTATACTGTAGTTAATATAGAATCCTATTTCATATTTCACCACCTGCTTTCTTTGTTTGATTCTGAATCTGTTCCTTAACAACTGAATTATTTGGATGTCTACTCATTGCTACATAATTTAACGTAGACTATGTAGAGTTCAGTCCAGATCTAACGTGCAATGAAATGCATATTGTATTAGTATTACAAGAATACCTGTAAATCAGTTACTTGTTACTGAAAAAAAGCATTTTGTACACATGCTTTAGAACTACTCATTTTCTCGTGTGAAGCACCTGCTTCAGTAGTGCAAATATTTGCTCAAGAGCTGTAGTATTCAGCTCGTTACAATCTGTTGTGGCATAATAATGCCTCTTCATCATCCTCTCAAGAGTAAAACAACCTTTTTGTCAATACTGAGGATCCTTTTAAACAGTGCTCTCAGTCATCCCTTTTGAAATGAATGTGAGATAAACATGAAATATGGCAGACACTATGAGATTCCTTTCTTGCAGTTCCTCTCCTTTGTTTACATGCTGGCCCCTCCCACCAGAAATTCCATCGAGGAGATGAATCTATTGATGGAGGAGCTAGACAGGAGGAGACTCATATGCTTGTAGAAATGAGACTAAATCCCCTCTCAAAGATGTCGTCTTTGCTTGGCATCACTAGTGAGTAATGCATCTGCAGAGGATCAGATGATCCTCCATTTAAGATAGCCCGAGGAAGTTCATCGATGATTGCTCCGTGGTGTGCATTTGAAATGCTCTGGCGGCGAAAAAACAATTTGTGGGTCGCCCTCAATTAAAGGCTGAAGGAGCATTGTTGCTCTTGACATACTTGAGATGAATGAATGAAAACAATGTAGGCAAACTGGTGTATTTTGTCTGACTTTTGAATTGAAATTGACCAATCATTTTACATTCTTCTGACCTGAGTGGTCCCTGATTGGCTTGGCTTGTCCTGCTTCTTGCATATGGGTAGTCTGTTACTTCTAATGTACAAGAAATATATTGGCTAAGTGTATACCTGATCTGTTCATGATCTGATATTGCACATATAAAAAAGAAGGTCCTTAATCACACTAGCAATTGGTCGACTTCCCTGTATTTGATTATTGTTGCTGCTCAGGTTAGTAGTCTTATGAGAAACAGAGAACACAAGTATGAGGAATAAATCCTCTGTTCTTACCTGAAGCTTACATTGTCCACCCTTCCATATCGGTGGGTCTCCTGCATGTACTTTGTATTTTATCCTCTCTGACTTTTTTTCTGCATACATAGCAGCATAGTAAAATGAGTCGGCTCCAGGCTCCTATCATCTCTGCTCCCTGATGAGTGATCAAACACATGGAGCATATCAGAATTCCCAATGAGACCCTGCCAGCAAAGGCAAAGGATATACACTCGCCCAGATTCATTTTCCATCTCCTTGACGGGTTTTCCAACCCATACAGTAGTTGTATCATTTTAGAGATGAGTTTTTAAGGAGTGGCGGTCTTCACATGACTTTACATTAAATGACTATTTTGTTATCGCACAAATAATTAATTTATATGTAGATACCACATGCACAGAGAAAACTATTCCCAAAGAAAAGGGAAGTGAAATTAGGGAGGCTGATTAAAAAAGGATAATCTTACTTTTAGTAGAACATAAATTATGAATAGAAGGACAATTTTTCTCAACCACCCACTGTTAAGTAAATCAATAGAGAACCTGGGCATTTCCTAAGAAATTTAAAAGCAAGATGTTCCTCTAATCAATGGGAAAGTGCTCTTTGGAAACTCAACACCCCTCCATACTGCACACTTCATTTTCTATGGAGGCCATTCAGGCACCTAAATTTAAATAGAATTCATGTTATACTTCATATTGAAATATTTACATTCAGATAAACCAGCCATTACTGAATATATATTTTATAGAGCACTATGGTAAAAAAGTCTATTCCATCAATAAAAATAGAAGTGGCACTGGCTAAAAGGCAATGTTGTCAGTGATGAATAGAAAAAAAATGACACAAATTGAACTTACAAAACCTACAGTTTAAAGTTGCCAGAAAGCTGTTAGCACACAAATGAGGGTCCTCAGACCTGAGGGAAGCATGCTGCACTTAAACCACCGCCGTTTGGACCATCGTGAGACTAAATCTGCTCTGTATGAGGAAAACTGCAGATTATCCCCTTATGCAGAATTGCGTTCCAGTGCAACTCCAAAAGGAGGGCAAATAAGGCTGGCCTAAATCCAGTTGTATGGTCACCCTAGGGATTTATGTAGTATACATTCATTACAAATACATTTTTCCATGTTCATCTATCCAATGCATCGTGAAAGGCAGAACAGGAAGATGCCTTTAGATGAATGTAGTTGAATCAAACCTGTGTTCTCGCTTTTTGCCGTTCACAATACGAGTGAGTCATGTCATCCTGTGAGTATATAGCAGCTTTGTGTTCAATCAAACAGGAGCAGGTGTCACAGTGTGTCGGCCTATTTGTGAGAAAATTGAGACAAGATCGTCATTTCAGTATTTCTGTTTGGTGGCATGTCACAAGATTTCCTCAAGTAATGCTTTGTTCAGTAAAGCATGGAAAACACACGATTAGAGAAACTGCAAAACGGAATGTGTCTCATGAATTCCAGGCCATTCTCTCGCCCTTCCCCGAAATACCCCACCATTGTCATAATTTAAAAATAAAATGAATGAGATCCTGTTGACACCCGGCAATCAGAGCTCGGACTGGGGAGCATTGGGATGGATCCAGTGCCAACTCTCTCTGTCTTCAGGGACAAGTCAGACTTTTTAAAAGACTGGAATTAAGTGTGAAAATGTCTGCTCACTCAGTTATGTTATTACCTGTCCAGGATTAACATCTGTTCACAAGCCATGCCGCCAAGTCCACTTCAACATGTGCCAGCACCTTGGGGCAGTGTGTACCTTTTCTTTTTCCCCTGTCCAAATGTTGTGTAGATTGGCACCAGCTGGAACAACCTTTTACTTTGACATTCTTCACAGAGGAAATTATGTGAGCATCTTTGTTGCTGTCATTTTGGTTATCAATGGTATATAGTTCACCTTCACTTTTTTTGTCCAGTATTCTTCAGACTCCAATTATTTTAACAATACACATGATTGTAGACATTTGGAGCCAGTCACAAAAGAGTACATTATTACCATCATTGGGTTCATGAAGATCTTTTGAAAAGAGGTTTGCTTTTGTGTTGCCATATTTAAGCATTTCCCATTTTCCCCCAAATGCATAGACTTGTCCTGGATACTAACTTTTAACTATTTAATGTATTCAAACCCGATGGAACATGACGAATGATGAAACCAATGACCTACCTATCGTTATACCTTGCACAAATATTACAGGGGAAGGCATTTGTCGGCACATGCCGGTTGGTGTTGCACATGGTATGCAATAACCAAAGGATTATACCTCCATCAGTGTGGAAATGTCAACCAATATGAGCAGAAGATGACCATTTAAATGGCCTTTGATATCCATGGTGATGATGCCCGAGCATGTTAAGCCCTCGGGGAGCAAATTATTTTCAAGGTACACCAAGGGTGAAAATTTGAATCTACGCTTGTTAATCGGGACCTAATTATCTTTACTCTTTACTTATTGGAGCAGAGGGGACTGACTATAATGTCCTCCCTATTAGAGGCTTTCTCTTGAGACTTTTCTGCTATAGAATAATGGACTTCAGAACATAGGAACACAATCAAAGCTCAACCTCTATTAATGAGGCAAAAAGTCATTTCTGAGTTAGCTCTCGTGGGAAGGTTGAGAATGGCAAAAATGACAGTTGTGTTACTTAGTTTTTGCTTCAAATCATTTGCTTGGTTGTTGCCATTCCTTGTGAAACGTGCTAGCCTTTTATTTTTACAATGTGCACAATTAAATAAGCCATCAGTTACTAAAATATTTCCATAGCCTTTAGTTCACAGAATGATTGTTATGGATCAAATTAGCACTGATCAATGTCAACATGTAGCATGAGTTAAATATGTGGCACTGTGGAGGGGATAATTGCATATAGTTAATTAAAATGAATGTGCTATTAGTGATTGATACTGAATGTTTTGACATAACTGTTTAAATGTAATACTCTACCTTTATATATCTGTGTAGAGTATATATATCCCTAAATTGATTTGTATATCCATTCTGCAGCCCGGTAGTTGAGTGGTTAGCGTGTCAGCCTGATAGTTCTAAGATTGAAGCTTTTTGCAGTTTGAATGTTGGACTCTTGTGAGGATAAGCGGTAGAGATAGTGAATGAAGGAATGTATATATGTTCTGTTTATCCTTACAAGGTTTGTGAGGGCTGCCATTTTTCTTCCCACCAGAGACTTGCAGTATGTTTGCGTTACTTCTCCAGTTGGTCCGCAGGTGGCTAAGTACATTTTCCTTCCATTTGTCAGGCTTGCCAACCCCAATATATTAGCCCTCGACCCCATCTGCACGATGGCCCCTGGCATTGTTTTGTAATGGACACACAATCAAAAAGAGCAAAAGGCTTTTGGCTGGCATTTGCCACATCGGCCTAATCCAACTTCTAATAAAAGGCCAGAGAGTTTCCTTTCATTTGTGCATTGATGACACTGTTCCAGGTCTCCACCTGTGTCCTTCGCTTTTCATCTGTGTGTGTATGTGTGCCACACTTGGAAGATAAGCAGCAGGACACCCTGGTTTTCTTTGAATCTTTCTCCACCAATACATGGAGATTATTGGGATTGTGGGGTGTTGGAATCATTATCTATCTTGCTTGATCTGAGATCGATATACATATGTCTTTTTGACTGTGGGATTTAAACATTTAGCCTGCATATTCATAGAGCGGGCAATCAATTTCTTTTAGAAATTCCTGACGGAGTGTTGGAGGTAGACCTCTAGAATTAAACACAGATCAATAAGGATAATGTTTTTGTAACGCTGATGGATTTTAACAAATATATGTCAGCAGGACAATGGCCTGAACTCTGTCTCTGCACATGCTTGATCAACCTTTTATCTGTCTTGTCTCATTCGTTAAAAGTCAAAAACAATAAACAAGACGCTGTCGGTTTCACTATATTTTCACACTCAATGACCTCAAACTGTCTAAATGTCTTTCCTCATTTTTGTCTGTTAAGACCTGTCAGCAGCTCAATTAAACCCTTTCTGGTTATATATAAACCACTGAATATTATGACTATATACTTTCATTTCGAGATGCTTTTTGATCCATATTCTTTTACCTCTCATCCAATCCCAATACCTGAATCAGCGTATCTGGTGATAGTAATAAGATTACAACCCCAGCTATTATTGATTTGTTTTTCTAATTCTAGTCAGGCACTGAAATGCTTGGTGTTATTCAGTTGCACTAGAACCAGTTCCCAACGGTGGTATATATTGTAATTTTAAGACCATAAGGCACTTTTGGCAAAGACAGACATTTTATTAATCTGTGAAAAAACATAAATAAACCGCACTGGACAACAAAACCACCTAGGTAGAAAACCACCTTACGTCTCCTATCTAATCGATTAAATACATAAATATATTATCATCATCTAACAACATTAATTACAATTAAAAATATATATGGATTCATTATTTTTAGGTACCAGATGGGTCGAATAAGCAGATTAAAAGTGTAGTAGATGAACTTGAGATAAATCAACAAATTGGTAGAACCCTGTCTGACAGGCTCTTGGATGGTGAGGTGTACTCAGCAGTGCCTTGTCCAAATGGTTGAAAGGGACAGCTGGGGCCATTGGCTATCACATTTAGCACCTAGAGACAGCTCCTGAGCTAATATGGTGGCAGCTGATTGTGTGGACTTGCTCTATTACCTACTCCACACCATTTGGGGAGGTCTTTTTATGTATCAGAGATGTAGAGATGGTAGAAATTGGCATTATTACTTCTTGACCACCACGATAGATAGAATGGAAAATCACGGAAGTGTTTGCTTTCCAATTCACACAATATTTTCTTAAAAGGGCGTATGTATCGTGGGTTTAAATATGTGGATCGTCCCAAATATTAATATTGGAATGTGCGCTATTAAGGCCCCCTTGATGTGCATCTAATACTCCCCCAAAGACCAACAAGTGCAGATATACCAGAAATACTATCTACTGTGTATACTGTTCATTTAAAGAGGGGTAGAGTTTTGAAAATGTAACTTCAGCCTGCCTCAATGGAATGTCTTACATGTCACACATTCATCAGCTGGTCCTACAATTGATAAGGAGCTGCAAATCACTTATTATTCCTCTATGCATCAAGTCTGTCAAAACACCAGCATCAAGGCAAATTGACAATTCACAATTGAAATAATGTGCGCTATGTACTTGCATTCCAATCAAGTATGTATTGACTTGACTTTTTCATTTAGAGTCAAGGTCAACAAATGACAACAAGAAGGCCATTTAAAACAGTGATGCCCCATGTTTTCTGAAACATTCTACATTGTGCCCTTGGCGCTAGCAAATATTATCGTTCTTGCCGATGAAAGTTGATGTGATACATTTGTTTTTAAAACTGCTCATTTGAAGCATCCACACACCAATCTTGCCACCCGCTGAGTCAATCCATGTCTGCTCACATCAAGCAGGCAAAAGCTCTAGCGAGTGCTCACAACTGGTCTACATTGGGTCAAAATCACTGAAATGATTGGACGGCCACCTAGCTATGCAATAATAATAAAAATAGAGGGTAGATGCAGTTGTGTGAAAAATAATTCATACACTGTATACCTTGAGCATTTCCAAATAAACACAGTCAAGAGAAAGAAAACCATCAAGCTCTGAACTTTTTAAATGGGTCACCATTGAAGTCCCAGGGCATTGTGGAAATTGTTCTTCTTCAGGTTACCTAAAGATAGTCAAAAGGCAAATGACAGCATGCCCCCAATCCTTTATCACTTTCCTTTCCTTCTCTCTGTGGCTGGGCGTTGTTGAGTGACAGGTACAGTCTGTGACAAACAGGGATTGTAACATGCTCTCAATCTGTCATGGATGATTGTGTTGGCCTCATTTGCTGACATGTAAAACGTGGTTGGTGATGAGAATTTAAAATAGGGGCATTTAAATTGCTGTCTTTTTTAGGGGACTGTACATGGACCATATTTAGATACTTATTTAGACTATAGGACTATTTTGTTCACCCGTCAGTCATGTTAGTGATGACTAGATGTAGGATGACCACCATACCATTAAGTATTCTGAAGTTAAGGGGATGCTTCTCTATTTACAGCTTCAATCTAATTAACTATTAAGTATAGTATGAAGACAATATGCATATGTATGTGTTTGTGTATGTGTGTATATGTATGTGTATGTATGTATGTGTATGTATGTATATGTATGTATATGTATGTATATGTATTTGTATGTACGTATGTATGTATGTATGTATGTATGTATGTATGTATGTATGTATGTATGTATGTATGTATGTATGTATGTATATGTATTTTTATGTATGTATATGTATGTGTGTATGTGTATGTATGTATAAGTATGTGTGTATGTGTATGTATGTACATGTATGTGTATGTATGTACATGTATGTGTGTATGTGTATGTATGTACATGTATGTGTATGTATGTACATGTATGTGTGTATGTGTATGTATGTACATGTATGTGTATATATATCACATAAAAATACACGGACAGTTATGTTGTTTGTTTTTTCTTTCTCCACCCTTAGCAAAACTTCAATACTTGAATCCTATTTTTCTTGTGCAGGTTTTTCTAACATGGTTAAATTGATAATGATGAATGAGATTATGAATCTCAAGCAATTTTATTCCACACATTTTAGAGGGAAATGAATAATGCATCGTTGCAGCGACATACAGGGCACCTCCTAACAAACTAATGTGGGGGGGAAAAAGAGGGGCATACATTAAAATGATTAGACATGGCTTGTAATATATTTTGGCCCTTTGGGTTTGTGCAGACTTCTAAAAATGAAGCTGCAAATGACATCTCACGGATCGAGAATTTATCCAGAACCATTTATTTCTCCTCTACTCTCTTTACTCGTTTTCTTCTTTCCTTTTCCAAGATAAGGGTCAGTAATTCCATCTGCTTGTCTATGTACAATGCAAAGGTGAATTAATACTGTTCTTAGTTTTCCTTTTTCCAAGCAACACTCAAATGTCTCACGGCAACATGCATATCATTACAATATATTTTTCTTCCCCATTTCTTTTTTTTCTACTGGCAGAAAAAGTCAAGCATTTGATAGAAAATAAATATCTCTACTGTCAATCGTTCTATAAAATATGTTTGCATTGATTGGTCGACTCCATGATAATAATTGTACAAGAGGAGAAGGATCAGACTGGAATAATAATAATATCATGCATTGGACTTTTACGTCTTTTTGAATGTGATGCTTTTATGACATGCCTCATGCTTATTTAATTATTCTTGGCAGTCTCATCCATCATTTTACAAAGCTGCTATTTGGCTTTTTGGGGATTTGACATCAATTAAAATTATATCCAGTAATCAAATTTTCATCTCGGTGTTTATTGAGTTTATCCGCTCAATTCTTGTCTCCGAACAATAACATTTGAAGAAGTAAATTTCAGGCAGGCAAGCAACGAGGAAACAAATTGCGCCTCGACAGACACCTCATTAGGATCACTTTTTACTTTTAAAGGTGTAGTAAATTTTAAATTAGCATTAAAAGATGCTCTCTCGGCCCAAGAGTAAATAGAACGGGTCCCTCGAATGTCCCTATATCCGAAGACATGCTTCCACCTTCTCAGGCCATTTTGAAACGCAATTCTCTTCACTCCAATCTAATTTTGATGGGGGAAAGAACCTAGACAAAAGCACCATCTTTCTCCAGGTAAACACAGTTTCAATTTTAAGTACTTTATTTACTTGGGTGCCAAAAGGAATTTCTCTAAGCTTATAGGTATAACAGCCCCCCCTTACCCACCAAGGCTCCCTTGGTCTCCATGACTGGCAACATAATGGAGAAGATGCACCCCCGTTTGAGCTATGTCTATCTCTAAGCTTGCAGCTGCCACAACCCTGCAAGCTACAAATAATCCTGCATCCTGGCATGAGCACTATAGCCTCAAATGATGGACAGCGCCATATTTTAGTGAACAACGCATTTCAATTTTAAGGGTAATTTGTCAATAGCCTTGACATTTTTAGTTATTCATAATCATTCCGATATCCGCTAAACATGGCTTCTTAAACATACGGGAGACACGCACCAGACCACACAAAGCACGATATGTGATTGATTAGCACAGTGGCACTTGTACAATACTCGCTCAGAGGGGATGCAATCCTTAAAAAGCAGTTTTGAAGGAAAAGCGAGACTCGCCAAGAATTCTGATCGGCTGCCGGGCATAAAAAAATGTTCTGGGTGTTGTGAAGTGCTTACCAACAACCCGTTTATTCGACACATAAGCTGCTATTTCTGACAACAATGTTGGCAGCATAAACCAGTCTTTTTTAAAGTATGACTGTTTTTTAATACATCTAATGCATAGTTAAATGAATACTGCTAGAAATGCTGAGAATACTTTCTGTATTGAGAAAATATTGTAATTCTAGCATTGGTAAAATAACTAAAGTAGTATATTTTACCTCCATTGCATGGAGTAGCTTCACAGCAATACCATTCTCAGAAAAGAAGGTAAGCAGACCTGTGTGATTTCACACTAAAAAAGAAGAAAAAAAACAGTTTGGACAAGTGGAAAATCGCATCTCTTCTCACGGCCGACTTTCTCCCCGCCTTCCAGTCACCCACCATTAGGTTCGCACAGTAGCAAAACCCGTTGACAGTCCGAGTCTTGCTGTTACCTGCTGAAATGTAAATCTGACAAACCTACTTTATGTGCCACAGGAGTCTGCTTCTCTTTGCACACAATTTACTATAGTCTGTGAACGGATGCTATGTTTTATAAAATACATATGGAATGAAATTTCTATATTGTATAGACAAACCCGAGAAGAAGACATTTGTGTTCGACCCTATAAGCATTCAACCCTAAGCTTTGACGAGACTGCACAGGGCAGTGGCAGCATTTTAGCTCATTTGGTAGCCCACAGAGATTACTTCACGACTTCCTCAATAGATTCTATTTTCTTTTTCGCTCATGGACTTTCTCTTTTTATATATTTCCTTGCCTGCGTGTCACATTATATTTTGAAGGTGAATCACATAAATGCTGAAATTACTTTGGAGGATAAATTGCACCCAAGGGCAACCCCCTACCCTCTTTACCGATTACATTTGAGTCCATGTTGGAAAATCAGTCCATTCCCACACTACTAAGTTGTCTTTGCGACAGAGGACAAAAGAATAGAACTGCTAAATTAGTCAATCAGCATTTTGAATGGAAATGATTTTCAGATTTTTTTTTTCTCCCTACAGCTCCTTTTTCTATCTCTGGCTTCAGATTTATCTGAAAAAAACAGGCCTGAAAAATTAATCACGGTCATGTCCAGAGCCAGTGACATTCCCAGAAGGTGTCTTTAAATAAGTATGAACGTGTTAACCGCAGTTAGTTTCCCAGTCTTCCATTTCACTAAACTTTGTGGTTTTGCCTCAAAGAGCAATCGGAGCTTTTCCTAATGGAAGCAACATGTCAGTGATTGACTTGTGTGATGACTGTGATTTTAAACAAACCAGAGTGTTTTCTTTCCCTATAATTTAAACACTAATTACAGCGTAATATTACACCTCAATCATGCACGGGCACAGGGCCAAAATCTCAATCAGTCACTAAGGCAAACATTTACAGAGGCTGTCCTTTACATGAAGGTCGGGCAGCTTTGTGGATATGCGGCTCACATACCACGGGTGACTGGGTCTGCTGCTTCCATTGCCGCCATGCTCATTTCAAAGATGACATATCGCCAAGCGCCCACACATGACAAGCACATTGTTTTGTGTGGGTGCACTGGAAAGAGTCAGAAGGAAAATATCAAACTACTCCAGCATCCACACGCTAAACAATCCGCTACTTGTATATTTTGTTTTGCCACAGAACTTTGCAGCCTAGCATAAATAAAGATTTGGAAAGCCAAGCATAGTTTTTAGGTGTACCGTAACCGCACCATTTTACAAATCGACTATCACAGATTCACCAAATTGTGGCAAATATAAATGGAAAGTTTTTTTGTTTAAAGTTACAATAATACAAACATGAAATAGGGAGGAAAAAATAAGTCACTATTGGCCTCTAGATGACAGTCTACCTTGGGAAGTTAAATAATAGTACAGAGAAAGTCCAAATATTATGATATGGCCTCCACAAAACCACTGTCCCTCCATCATGGTTATTCACCTACTGTGGCATGCCTTGGAATGTATTGACCGCAATCCACGAGGTATTACTGCATTTATAATAACCTGCTAATAAGTGACACCCAATGCGAAATGATCACTGTGCATCTAGTTGACAACTATGCTGTCTTTCTTCGTAACTGATAACTAGTGTGAGACAAAAGAGGTGAGGAAAGAGCAACGTATAAAAATAGCAACATCATTTTTCTTCTTTATCTTTAATTTCTCAGTATCACATCACAGTAAATTGCACTCATCATCCTTTTAATTAGCTGTCACAATATGGCCAGTAGGAATTCCAGAAAATATGCTTCCCCCGGCGCGGGACTATGATTTCTAGGATATTTCACCAGTGTGTTTCCCACTGTGATATGTTTTAAGAACGTAGTTCCCCTGGGTGGAGCCGTATCTAGACTAAGTGCAAATGGAAGGAGGTGAAGAGCCGAGACTTGAGCAGACACACAATACATCACGTATGACAGATGATTGCTCTTATCTTGCTGCCAATTGTCTCGTGTTCCTTGCCAAATCACACAGGTGGAGAAGACTCGAGCTATGTTGCAAGAAAGTCCGATTTTTAACACTTTTAATTTGCGTGTGCGGATGTGCTGAGAATTTGTAAGCTGGTTCCATCTGTGTCAAAATGTGTTTAGACAATTCGGTACTAAGGCTAATGCTTAGGATATCTTAGACGTTGTAAATTCAATGTCATTTCAATCAAATTAAAAGTAGATGCAACATTCCCAGTCACACGATGCCAGTTTAAGTGTGCTAACATTTTAGTCATACATTCTATAGCATCCACCATCTCCTTGGAGTGCACCTGAGAGTTATTCACTTGCATTTGTTCATTGAAAACTTTAATGGGGAAGTATTTCCCGTAATGAGATCAGCTGAGGTTTCTCGCTTCCAACAGTGTTTGCAATTTAATGTCCCGTGACTTATGTTCCGTGCGGAGCACATAGGTCCAACCACAGTTGTAATAATATTTCATAAGGAAAAAAATACATAAAACATAACTAAAATGGTACACAAGTGAGCTGAACATGCAAAACAAAAACAGTTCAAATCATCCATGTGAGCCCTTACATTTTAGTGTTAAAAGTCCCCGTCCATAGCTCTGAATCTATACCTCCTGTTTAGACATTTATGTTCCGAAATGAAGGACATGATTCTCCTCGACAGGGCAGCCATCTTTCGTCCAAATAACAAGAAGAAGACTTCAGCAAGTCAGTAGGGCCTTGTTACCGCTGAACTGTTGCTTAGCCAAAGAATCGAGAGCCAGAAAGAAGAGTGGCTCGAGTACTCTGTGTCTTCCCTGTGCATCCTTCCCCTTGGATGTGCTCCAGGCTCAGTTAATTTGAAGCTTCCTCAATAAAGTATGAACGCTAGTTCTGCAAGCAGCCTTGCCATTGTGACCCTCGTATGAATGAGGGCTTTAGAAATGCCATGAATGGTTACTGGAAAAATTGTAGGCTTTCTTTCAGACAACATTTGCCCTGAACAGCTACATTATGGGGACTCTGAATCAGGCAGAAACAGTTTTTAAAAGCCCCAAAAAACTGTTATTATAATTTATGTAACTTGAGTAAATGGGACTTGGTTACCTGAGGGAAAGTTGTTGGAATACTGGAGGGTTGGCATTTCAGAGATAAATTATTTTTTTTAAATGATGAAATAGTCATTGTTGTCACTTATAACTGTATAGTTGGCTAAACATAAAAAGTATTGTTCAGACTTTCAGACTTGGGTTATATAGTTCGGTAATATTCTATAAAGCAATTTTTTGTAAACGTCTCCATATTCCAAAATAGACTGTAGTTGTGAAAATATAGAGTAAAACGCCAAATTTAATCTATACTTGGCACTATTAATTGCGTGCTAAGAATAACTTCCTTCCACTATCTTATCTGTATTTTCATACAGGATGCCGTCAATGTAAATTAATCGACACTGTCCTGCAATAGCGTGAATGCAAAATAGATGCTTTCCCATGTAATTGTTTTAGTACTAATCTGCCTTTCCATTGATCTGAACGTGCAGATCAGAGGGAATCAAAATAGCTCTGT
This sequence comes from Stigmatopora nigra, assembly GCF_051989575.1. Classification (NCBI taxonomy): domain Eukaryota; kingdom Metazoa; phylum Chordata; class Actinopteri; order Syngnathiformes; family Syngnathidae; genus Stigmatopora; species Stigmatopora nigra. The sequence goes on from NC_135521.1 coordinate 6,173,004, forward strand.
CAAGGCTAAAAGGGTTAGCCCTGCTCCTTACATCTGGCAGACAAAAACATGCATGCCGACAGGAATGTGCAGACGCAAACCAGCTGAACAGAGGCAATTCCCAAGGTGTGCTCTTTATTGAGCTAGAGCTGCAGCAGCTGAGCTTTGTTCAAAAAATTACTTAAAATAACCAATTATCCATCTTTGGCAAGTGTACAGAAGCATCCTCAAACCCCAGAGGATGCCTACAGACCTGACACTGACAGAAACAACTCATGTCACACAGTCTAAATATAACTATTTCCTGTTTTTTTATTCTATTTCCTTTCAGTGTTCTTTGTGAATGTCTTAATGTCTGTCTGTCTGAAATTGTCACTCTGTGTTTATGTCTGACAAATGAAAGGCATGCATACATGTTCAATACCAGTACTAGCCAATCTAGTGTACTTCACTCCTTAGCACACTGTAAATATACACACATTTTCAGTGCTACTAAATTATTCATTGATTACTCTTGCTTGAGGAAAAAAAATACAAATGGGTTAATTTTCTCCTGCTCCAAAAGTATAACAGGCATGGCTTTGATGAATGCAATATTTCTTCTTCTAGTCATAGTGGTCAAAGGCATCCATCTTATTTCAGGCTTTGCCAGTCATATGTAGGCAGACACATTATTTTCTATAAATTATTCTGCCATGGTTTTCATCATTCTCAATTATTGTGTGCTTAAAAGTCATATATATATGTATATATGTATGTATATGTCACCTTCACAAAGGTCTTTGCTTTTCTATGGGCATTGCACTGTTAATGGTGCCTGCCGTGGCAAATCTGTCAGAAACTTTGACACCTCATGCCACCACCGATTATTTTTACTCAAGGGTAAAAAAAAAATGAGTTTTGTGAGAGATGGAGGAGTGTTATCAAATCGGACAACATAGATTTGTTGTTTCTCAGGCCGCTATTTGGGAAAAGTAAGATATAGTTTATTTTCCCTATTGATTACTGCAAAGAATATTGGTTGGAGACTAAATCCAAATTACACACTTTTTTTTACCCCACAGAAACAAAACATATGACCTCACTTAACCTTTATGAAATCTGAAACGCTAATCTCGTTGAAAAGCATAAGAAAACAATATCACACTTTCCGCAATACACATCTGGAAGATGGAGGAAATTACTGAATCTAATTATGAAAAAAAACTAACTTGGGTTCAAACAATTTAAATATTATGTTATGTCTTTGTAAAAATATATTTTAAAAAAAGCTTGTGAGCGAGCAAGGAAGAGATAGAAGATACTGCATGTCAACACTTGGTTGACAATTGGAAGCAAAAAGGCCAGGCCTGATTGGACGTGATGGTTAAAATTCCACAGGGTAATCTTCTAATTAGGTCTGTGAGCTTCAGGCTGTACATTGCCACCGGCCGTGTTGATACAGCGTTCTGGCCGGCCTCTAATGAAATGATTGACTGATGTCAAGACAGCAATCATGTCCATATAACACTTGCATTTATTTTGCCCCGGGCTTTCAAATGTGCCATATATAACACTTGTGGGGATATAGGTAATTGATTGCTATCTTGTGCTGTTTTTAGCAGGACATTTTTACCGCTAATGAAAAAAGTGTATTTAAGTATTTAAGTAAATATAGTACAGTGTCTAATTTTTAGTAGGCTGTCTAACATTTTTGTCATATATAGAAATCTCTCATCTCATATTCTGAAATGCTTTATCCTCACTAAGATTGCGGGGGTGCTGGAGCCTATCCCAGCTGACTTCGGGCCAGAGGCAGGGGACACCCTGATTTGGTGGCCAGCCAATCGCGGGGCACAAGGAGACAAACAACCATTAACTCTCTCTTTAATACCTAAAGTGTCCTATCAGGGGGAGGAAATCGAAGTACCCGCAGAAAACCCACACAGGGAGAACATGCAAACTCCAAACAGTTGGACCAACCTAGATTTGAACCCAGGTCCCCCCACTGTGAGCCTGCCGCACCACCCTTATATTATAAGCAAATTTGCTAATCACTGTGTATAAAACATAGAGGTTTGTTGGATGTGGTCGCTCAAAGAGCGATAATGCCCTTTTATTACTGGAAAGAATACAAGAGTACAATGAGAATCTTCTCTTAGATGGCTCCTTAATTGGCCGGCAAGGGAAATCAGCCACCAAGATGGCGTCGCACTCGGTCTCCTACCGTAGTAACCGAGTAGTATGAGCAACTTATCAATGCTAGTGGTCAACATCTTTAGATATGTGCCCATGTTTATGATAGACAATGCTTTATATCAAATGAGATGACCACATTGCTAACATGTTAATATGATAACAAAAGGTCACAATATCATCCATGTACTGAGAAGGAAGCAAAAAATAGTCAACAGCTGCTATTCATTTGATGCTGTAATAATACTAACAGCATGACATACAATAAGACCAGCTCTTAGTCATAAACACAATCTCACAGGCCCACATTTATGTCAATTATGATAAGCGTTCCACTCATAGGTGTGGTAAATGTCAACACTATATTCGTCATAATTACCCAAGTGATTTGAATTCACCGACAGTCAGTTCAGAAGCTTACCCTCATGTAATATTGCCTCATTAATTCAGATTACATTCACACCTCTCACTTTCTTTCACACTTTGTTTTTTTTATTCGTGTGTGTCTAGTCACAGTAACTGCAATCACAAATCCACTGGATAGATTCCATGTGGAAGGATAAATGTGTTGACTATGGTATACGTATCTCCAAAAAACACAACATCAGCTTATTGTTCTCTGCTTGGCAATTGCTTAAAACTAACTGGTTAACATTTTTTTTCTTATTAAGTAAGCGGATATCAGGCATCAGTCTTGTCTCCATTAACATATATTTTTTTATGACAGTGGGTATTTTATTTAAAATGGCTTGAATTATTACATTTAGATAGTTCTTCTTTGCTCTACAGAATTTAAATATCAGTCCATGTGAATTATGGTAAATGACATCTTTACAAATTGTGTAAATTAAAAAAAAAATGCTTTTGGACAATGTTAATCTAGAATTTGACTTTAATAATTGATTGAGCCCATTTATGGTGGTGAATGTGAAATGAGTGAGTAGTCACAAATACAAACATGATGTGAACACAGTCTAGATTTGCTGAATAAAAATGTTGTCTCGTATGCTAATGAATCAAGTAGATGTACAGCAAATTCTAATTATTGCAAATGTAGAACGTACAAACATCACACAGACTACAGGAATGAGTATGTGCAAATCACTGAGCCTTTTTTTGTGGTAATACACAGGATAGTACACCACTGGGAGAACATCCAAAGAGGAAGTCGGAGCCTGGAATTGAACCCTTTATCTCATAGCTGGAAGACATCGTGGTCACCATTCATCCATCATTCAAAATACTGCAGTATCCCCAGGCACAATATATTGAGGTATGTTTAATGCAGTGATGTTGCTTTGCAATGGTATTTTAGATTTTCCATTAATGTTTTAAGTGAGTACTCAGAATTAATTATGTTAATAGAAGTTAACGTCCATTTAAATGACCTGTTAGATTAATAACTACATTTTTAGAGGACCTGTTTTGAAACTACTTGTTCACTAAAACCTAATAAGTAAAAACATATTTGCGATATACTAGCATATGATTGAGTTGAATGGAAGTAAAAAAAAGAGTCATAAAACCCTAAAACACAGATCTTATCTGGCATTGTTGTAAGTTGTCTAACTTTATAGGTTTTGCTCAGTCTACTCTTGTTGTGCAGCTCCTTTTACGGCACACAATATCTTTCACTGTAGTTTTATGTCCATTTTTTTATTACGGCAATGAAGCCACCTGTATGTGTCCCACTTTTTACTGTCCAACAACAATTACGGGCAGCGTCCATTCCTTTGTATTCGATTTGAATATGAACAGTTTCTCTGTCAAATCCACTAATCAGCTCTGGCCGCCTTTTTTAACTTTACTGCCCTTAAAAGTTGGCAAGTGACATTTAACTGGTACGCTGGGGACCTGGCAATGGAAACAAATGGCAACTTCGGTGTTAGAATTATAATGGCCTTCTCATTCTACTTTTAATGAAGCAGTTCACTTCTCAAAGTCACCTCCTCAGGAACAGGTAGACTTCCTCATGCCCTGACGAGTTTTTCATTGGCAAGAAAAGAGCAAGTCGTGTCATTTTAACTGAAGAGGGATTCTCAGTAATTCAAAGGAGCGCAAGAGGCTAAAAGCTCAATCACTTAAACTAAGTCCTCCACATTCTCTTAACTCCGTACCGGCTTCACGAGGGCCCATTTGGATATATTCATGCTTGATTTCATACGGTGGGCCTCACTTTAATCCCCAGGCCCACCTAATGAGAAGGTAATGAAAAGTTAATCCAGATAGCTCAACTCCTCCTAGCCTTTAGCTAATACTGCTTTTAACTCTCTCTCATTAACTTTTAAAAAGCAAATCATTGACAACAGGTTGGTAGACTAGCCCGTGGCTCGGATGTAACCTCCCACTGTGTTGGAATGTTAGAGCTCAATAGTTGGGATGAAATAAATGATTGATATTCATCCACAACTACAAATCTGTATCTTTTAAAACATTATCGTTTGATTGACACAACTGATTCCACTTTAATTGGGAGTGAAGCATATAAATACTTCTGGATCCTATTCCAGCTAAATATGGGCAGTTGGCGGAATGGTTGCCTCGTTTCTACAAAAATGCATCGCATACAAAATACTCACCGGAAATTGAACCATATGTTCTCGGTATTCAGTGCATTTTTATACTCGTTAACACTCCTGACTACAGGAATGTCAAATGTTTCTGCATTCACAGCCTGTGAGATAGTCAACTCATTAAAAAATGTACATTGGACCACTCCCACCAGATTCCAGAGTCCAACATTGGCAGCAAGTGTTAATCCCTGCGACTCTATGGCAACATGCAACCATAAAACATGTCTGACCGACCCCGCGATAAATAATGATTTGATTACAAATGGTTAATGCAAGGGCAAACAAGTGTGTAAATTTTGTATTTCTGGGCCACTCTTGACAGCTCTCAACTGATTACCAATTCATCATTTTTGTGCCGCTGTGACAGATAGCGAGAGAGCACTGTTGCCGTGGAGAATGAGATCGAGGTTAATGAATGTGGATCAGGCTAATTCCTCTGTCCTTGCCATGCCGCAGACCTATAAAGCACCCCGGTGCACGTGCACCTGCGTACGGGGGAATGTTTGTAAGAAAATGGAAGTCCTCCCAGGCGATATCAGGATGGAAAAAAAAGGCTCATGCGACCATCTCCTTTCTGAAGAGATTAGGCTCTGGCATTAATAAAGAGCTGCTCTGTTGGGCCGTGGTCAAAAGTATGCTGCCATATTAATATCTAGGACCATTTTCCTGTACCTCTGGATTTCTTTTATACTCCTCGTTAAAACTTAACGCGCATGGCATTAAACCGGGGCATGCCCTTTTTATATAAGATGTTACGGGATAAAGCATGTGTGCTATGCGGCTGATCTGAACAAGTCGAACAGGCTGAAATCGTATCCCTTTATCTGACAGGGTTTTACGAGGCCCTTTGAAATTCATCCTACTTGGCTTTTGTCACATTTTGTCTGCACAGTTCCACAATACATCTGCAGTTCTAGAAGCCTCTATCTCATATGAACTTCACATTCAGGGCCTAATCAGGTATGCTGATTATGGATGGGGATCTATTAATTACAGTAGAGAGAGAGTCCAGAGAAGCAGCAAGACAAATCACTGATGGGAACTGTGAAATTCCGTTCTTTTCTTCTTGTTCTCCACCCCGAGGGTTGTCAGAGCTATCGGTGCCTACTATTGTATTACAGACAAGTCTGGGATGGGGAGAGATAGTGTTTGACGCGTTCCCACATGATTGAAAACAGATTCCGCCGCTAATTTATGAGCTTACTTTGTAATTGCATGGGCATGCTTGTGCATATGAAATCAAGCAATGCCCAATAGACAATGCTCACTGTCACCCGGCCAGTAGCAGACAGTCAATTTTATACAGCAATAAATCAATCTGTGCTTCTTTACTTCGACACCACAATTCGGAGTCAAGGGGTGAAATTTAACTCAATATATCAAGCTTCTCTAATGAGTGTAAAGTACTATTTTGGGCATCGATGCATTAAGGTTTTGATGTTAATTGGCAGGGCGTTTCAGTTAAACAGTGCAGTAAGCTGTTCATTATAATGATTAATTGGAATGGTGAAATGAGAACATAAATATACACAAAAATGATGTCCAATTTATTTTGCCATAAATGTCAGTGAAAATAAATCAGGTTCATATTTTTCCAGCCATTTTCTGTTCTATTCATCGGAGGTCATGAGCGAGATCAACTCCCAGCTGACTGGGCAGTAGGTAAACTGGCTTCATTACATAAACAACCGAACATTAATGTTTACGCATATTTTTTACATCGGCGGTGTCGACCATTTTGACCCCAAGCATGTACAGGGTCAGCTAAACGTAAGTACATATGATTCCTTTCTTGGGCGTTAGTAAGCTATCACTTGTTCAGAGATATCTGTTCCTAAAAACAAAACAAAAATGCACAATATACATTTGATATGTTCGTCATAAACCCCACACCACACATCCTCCAGTCATATTCACATTGGTTTATGTAATATAATTAAATGTGTAATATAGTGTTTAATATAATTTTATGCACCTTTTTTTCCTGATTTAAGGGTGTTCTAACTATATTGCGTGTCTTCACATAAAATACTCCACCGGCCATTTGGTTGCGAGGGACTTTCCACTCCTTAAACATTGAAATCCCGCTATTTCCCTATTTAAACGGATAGTTTAGCTTCCAATTTTACTTGCATCAATCCATTCTTGTCAATCAATACTTTTCTAACTAAAAAAAAATGTTTTTTAATAAGGAACAACTCTGGCAGCTACAGTGGAAGCACACAATTCAAAAATTGGCAGCACATACGTACATATGTGACGATATTTCAACAGAAAATGGTACTCGAATGTATCATTGCCATTAAGTGAAAATACAGGGAATATAAAATGTATATTCTTACTTCTGATTTCTTAGTAAAATTGAAGTCTCGTCTTTGTGCTCAGATTTCACTTTCCCAATACAATGAATCTAACCTCACATTGAGCCGTTGGCAAGTCCAACAGACCACATGATATATTGGAAAACTTTCTACTGCCCAGATTGAAATGTGTGCATGTGTTTTGTTCATGTGTCTCCCACTGAGGGCACTTTGGCACAGAGAAGATATTCTTCTAACAGCCTAATTTGGGTCATTTTGGTAGCCATCTAAACTGTTCTAACAGGCCTGCTGAGATCGGGAGAGCAGTTTGGGGTTGCACTTTGCTCTAAGTGAATATTAGATGCTAGGTCTGCATACAATGCATAATCACTGTTGCTTTTACAGCTTTTATAACTTGTTCTATGGTGTGACAACAAAGATGGCCACAAAATATATAGTGGAAATTAAGCACCAGCAGGGAGAACAAGTTTTCTCTTTGCATTATGTGTGTGACAGCCACTCTAACAATTGCCCATAGTCTGACTTGTAGAAATACAAATATGACATAACACAAACCAATGTCAACTCTATTGTGCTGAAACACATAAAACTAGATTGCTATGTTGCAGTAGGCGCAAAAACCACTGACGAGGAAGGGAATGAAATATACGTACAACGCCAGACTTACTTTTCACTAATCATTTCAAATGGGAAATGATGACATAAAATAAATGTGTTAAGAATTGAAAAGGCATTTGGCTTTTATCGCTCAGTCTGGCCAGCAGTGTTTCCAAGACCCACTGCATATAAATCTGTATTTTCGATTCTGAAACTGTAAGGTGATTAAAATCTTGAACAGCCCCAGTATAAGCAGAATGCATTTATATTTCAAGTCGTCCGGTCTTGTAATATAGCTTAATAATCCTGTATTTCCCACCACTATCTGAGAGTATTGAAGAGTGATTGACATATGCTTAACTTTGACAGTGCCATCGGTCCATAATAGATTCCAGAATGCCTGTTCTTAGGTTACTGTAAGAGAGTAAAAATGCTGTTCAAGACTGGATAATGTTGTGTTGAGGGCAGGTGGCAGCCATCCCCATCAAAGCCGGCACAATAGTGTGGAACAATGATGGACAGAGTCATTGACCATTTGGGATTGTGATAAAATAGCCAGCGTGCCAATACACAAAGCTGCTGGCCCATTCAGCTATTCATGGCACCTGAATGGGTGATCAGTTTTCGCTCGTCCACAATAGGTAGAAAAAAAATCTAATATATATACAAAAAAAAAGTCATTGATTATTCTCGCTGATATTTTGCAGGCTAGTCAAGAAACAATGTCGCCAATGACATGAGAATTGTTCATGCAAAATACAGAAGGTCATCTTGAGGAAGGTTTTTGTTAGCACATATTAATTTGCCAGTTTCTGCAAAGTTCAATATGGTGAATTAATTAATCAGTGAGTTGTTCCATTATCCTCATTCAAACTGTCTGCCAGTTACTTGTGTTGTGTCAAGGTTTTTCTGTTACTTCATATTCATTGCATTTAATAAAAAAGTTGTCACATTGAATCCATGCAAGAAAGCAAACAGGCAGTATTTAAAACACACACGGATGTTGGTGCCAAGGTTATAAAGTGGTGGTAAAATGGAACAGAACAAAAGCTGTTACATGACTATGTACCAACGGGGGATTTTTTTTCACCAGCAACTACAACAATATTGTTATTGTCTGACCACAAATAAGTATCAAACCAACAACGTTGCATTTTTACATGATTGAAAAATGCTCGAAAACATGATCCGTATGCAGATGTACTTATTTCACTATTTCTTATTTATTCTTTTTGTAAATATTACTTTTTTAGTCTGACTTTTTTTGTGTATGTATTCTTATGGAATAGACTGTAGAGAGCGATGTAGGAAGGAGGCATTCTTCAGGGAAACTGATGTTTTACATCAATGCATCAGTGACTCCAAATTGCAAGTGAATTGGTCATATCCCCTTTGGTTGTATCCATAGAGGGTGAATAAGTCCAAATCGTGCGAGTCATGCTGGCCAAGGGAAGAATTCCTTGTCATAAGTCACAAATCGCATCTGCCCTTTGCAGCTTTAACTATGTGGCCATATTACTGTAAAGTTGTCGTCAGACTATTTTGCTTCCTATTGTTGCCATTGTGCCTTTTGACCTTATTATGATTCAGTGTCATATTTCGCCTGGGACACAGTGTTAAGAGAAGAGAAACTGGAAGAAATAGGATCTTATATTGATATTTTTGGGGAACAGAAGCACTGCAGTGAAAGCTTGTTCTGCTTTTCTTTTGGACCCAGAGTCAAAGAAAGCATGATAGAAACAAACAAAAATATGCAATTATTTTAAAAGGCCAACTTTCCACTGAACTCATGTAGATCTACATATTCAAATTATGGATACTGACGTTAAGGTTAAAAATATGTTGTTCTATTTCCCAAACATCCCAAATTACCCCCAAAAAATGCATACTGAGAAAAATATCTGGTCCAAGTAAAGTTGCCGTGTAAATTGCAGATCAGATGTTGGCAATAGCGGTTTAAATAATTGTGGATTAATGATGGTCATTATGTCATTGTTATAGCACACCAACTTTGTATTTATTTTACAAGAATGTACGAAAATATATTTTACTCTATGATATAATGTTCCCATAAAGTTTTACAGAAGAGGCAATCTAGCCTTGTGCAGACTTTGTTTTACACTTTTGACTTGGTGTAGTCTCCTTTGCAAGCATAAGTGAACTGACTTTTTCTGCTTTGTTTGGAGTTCTTTTTCTGTCTTGAATAATTTATCGCAGCACAAACCTGACATATTGTTAGTTTCTATATTTTATGAACTCATTTCTCATACTCCTTGTGGTCCCTGGCACAACACCCTTTTAAAGTAGATACACTGATCTGCAAGTGGAATGTCAAGTATTCTCATAAAGACCCTGAATGTGGTTTTGTTTTAATAAATCAGTTCACTGCACATTTAAAAAAAAAGTTACACCCATTTCTGTATTCAACAGAAAATGTTCGGATAACATCTGATAGCTAGTTATCCCTCGTTTGTTTACATGAAAGATAGTTAGTAGTATTTGATATACATCAGCACCCCAACGTAAGATGTATTAATGTAACCTATCCCAAATCGTTTAATTAGCATAGTCTTAATAATAGCCATTAGAAAGGAACATTCAACCGAAAACATCCGCCCGTTATTTAATTAGCCTATATTCACCCATTATTTTCTTTCTTTAGAAACAATTGAAAAGCACCCGCCTGACAATATGTTAACAAAAGAAGCTATTGTCAGTGTTGCCAGGTGTTGGCGTAATTGCATTCATTCTAAGAATGGAAATATGACATCCCATTTTTCTGCGACACACCATCGTAATTGCTTTGACTGAGCTTTTAAATGATATCAAAATACAGCGCCAAGCCATGCTCCCCAGCGCACTCCATTCGCCCAAGCATCCTGTCTGTCTACAATGAAGTGCTATTAATGTAATGCTGCTGGTTCAGTCAACCGTGAGCTCTTTTTGGAATTGCGGCACTGCTGTCAGAATGGCGTCACTCGGTGTCAGCTTGGGTTTTCTGCCTTAATTGCGCGATCAAATGAGCCACGCATCGAGGGTGCTTATGGATGCACATCAATTTCATAAATGTGATTTCACGTCTGATTTGCCTCAAAAGAATAGCATACTGTAACTCTACAAATTACAATAATTACAACTTGATGGCAAATTGGTGGATTATCCGAAAAATAAAAAGGAAAAGGGATTTATCATCCAATTTCATCTTTGATAAGTGACCTGCAGAATGACATTTTTTTCCTATTTTCCAAGTAGAGATATAGATGGCTTCAAAAATGCTGCCAGTTGGTCATAACCTATAGCAGGCTTCCCATTGTATCCATATGTGACCTTTTATTCTTATATTTCCCATTGTATAAATATATATCTGGACACTACGAATCTGCATATACCATGACACAATGTCATATACATATGATAAATGAAAGGTAATTACAGCTGCTGATTTCCTCCCTGTGATTAATATGGATGTGTTAAATGATCTGCAAATGAATCAATATTTTTGTAATATTATATAGCGTGTGTGTGTAGTCTGGTTTAAATAAATCACTAATGTCTTCACCTGCAGAAATGGACAGCAGTTTGATATTATTCAAGTAAGGACTTTGAAAACATGGACTCAAACTGTTTATAAATTACCCCCAAAAAGTGCACAGCCACAATTTATCACAGAATAATTAACATTAAACTCATCTTGACACCATTCACCTTTTGAATATCTCTACAGGGAGCCGTCTGCTTTCACTGAAGCCCTGGCAGCAGCAAATGTAATTAGATAGGGAGAATTCCTCCAGGTGGTTAATGGCTGCTCACAAGGTCAGCACAGCCATGTTTAGGGTGCCATTCATGCGTGAAGAAGAGGAGCCGAGCCTGGTTGACTGGTGGCGTGAGGAGCGGCGCCATCCTCTCAGGTGACTGCCATCCACCCACACACACGCCTCTCCACTGCTGTAAAGTTAGACAGCAAATCACTGGAGAGCTCCTGCTGTCTATGAGCATTACAAAACAGCATTCCTGGGAGAGACTGAAGATTTCTCATGTGATACGCAGTGCTTTTTCATAGGATTAAAAATGCATTGTTGGCCACGCAAATGAGCACATTCTGTCTCCTCAGAGCTCAAAGGGCACATAACGAGCGCTGGTCCCGGAACAAATGTTAAAATTTGTCAGAGGAGCTAAAATATCAGTGATGAAATTAAAACGACAAAACCAAATTGAGATGGTTGAAAAATGTGTATCATAACCATAGAGGAAAAACTAATAATAGATAACAACTCATTGATTAAGGCAATGCCGTGACGGACAGCCGACACATAAAACAAACATTAATAATACATAGATCTATATAGCTATTTGCTCTATTCTACCAATCTCCTTTTCACAGTGCTGAAGTTTTATCAAATTGAGACATATTTTTAATGCCATTAGTATACGTGATCAGCAGATATGGTGTATGTGATGGAATCATTTTTCGATGCTAGAGCCTCTCACATATGTCCTCCAGGACTGATGACCACTTCATGGGGGAAAAAAAAGAAGCCAAAGGGAATTCCAAAACGATTGATGTGGTCCTGCTTTCTAGAGGACATTTAGGTGAGGTGTTGCATCTGCATTCACCTTGGCCAGGGTCTGCCAGTTTGGACTGCTTGTCATATTTGAGTAGTAGCTTAGGGACTAGTCCACTGGGGCCCTGTCAGAGACCACAGGGTGCAATAGCCTATCATATATCATGCAAGATGTGCAACATGCGTTACAGAGCCTCCTACTGATGATGGCTACAGATCAAAATCCTATCAACTATATGTCACCATTATAGCACCGCGTATATTTAAGACTTGACTTCAAAATAGCATCGGGAAACCTGCTTTCATGGGAATCCAATGAGATGCCAGTTAAGATGTTACTCCATTTACAATAAATGGTTAAGAAAATTTAAAATGTTTTTGTCAGGGAAAATAAATGTGTTCTCTGGAGCCGTTTGTGGATTACAAAAATGTAAAAGTAGATATATGTACATATTTACAGTATGTAGTTGGAAAACATTTGAGGCTCCGAGTGCATTCCTTTTATTAGGAGGCATTCCCAATTGGCCCTTTGAGTACAAAAGGTTGCTGATGTGCAAGGGGGGGACCAAAGAGAATGTGACCATAATTAAGTCTGAAGGTGCAGGTCAGACTCCATCCATTAAATGAGGAATGAAACAGCATATGACTTTTACATTCACCTGCTATAGACCCAAAAGTCTTCACTGGCACCATCATGAAAAGAGTGAGCTGGGTGGGTTTAACAAGACAATTATAATGGAGCCATGCTTAGGTTGTCCCCACAGAATGCATAATCACGGGGCTACTGGGCTTAATCCATAGTGGTGCACTTAAGCACACCGGATTCATTGCAAATGGAATTCTTCTTGCATTGCGCACTCTTGGCGAGACAACCAAGTCTGATCGGACCAATGGGTCTGCGGGTGGGTTTAAACACAGAGTTCTGCATACACCAGCAGGTTGCTCATAAACAGGGTTTAGTCTGCAACAGGTGATTGTCTTAGAAGGCCCTCAAATTAGCCTCTCGGAGATAAGTTGGCTTTAATGTGGTGCTTACCACACTCAGCATATTATAAACAAGCTGATCCTCTTCAATGAAGTGGTTAGTACTTTAATTCAACAGCACAGCCACACATTTCATTCATGAAGTCTGGTGTTGTACCTTGGATGAGTGCATGATGTCATATTTGTACCATTTCTATAGTGTTTTTAGTGTCGGAAGAATACGGTCATTTAGGAAAATCCCATGGGTGAGGCCCTTGCAGGTGACCTAGTGCCTGCCAGCATAATGCTCGAGGCAACTGTTTTACATAATAAAGACACACTGTTGTGTGGCAGATGCAGGGCGTAGAGCAACCGCACTCTATCACTTGATGAAGTGAATGTCACTAAAGGCCGATTGTTTATTTAATCCAGTCAAACACTTGTGCCTCTATCAAAAGTATTATGGCAGTTGATAGAAATTAATTAAATGTCTTTCATGAGTATGCTCTTGTATACAACGGCTAAGTGGTGTTAGCACATGTTTATACAGTAAAGATCATGGTGGAAGAACACAATGAGTCATCCGATTAAGTTTAATTCAACATACACACACATAACAAGCTTGGCAAATAGGATATTAATAGATTATTTATTTATAGATATTTTTCACATACTGACGATTATATTCACTTGATAAAATATTGCATTATGCCCAAAGTATTCTCAGAGATGCCAAAATAAAACATTGAGCGTAACCATCGTTTCATAAAACTATTTTGTTATTCCACTGTGCTCATATTTCAAATACATATCTCCATGGAGTACATGTTTCATTCCACCCTTGCATTACATCAATGAGTACCTCCACGAGTGTGAATCAGAACAATAAACATCTGCCCACGCTAGACCATTTGGCAGACTTTCTACACAGGAACATCCAGCTGTGATGGACAACTTTCAGCTTGTTACCGCCTGGGACGGATCTTAAATCAACTCCATATGAAAACCTAGATGCGGTTCTATTTCGGGATACTTTTGGTTTGTCAGCTTGCACTCGACAGCCCTCTGATATGATCGCCCCTCCTAAATTCTCCGAAATGGGTCAGAACCCGGCTGGAGATGAGCCCGTAAGGCTTGAAACCAGAGGAAGAATCTGATTGTCCCACAGATATGTAATTACTAATAAAGATCCAAAGCAAGAACTTTAGAGGCTTTTTCTGCGTCCAAAACCAGATGGAATTGAATAAGCTTTTGTGTTTGAATGCAGAACAGCTGTAAGCTATAACTTTATCTGGACATTCCAAAAGTACTTTCCCACCAACACTTTTGTTGGGTGTGTACACATCGCGCGTTGAGCTGCAGATGTTGCACAACTCTTAGAATGTTTGTGTATAGTACCCTGGCTGTGAAAAATAGGGACCAGAGACAGAATCCCACATGCCGAAGCCAGGCACAATGTGTGGTTAAGAATGTGCAATTCCGGTTTGTGTCTGTCATCAATTTCCAATAAATGTCAGCTTGTCGGAACACACTTGGAAGTTAATTTCTATTGCGAGATGTTGAGTCAGATATGATTGTTCTGCATTTCCTATAATGCTCAACTCTGGACTGTGTTTTCAATTTGATGAATGTTTTTGAAAGGAAATATTCTCTCCCTCTCATTGCTGATTGCAAATGGAAGTTTTTGCCAACCGTGTAACTGTTAAAACGTCCAATTACGACAAAGCTTTACTGTGTGATTGAAAAGTGTGCTATAAATGTAATAACAGTAGGGCCAGAACCGTGGTAACTTTAACAAGCAACCTTTCAAGCTCATTCTCACCGGAGAGCAATTTTTAGTTTTCAATTTACCTACGATGCCTGTTTTTCTAGATGTGCACCTGGAGAAAACCCACGCAAGGACAAGATTAAGGATGGCCACAGCCCGGAATCGAACCATTCATTTTACAACTGCTGCCCAAGGTAGGACACCTAGGAATGTAAGGGTTTAATACAGTATTGCATTTTGTCTTTTGATTATGATCCCCTGTCAATATTATTTAACTTTCACATTATTGAACCAATTGGCAACTTTAGAAAACTATTATAATAGTTCATAGTTCACAGATTAACCCTGCCTGGTTAGTCATTTAACTATTAAGGCAAATAACAGTAAGTAAATTTAATGCTAAATCCGATGTTTCTCCACTTGGGTTCTACCAGATGCTAATCACTGTTCATGTCCCTAAGTCAAGCATACAGAATCATTGCTTTCTGATTGTCAAACTAAAGAACACCATCAGATTAGCTATACTAGTACACCCAGTATGACCGGATGGATTTAGAACACATCGCCTGAGACGCTTACCTCAAACACGTCAGTGGGATTGGAGTATGCGGCATGGGGCGGGGGTGGACGCTGGTTATACTATGACCTACATTTCTCTCAAACTGTTTGAATTGAAAGGACTGAGGACTAGGGTGCTGCCTAATAATGTTGCTGCCTCCAGAAATGGATGTGGCGTACATTAAGCACTTTACGGATGCTGCAGCTGGAGAAACCTTCAGTCCGGGTCAACTGTGGAAACAGCTTTAATGTTGGACTCTAGCCTCTATGCGCGAGAACAGCTTGGCAGACAGAGTGGGTATTATGCAAAAAAAAGAAGCTATTATTTACCAAATAGGCAAACTCTGACACATCTATGCTATGTGATGTAGATGCAAAAACACATTCATAGGCTAGGCACTCGTCAATGTAGCCTTGAGCTCTGTCAGCCCCCTAGCTCATAATCTCGATAGACAGAAGACCTGTTATAACACAGCTCCTCTCCTTTGCTGAAAGGAAAAGTAGCAGAAAAAAAATGTAAATACACCCAAACACACACATATTGGCCACATTCTACTCTGTCCATCAAATAATCAAGCAGTTAGTGTTGCCTGGCAACCGCATCATCGGGAACTGGATCTCACTCTTAATGATAAGCTACTGGACTCAGTACAATGTCAAGTGCATAGGTTCATGTTCAAATGATTTCCTCTGTTGCATTCAGTAATTTGATTTGGCTATTTTTTTGCACATTCCTCATAATCCACCTAAAAAGTTAACAATAATCATCAAGTATAGGCCAGGCAGGTTGGTGGCCAGTTGTTTAGCATATGAGCTTAACAGGCTTGGGAATGAGGGTTCGATCCAAGGTCTGTCCTCACTGTGTGTATTGTGCATGTTCTCACTGGGCTCCTGTGGGTTTTCTCAGGGTACTCTGGTTTCCTCCTTCATCCCAAAGACATGCATAGTAGGCTGGTTTAACTCTCTGAATTGCCCCTAGCTATGATTGGTTGTGTGTCTCCTATTACCCTGCGATTTACTGTCCACCAAGTATGGGTTTGCCCACCCTGGTGACCATAGTTAGCTAGGACAAGCTCCAGCACCCTTGTGAGGATAAGCGGTTCAGAAAATGCCATGTGTGTTGCCTATGCAACAGAACTACTAATTTGGATGCACCTTGCTGCCATTGCTAAGGTACATGCGTGTAACAAGGCCCGCTTAAGATTGATTTACACAGTTTGCATTTAATTAGAAGACATGAATCAGCATCAGCGTTTAGCCTCTTGTGGATTAATATTCAAATATTTAAATTCAATTGATTGGCAATCTGCCCGGGCGCAGCATCACCTCTCACCCCAATGTCACCTGGGACATACTCCACCTCCCTGCAGCCTTTTAAAAATATATAGGAAATGTACTCGCATATTTATAGTGTGTTCACTATACCATCAAATAGCTCTATGTAATAATTATAAATCAGTTCCGTAATGGTGTGATGGGAGTATATGGTTGCATCAAGCGTAGCTGCTTTTTGGCGTGCGCTCAAATGCATCGCCTGTCCTTGAAAATCAAGAAAGACCCGCTCACTCTGCAGTTTACCTCACCAAACTGAAGATGACGTCTAATCAACACCTTTGACCCTGTCCTTTGCAGCTTGTCCATAAGAGACTTCAAAGCTGTGCCAATTCCGCATGCCTCTTTCCTAGGCTAGGAAAAGAAATGCAAAAAAAATATATTTCTTATCAAACTCACCCAGAAACCAATGTTATTTTGGCCATTTCAATTGGATTGCAGCTGTCATGCAGCATAAAAATATCCTTTGAATTGTGAATGAGCTTGTTGTTCTAGACTGGGAAGTTTGCAAAACTCAGCTTCATTGTTATTTAGAAATTCTGAACTGGCATTCCCTTGATTTGCCACGTCACATCGCCGCACCCAAGAGATTCACGCACTTAGTGGTATATTGGCGCAAAATGGGAAAATCACTACGGCAAGCCTCCCGCACTAATTCCCTGATTGGCACAAATTTGACAAATAGGACCGTCAATTGACAGACTTACAGCAGTGTTGTTCCATGCTCGTGAGAGCGCAGCATTCCCACGCCCAGAAGTCGAATGTCAGCATGCGTTTCGGTGAGTGAATATGTTATTAATGTCTACCTCCAAAACTGCAGTGTATTTAAGTCCGTGCTTGAGTAGTATGGAGTTTAATTTATCTAACAGTATACAAATTAAGTAGTATTTCAATACATGTGCATTTGCTGTGGTCCTGAAGGAATATTAAAGTTTTTTCAAGATGTTTCTGCAAGAATGAACTCTTTCAAACCCCCCCATAAATCTCATTCCTATTAACCTATAAAATAAAATTCATGCAATACATTTTATGTATATATAGATTAACAGTTTCAAGATATCCACCCCAACTGCAGGTATCCCTGTCATGATATCCTGAAATTATACCCACAACATCTATGAAAGAATATTTCTGCAGACCACTTTTCAAGCCACCATATTGGTTAAAAATGTATGCAAAGAAATGTCTGTTCAGCTTTAAACCATAAATATATTAAAATCTTACTTCTGTGCCAAGGTGAAAACGTCTTCTGGTACTTCGGTACGGAATAAAAAGGACAGATATTAGTAAGACGGCCAGTAGAACATGTTAGTTTTTTGGTCTTTTTTTCCGCAATCATTTATAGAGGCATGGTGTGACCTTGACATGTATTGATCTAGCAGCAGAGTGAGCAGATTGGAATTAGTTAGATTTGACAAAGTGTTTCAGAACAGAATTAAGTGCCAGCAATTTTTTTCCAGTCTTGCAACAAATCAAATATCTTTGTGAAAAGCATCCTTTGCCTCGCCTTAGCTGCCTCTCGGCTTGCTCTCTCTCTCTCTCCCAGTCGTAATTGTCAATGAGAAGCTTTTAGTCTTGCCGCTCCGGCAGCAACAGCATGCAGGTGAATCCATCAATCTGGTTCGTTTTTCTTGAGCATTTCCCTCAGAAATCGGTTTAAGGCTTTTTTTGCATTGAAAGGAATGTTGAAAAGTCCTTCCGGGCCTTTCAGCTTTCTAACCTACTTACCTCACTGTGTCTTTTAAATGAACCTGTTCTCACTAGCTACCATACAAACAATGCAGTGTTGGAGAGAGCATTTTGAGATCTTTCCCTAACTATCTCAAATGGAAAGCATTTTTAAAACCTTAGCCAGTGGCTGGATTTTTTTAAAATGGGTGTCAGTTTGATGAATTTACTTTTAAATAAATCTTCGAAAGGTCTTGCATTATGCTTCTATTGTTGAGGAGTGACATACATAATAGTTTAAAGTTGGCAAAGCGTAGTTACATCAAAATCAACTGTAACAAAAAAAGAAGGGACAAATATTTTTTCCCTGGGACTAAGAGTCCTACTAGACCGGATGTTCTTAAGTTATTGTAAATCGATATCAAAAGATTCTGGGCTGACTGTTCGTATGATACATTGTATAATCAATATAGGGGTAGTATTATACTTGACATCAACATTTTCATGTTAGTAGGACAGGAAAATGTATTGAGATTTGTTGGTGAAAGTCCAGTCAATCATAGAGTGCAGCCAAGAATTTCCACTCATGTTCACACAAGTAGGCAATTAAGTAGGTGTCAGTCATAGGAAAAAAGAGAGAACAAGGCTTAAAATAATACTAATTAGAAAATATCACAAGGCCTAGAAAAGGCAAAATCCTGTTAAAAAAAAAAAAAAAGAAATACCAAATTAGACCCTCTCTATTTGGGATATTCCATTCACCCATCTACAATGGGGGAAGTGACACACCTGGACCTCAATGTTATAACGTTTAATAAAATAGAAAACAACATAAACATGACTCCTATTATGAGTCTCCTTTTCACCCAAAGGCTTTAATTTAAAACAAACCAGCTGCAACTATATTGTTTTTGCCGGTGTTGATTCCATTGAGTCCCGTAAAAAGTGCAGGCCTTTTTTTTCTGCAGAAAGGTGCATTGCTGAACACATGACACCCTCTTGTAATGCCGAACAAATGAAATTGCGAGTGTCTTGCAACAGCCTGCACAGCTCAACTTTTTCTCCCCCCTCCCGACCCCTTTCCCTTTCCCATTTCTCCAATGTTCCCTCTGTGAGCGGCGGGCCCCGTAGTGCTTGCTTTCCTCCTCACTCTCTCCATTAGGCGCCTAACAGAGCGCCGGGCTGCGGCGTCTCTCTCTCCCTCAATGCGTCCGTCTCCCTGTCGCCCTTCAGGTCTCATCGCGCCCGCAATGGAGGATCCATCCAATGATCCCGCGGCACATACTGTCTTCTATTATCCAGCCTCTCAAGGCTCTCTAAATTTGGACCCTACCTAGCTAGCTCTGTTTGCCTGGACAAGCTTGTCTGTTTGTTTTCATATATGAGTATGTATTTCATCACCAGATGGGGAGCCCAGCCTTTACAGGAAGCATGTGCACAAACTTTGTTTGAGCATGAAGCTGGGTTGAGTCCAAATTTGACACAACATGAGGTCACGCAATACAATCGGTAACAGATGTACTGCTGCTTTCAATTGTAACAACACATGGAACACCTGTGCAAAAAAAAAAAGCCTTAATGCCAGAAAATGTTCACCTGTTTATTTATCATTTGGAAATCCAACAGATTGGTGGTGGTTTCGTTTAAAGTCATCTCACAGGGTAATTCACTGAATTCCATGGCTTTGTCTTCACTCAGCCACAAGCTGTAGTCTTTTCCTTTCGAAAATATAATAAAGTGGGCTAAGTGAATTGAGCATATTTGCTAAGAAACTACATAAACATCTAAACTGTTTGCTCATTTAGTGGAGAAAAAACAATTGTGGCTTATAACGTGTGGAACTAAATGTTGTATTTACATTTATAAGAAAACGGAGGTGCCTAAAATGTTTGAGTGAGCAAGAGAGAAACATAACTTAAAAAGGAGATCGTTTATGATTTTTAAGGATGGCAGGTTGGAAAAGGGTGTGGTTTGATAGATTGGTAGCAACCGAGAGTAGTCACACAACCTTGATGAGATGAGTCAGGATGGCAAGGAAAAGACCTCAGCGGGTGGGCAGGCATATTTCATGCAGTATTACAAGCTGCATTTATGAGGTACTCTGATGGCAGCCTGCTAATGATGAAGAGGAAGGGAAATGTGAGCAGGTGTCAAGTACTAGTCTTCTGGTAAGGAGTTGTTTCTGCAAAGCATCCATTTTTCCATTTCAAAGAAACAAAAAAAAAAATAACCTGTAGTTAGGATGGTCTTCGGTAGAGTAACATGGAGAATATACAAAATAGGAATCGGTTTAAATAGTCAATTTTGCAATTCATTCCGGTTTATCTAGTCTTATCTACTCCTCATGTGCATTGCATGACGGCCAGTCATAAAATGAAGTGAAAGTAAGGAATATCGATGGCAATGAGGGAGGCTATTTACTTTTATATTATTCCAAATTCATAACCTACCGCTGCCCCATGCTGTTGTTGCCTCTGGGCTAAAGCCCATTGTCACTCACACTTGCTCATTAACTGCCAATCACCCTCTACTTGCAGCGATAATTTGCGAGCACTTTGTGGCACTGCAGATGTCACTTAATAATCCACACACCCACCCACCCACACATGCCTATACGACCTTTATTATTCTACGGCAGTGGACTTGACATGGTTCACCCTTGACAATGACTCTCGCTTTGTGCACCGCTGGTGAATTGGACGAGTCTCTGCGGTGAATTGGGCGATTCTCTTTTTATTCCCAGCTCACTGCACTCACATGACATTGAATTTATTTTGGCCTGAAACAAAACCAATTCTTCATGTAACTTTTCATCTCTGTCAATCAACCTCTATAGACTTTAAAACAACTTGGAGTGTCATCAAATCTACTAAAAGGCATATAAGAGTGAGATTTTCAACCTAAGTGTAGATCCGTCTGGCTACTAGAATGACGAAAAAGATGATGTTGGCACAGAAGACATTGCTGACAGCCCCTCCAGTCAAAATGGATGGGATGTCTATCATCGTCAATGGTAGAGAAACATGATAACTCAATGTCAGCCTAAACAATTGAAATTGATTTGTTGGCTATGACTGTCAATGGCAGTGAAAGAGTTGGTGTCCAATTGTCAACATAAATATTAAATAAATAATGTTATATGTTCCTTGCAAAATCTCCAAATGAAGACAAACTGGAATGCTGTATTAGTAAATAATAATAATTCTAAATTCTTACAAATGATTGTCATTGAATGTAATGAGGTGGCCCAGCATAGCGGTGATCAAAATTAGGATTGTCAGGTGTCAGCCATCGTGATCCTGACTTTAATTGACAAGTTGTCACAGCACGGGCATTTTTTTTTCAGGCAAAGAAATCATCCAATGTCCAATGGGAAAGGGACATTTCATCTTTGTGTTCAAAGTTTGAACACTCAAACTGCACCGTCTTGTCGGGCAGAAAGTATACTTATGAATGTTGACCAGAAACAGAATTTTATGATAAAATAATTGATTCATAAATGCTTTGTATTTTGCTGTTTTACGATTCAGTAGGATTATAATTTTATATTTCACAAATAATGTTTAGGGGATGTGATGCCAAACTTTATTGAATGTGTAAATATATATAACCTACTAATGTCTTCCAGGGAATCAAGCCTTGCACATTTTTCACCTTGCCTATGGAAGGATGGCAGAAGCACCAGAAGACATGATGATTTGCGAGTGTGAGTATATTTAGATAGATACCCTGGAGTCGTTCCATCAGAACAAAGCTGTATACATTGATGAACAATCTGCCATAAACAGGAGACTAATTAATACTTGACAGACAGGAAAAAAGACAGTATGTTGTACATAATGAGAGGGTGTCATATATATTTTGGTACAAGATAGATGGTAGATCATACATCAAGGGTACCTCATAAACTTTCTAATCTCCTACCTCCTCATCATATATAGAAAAAATATTAATACATGTTCTCATATAGCTTTCCTCCACCTCTATCCCAAAACTGCTCTCAAACCGATTCCACAAGTGGCGAGAGTGACTACAGTAATCCCTCGATTATCGCAACTTCACTTATCACAAACTCACTATTTCACATTTTTTTAGCTATTAATTATTTTAAAAAATATATTTTTAGAGTTCATAAAAACTCTTGTTACTAGGACCTAGCACTGAAGAAAATAGCGGTGACCCTACTTTGCGATTTTTCGATTATCACGGCCATGTCTGGTCTACATTAACTGTGATATTAGAGGGGATTACTGAATATGTTTTCATTCACTTTGTACGAAACTAGATTGGTAAGAAAAGGTGTCCTGTGGTTTGTTTGGAATGAAACCCTTTCACCCATTGCGTCCCTATGTGAAATTGATTTGAGACCCCTGACCTCTATTGCATCCACATCATTACAGGTAGGCCTAAAAAAGTAAAATTGACTCTGCGAGGACAAAAAAAATGAAGATTTCAGTTCGTTACCTTTTCTGCACTAAATAGATCATCTTTTCTTAAGGCGCCAAGTGTCCTGAATCCTGCTGAGTGTTGAATTGGCAGTATTCAGAATGTGCACATACCTCCCTCCACAGGAGGTAAGCTCGTGCCACTTTCCACTTAAGACCACAACTAAAAGTGGGACAAGGAGTGTAGCAAGGATCAATGTTTACCCACCTGGCCAATTAACTGCTAGGTGTAGCCTGCATTCAGTAACGGGTATTTTTTGGCACTCAGCAGTTGCTAGGCAACACTATCTATTATTGAGCAAACTTCTTGTGGGTACAGCTATTATATGTATACATCACTGTAGTAATCTGCTGTTAAGATAAAGCGCCACAATTGTTTGTGTGGAGAGATGGAGGTAAAAATACATCCTTTTGCTTTAGTTTATTCCTGAAAAGCACCCAAAATGGATTAACACACCAGAGACAGATTAAGTTATGTAAATATTTTCAGTTTTAAAAGTGAAGGCAAAGAGGACATGGGGTGTTATAAGCTAGTGCCAATTGATCAGCTGTTTGCTTACTTGTCTTCGTTTGAGGCATCCATCTTGTTTGAAAAATTCGGCATTGTGGTTACCTCAGTGAAAGATGAGCTATGGGCCCCTGTCAGGGGGTGATCTATGCCCCGCTTCTGGGGGATGTCGTGTAAGCTGAAAATACGAGTGAATTGATACTTTGGCATGAACACAGAGATTGTTTATAAATGTATAATTGATTTCATATTTACTACCCGCTTTGTATACATTTGAGTATCAGTGAACAGAAAATACAACAGGATCTGTCACTTATTCTTGAGTACATATTGTTTAATGTACTGTTGCATCTGTAGTGTAAAGATGAAAAGTGTGTTTATGTCTTTCCAACAAGGAAAACAAGGATGTATATGGAAACAAATCAGCAAAAAAAATGACTCAGCAACTTCACTGTAGCTTAATAAAATAATCACATGTATGATATATGCGGGTGCACACAAAAGTTGACTATTTCATTCTAATGCTGCTGACGTTGCACTCATTTATAACCGGCTCTTAAAAAGCTGGATTTATGTTCAGTTTTTATTATTGGCCTCCGACGGTAAGAATGCATTACAGTGAGGGCAACTAGCCAAATTGCCTATTAGAGCATTTTCTCAGATGTGCAGCATATAGGCGCACTCTTCTTAGCCAATGTATGTAAAATAACCACTAAATATCATCCAATCTGGTCTCAATCCCACAGTCTCGAGTGGTTGAAAATAATTTTGGTGTCATGGCCTCAGCTGCGACTCAAACCCGCTCTCCTTTCCTCTTCTGGTAGTCCAACCGTGCCAGTTTGACCTCAGGCTAAGTGATCACAGGAAGAGTAACATTTTTTTAAATCACGGCAGGAGTGAGTTACAAGTGCCTTTCTCTCCGCCTGACTTTGTGCATAGAATTGATATTTTTTTATTGTCGACACACACCGCTATGTTTCAAATGGAATTTTAATGGTTTTCACCGCTAAAACTATATCGCTGTCATTCCCTATTTGTCTCCGGATTTGTCTCCAGCCTGATAATGCTCTTTTGGTACTTTTGGAGTATTTGCTTTGCTAACACATACCAGGTATGCCTGTGGTCTTCTTCTTGTACAATTTACTTTTATTAGCCTCAATAATTGAATAGTTGTCATGCAAATCTGCAAACAGTGGATTCATGCTACACATATAAGATTTTAAAACTAAGAGGGACTTTTCCATTTTTTTTTATCTGATTATAAGTGTGATACCCTGAGAGGAATGTAGCATTTCCTCTGAACTGTAAGCCAAATGAGAGAAGGAGATGATATTACACGCAAATTATTTTGCCAAGTTATCCCCCCAAAATTCTCTGCTATATATTTTTACAGAAAAACTCATTATCTCTGTTTTCAAGGTGTTGGAACAGCAAGATGAACTGTTAGTTTTAAAGTGAAAACATTTCAAATTGGTCAACTTTTGGCTTACCTTTATATTCAAATAAAATAAAATAAAAACTGAGCTAAAATAAAAATCAATTGGAAAGTTGGAAAACTAATTAGACTTCAATTCCGTAATCAATATGTAACCCCTACCCTCAAAACTATTGTGGGGGGTGCTGGAGCTTGTCAAAGCTGACTGTACTTGGCTTGACGTACTGACCAATCATCATAGCTATGTAATGTAGAATGAATAATTTCCAATGAACTGGACATATCCAATCTTCTGCAGTAGTAATTGAATTAAGCATCACTGTTGAAAACATTACCACTAATCATTAGAAAGTGCAGGGAGTTAACCATTCCATTGTACAATGCAAATATCCAGATTATCATTTTACTGCAGACCCGGTTGAGAGGCAATACTAGGAGGAGCTTACCTATTTATATACATGGTTGTTCACATCCAGGATAGGGGCACTGTGGTGAACCTCTTTGGCATTAGCTAGCTGACGGGATTCCGAGGGAACAGAAGATGGATAAAGGGAAGTTAATACCGTCCAAATTCTTGCACATGATGGCCATAATCCTAGGTGAATCTAGCCTCAAGATTCCTCATTTAATTCCCTTTTTAGATGACCTTCACTTTCTTTGTGGGTCACGTCTCCCTTACTCACGGATATGTCAAGCAAGCAGCTCATTCACAAGGTCTGCCTCTGGATACAAGCCTAGATCAAGTTATACATGATAGTCTGGTATAAAGTTTATAACTATGCAGCCATTGTTGGCTATGCAATTTTAAAGAAAGCCAAGCAAATGATCTAATCATAATGTAGATAATGTTTCAATTGTTCACTCAGTGGACCCACAATGTAGGAATCAAAGGATTTATTTGAAAGAAAAGGAAGAAAAAAATAAGCCTAAATTAGTACTCCAAATAAATATAAACTTCAAAATACCAACAAAAAACAACTAAATAAAGCAGGAGGAACTACAGAAAACTTGGCGTAAAAATGACTACCGCTAGTACATGACATAAGCAAATGACAAAAATAATTAAAAATGGACTAATTGACTGAATAAAGCACTTGACAAATGTGCCAAAACATACATTCTCGCTGTGTAAATGTTTTAGAAAGCTAAATGCTTGGACCCAACATCAGTTCAAAGTGTTTGTTGTATCTACTCTTGTACACCATCCAACACCGCCCATCCTTTCCTGGCTTGATTATGGGCCAAAGCTCAGCTCATGAATATGGCCACACAATCAAATCAGGTCAGATAGACGCAGTGATGCCTGGAAGAGTTAGTTTGATAGCCAGATCCAAAATGCCTTTATAATCATTTAATTAGAAATTCAATTAATGGTCCTAAAGCTATCCTACCACTTGATAGTTCCTCGATAAGGTTTCACTCCTGAAAATGGAGTGTCACAGGCCAGTGTCTTATCGGTCCAATCCAAGTAATGGGAGTGTCCTCATTAGGATTAGAAACAGCCTGTTTCCTGATTGTAGCGGACCATCAGGAGACACATCAGAAACATGGACATCCCTGGTGAGATCTGGAGTCTAACACAGCTGGAATGGTTGCCACCCGAGCCATCTATGGTGCATGGTAGATGTATTTGTTTTCCTCATTGATAGCGCCTCCTATTGTTAGTAAACACATGATCGAACAGCCTCCAATTCTTATCAGCCAGTCGAAAACAACTCCGTCCAAACTACTCCACAAAGTTCTAGGTGATGTAATTTATTCCAATTGACTCAATCTGACTAAAACTGGAGCTATTCAGTTTTAAGTAATTTTAAGGAATGAAACATGATTCCAAATCACTAGTGATTGTGCATATTTTCCCATGTGTAAATTATGACAGCTGCTGAGTTTATTGCATTTAGGGGTAAATATGGAGACTGTCAATGTGTGTAAACCCACATGCTGTTCAATTTGAAGCGTTTTGGTCGCAGTCTGTCATCACACCCATTTAATACCATCACCTGCCTTTATTTGAGATTTTATACACATGTTTCCTGCAGAAAACTATCACTTCATAACTATTGTGACATTGTTTGCTTTAAATGGCAATCATTTCTTCAGATTGCCACATGTTTCTTGTTGATTTCAGTCCAGTGAAGGAAAATCTCTAGTTCTAAAATGGCGAGTAGTTATCTTAAAGGTAGTAACACATTGCAGGCTATTTTCAGTTTCCTCTGTAAATGCCCAGGGAGTGCTTCTGCCATTGATCTTGACTGACGGGCAAACTGAGATGCATTACAGTATTTTCATAGGTCAATGAGTGCGCTGACAGATTTCATCTAATTTTGCTCACTCACTCCTAATCCACCATTGCCTGATGTGGGTTACAATTTATTTGCTTATAACTACATATATTTAAGACTTGGTATAAGTATAAGATGCTATATACTGTGTGTTTAAATCCATACATTGTAATGTAATGTATACTACAACATGCAATATTTTTTTCTGTCTAAAAAAGTCCACTCTAAAAATGAGCATAAGGAAATGAAGTCCTTCAATATTGTTAATTTTGGCATTCCCCTTTAGGTCCTGAGAGAGAGAGAGTAACTCCCAGGAATTTAAATATCTCAAATAGGGTGTTGCAGTAACATGAAACGCTAATCGCATCATCTACCAACCAGTTTGCCCGGTTGCCTAAATGCAGGGGGTCTAGCAAAAATATAAACAAAAACATAGTGAGTGTCGTACCAAGGTGACCATCTGTTATGCCATCTTGATTTATTTGTCAGAGTTTGTTCGTTTTGGAAGAAAAATAAACAAACGATAAATAGTCATCGTAAATGTCTATTCCTTCTCTATTAAAGAGGCTATAGCAGAAATATTTGTAACACTTTTTAGTTCTTGTCTACCGTAAAAAGTTTTATAACATTTTTATCTCAGCAGTGCAGAGCAAATCCTTGAATTCAGCAAGCGATTACGGTCCAGTCTTTTAGCCAATCCCTCACGACATTCGTCCCGAGGACTGGTCCAGACAAAGCGGCGCCCATGCAAGTACAGGACATCAGGAGTAACAAGATCACATTCTAGAAATAGGAGCCGGTGGCCAAGTTATTGCAATGGGAATGGTGCAATTGATCACGGCCAAGGAACTACACTTAATGTTTTAGCTCTAATCTGTTTGCTACATTATGACTAATCAATATTAATGTCATTTCCTTTGGCATCTTTTGGTCTTTTCAACTTAGCAGAGTTGAAAAGTGCTTGTAATAAATATGTATTTGCGTCACTATAAAGTAAACAAAACAAACTAGAGACCAGAAAAAGCATAAAAACTGATGCCAACTAAGAGACTCGACTGAACTGAACCGAACACAGGCGCCATATTGTTTGCTATTTTGCACTCTGCCGTTTCAGTGCTCAGACGGCGAGCAATCACTTTGCCGGAGCTCCAGTTGCTTGGGTGATTTGAGATCAACATTTTAATAGCATTTTGGTGTCAATAGTGCTGCCGCCTCCAACGAGCTACAACAAGCACGTGACATGATTGGCTGATCATGCGGAATATTGCATATTTCCAATGCAGTGAGAACATTTTTTGGACTTGTGTTGTGTAGTGGAAACATATTTTCTGCTATCTGTATTTGATAACAGAATTGGACATCCGTGCACGTGCATACTGTACACAGAAGGGAAGAAAAAAAAGGTCAAAAGTAACTTTTAAGTGTCATCTTGGGATGTACTTAAACTGATTTAATTGAACTGGTTTTTTGTTGTGGAAACTGCTATCACTAGAAAACAAAGTTTTGTCACATTTTATTAGTTTTTTTTTTCCCTGTGTGACCTGTCCTTGTGATTCCCCGTTGGGCTCATATGTGAGTTCTTCTTTGAGAGGATTTTTAGTTATTAAAGTTTCATTAGTGCACCCTCACTGGGTCCAAACATTGTCCCCGTACACTCGACCATAACACAATGAATGAAACTAACTAATAACCAGGAAACATGAAGCTTGTTAACCGTAAAAATATCCATAAATAATCCGCTTTGTTATTAAAGCCACAGTGTTGAAAGGGTGATTAGAAAGTTTAGTCTAATGACAAAACACTGACCTACTGTAAAATATAGATGAGGCTTAGTCCTGCTTTCAAACTCTCCGGGTCCATCCTACAAGGGCTCTTAAAAGCAAAACCCCTTTTGAAGGTCATTTATAATGATTTTATTTGTTGTTTTAAAATATTATTGGGAAGATTAATGCCTGAATTGAGAAGAATACATTGTATTCCTTTGGCAATCAGCCAAATTAAAAAATGAGCCCCTCATTAACAACAATTGCAATTGTTGTGTTGGTGATGCAGCTTAATTTATTCTCCTTATTGAATAACATGCAATCATGGATATTTGATTAGGCTGCATTCATTAGGCTAGCGTGATGAGAATCAATGTGTAATTTTTTAGACACCCATCATTTTATAACATTTTTATTGTGGACCTTAAATAAAGCCCCCCCTGCATGAAACCCCCCTCCTTCCATGTCAAAAATATATTATTAAAGATTGCTGTTTGTTTCTTTTCTGTATTCTTAGGCACATGGAACCCTGAATCTTTGCAAATGCATTGTGAAAACAAGCAGTGAGTGCACCATGCATCTTTTGCACTGCATCTCCCAGGATGCTGCACAACTCACCCAGATGTGCCTGTTTGAGCTAATTGACTAATCCACTGCAGGCTGAGAGGAGTACAGACAGCATGAGCCATGTAAGAATGTTTGTTGTTGACATCTAAGAATAAGTATGCAAGCTTTATTTGTAGGATATTGAGTTATATTTATTTTTAATACTTTGCAGCACTTTGAACACTTTATTTAGGGAAAGTGCTTGTTTCTCTGTGTAACAATGAAGAGTGTTTGACCTTGTATAGAAGGTCATCAGGGGCTATTTCCTGCTTAGCTCTAGCTTTAAGGAGGTTGCAGGATACACAAGGATTTTTTAAAGATATTTTAAAGCTATTTTTTTAATGAAATACGGGATTGGAAATCATGGATCTTTCAGTTGGATGGAGCAAACTGGATGAAGTTTGATTTTATCCTTACAGGTAAATTGCAATGAGTTATTTTGCCATGATGTTTACTTCATTTATTGGAGATTAAAACATTTGTAAAAAGACACTTACTTTAATACACCTTTGTAGTTGTTTGCACAAATTGATGCATGCACCAGGCATTTGGAATATCCAAATATTTACATTTAAATGGACGCAACACTGTAACTGTATTGTTTGTTTTCTGTTGTACAAACATTTTGTCAACTGTGATTTGTGATGTGTTTTTTTAAGACACTCTACTGTAATGATTTTTAGATTGAGTCGAAGAAATCGGTAATGTGAAAAGATTGTTTACATTAAATACTAACCTAATTCTAATTGTGGCTTGGAAACTGTAGATTGGGTCATCCACCAAACAGACACATTTCTAATTAAAATTGAAAACAAAACTGAAAGAACTTGCAGATGTGGAATAAAAAGTTAACCCTCTCACGAAAGTATATACAAATTTGCACTATAATAGGAACTTTTAATACAAAACAACAATTCTCATGACTGTAAACATCATTACAATATTACAATTATTTTAATTCTTTATTTTTTTTACAGGTTTTCTCTTAATAGCATGGAAACCGATCAAAGGCAAGCAACATCTGACAAGGTAATTTGAGCCATGTGGCATTTTTTTGAATATAATATTCTAAGTGTTATGTTTTATTAAGCAATTTTGCATCATCAGAATCACATTTTTTCACATTGTCACTCAGTTACATTTTATGATTTGTATCATAAGGGGTGCATATGAAAAAGGCTTGTTTTACATGTGATGTCCATTTGCATATATGTAATATATATATATATATATATATATATATATATATATATATATATATATATATATATATATATATATATATATATATATATATATATATATATATATATATATATATATATATATATATATATATATATATATATATATATATATATATATATATATATATATATATATATATATATATATATATATATATATATATATATATATATATATATATATATATATATATATATATATATATATATATATATATATATATATATATATATATATATATATATATATATATATATATATATATATATATATATATATATATATATATATATATATATATATATATATATATATATATATATATATATATATATATATATATATATATATATATATATATATATATATATATATATATATATATATATATATATATATATATATATATATATATATATATATATATATATATATATATATATATATATATATATATATATATATATATATATATATATATATATATATATATATATATATATATATATATATATATATATATATATATATATATATATATATATATATATATATATATATATATATATATATATATATATATATATATATATATATATATATATATATATATATATATATATATATATGTAATAACTTCAACCTTGCTGCAGAGGTATATGTAGTGCGAAAAGCTCTGTGTCATTGAAATAAGTTGCCAGTCATTTGTCTTTGCTTATTAATGAGTCTTTCAACACTTTAAAGACTGTAGTATTTTCTGTATTCAATCATTTACAGCCATTTTCGTGTGAAATATTATCCAATCATTTTCTGATATCATACGTCACATTCAGGGTCACAAGGAACTGAAACTTGTTTCAGCTAACTTAAAGCAAACTACACTGTATTACATGTTGTCATAGCGATTGTGTTGCCATACAGTCCTAATTACTTCTACTTGTACTTGCCCTGTTCTGAAGCCAGTGTCCAAAGGTAATATTCATTACTGCAGGCTTATAAAACACTTTAGGTTGCCCCTTTGTTATAGCTTGTAATATTTCACTTTATTTCACAAATCAAATCAAGCGCAGGAGTCATGTATTTAGTGCATGCAACAAATCAGGAAACAAGATGACTACAAAAAAAGAGTAATGCTCTGTATTGTCATCTGCTTGCCTTCAAATGAACACATTTCAGCCAACAAAATTTCAATTTATTTTCTTTTACCATGTGATCTCTGCATGGCAGACCTATAATCCCCCCAGTATGTAGTTGCAAAGGCAAAACGTGTTTCATAATTCGATAGATAAAGGAAAAAATGAAAATGTAATGGCTGTCTAATAAGAGTTGCACATTTTAAATCCAATAACTGAGGTGTATTTTAAATAATACAAGCTAGCCCATTTGCTACCATGTTTGCATTATATTTTATTAGAACATGGAAGCCAAAGAGATACTGTATTTCAGTCACAGTTCATTGTTAGCCTTTAAAAAATAAGATTTATTCAGTAAAAAAGCAGTACATATTAGTTGTCACCTTATATCTTTTGACAAAGCACACAAACTGAGTTACAGATAGGAACCGAGTCCTACAAATAACAGGGCATGTGACTTTCAATAGCTTAAAGTGGCTTTTTCATACAAACCCATTTCACATCTACTAGCTGTCGTCACAGGCAGTACAATTGAGTGTCATTATTTTTTTGGCCTTGCCGAGAGGCAGCATAGAAGCTTGAAAACAGATGAGTTTTGTTATTTCCATCTCAGAGGGAAATTGTGGACTATCAATTTATTTCTGCAGTAATGAAGAGTACACAATCAACTCTGATGTCTGCCTGTTGCACAGTTTTAAAAGTGCCTTAGTGTCCTGATTAATCTGGTTTTTAAATTGTTGGACAAATATTTTATTGTGCAGTGTCGTTTAAGATGGGTAAGAAGTATAGGAACTTTATATTTTTTGGATTACGAAAATGTGTTGGAGTGCTAAAACTTTTATTCTAGCTTGTTACAGGTCAGAATGAGATTTAAAGTGTCAGGAGACTCACAATGATTTATACATTTTTTAAAGAGCTAGCTAAGGTGCCAAGAATGCTATAAAAGCCTTAATAGAGAGGTCATTCATTGCATTTTTCCAACCAGGTGTTTGGCAACAAAGCCAGTAATGTTTAGAGCAAGGGTGTCCATGTTTTTTTTCTGTGAGGGCTGAATACATTTTTTACATGATTTCAATTATTTAATACACCAATGAAATTCAACATGATTTCATAGTGTTTTATTATAAAATGCCACAGCAGCTTGCTTGATAATTATACAGTACAGTAAATCAGGGAACTCTACCAATGCCGTTCTGTTTCTATTACGGAGGTTAAGGTAGGTCTTTAAAAACAAAATGAATCAAATGTAAACGTTATGAAAACTTTTGATGTGAAACTACAATTAACTTGCTGATTGATGCATTGTACTTTTCTGGTGCACTGAGAAAATTGCTATGCATTTCCAGTTATTATTCCGCGTCCATTAAAGCTGTTCAGCATTAATACAGTCCTCATGATTCAATTGAACTGTCAACAGTCCTAAAACTAAACAACACTGCTGACAAGACATGCATAATGCATTGGGAAATATGTTTACTTCTCTATAACCACTGCAAACCTAGCTGTTACGTATGTACAAAGGATGGATTGTGATCAGAAAATAGGAATAACATTGGAAGGTAGAAATCATTGTTTCCCTGAAGAACACTGATGTTTTGGAAGAGTTGTGTTGACAGAGCGCTCATCCAGCTCAGAAGCAACCTGACAAGACATTGCAGAATGACAGTCCAATCTGCATTCCTCAGTAGCAAACTACAGAAAATGTCTTCTTCAAAAGCTACAACTTGGAATGATTTCTGACCAACAGATGTATATATCCTCTGTTTGGTTTGTGAAAATCATCTTGAAGAATATCTGATACAATACAAACATCTATCCATCACTCTGTGTATAGTGGATGCATATACATCACAAGTTCAATTAGCTTTTCCATGATATTCTAATATCTACAGAAATGGTCACATGAGCAGACACTTGTACAATTTATGTTTGATAACAGTAGACCTATTTTTTTGGGCTGTGTGCTTTCCACTGGTCCTCAAGTCCTTGTCTGTTCTGAGTTTATAGCATCCATTTTAGTTCAGTGATAAAACAGAAGCTGCTGACTTCCATTTTAATGAGTACATGGATGAGGCTAAACCTGCCTATTGAAAAAGCAGTGGAGGTTGCTATGATGCCAAGCAGGTAGCACCCATTTCTACTTCCTCAGTGCCGTAATGCACAATTAATGAGGCATCCCATACTGTTGGTCGATGCCTTTGAAATGGGCACTGACATTCTGTTTTTTTTTCTTTTCTGTTTTGCATGCTACACTGGCCAGCTTGCGCGCAGTGTTCTGTGTTTATAATTAGTTCATCACAACATCTCCATTGATGTCAGTGATCCAGACTCTTGACTCTTCAGGTGCTGTGTTTCAGTAAATCAGAACAGGTCTTTTCAGGTGGTTAGATAAATTGTTGAATATGAGCAGACACTCTTTAATATCAAAGCTAATGTTGTTGTATATCAATCAAGATCTTACTTAGCTGCTTGTAATAAAGGAAAAATGCCACATTTTCACCCTTAACTTGAATAACGTACAATTGTTTTTATTTATTTTTATTTATTTATTTTTTTACTGGTTACTATGACCCTGGTTTCTACTACCATGGGAGTGAACATATGCCTCTCACTGGTCGGTGTCCATATCTGACTGTCTTCTTGATCAAATGGGCTGATGGTTTTGTCCCTTTTTTAATCTGCAAATCCACAAATACGTCATAAGGTAACCTTGCATATGTTTTGTTCATGGCAGATGATGTATGTATTGCTCACTGCTTAACTGGGTGGAGAAGGGTGGATGGAGCCCATGGAGGAAGGTTGCCTCAGACCAAAGGCATCTGTCTGGGACTGTCCGTAATTGGTTGCAGTGTGGCACTGTCTCATTAATATGGAGCCCAGAGGAAGGAGAGCTCTGACTTCCTTCCTTGGTGTTTGCTTGTTTGACTGTGTCTCCATTGATGCTAAACGTGGGGCTCCCGGGGCTCCCTATGCCTTGCTTGCTTCGTTAAAAGAGACTGAATATTAATGTCATTCAAAAATAATGTTTCAGCAGTCGAAACAAGCCCATCAGTCTAATGGGTGCTTTCGCTGAGTATCTTGTTTTGTGGATGTCATTTGTATATTGAGATGGTTCTAGCATGTCCTTATTTGCATTGAATGCTGCTTCTTTTTCACAATAACTTTTGCATCCGGACTGGAACAATCTGCCAGTTAGTGACCTTTGACATACTTGCATCACGAAGGCATTCATGCCAATATTTATTTATGAAGCGTCTTTAACCAAAGTGACAAAACATTTTAGGCGAGGGCATGTTGACCAGGTCTGTGCATCCAACCTTGATCTCTTGCAAGATTGTAAATTGTGTCTGTAGTCACTGGGGTCATATTTATGACAGCTGCCATAGCCTGCTTTTAATATATTTTAGACCAACCCCATTGGCAAGCAGCTACATCAAATCCATTGGCCTATCAAACATCATAGCTGGTTTTGTCTGTCTGGTCAGTCGCAGTGGCTAGTGAAAACTTTTGGCCTTGATAATTTGCACATCTTGGAAGTAAATTGTGAGCTTACACGTGTATTTGTAAGTGGGAAGTAAGCATTTTTGGTTGTTTTTTTTAATATTTTGAAATGCCCGCTCTATTATTTTTGGCAAGTTGGAGTTTAGTATTGTGCTTGTGTCTCGCCTTTTTAAATAAAAATCAGCAGCCACACTATGTTTAGCATAAGATAGGTCTGTTTTGTCAGCATGCCAACCTGCTCCTCTAAGGCTCAATTTTGCCCTGTTGAGCTGTGCAGTGATGTGCGTCCTGGGTGCACTTAGCAGCAACATCAATGCAGCCAAGACACTTTCCAAAACGTGTTGTCATACAATCACTCACACAGCATCTGAACGAGTCCCTTGATGATGTCTCTCGCACATCTGACATCTCTTTTGTCCTGGGCTACCACAAAGGACCTTATAGTACTAATTAACACAGATGTAAACTAATAAATAGTCAGTGATGAGAGTCCCCACTTACCTGCGGGACATCTGATTTTGAATATGAATCTTCGGCACTAAAAGGAATGCAGACTCCTCGTGGCAACATTCTTATGTTGTACACCATTAACTGTTGTTACTATTAAGGCCTAACCATGTTGTTTCATTCAATGTTCCTTTCATTCTTAGCCTCAAGAAACGCAGACAATGGCAATGCACGTATTGTCCTTGTTCTAAAAGTTTAAAGGGCTTATCAGCAGTTACCAAGGGTGACTGATTTTTGTAAAAGACCACTTGACTTTGTCACCGACGCACATGGTAGTTTTGTAGTCTTTTCCACTCATGACTCTTGATTGTCTTCATTTTCATAGATTTTTATACCGCAGGGCATCATTTCAAAGGTTCTTATACAGTATACTGTCAACACTTCTTTCATTTGTTCAAAAGTAAATCAAAAGAGAAACGCTGCATGTTGAATTAACCTGGCAATTATACTTATATTATTATTTAACAGAGCTAATGATCATTTGCAACTAACACTCAAACACTTGCTGTTGACCCTTATTGACATGCTTTACATTAGAATGCAGCACATCTGCCTGTTAACAAAGAGCAACTCCTGTGGGTGATCACATTAATTAGGATGTATACTTAAAAGCCTGGTGCTCACAGAACGTGTGTTGTTTGTTTAAGTGTTCTTTACCGCCCTACACGCTGATTAGTGTCCAAGTTGTGTACATTTGCGGGTTGGGGAAGGCGAAACACAATTGCAGTCTAATGTTTAACGTTGTACCAAACTAATCAGGCAATGACAGCAAAATATATGATATAAATTAATACTGTAATAAAGTCGGACTACTGAAGCAATTATTGTCGCTAAATGCAAAGTGATATCCAAAAATGTCTTCATGATTGTGGCAATTTATGTCCAGCAATGATGTGGATGACTGATTGCATTGCTTAACATCCAGAAAACTCCTCAGACAACTACATCAACATGGAGAGTGGAAATTGGCCTTACTATGGTCTTGTTGCCTCGAGCTGCCTACTGTCTATTTGGCACGGGGTTGATGAATTATTAATTATAGAATACATAGACTTCTCACCAGGGAGGAAAAATACCCTCAGTGCAGTTAACCGCTGAGGGATGTTCAAGGTCAAACAAAATAGGTTGCGAGGATAAAGACACAGGGAAATTACCTATAATTGCTTAAAAAAAGACTGCTTTCGTGATGGCTCTACGCACTTGCCCCGCGGCTATACTCGCTTCAGTTTCCGGTTGAATTTCACCACCGCTAATAAAACTTCACTTTATCATCGGGGGTCCATCTTTCGCTCATTCAAAGGCTTACCTTTTTAATCTATTTTAAAGCAGTTATCAGCAGAGACAATTTATTCTAATCCCGCCTCAACGGCAAGTGAATGCCACACGGCCAATCGTTTCAGCGGCGCTGCCCTTTCAATGCCTGAAATATTTATTTCTTTAAAGGGATAAACGCATCGTGCTGTGTTCCTCTCTCTTCATTATTCCTTCCGGCTTTTTTTTTTTTGCCTATTTGTAACATTAGAGGACACACATTAAACCTGAGTTTCTGCTGGTGAATGGGATCTGACCCCTGATGGTTAAATTATTTGAAGAAAGAAAGGCGGCCAGCTCTGCTAATTAGTGTGGCCATGCACAGACACAGTGACCGCTGTGAAAAGGGTCCAAGGACCCTCACCAATGCAACAGCAGCCTTGTAGATTCATTGTCATACTTCTCCAGGCACAGTTGAGCTTTTTAATGAGCCCACCTTGGCTGTTCAACATTACGTACCAGTACAACTAGTAATTTTAGTTTTATCTGAAAGTTAAAGGAAGAATTTGGAAAAAAAACATGCTAAATATGCATCTGTTGCCATATGTTTTTCAGATAATTGCAACCATAAAAAAAACATAACATTCTGTCATGGTCAGAAAGAAAAAAAAACATAAATTGGACATGGGTATTAATTGCAGGCCCAGCCAAACTACGAACAAAAGTGAATTATAGTCCAGAAAATATGATGGGCACCTGAAAAAACTCACCTTCAATATTCCTGTTTAAAAAATCCCATCATTATAGAATTGGATATTTATTCAAACTGTTGTGTTTGACAGTTTATTGATTGGCTTTGGCACAATGGATGATTAAAATTATATTTTTCTGGCACATACTTGGCAGATATAATTTGTATGCTTCGTGTAATATTACAGTATTCAAGCAGAATGTTTTTAAAAGTTTTGTTTTCTATTCTAGATAACAGAAGATGTTAAATTATTAATCAGAACATTGTCAACAAGCTCCATGCTCTAATCTGGTATGTTGCTAGACTAAAAAGTCTAATGACTACACTGCATCACATTGGTGTTTTGATATAGTTTTGCAGGAAAAGTTTAGGCCTGAAAATGATGATTGCTCCCACTTGACAGCTGCATGATCTCATCAACAATAAATCATATTAGTGGACACAAAATTGTTATTCTACCTGATCATTTGTCCAGATGAAACGCTCTCCTAGGAGCAATAATCCCAAGTGAGCTGCATACTACATATCTGCGAGCTTCTTGGTGCAGCGATAATAGCATAATTGCATAATTGCTGCAATTATGGGGGATCAAATGATCGCAAATGCCATACAGAGAGCCTAAAATACAATGAGCGGATTGTTGAGGTTCAGTCTCAAGTGAATATTTGTAATATTTTAGAGACCTGTTTCAGTCTCCTTTTTTTCTTCAGTATCCGTCTTTCAAAAAATCCAACCGATCTTGTAAATGACTAATTAAATTATTGATACTATTTCATAAAATAAATGGTTATTGTTCAGGAAATAAATGCATATTAAACTTCTATGCAGGCAGAAACTAGGATGAACAACATTGTAGCCACAAACAATACTTGAGCTGACTCTCAAATTCTCAACTGCTTTGATTGGGTCAAACTCCCAAAATGTTTAGGTACGCCAAAACCGAGGTCGGCTCGTCAAATTAGTCTGTGGTCTCTTTACTCTAACAACCTTTTTCTGCAGTGTAGACACGTCCCTTGCACTTATTCCATACTATGAAAACAACTGTCATGAGGCAAATTTGCTTCTATGCAGGATTCTTTTAATTATCATGGAATTATCCCTTCATTAAATCAGACAGGGCTACATTATCCCTGATGAAACAGATTTCAAATAAGGGCATAAAGACTGGGGCAAAAAGGAGGAGAAAGTAAAGTGAAACATTTCAGTGCATTGCAGGAAATGAAGTCAGCGTGTTTCGTAGAGTTGGTCCCTAGGAGACATTACAGCACGGCACAACATGACAGGGCAAGTTGGGCTCTATAACGAGAAAGACCACCTACCTCTTTTCGCAACTCGGTCCAATTATCCTCCCCAAACCCCAACAGAGGTTGTACATTTTCTCCCCAAATTGCAACAATCATTAATCATGCCAAATACCAGTTTTAATGAATGTCTGCATCAGCGCAGCAGTAGCATCCTGTTACCAGGATGCAGCACTGCAGCGCACCAGTGTGTGAATTCTAGAGTGATAATGATTAAAATCCCCCACAATCCTGTTTCATCGTGGCATGTGTTGTTGCTTGGAAAGCAAATTTGCGCTTTGGAAAAAGAATAAAGTCAAAAAAAAAGTCGCCCATAACAGCAGAACTGCACAAAAAACACATCAACTCTCCCATGTGTCTGCATATAAAGCTGTAGGAACTCTGCTTTCTGTTGTGATCAGATCTTTTATAAGCAAAGTGGGAACGATTCTGTCTTTGGGGTGTTCAAGCAAACTTCCTCTTGCTTTTACATAACCATTTCTCACTGCGTTCAATCTTCTAGTTCCAAGCTTTCTCTGCCCGAGTGGGTTGATAGTACTTCAAGGATAGAACCAAGTTCAATCCACAAAAAGGAGTATTCACTGAGACCTTGCTAGAGAGGCGGTCTCGATTCACTTCCAAGCAGACCGTGATGCAGTTGGTGTTCGATCTGTTTCAGAACTGAAATTGGTTTGCAAATATTGCCATTTGGAAAATGAATTACCCTAAAAAAAAAAAAACTCCCGACTAAAGAAAGCAAAATGGACTTTCCTGGTGTGAATACGCTGTAGAGACCCCAATAAAATCATATTACTCAAAACAAAAAATACTCCACTTTATTTTTCCTCCAGTTCCAAGACATCCTAATCACAACTATAATGATATGCTTTTCTCAAAACAAAAATCAAGCATTTCCCACTTTTTATACATACCTAGTTTTGGTGTCAATCCCGTCTCATGCAAATGAGCCCCCTGCATTCCCCTCAACAGTTGTGCCAGTAAGGCTTATGTTACCATAACAACAAGGGACAGAGCTATTCTTTGAGAACCAAGTCTTAAAAAAAAAGAAACGGCAAACCACATGGAAGCGGAAAGCATGGAGTAAATGCACTGATTTTCACCAAGCTGTCAAATTGATCTGATTAGTCTACGTGTCTTTGAATGAAAAATGTCGCCAAACATAGTGATGGTAGTGAAAACCAACATAAAGCCAGGAATGGTCTTCATAGATTTGGGTCGGAAAGCTTTATATACGAGTCACCCTTGGTTGCCCAGGACAATATGGATAAGTTGAAATGTATTTGTTCTGAACTCTTTCATTGTCATTGATGGTTATAGACTTCCAACCCTTTTTAATTGTAAAGGCTGGCATTGTGTGATGCTGTTTCACTACCATTGGACATATTCCTGTGGTCAAAAGCAGTGAGTTAACTATCAAACTGCAACTTCTTCCACTTGCATGTATTGTTTAACTAAGCTTCCAAAAATATTGAGTTAAAGTTTTCTGCTGAATCTGAAACATTACAATTTAGAAATACTTTATTTCCTATGGGGACACTTGTTTTTTTTTAAGTTATCAACATTATTTTGGTGATAAAACTTGCTGTTCTTGTAATCATCTAGAAAGTTTGTGCGCACCACTTGCGACTAGAGTATTACAATTCTTATTATCTCCTTATCTCCCCTCCTAAGATGAACTTTGACTACTATACATTTGCTTTCTACTCCCCCCACCTTCTCAGTAATGATGTAACCGCCTGCAGTGCTCTTCCTCTTAATTTTTAATCATTAGAATAAATAAATTTCTATGGAATCATTATGCAGTAGTGAAGAAGTTTCTCTCTCCATTGCTCAGCATAATTCACTGAAGTGCAGTTGGGGAAAAAAATGCTCCTATTAGGGTTCATATACAGCTTGGAAGGAATCAGTGTGGGGGAATTTTGATTTGCATCTTTTTTATGTGGCAAATTGTGCCTGAGCTTTTATCGCCTGAATAATTTATTCCTGGCACGCTTTTGGTGTCATACGACAACCAAAAAAAAATATCACATCCAACTCTCATTGTTTGGAGTATTTGTTGCAGACTTTTTTTTTTTTTGGATGGCTGTCAGTGATGTCATGTTGATTGACTTAATGAGGTCTGACAGTTTTTAAGTGGTAATATTTATCTTGGAATCCAATATTCTGTTTCATAATGTCATGAAACAATAGTGCTATGCTATTGTCACACAAGAGCAGAAAATCTGGCAGTTAAAAATGAATCTTAGTTTGTTTTGCATGGACTGGAAAAAATGTTTTAAGAATCTTCAATTTTCATCCTATTTTTTAAGGCCATAGTTATCTAAAACATGCTGTTAACTATTTAACCGGTCGCTCTCTATTTTAGTCTTGTGGCTTGAGCGTTTGTTATTTTTTCAGTAAAGGTTGTACTAAAACTTTTGTCCAGCAGTGTGTCGACTAGGAAGGGCAGGGTGAGACAATGATACATACCATAGTCCTACAATAAAAGAACGAAAAGACCATAACCTTCTCTTTCACGAATTGCAACATGCGGCTTGTGCACCAGTAGAGGGTTATGAAGTACACCATTGAAGCTCGTGCACCACTAAATCCCAAGAGGAACTACTCGTTATGGTGGTATAAAGCTCTATAAATATGCTGCTTGGCTTTGGAAATGTTGCAAGCTGTAGCTTTATTACAGCCATCCTGTTGAATTTCAGAGGCTCCCCAGTGGGTCAGCGAGAGCGAGCTTCACAGCAACTTACATCCTCCCCACCGTCCCTTATTGTTGGTGTCATTACCAATGCTTTCTATTGTTAGAGTTTTCAGGGCCACAACCTCACACCAGGCTACTTATTCTTCATGAGGTCACCACATGTATTCCCCAAGGTCTCTCTTGGGCCTCTCAAAGAAATACTGTGGGGCTGAACTGCAGTGGAAATGGTGAATGAGAATGCAGCTTTACAAAGAAGAACTTTTCTATCATATGTTCAACCCGAACTGCCAATTTGATTTAATTCCTCAACATTTGACCAGTCTTCTTAGGCATCACGCGTCGATCGAGAAAAAGTAGCACATGGTGACGCCGACAAACTTGATCTAAAACATGCCTGCTTTACATCCAAAAATTGAAAATAAATTGCAATACTGCACCATGTCTTGTAAAAAATTACATAAATCCTCGACAAGTGAAAATGTATTTGTAGTGACGTTGCTATAAGCTACGATAGCCAGACTAAAATGGTTCCCTTACAACACAATTCCATGATTCCCCTTTTGTGTCAGGCCAAAAAAAATGTCTAGTACAATTGTGACAACAACAAGCAAGTCCAATTTCTTCCACCAGCTGCATTTGGGGCA
This sequence comes from Stigmatopora nigra, assembly GCF_051989575.1. Taxonomy (NCBI): domain Eukaryota; kingdom Metazoa; phylum Chordata; class Actinopteri; order Syngnathiformes; family Syngnathidae; genus Stigmatopora; species Stigmatopora nigra. The sequence goes on from NC_135521.1 coordinate 6,215,570, forward strand.
TACCATAGTCACTCAAGCACCTGTAGGTAAGCAAAGCTTCGGGCCCTTTTTGTTCAGTGATTTAAATAACATAGAGAACAATAAGTTGCGCCTTTAAACACTCACACTGCTCCAGTTTCTGCATGGAATAATCTCTTATTCTTCTGTGCAGAGGAGGTAAACCCATTCAGTCTTCTTCTTATCATAACAACAATGGCAGTTATTTACAGCACTATTGCACAGTTTGTGCATGCAGCATGCATATATTGTACTATTGCATGCAGTATTTTAGCTTGCATCCATCAGGCAAAGACTAGCAATTATAAAAGCAATGTATATAAACTTATACTGCTTTTTTTTTAAAAAAAATATAAATGGGAACTTGGAAAGATCCATATGGAATGTTTTCAATTTCCAAGCAGTCCAAAATGCAGATTTGTTATCATAACATTAACCACTTTTCATTGATTTTAACCACTGTTTGTTCCAAATGTTTATTCAGAAAAGTTTTTTTTATTTTGGTGGTTTAAATATCTTCTATTTCTCAAAGAATAATCTGCAAATTACATAGTAGTTTTGCTGAGATTTTTCTAAGAAAAGGCCATATACACATTAGATGTTTTGTTCACAAAAAGCTCTCATGTTGTGTAACAATAGAACATCACAGGCAAATAATATGACATTGATGACAGCAATGTCATTTTCTACATCTACTCTGCCTTCCTTTAATCTTGCGAATGTCTGTCATTTTGTTCCTCCTTCAGAAGGAAAATACAATTTAGCTATTAACCGTCCCTGTTTTACTTCTGCTTTGAGGCATAAATAAACCAGTATGCAAATCAAAAACCAGAAAACTACTATATTTAGGGTAAAAAAAAACTATGATTAAATGCATATTTTTGGGAGGGGGTTGAATTGATCTGTAGTTAGTTTTTACTCCTCTTCAATGGTTATGTCCCCCATGTTATTTGATTTACAGCATCCGGAACAATGGTACTGAAACACGCAACTACTAGATAATTTGTCGTATTGGGCGCATCACTATCCTTGTGTCCTTGCCCCCCTAACAATGCTTCAACCGTCTCCTTTTTGGGGGGAATTTATAAGGGGCTTTATATGAGGCTGCATTTCAAAATCTGCTTCCACTGTCCTCCCTGTTGACCTCCAGTTACTTGTTGCATTTTCTCTCGTTGGTCAGGGCCTGCCGATGCGAACAAACAATATGCCCTTTCCCTGCCTCCAATTCACTGTTAAGCGCCACGATCGTGGCCTCTGAGAAATTACATTGCCTCCTTTTCGTTTCTCTTGTCACCACAAATCCCCCATTGCATAGGATTGTGGGAACGACTTATTCATTCAGGTGGTGCTTTGCATTTATCGTATTGAATTTGGGCATAAGAAAAGCGAGGGATATGAGATGAATCCACTTTTTTACTTCTTGCAATTTTCTGAGTGGAATCTAACTTTTGACGTTTAGCTTTCCTCATTTTTTGTATGTCGTATGCCACTGTTGAGCTTTGGATTCAGTTTTAGTTCGAATTTTACAACATTTAAAGTTTTGCGAAGTGTTTTCACAATCATCGGAATGTCTACGTCTAGTGAATGTTCTGTTTGAGTGCACATCCACCAGCACTTTTATTTTTTTCCTTCAACAAGCTGCAAAATAAGGGAGACGCGGCCCTGAATGTGTATTCACTGATTTTCTTGGCTGAATAGTCCACTGCACAGTTCTCTCATTGACTCGCGCTGTAAGTAATTCAATTGAACCAGTTGAATAGATAAGGCGATTGCTGATGAGGGCCAGCTACAGCCAACATGTCATTCCTCAGATTTCTAAAAAAATATATAAAAAATGATATATCACTTAGTGCAGGTGTATGAATATCGTATTCTTACAGAAAATAATCTGATACCGAGGAAGTGAGATTTTTCAAATACAATGTTTCTCTGTTCTTCTAAAGCTCGGGGAACAAACAGCCTGTACCTGTATCAGGGTGAAATAAATCAATGGTGGGTCCAATCATCACCCATCCCATAATGTATGCCCATGGGGAGCTGAGGTAAAATCCAGGGCTCCTGTTGACAAAAACCGAGTATTTCAAAGGCCACATTCCTTCATTTTAGGTTGCTATCAGCTCGTTTATCCTCCTGAGAGCGGGGGAGTGTGTATGTGGGTGGAGAGTCATCTGCCCCCTATATCCGGCATCTGATGTCTGAGCAAGGTGGCTGGGGTCAGGCTGACTGCCCGGGGGCTCCCGGTAGGCTCTTCGGACCCCTTTCAGACAAAGCCGCTTTATGGAGCAGTGTTATCAGGGCATCACTAATGGTTATGATATGATCTGTCCAGCATCACTCCTAATTAAAGACTGCTGCGGGATTGTGGCCGCAGAGTCTGCTGCTTCCTCCCCCATTCCAAGCAAGGCCTTGGCAGCCCAGTGTGAATGAAGACTATTGTCTGAGCAACTCATTTCACTGGTGATCAAAGATCCTTTGTGGTCCTCACAAAAGGAAGTGGTCAGTGACCGGGTTGGACAGATATGTGGCGGTGGTTGGGAGATGGAGTGCGTAATCAGTCTCCTTACTGATATCAATGCGCAGACTTTTTTCCTTGTGACAAAGACTAACCTTTTCAATACAAAACAAACCTGTGACAAAAGGCAATTTTGTGGGCAAAGCCTGCTTGTTGGACAGATTATACATTACAGAGGTCTTCATAATGTCACACCATCACCTATTAAATCAATATTATCTCATTCCTATCACGCTGACTGGAGCAATAGTGCAGCAGTGAGCACGTCTTGTCTTCTCTTAGTAGTCCAGAGTCTGTTAAGAGCTTTGCAGTTGTAGAATTGAGGCTCATGCATGGCTAGAATGTTCTCAGGAGCGACTTTGGTTGCTGTTCAGAAGGAATGGTTGTTTTACTTAAAATCATGAAAACTGTGAGACACAAATCTACACCTGCCTTAACCTTATATATAGATTTTTAAAAGCCGAAAGCATTTCATGGTAAATTATGCGATAGTGCATGTTGCTGGTTAAGTGTCTTTAAAATAGTCGAGTACTTTACTTGTGGTTGTTTGATCTTTTGAGCATGCAGGCATACATTTATGCTATAGCACACCAACTGTGGTGCAATATATTGGTACAGAAAATGAATTTATGTTGGAGGGGTTGTTTTTATTTGTTTTGCATGAAATGTGATTTTTTTTACACACTGGAAACAAATGTATGGAGAGATAGCTACTGAAATTTACTTGACGCATGTTGGGAATTGGAATTGAAACAATTTATGTGCAGATACCAATTTCCAGTTGCATTCTACTACATCAAACTAGTATTCAAATATACATAATTGCTATATTTACAGGTAGTGATGAGTGTATGTACGTGTATATGACTCGTCAATGAATTAATCGTGATATCACTTTTTTCTCATATGAAATGGTAAGCTTACATTCGAGGGAGGAGAAAGATAAAGGCTATTCATAAGCCTTTTCATTTTGCAGTAAGATTGGACTGGTATCTCTTTCAAGTCGCCAGTTGAACTGTTTTAGGAGAGGAGGTGTGTTGTTGGCTAATCGTTTAATGTGCAGGGACCAAAGAGTCTTTAAAGAAATGGCTGATGTACTTAAAAGGAAAAGAATCTCTCATCCGCCAAGGATTTATAGCTCACCACTAAATCTTCACTAATTGATACTTTTTACTTTTTTGTGAAATGTTGAGGAGTTTGATGGATTTAGGAGGAGAAATGGTATTAAAAATTAAGGTTGTGCATTGGATAAGTTGTGATTTTCTTTGACCAAGTGTTCCAGTTCAAGACTTTTTTTTTTTTTGTACCCAATAGTTGACCTGTGTCAAACATGCTGGTTTTTAAATCTACAGTGAAGTGCCACCAGCACTCAGAGGGAAAAAAATGATGTTTTGTATGAAGAGGGAGCAGCTGCAAGGTCCTTTTGATAGAATGAGGTCACCAAAGAAGCAAAGATCACTGATTTGACTAAAGGGGTTGCTTGAGATTTTAGTATGGGAGGTCTCACTCAAAAAAAGCCTTCAATCTATTCTGAAGTGAAGGAATGCCAAGCGACAGCATGCTTCACTTGTGCTCGTAAATAAATCACATTAAAGTGTTCTCTGATTTCCTCTCTTAACACGTGATAATTGAAACATTAATAGGACATTAATAGGCTTCGTGTCCCAGTAACCTTTGATATAAATCTCGCCCCTAATGCGGCGAATGCTCTCCATGACCATGGTGAATCGGGAGCGATTAAACGTGGTCCAACAAGCACCGTTCTGTAGAGAATTTACATTAACAGATAGATGAATTGAGCGCATACTTTCACCAAGGTGAAAAAGGTTCTGTGATTAGCGCAATATACACAAAATGGCAAAAGTTAAAGGCCCATTCATATTTCCATGGAAACGCATGTGTTGTCTGTGTTGCTCGACACGTGATTCATTCATTCAAATTGGAACCTCGCGCAGAGTGACGCAGGACTAAGGAAATAAATTCCTTACAGAATTATTGTAAACTCAATTCAAACCAAATCTTCCAAATGAGAGAGCTGACTTACCTAGCTAACCAGTCTGCTGTCCTCTGAGCTGTGTGCTTTTCCCTAAAAGCTGATGACATTTCTGCAATTGAAGTGATTTACCAGTAGTAACCAAAGGGAATTCTGTGCAGGCAAGTCACTTTTTCAGCCGATGATAATGATTTTTTTTAATGCACATTTTGCCCTTTAGCTCTATCATCAGGGTTTATATATTAGTTTTTTTTTTCTGTCTACTCGGAACTCAAAGCCCTCCAGTGGTAATTCATCTGTGTGGCCCGATGCTGCCTGTAACTTAGCTGGGAGAAACAAGATCCTCCTTATGGATTTAATGGCCAAGTCATGGCAAGAGGGCTTTCAGACCAGCTTTCATGTTGGCTCCACCAGAGGGTTTATAGTAGAAACAATGGCAAATTAATTATAGAAAAAAAACGGCCTCTTATCAGAAAGGGCTGCTAACTTTCACTCTAGCCCACTACCTCTGTAATCTTCGCCCATCTAGCCTTCGTAAGCGTTCTCTCATTGTTTGTGCACGAGGGGTGAAACTCGGAGCCTTTATTGAGTGGGAATGTTATAGAAATGGTAGCAAACTCCTCCACCCTTGCACTCAGTCAACATATAAATCAATAGTGTACAAGAGCCATTAACGGCATCGTACTGCTGGCTGAGAAGAAGCCACAAACTGAACATAACACAAGCCTCATCAGGGACTGTCACACTTTTGTTTTTGTCTAACAAATGGCACCTTGTGACTGAATCTTGGGAATAAAAAGAAACTCTTCCCCCTGAGTAACACACACAACCATACCCTCATGTATTGGAACTTTCCCCCAAAAGTACACTCAAGAAACAGCGAGTGATGTGAATGTCGCATCTCGTAATGGAGCATTATGTTGAGAAGAACCTCATTATTGTAAAGAATGTCTGCTCGTGACAAATAAACAAGGCCATTTCTTTTATGCAGTGACTATGGAGCTGTCAAAACTTGAAGTAACGTGTTTACATGAAACTAAATAGCAGGCATACCTTTGTAACAGTGTTAGTAAAATGCTTGAATCACAACAAAGGAACATATGGACACCAAGCATGTGTAGACTTGTGCATGAGTTTTTTTATCACCATGTTGGCTCTTTTAAATAGTTAAGTTCAAATCTTGTACCAGCAACGTTATCAAATTTGACTGCAAGCTTCTTCAACTATTAAACTCCCTTGATAAAAATCAAAGCATGGCTAAGCTGAAATCCTCACTCAGTGGCTTAACGCTCAGTCAGTTGTCTCCTAACGGGCAAATTCACTTTTCAAAAACGTGTGTGTGAAGGAAAGGTCAGACAACAAGGGAGGGCACATTTAATAGTTTAATTATAAGCTGCTGTATACATTCAGTGATTATTCCGATGTTTATTTTGCCAGAAGCCAAGAGTGAGACTAGCAAAACATTCAGTTACAAGATCTAGTTTTTTTTTTTTTGTTGTTGTAAGAAGTCTGTCCACTTTCATTCACATGATCCACATTGTACATAGTTTGCTGCAAAGCAATATAAAGCCACATGTGCCTTTTTGTTTTTGTCATGTTAGGCACAATTCCTCCTTGCCTGCTGCTTTTTTGGAGCCAGGTTGTCGTGTTTATACGACACTCATCAAAAACTTGTCAGATCGACAGTTGAATGGCAAACTCTCAGTGGCCATTTTGAAAATATAAAATATTTTTTTGGGCCCAACAGGACACCAGCTGGAACCTCATTTATCACCTCCCTATTAAGATTATGCAACCTTTTATTTGCATTTATGTTTTTTGGTTTCTTTTTCCATCTCACTCTAATGCTCATTAAACGAACACAGTTATGTTGGTGTTGAAATCGATAATTTTTGTGAAATTTTCAGGGTTTTTTTATGTTTTTTTTTTTCTTTTTTAATACATTTTTGTTGTAGCCCACACATAAACTTGATGGCACACGAACTGACCAATAAAAAACTCTTTACAACAAGGTAGACTGCAAGTCAACAGTTGCCAGGGATAACACAGCTGAAGAAAAATAATAATCCAAGTTCAATTTGGAAGAAAAAATTAAAAAACAGGTTCAATATAAAAGCAAAAGACAAAAATAAACATAAGCAAGTTAATTTCAAATATAACTTACTGATAGAATAACTACACAGCATTAAATATTCTCATTATACATTTTTAAATTATCTATAAAATATATTTTGGCATATATTTTTTTTGTTTTGTGTTTGTGTTACAAACGCTACTGTAGCTTCAGTTACACACCAATCTGTTTATTTGTATTTTTTTTTTAAATCTGTTGAAACCAAACATTAAAGGGATTGTCACATAACAACAGGTTAATAAAAATGATAATATTAAACCCTATACAGAGTTTCACATAGCAAGACAAAAGTGACGATCCCTTCTATCCTAGCCCCATAATCAATAATCAGAAAAAAAAAAAATACAAGACACCACAGAGCACAGAGTCCTAACATGTGCTCCACTGGCTACAATCAAGTTTGGGCATCGCAGATACAATGTTGCACAACCGGTTGTGAACACATGGCTCTTTCTGCCCCGTTTCCATCTTTATTTTTATTTTTTTTACGTGGGGGAAAGGCTCGGGCAAACTGCAACAGTTCATTTAGCTCCATCTGTGACAGAGTATAAATACTGCAACGAGCTCAGTGTGGTGACGCCGGCATGTCCTTACGGATGCAGAGAACGCATTTCTCGTATTAGTGAGGTTAGGTGAAAACCAGACTGATGGGTCACCATAGATATTGTGTGATGTATCCTTCTTTTTGTTTATTACACAGACGGAGTTCACTATACAAAGGGCAGATTTCCACAGCTCGATACAAACTGCGAAAACCATAGAAGGCAAATATTGAATCGTGATACAAAAAGTTGTCAAAAAGGCATAACTGTACTCCGGTCGGTGTTTGTCGGCACCTCGGATGTCCATGTCCTGCTTTGGCGTGAGAGTCGGAGCGCTCTGTTAGCCGTGTCTATGCAGTCAACAGTAACCTGCCTGTCCACTCGCTGCTCAGAGGGGATGGGAATGTAAGAAAAACAGGAAAGCAAACAAAGAAATCACCGTAACTACAACAATGCCACAGACACTACCTTGGCTGAATCAGCACACAGCTAGCTGCAGCACACGCTTAGATATTGCGTACTGCAAACGGGGGTGCCTGCTCCAGTCCCATGGCCGGACTTTTCTTCTGTGTACGCACAGCTATTGCAGGATATATATATTTATATGCGTGAAGTGAGTTTTACGCTGCATGAACGTGGGTGGCGGAAAAACTCGCTAAAGCACAATGTCTTTCAAGCGCTTGCTGCTGGGGGACTCTTTGTCACGGCCATCGTGCAGAAGTGTATTAAACTCCCGCACTGAGGGCTCACTGTCTTTGCCTTCTGGTTGCCGGAGCAGACTATGGTTGGCGATGCGCTCTGCATCGCGACATTTCAGTGTATTGTAGTTGGACAGGGGCGGCTTGGACAGGGGGCTCTTCAGGTGCACCGGGGAAGTAATTGGACTGGCCGCCTCTCGCCCGTTCCCGGCTTCGCGCACGGCGCCGCCGTTGGCCTTCGGGCTGCAAACCTGAGATTCGTGAGTCCGCTTCCCCTTCACGTCGCCCCTCTCCACGTCCTCGGGTCCGTCCTTACCAAAGGTGGCAAAAGTCCTCTTAGTGGTGCCGTCCTCATAGTGGGGTACATCCACTGTGGTGGCCTCGATTGACAAAGCAATGACATTACGGGGGTGCTCGGGTGACTTGACGCGTGCCGCCAGGGGGACGCGAGGCATCCAACAGCGGTCAGAATGTCCGAGGATGCGGCACTCGTCTTGGCAGTGGAAGCCTTCACCGAGATCTCCAGCTGGAAATACACATGAACATTTGATCATTAACGCAGAGAAAACATTGCTGTGAAATTTGAAAGAAATGCTGCACAATATTAAGCTGTAAAATAGTATAATCAAACAGAAATGCAGTATGTTTACACCATGATCCCCCTAGCAACATGGCCATCCCGCTGTTATAAAATCCTGCGTATGATAGTTTATGTATGTCCTTAACTAGTACCAAAACACAACTAATTCAGCAAAGTTCTGCTGGACAGCTCCCAAAATTATTCCAATTATCCATTAGGTTTCCTCAATGTTAAAAAAATAAGAATAGCTAAATTCTTATCATCAAGAACATATGCCAGCGGCTCAGGTTTGGAATCTGACACACCAGATGATTAAATTATGTACTGCTAATTAATGTTCTGTTAGAACCTATTATGACATTATTTTTTTGGGTGGCAACCTAGCTGCTTGAAGAATCCCGATCAGATACCTCGCGTGAACGGTTCTAGTGTTGTCTCCCCATTCCTCCTGTCATTTGGCACCAAGTCATAAATATAAAATCATGTTTTACGCTGTACTGAATATGAGATTTGTATGCAGTCTATATAGATACACTTGCTCCAGCTGTTTATCTTGAAAAAGCGAAGGACTTCCAAAGGAGCTCTTACAACAAAGGTGTCATGCTCTCCTGACGTCTGCAGACTAAATTACCTCATAGGATTGATTACAAAATGTTGGCCACAGTTCGCCTTTTAAAGATGATTGAGCTCCATAATAGATGACAATATGTCCTCTCTAGTGGGCTGTGGTGGGGTGTCCCGCCACATAGATATGCGCTGACACATTTTTTGAGCTCACTTTGCACATTGAGCTCAAGCCAACTCCATTTACAGCTGCCCAAGGTGACAAGAGAGGATCTCATTGGGTTGTTTGCCATCGACCCAAATGCATACAATTATATCTAGCAATCGCAGCCTGACGGATCACCTAATTAAAATTATTAATGATCTGTTTTTCTTCCTTTGTTATTCGCACCTCAGAAGAGGCTCTGGGGATCAATAGTTGAGAATTGGAGATATTGTTGAGACCGTTTGCTTCCGACCATCCTATTAAATAACCTTCCAATCAAAAACAAGACTGGGAAGTATGCCACTTCATCCTCAAAAAAAGACAGCGAGTTTAGAAAATTAAATTTCTTTTGCACAAATTGCGCTCTTATATTTGCATGGATGCTGATTGCTACCGCTCCACTGGTGGCAATCAAGTAGACTGGAGGAACGAAGCTGAGGTTAATAATGGGAGATTCAATCAGAACAAAATAACGCAATCACTGCCAAAAAGTCTTTCTAGTGTTACTTAAACTACAATAGTGGTTGATTCCTAAAAGCTTGATCAGTCGGGGGTTTTAATTGGCTACCTGTCCTAAAAAGGTTGTGCTCCAGTCATGGTTGGTGTTAACTTAGCTTTTGGGCTTTTCAGGTGGGAATGGTATACCGTAGGATGTTTAAATGGGTTATGATTACAGATAAATGTCTTTCAGACTTTGACACAAAGTATATTGAAAATATCGTAGTCTTTTCCTCAAATCTCTGACATCAACTTCACCTTTCTTCTTCTTCATTCTTTAAACACATCAAATGTCTCTATGGAAAGTCTCCTGTAACACGAATGACAAAATAAATCGTGCAGATGATGTATGATTTTCAAGCTTTTTACTGATTAATGCTGCCGAGTATTTCCATTTTTTTTTCTGTCTATAGCCTGAGGCAATTTGAAAAGCGTGAAAAGCCTTTGGGGCACAACGAAACACACTCAAGTTGTAAGCTTAGTTTAGCACGGAATGCGTTTCCTAATGAATCTTTTGTTATTTAACCACCTACCCCGCCACCTCAGTTCCTTTTGGGTCTCGGAGAGAGCAACCCGGGTTGTAAATGGCATTGTTGTGCAAAGCATGTGCCATTGACACACACATCCTGGCTCTGCATAGAGCTACATAAAACATGGAAGTTGGTCTAAAGAGCGGTAACAAATTGAAGAGGCAGGATTTAAATGAAAAATGTGCAACTGACAAAGCACAATCAGTTCCTATTTTCCCTCCCCCAAAAATATCATTGGAGAAAAATAACACGATTCATGCTCAACTTGGCGAGTAGCAATGGCAGTGGAGCCACCTCCTTAGTTTTTTCCCCTTTCACGGTGCATTAAAATATCTTATATAACGCAAGTAAGTTCTAAGAAATCTGCAATTGTCCAAAGAACAGATAAAAAATGACTACTAACTTCATTGTGATCGCCAATGGGTGGAGTGATTCTTTTCTTAGTGCCAATTATTATTAAAATAAGACAAAGCATTTTGTGTAAAAATCAAGGCATTCCGTTTTTAAGTATAATGCAAAGGATTTATACAGCCTTTCCAAATCTGCTTTAGAAGAAAGAGGTCCAGTACAGGGAAGATTAAGACAGAGTGGGAAATATGCCCCCAGTGTTTAATAAAGTCAGACAAATGTACTACGACGCCATCAGTACCACCATAAGAAATGTCTAAATACCAATTGTAACATTAACATTTTTAATGCTGACAAGCAAAACCACAGTCCCAGCTATTTATTTCTCGTAGTTTGTCACCATGCTCATTAAATTCTGAGCTTACCAATGTCTGATGAAGACATCCTAACTTCCTGGCACCAAGAATTAAGGAATCCCTCAACTCGACAAGCTCATCGCTAAATTTGCTGTCGCCTCATGCGCCGCTCATAATGATCCCTTCTTGTCATACAGCTGGGGGGTGATGTTTGTGTGTGGCTAATGGAGGAAACAGGGGGGGTTCTGGGAAAAGAGTAAAAATCCTCCCTGATGGGAAAAACGGGAGAAGTGTTCACTGTCAGGAGGAGCTCATCAAAGAAACTGAGTTTTGGCAAGTGATTTTGTATCTGTTTCAGTTAACATACTCAAAGATCTTCCACAGTAATGTAAGCCTATTCATTCAGAAGGTCTACTTATGAAATTAATTCGTTCCAGAAGGGAGTTCGTAACTTGGATTTTTCGTGAGTAGAAGCCTATTTTACATTGAATTAATAACTTTAATGTTTTACTAGAATCTTCGAAAAAGGCTTTCCCATTTTTTGTAATCTGAATATTTCTTAATAGAGAAGTATTCATATGTAGAGGTAACATTGTAATCCACAAGACAATTGGCTGAAAGAATGATGCCAGTTTAATGTCTGCCATCAAAAAATAATTAATGCAAGGTGAACCTGAAACCACATTCTGGTATGGTAATGGATATTACTGAAATAAAGCTCCCCATTTGGCTTCCCAATTAAATTTCTGTACTGTACACTTTGCACTAGGACTTATGGTGTCAGTGCGATGTGCGTGTCACATGAAAATAGTTTTTCTGACAGGCAGAAATGTTGATGGCATGGTGATGTTGGTACAATAAAAGGGAATAATTAAGAGCAATTTATGTCTGATATATGTGCTGCCAAAGAAGTAAGTGACGCTTAGCTTTGATGTGCCACTTGTTCATTATACTGTTGCAGCCTTTGAAATTAAACACTCAACTAAATGGTTTGACAGATATGTCAAGGTATTTGAAAAGATGGTTTGACTGAGTCGAAAAAAAAAGCTACTTTGTCAACAGGTGTTGTCAAAATCATCGAGCTAACTGGCCTACATTATTCTATTTCTGACTGAAGTCACTTGGTTATCTTATTATTTCTACTTTGTTTTAGAGGGAGTGTCTTGCAGGGCTTGTAGTTGTTATGAGGACAACATGGCAACCACCACTCGCTGCCATGTCTGCATGAAAAGGCTAAAATTTACTGCTCGACAGAATCCACTCTCTGTTCTCATCACGCCGCCGCATTGTATCTTTGACAGTGAAATGGCTGTTTTGTAATTGCACTCCGTATTAATTTTCCATTCTGGCAGCCACGCGCCAAAGATTGATTAAATCCAAATTGCTACTACAGGGCCTTGATGAAGCTGTTGCCACATAACTGGATAAAAAGTACCAGAAGAGCCCCTGTGTTGGCTCCAGCTGTATAGTAGCAGAAGAGCGCTATTTCATTTGGGGAGAAAGTGCGCACTAATCAGTCGCAGTACAGCGGCGGGCGGACGGGTGCTATGACCGGCTGAGTTTCGGACAAGTAGCCTCGGCAACCACTCACCCGGGAACGTGCAAGTCTTGCTGTCATCCCAGCGAGCCAATTCACTGTGTGTGCCATAAATCAGCCCTCAGGCTTGGCTCCGGCGGGAGCGGCAAGATGGAGTGTGATGGTCTTGTTTTTACAAACAGTAGAGGGGCACCCTTACTACGTTGGGCAAGCTATTACTCTCTGCGCAGTACCGAGCCCTATTCTTCCAACCCCCTTCACCCCCACAGTACCTGTTTCATTCATGTGAAGCTTAGTCCATCACCAACACAAGCATAACTCTCTGAATTCATCCCTTGCAGCTTTGCTGCCAAAATCCATCCTTTATATGTCTCCTCCTCCTGTCCTCCCCTTTCATTTTATCAGCGCTCTTGTCTGACGTACATTGCTGTAATTAAATCCGTCTCACATACAAAGTTCTTCTCATTTCTGGCGAGAAAGTCAAATATCAATTGTGAAAGAAATTGGAATCGCTAGGCCGTCTCGTTAGCGCCTTGATTCGTACGACGAAGGCGGGGCTTCACGTGGTTCTCGTTTCGCACATGCTCGCCAGACAATTTATGAAGAACAGATTTAACGTCGAATCCATCAAGCGGACAGATGTCTGACAGCCTGTCACTTGCCACACACATTTCTTTGCCCCTCCCCATGGCTATTTCAATATGTCACTTCAACTTAATTCAAGGATATACATGCATAGCATGCATTCCATAGCTGCTCTTCTCCGATTGACAAAAATGGCTGTGAGGCACTCCAGGTTTTGACCTTGGTCGGCACAATCTATAGCCAGCAGGTTCTTTTGTGAAAAATGAATTCCCTAACCCGTGTTAACAAATAATGCACTCGCATCTAAATTGGTACAACCGGCAGCTGTTTAACAGCTGTGTAACCGGGGGAAGGTGGGTGGAACAAACACCCAACCATGGACATGCTGTTAATAAATCATACTATCATCATTAGGTTCAAAAGGTAGGACCGTTGGCTATTGAACTGTTGTGTTAAGTACAAATCAAATGTTGTTGTGGGTGGTCCATTACTTTACACTATTGTACATGGATGAATGCAATACCACAGGTCTGAAGTAGCTTTTGTCCTTTTTCCCCATGTTTGTAATTTAATAACAATCAAAGCAAATCTATAAAAGTAACCCGAATAGTGTGTTATTGTTATTTGAATATAGAAAATGAGGTTCATCCTGGACTACTTACCAGCCAATCGCACGGCATATATTGGCAAACAATACCTTTAATTGAGAACATTTCTTAGTAAGGAAACTGGGACATGCTAATCAACACACTGCCTTGGTTATTGATAACATTTCTAAAAATATAGCATTTAATTTTATCAAATAAAATTCAAATTAAACATATTGTTAGATTTACTGACTTTGGAATAAAAAGAAATACATGTATGGAATGTAGAATAATTCAGAAGTTGTTTATTTCTCTTAAATTGGAATGATTGCAGTAATAATAAATGCCTAATTTCCTTAATGTATGGACATTGGTCCGGCTTGACATCATCATGTAATATCTTTCTGTAGCTTGTTCTGTAGTGCAATACAGGACACTGCAAATTGTGGTCTCTGCTACAATAGCACAGCACCCTTTTCCAATTGTCAGCGTTTCCATATTGTCTCACTTAACGTAAGCGTCACAATTAACCTATGGTCTCGCTCTGTTAAACCATGCCAAGAAAAACAACACGCCCCCTAAAACTCAGACAGCAGGCTACTGGTACTCCAGCTGTGCACCTGCCAACCCCACAATGACATTGCAGAGCAATCTGTTGTCTATGCATATAAGATAAAATTATTTAACCCATCTTTTACTCGAGGGCATCTTTGAATATGACCAAAAGGAATAACGAGATTCAGTGTTTAAGCCTTGTGGAGTTCACAAGTTAATTTGCTTCTGAACTCCATGTCTGAAAGGAAGTATAAAGGAGCGCTAAAAGCAGATTTTTAAATGACATCGGTGGTCAAAGCATTAGAATGGAGGTAAATCCAAGAAGCAAGCTGCTAGATGGATTTTGATCTCTTGTTAAAATGTATGTTTCATATTCAGATAACGTTGTCATTCTATATAAATGGTAACATGTCGTCTGCAAACAGATTGTTTCTGGCAATGCGGTTCCCAAACATTTACTTGCTTCTGCACCTGCCCAGCCTCAAGAACAGTAAATACAATAAAGATCTCTTCTTTGTTTAGATCGTTGCTTCATTTTGCAACACAAAACTGCAGTGCCACTTTAAACATGTCTGCATTTCAAACCAGAACAGCGCAGCAAAAATCTGAATTCCTTTTCTGTTTCTGTCTCCTTTCCTCTTTCTCTCTGCTTCCAACTTGCCTCAAAAAGTGGTCTTACATAATTAATACAATGTGCCTTCTCATTCAGTCACATTCACTTTGTGTCAGGCAGGACTGCGTGTTTAATATTCCATTTTATCATGTCACCGAGCTCCGGTGAGATACCGGCTCTCTCATTTCCCCCCTCTACCTTCCGCTTCTTCTTTCCTCCCCCGTCTCTTGAAAAGTCTCTTCGAGGTAATTTTAACAACCTCTGGAAGTAGGACATTGTAATACGGTGAGTGGCAGTATGAGGTATGAGGGGCAGCTTGAGCTCAGTGAGCTGAAAGACACATAATGACACGGAGTAGGTCAAATTGGGTTAGCTACCAAAGCTGAGAAAGACAATGTCTCAAGGAACCAGATGCAACCAGTGCATGAACATGTACAGTTGGACCATTTAAAGGCACGACTTGTACAATCCCAATCTTCTGGATTTTTCTGGTCCATGATGTGTCATCATCTGGGATCAATTAGCCACCTACTACCATTACATCTGGAAATATCTGGAATAGACGATGGCATTCAGAAACTTAGACTGATAAACTACTGCAAGTTTAAATAATCCGGTTCAGGCTCAAAAATCTATAGAATTCTTATAAAAGCAATAGCATGATACCATTAACAAATGAGACTGGTCATGGACATCATCAATAACTCAAGACTTGGAGTGTATACACTTCACAGTCTGAATGGAGAACCTTTTTTTGTGCTGCAGTGAGCAGTATTTTTTTCCACAAACAGACTGCTTGTCTGTTTCCAGCTCGACATTATTCACCACGGCGAGAGCCGCTCCATGACACCACTTAATATGAGTCAGAATCAATAGCCTTAGCATTACCACCTGCAAACCCGTACTTCAATCTACAGTGTGTGAGTCTGCGAAGATATCTGCGCATGTGCAAGGGAAGGAAGAGGAATGGCGGGCCGCATGAGACTGGTCCACAGGCAGGAGAACTAATGGGCACATCGTTTTTAATTTAAGTTACATATATAAGGACGATGGCGGGGATCTGACACAGTGGACATAATTGGATTTTCCCGCTTGTGCCCACTCGTAATAACGTGCTGAGCTGTGATGCGCCGACGTCCTTATGCGTGGCGATGTGTGGGCAATGGCGGGGGGGGTTGGTTGGCTTGATGCTAGGTGCAGCAGAGTGGAAGTGGCAGGTGTCAAAGATCCATTTCCCACCATCCACTTTTCTCGGAAGAGGGTGCCTATAAAGCGACCGTCTTCCTGGGCTTAGAGCACGCAGGGTGGATTTTCCAAAATGCAATATGGCTGAACCAATGTCAAGGAATGAAAAGGTAATGCCTGCTTTATTTATTCCCTGATGCAAATGGGAGCAGAGTTGGAGTCCACAACACACAAAAGCCCACCGCTCCCCCCACGGTGCTGATCCTAGACGAAGGGGTAGTGCAGAGAGTGCGCCTCCCTGTCCTCTTCATGCATTTTGGCCTCGTCTTTAACGAGCGCAGCATGAGAAGAGGCACATCATTAAATAGAGCCCCTCTGAGACTTGCCTGTCTGCCATTAAACTTAACAGCCAACCTCTCCCATTACCTTTTATCCTTCCCTTTAAGAGGCAAGGGACAGAAAGGCTTTGAAAAGTCAAATTTGGCCACCATCGATTAAGTCAGTTGCTTAGTTATATGAAAGGAAGGACAATAATAATGTTTTGGGGTTTTTCACCCTCTAGCTCTTAGTCTCATACTGTAAATAACCAGCAACTGATCTGCCTGATATTACATGAATGTGATAATTATGCTAATATTCTGAAAGATTTGCCGCAAGGAAATCTATTTGGTACAAATGGCTTTTGTGAATAATGTTGTTAATGTTGATTAATTCACTTAATTTGCTTATGCTACACCGCTGGCCATCTTGCAGAAGAAACATCAACGCACCGACCGCGATTTGCTGCTGACCTTTTTTCACGCTCAAGTAGGCGGAAAAATACGCAGAAATAGCACATAGGGCATCGCGTTTCAGAGTGACAACTGGTAGAAATGACCAAGTCACTGTTAGAAACATGCAAATGATATAGATCATTTTAAAGTTTAATACATACTTAACATTATTTCTATAATTTTCCATTCATTGGAATTTTCTTTTATTTGTTTGCATTTTATCTTTGGATTGTTAAATCACTTTCATTTATGTGTTCTTGGATGAGTGTAGTGTTGATAATTTAGAAATACACGTCGAATAGATTTTTATTAGTCTTAATTTGAGAGAATTTAACACATTAATTCAAAAGTGAAAAGAAAAAACACATTTTAAATTATTTTGATGTTGCTTGATCTGTCTTTGTGATTGTCCATTTATTTTACCTGTTATTCATTTCTTCATTGTGACATAATTCCTCTGTTTACTTGCTGTTCTGATTGTAGATTATTTTCTTGTGTTTTAGGTTCATTTTTGCCTCATTCCTCGCCCCAAGTTGCTTCCTCCTTACCAGTAAGTCTATTTTCATTTTTTTCTAAGTTTGAATCTTTGATTTTGGGGGTATTTAGTCCATTGAGTAAAAAATAGGATACTTTGTCTGGCGCCTGCTCCCCTACCTTTTATCTGTACGTCCTAAGTCCACTTTCAAGGCCTTGCAAGTAGTCAACATCAAGGTCTACTGAACAGCCCTGACCAAGAAAAAATAAGTTCAAACTCATCAATAGTTGATATCACAAGTCACTTGCTGAGCTGCTTGCTGCTGAGACTGAATGTCGAATTAGAGAGTGGCACACCGAGGTCACCTGAGGGACAGTGAAAGAGCAGCCAGGCTCATTGCTGAATGAAAGACGCTCATGATTCGTATAGCTTCGTATAGCTTGCCTTTAACTTCCCATTTAGGTCTGCAGGTCAACACTTAATTCCTAAATCAATATCAAATGATTATTGAATAATCATGAGATGGCGAAAATTTAAGGGTACCTTCTGTTCATGTTGCAACATATGGTCAGTTGAGATTTGGGAAGGCTAATATGTTATTTGCATATTTAAAATGAATTCTTCGTAAGCATGGTCTAAGATATTTGTATATTTTTATACAAATATTTACTCGTATGGCCGCATGTTGACTGTCAAACGAATTTGGATTATGTCACCAATGGAGGCCTCATTTGGGAATGTTTGTAGTAAAACTAGAGTATTTCTGACTGCCAAAGAAAAATGAAACATTTGTTTCCAACATTTTTTGTATTTTAGCATATTTTTCGGATGGTTTTTGCTATCCTACTTGTGCCAAGATTTGCAAGCAACATTGTTTAACAGAATAAGTATGCCTGTGTGTAGCAAACCATTGATTGCTTAGTGTTCAAACAGTTTTGCCTTGCAGTTTTGCCGTCACCTATGCCTTAACACCATAATTGAATGTGTCATAATCTTCATTTTGTTCCACCACGTCCCTGAGTCTCCTCTCAGCTATGTTTTTTTTTCTCCCCCTCCTGATACTGAGAAGTAAACACGAGACGTGGTTCTCATCCAGTGTTAGCCTGTCTCGACTGAGGCATTTTTTTCCACTCCCTACTGAAACGTTTGCAGTGAAAAACTCGTATTTGCTACACCGTGTTCCACTCAAGCTACGTTGTATCAATGTAATGGACAGATGAGATAGAAAAGGCTGAAATGGATTAATGGAGATAGAGCTATAGTTTTTCCCACGGAAAGGGAAAAGAAGTAAGAGGGGTTAAAAATGCTTCCTCCTTCTCACCCTTCCCTCGTCGGCCCAGCTGCACTGATAAGCGTCTCTTTGTATTCCGGATAGAAAAGTGTGAGCTACAATGTACTTGGCGCTCCTGATTATTCCCACTGATTTAAAGAGTGTTTAATTTAAATTCTTAGGAGATAAAACACCTGCTTTCTCTGGGTTTAAGTGTACATGTGGATGGGCTTCTGGCATGCTAATATCTAATACCGCCTTCTTCATCTCTGCTTCATGACTTCACGATGAGCGCCCCTAAGAGTGAGTCAGTGCTCCAGGTAATGGAGCTGATTATAGCCGACTGGGCCGCTGGCCAGCAGCCTAGAGGGAGCGGAGACCGCCCAGTCAGTGTCTCATATCCTGGGATCCCTGTAATACAAGCCCGGCTTGGCAGTCTCCTGACGGCCATCCTACCACTGGCGGTTTTTCTTCGGTCCATGTGTATATCGTTGGTGTGTGTCTTCATATCAGCTTATTTACTCTGCCAGGAACAATAATGCCAGGAGTCCTTTGTGACTGGTTCCAGCTCAGCACCACCTCAAAAGTGAAACTAACTGCTATTTTTCTGTCCTTGGGGGAAGTGTTTGTTGCAGTCTAGTCCAGACTAGCAGTCCCACCCCATTTTGAGCTGTGGATCCATTTCATATGAGGACTCGCTAATATGTTGAATGTTTTTTTTAAATCATTTGCCATCCGAATATGGGAGACACCCTCGGTGTGTTATTCATTACAGTTTACCCTTTAATTTTGTTTTTGTCTCCTTCATTGTAGATAGTACAGCTTCATGATGGACTTATTTATAATAATTAGAATTACCATATTTATAGGATAGTTTGGCTGCTTCTGTAGTGTGATTTATAAAATGGTACTGTGCTACTTGTACTGTGATTTTCATGTTGGGTCAAAAGAACTTGAGACGAATAGCAAAATAGAAATTAGAGGACCATGACTAGGTTGTCACATTTCTATCATAGTGATCATATCATTTTTAATGTGGCATTTGATTGTGGACAGCATAGTTGGGAGAACAATTTAATGTTGGAGTCACTGTAAATAGTGCGTGAATTAACCACAGTGTCCCTTATAGAAGAGAGGAGTCAAATGGTTTAACTGTATTTTCAGATTAGGCTGGTGTATTTTGTAGCCCGGTCCTGTGACATAAACAAATGGTGAGCTAACACCGGCTCATGACCGGCGTGTGTGCAGATAGCAAGTAAATAAAGCATAGTAGGGCACAACCCGCCATCTTAACTACTACTTATGCTGAAGGTGCATCATGCAGATCATGTAAATTGCCGTGCACTGGCAGTGAACATTGCTCTCCACCAATGACCCGGAGTAATGCAATCGTCTGTGCAGAGGACTCCGTCAGAAGGGGAGGAAGGGGTATCTCTGAATTTTCTTGAAGGTGGAAAAATATACCCAGCATGATTTTTAGATTTATATGATAGCTGTACACTCAATTTTGAATCGATCCGATATGCTTGGGGCTGTTTATTGCTACTTTTCTACTGGGGGGGCAATGAGAAAATATCAAATACATTTCCATTAGGACATACAAAAATGGATGAGTTCGATCATGTGGAGGTTTAAAAAAAAAAGGCATTTAGTTTGTCACGTTGTGAGAAGGCTTTAAAAATACTGCATTTCTCGTTCTACAGTTTGTAGTATTTCGCCATTTCCTCATTTCTATGTGATTAACCTTTGAAAATAGACTATCTGACTCTGTGCAGTGTTTGTGCACGGCCCGTTTTAACATTCTGCTCCTGATCTGATCCGCTTCTGCCCATCAAATTTCAGCCCCTTGCCTGTTTTAATTTACCTCCCTAGCCCCGATCAAGCCTTGTTTCGCCACCTGCCGCTCACCAGGGGCAAACCTCGTTGAGGTGTTTGACAAACAAGTGTGATTCACTCTTTTTATGTGTATATTATTAATACACCTAGCATGCCACGGCATCATGAATAAGCAATGGAGATCCGGTAGCCTATTTTCCCTCTCTCTCTTTCTCTCTCTCTCTCTCTCTCTCTCTCACTCTCACAGCAAACTGAATGTCAGGATTGTGTGGAAAATGAGCTGTCAGCAGAGGGCCCATATAAGACACATCAGACTCATTGTGAGTCGTAGGAAATAATGAACTATTCCCATTTCACTCTGATATGTTCAATACGCTATTCATGACAAGTGCACAGTTTCCTCTTGAGCTGATTAAAACGCACTGGCTGTATTCAGAGGAGATTTGCCAAAATCAGGTGACGCTCTCACCGTGTTACAACGTTCCGTGGTCGAGAGAGTCTAAATTATCAGTTTGTCCCGCAGCAAGAGATGCTTGTACAACTTAAAGCATCATCAAAACGCATCAAGTTTTCTTTAATCTGTTCTCACATCCTTCGACTTATTCCCGCTTGGAATTAAGCAAAGAACGAACAGGAGAAGGAAGGGCGGTGGAGGTTTCTTTTTTTTTTTCTTCTTCTTTTTTTGAAGAATTTGTTGATTTACTTATGCAAGTACAGCAAACAAACACTAGTACCAAGAGACTGCAGCTATATTTAAACATGAAAGCAGCATGCACTCTTGCTTAACATATTTAGATGTGTAAAAACAAAGAATGCAATGGCAGCTTTATTTCCACTGGGTAAAAAATGATGGTCATTTTATTTATTTTTTCCCAGAACCTTATTGTTTTCTGTTACACGGTTTTACTTAGAAAAGTGGAGAAATTTGAATTTTTTAAGTGTAAGCCCTTTTGGTTATCTTAGCGAGGATTCCAAAGTCAAATCAAGTTAGGTATTTTTTTAAATTTTTTAAATAGCTCCAAATGCTAATGACATCATGCAGTGCGGAAGGAAAAATCGGCACTTCTAGATTCATGTAGTGTATGCTCAGCTTAATTCCACTAATTATTCCTCATCGGTTCTTCCAACGATGGAGAAAAAAAGGAAAGTGGAGCACAGATGGACACAGCTTGAAATTCCAATTTATTCCCCTTCAAGTTTAACTCATGCTCTGTGGTGGACTTGGTCTTCCCTAACTCGTATTACACCACCCCACTGCTCTTTGTCACTGTCGGGCATTTCACCTCCAACATTAGATTAAGCAAATCAAAATAGATGGTCCCCGTATGGAGTTTGAATTATGGATGTGATCGTAAAAATATCATCATGCAAGATTTGTTGTTGTTGCTAGGCTTGATTCAATGTTGTAGAACTTTTATTCCCTATGGGAGGGGAAAAAATCACTCTTACCTGTCAGTAATATTGTTTCCTCAGTTTAGTTTTTTTTCATTTCACCCTCACCAGACTGCTTACTTTACACTACGCTCGTCTCTCCATCTCTGTCTTTCTCACACTTCCTGCTCCTCCTCCTCCTCATCTTCCTCTCCCTCCCTTGCTGTCAGCAGAGCCATGCCGCCTCCTATATTCTGACACCTGTCAGCATTTTCTATAGGAGATCACAGAACTGCAAACTAGAAATGTTCCCGTGTTGAATTTAGGGCAAGTTTTGCAGTAGAAACATATGCCTTTTTTTATTTTTTTTACCACCACCACCACCACCACTTCAAATTCAACAGGGATAGAATTGCTCGAGTGGCACAAAGTTTAAGAGAAGACAGAAAATGACATTTTCAATGAGAGTAGGAAGTAGACGCTAGATTCAATTAGGGGCAGTGGGACCCAGTGGATCCTGCTGATGGAAGATGGGAATATAGAGAAAAATCTGAAGCCCACAGAGGGGACTTCCATTCTTGGGTTCCAAGCTTCAGGCAAAAACCCCAACGGGAGATAGTACATTGATGAGAGAAATTCTCCGGAGGTGAGGAATATGTCGAAAATAAGAGGAACGTTCCCGGCGCGATCTAATTGAACATTCTCCGTTTTCCAAGGTGAGGAGAAAAAAAATATTTCTCCACTCCTCACCCCCATTCTCCTACTTTAATAAACTTGAAATAACTGCAAAATCATCCTGTCACACTTGGAAATTTGACAAAACATGGACGTTAATCTCTAAAAAAACAGCGTCTCATCCATATCCTCTAGGAATTAAGAAAAAGAGCTGACAATCAAAGTGAGGGGGGGGGGGAGAAAGATTTAACATGTTAACTGGCTTCTAGCATGACATGGAATTTTCTGCACTGCTAAAGCTCCATTCAGGCAAATCCAATTTTAGCGGGGGGGGGGGGGGGGGGGATAAATTAGTAAAACAGCCCTTGTTCAAAGGTTATGCCATTTCAGGATTTTAACATTTTGGGATTTCTACATATACCAAACCATATCATCAGCCCGAAATGAGCTCCTCTTAAGACTCAATGATCAAGAGAAAATATAATTAGAATTTCTTATGGAAAAGCGGATAAAAGAAATGAACCAAAGTTTAAGTATGGATAAAATAAGAACTGCTCTTTGCACATAAAATGTATAACATTTGTGACAAACAAAGGTAAAGGCTAAAGATGGCTTCACCATTGTCATGGAAAGTGGTGGGGGATTGAATGAGCACAAAGGGGTTCCCTCATAAAAGAACCCCTGCATGTTTATGGGCCGTGGAGGGCCTTTGTCTTGACGTAACTCGTATTCTGGGCAAATAGCACCTTTTGCATGGCACTGGGAATGGTAAAGATTTACATAGTCCGTTAAAGCCCGGGAGTTTAACCCAAGCTCCTTCCTGCTAGCTTTGTTTCTCGGGCCACACCAACACGATAAAACATGACAATAAAAGTGCGTAATGAGGGAACAAATCCTAACCGTTGTCTTTTGTTGGCTGGTGTGCAGTGCCAGTGTCTCCCAATAGTCATCCAGCTGTGTTTAGTGAACAATACGTCTACTTATGATCTCCTTTCTTCTTCAACCAGCATGCAGTAACTGCTACACGCAATCTGTTTTTTTTTTTTAACAAATAAATGCACACGAAGTAAATCCTCGGCCATTTGTTTTCCACGACTAGAATTGTTGTTCTGGCAGTTTGTGGTTAGTTGATATGCCTTTGCGACGATTCCCACTCGCCACTTCCAAGTTATATCATGACTTCCAAAAAAAGAGGCTGAATATTTAGAGTCTTGTTAGGTCTGTTTCATAATCCTATCATCTATAATACTGCTGCACTTTGAAGATAAACTACTTTGTTTGTTGAACACTAACGAGAAATGGAAAGCCTGTTAAAATACTGTAACCTACACTATTATCTCTAATTGTTTTCAACAATTACGTCGCATCAGGGTAGATTCGCGAGTTGTAATGCACCACGATTACATTCATCGTTCATTGTTGATCGAATGTGATGCTGCTGAGAGAAACGTTGACATCCGGCGCGTGTCCCAGCCAAGTTGTTACAAAATATGGGCAATTGGCCAGGGAGGTGGCAGCAGAGTCC
Source organism: Stigmatopora nigra (assembly GCF_051989575.1). NCBI lineage: Eukaryota > Metazoa > Chordata > Actinopteri > Syngnathiformes > Syngnathidae > Stigmatopora > Stigmatopora nigra. The sequence continues at coordinate 6,239,514 of NC_135521.1, forward strand.
ATTTGCATGGCTGTCATTAAGTGTGTCCGCTAATGTTATTATTCCCCACTTACACAACACCACTAGCCAATATTGCTCCCAGCTCCATCAACTTTAAGATAGCCTTATTATTCCTTTACATAAAAGCGTATTTTTGTTCTGTCGCACTCATTAAAAATTGATTTTGTATGTGAACAAGGGGGAGAAGAAAAGTGAGGTGCTTATTATGGTTGGGGTTGAAATAACATCACTGAGGGAAGACATACAGTAGCTATTAATAAACCCTTTTTGCTGAGCTTAAAAAGGGAAACGTGGGTCATCCTAAAAAGTTTTCTGCAAGCTTACGCTTCTACACTTATGTCGTTTTTCTAAGAACCTTAAGTAGTTATCAGATGGACGGCAACACCTTTTGCCGAGTACTATAGTACACTCGTTTACTCCATCCTACGTCCTCCTACAGTTTGACTGACAGCCGTTAAGCACCAACACGATCCCTTCCGCTGACTCCTACCAGACAACGGGATATCTTTTTAAACGCTCCGTCAGACATGAAACATCCGCCTTAACTCGCTGGCTAAATGATCCCTCTGAATAATGGATCAAGACTTGTGGATATGTAAAAGTACACCTTTGTGAGTCTAATTGCAACCATGCCAGCTAATGGGGAATTCAGTCTTTATACTCAACATAGCTGCTGTCAATATGAGGTTGCGTCAGTAGGATAGCATCCAGCCTCCCTCTTTTCAGTTGTGATAGGAGATAAAATAACTTGGAGTATGTACTCTAAATAAATATTGGTTCTTTGCCGTAACGTCCAATAGCAATGTTCATTTACATCTATTGAGCAGGAGGTTCACGTAAAGCACGGCAAGGCCAACGATAGTCACAAAATATCAAATGACCATTTTTTTAAATGACTAACACACATTATTGAACACTCAAAGGAACAATATGCCACTATCTCAGCTTCTTCCTGACTTAATTAGTGATATATTAGTGACAAGAATACAAAATGGAACCTTTCATTATCGTGTCTGTCCCCTAGGATGACCTAAAGCAGAGGAGCCCACCCCAGTGAGAATAGACAACAGCCGTTTCTGTTCGGCTCAGTGCCATACAACAAATGTCCAGTCAGGATGTTAGGGACAACTACATATAAACAATATTGCAGGATTGTTACAACAAACTGTCTAATGTGGCCACGAGCCATGTCTTTACTTGAGACAGCTAATACAGTATGTGAGAAACATACTGTGCTCTGTATTCATCTGCTGTGATGTCACATTGTTATGAATCACACTAAAAAAGCAGATTGCATGTATCGAACTGAAAGGGAATACCCGCTTTGGCTAGTTTGTTTGTGTGTAAAGGTACAAACAAGGCCTTACCTTGATCTGGATGTTGGCAAACATTAGGAGGCACAGTCATGTTGAGCATGTCATTGACAGCCGTGTCAACATAGTGTCCTCGCTGGATATCGTGTTCGCTGTCAGTCTGGTCACTCTCTTCGTGGCCGCTGTCCTTTAGACTGTTCCCCTCCAGGTCCTTGAATGTCGACGAACTGCACAAGAGGGGGGCGAGAAGGATGTTGATTAACTGTCACATCACCTTCACTCACATGTTCGCCTTGCCAGTGTCCATATTTTTCTCTGTCAGGCCATTTTTCTCGGTGACCTTCAGCTACCTTTTTTTTTTTCATCAAGGCCACCTCTCTATATTCCAACATAAAGGGCTTTGGACTATTTCTTGGCAAGAATCTCCCCTTGAAATAATCCTGATCTAAAGAGGTTGTATGAATTTCCCCCGGGGGGGAGGACATAGACATTTTGGATGGACGCGACGCCTTCAAGGTCATTGCGAACAAATGGGGAGATGCTCACTTCAATCAGACAAATACTGCAGTAATCAGGAATTCCGGGAAGGAAGATAGATGTCGGAAACGCCAGAGGCATGCAAACGGAGCCTCTGCCTTGTGCTGGGGGCTTGCAGTCAATAAAGGAGGATGGGTGGGTGGGTGAGGGGGGAACAATCAACAGCTGCACAGTAACAGTGTGATTTCCCCTCGTTTGAGTGTCATCTCACTGGAACAAATTCCCATTTATAAACAACACTAAAGAGCAGGGGAATAAATCCACCCGTATATTCTTGGAGGAAGGAGAAAGTATAAAGTCGAAATGAAGGACATTCCAAGGTAGCTGGCCAAACATTCCCCTTTGTGGGGCTGCAGTGGCAGCTAATGCTGACCCTCTGATGTTATCACTGTAATTGCACCTGTCCCTGACTGGGGGGTCTCACCGGGCTCATGGGGGCTTCTTTTGTGAGAATATGCACTTCAGTGCTCTTTGTTTACATAAATGCAGGAAATCTTTGGAGAGGAAATTGTCATAATGGGACTTGAGGGAAGGGGGGGACGCTAAGGACAAACAAAAGAGAGCCAACATTGTCGCAGGCTGCAGGTAACAAAAGGACAATTGTGGAATGAAAAGAGAGCTCTTACAGAATTATTCCAAAGCCAGAGGGAGTTATCTCGACCCCCCCTTGCCAACTTCCTGACCCTCCATTCCCACGTCAATATCCTAATTTTCGACAAACCCGGTGGACTTTTAAGTAGCGTGTGTGCCGCAGAATTCAAAGTTCTCCAGTATCCAAATATGTCCTAAGACTGCAGGTTTCTCTGGGAACTCTGGTTTCCTTCCACATTTATTCATGTTTGACTGGTGAAATGCAGTAGACGCTTTCTTTATTTCTTTTTTTATTATTAGAATCTGAATGGCTGCATGCTGTCATTTACTGGCGACGAGTTCGAGGTATACCCAGCAACTCGGGCAAATTTGAAAAGGCTCCTTCTCACCAGACACGCTCTAAAGAAAATAGATGTGATGCATTTACACTTTCAAATCCTATTTCAGCAGGCACTTTCCTCCCTAGCCAATGTTTATATTCATCATCCTCAAAAATACTCATACTATGAAGGAAGGTAAACCAGGGAAAAATACATATAGGAATTTAGCAGCCTTTTTTCATTGTAGAAAATGAAGACAAAATTCTCAGGAGGAGCAGGTCCTCCTATTTTGCTAGTGGACGATTTTTCTGGAATAAAACCAAATCCAGGATCCATATTTCTGCTCTAATCTTTCACTTTACATCCCATATATCCTTCAGTTCCAGAGCCCCCTAATGAGGACATTCTCCCAATTTTCCTTGTCATTTCGTGGTGTATAAAAAGCCTTATTTCATTCAGGTATGTTTTTGGTGGCCCAAGTTTGTTCACAACTTGGAGGACATTGTTGCCACCAAAGGACTTTTTCTCCATAACAGATCAACCTCCTTGTAATAGCAACAAAGTCAATCTTACAAGGATGAACTGTTTTTTTCTTCAGGATGGCAAAGCACATTCCCATTCCTAAGCTTTTCTTTTGCCCTAAGAGATGACGGATCTTCTGGTCAGTCATGTTTTAAGGCTACTGAAATAAATCCCACAAAAGTATGGCAGGCCTTCTGTCAAGCCTGCGGCCTTTTCAGCCTTTCCTAAGGCAACCATCTCCAATTCAGTGGACAGTCTAAGAAAAAAAGATTTAGAGCTAGCCCTCCGCTGTGTCTCCGGCTGCCATGCTGGATTTTGGAGCCAGCATCTCAGCCAGGTCGAGTAATCCCTCACCTCCTCTGCCACTTTGATTTTACCTCTCAGCGTTGGTCCGGTGCTATTTTCAACCCAGGAACAGTAGGTCCCTGTTCCTTAGGTTTAGAACATTCTTTACCGTTGCTATGAAGTTTGGAGGCATGCCAAAGCTGTCCTATCCCACACCCAGTATACCGTAATTGCCGGTTGGCTGATAGACATCTAATTTCCAGCCCCAAATTAATCTCCACCTCTGACCTTTGGGGGATTTTTATTTGTTTGAAATGCTCTAAACTTCTCCATTGTTGTTGAATAATTTTGCAGTAAGATTTTCAAGTTTGACATATTGATTATTTTAAAGCAGAACTCTGGATGACACAGTCATCATGTGTTGGTCAATTACTATATACTATCATATGCTAATTATGTGGATTATTATATTTCCGTCGTTTTCACCATCTTAATTCTTAATTGAATGATTTTTTTTTCTTTTTGTTTGTTAATTGTTTTATTTGTTTTGAATTATCCAAACCCTATTATTCTTCACTCTGAAACAAACTCATACAAACCGATGCAAGCATTCTTGTGCTCTCATTAGATAAAACAATTACAGATAGCAATGTTATGAAGCAACTTGGAGGTAAAATAATGCTAAACATACCTTTTAATGAGGTGAGCTCTGCTGTTCACGTAACTGGAGTCAATTGAATAATTCTCCGTCTGTAGTACACAGTGAGGATGGGTTGAGGAGGGGGTTGAGTAGGAATTGGTGTTGGGGGGAGAAAGTGGGGAGGGGGGCACAAAGGGAGGTATTTTTAGCAGGAGTAATACACTTGAACAAGAACAGCGTTAATTGGTTTTCAGTAGGAATTTTAAATTAGAAAAAGGAGACCATTTCTGCATTGAAACGTAAGAACCATAGATGAAAACATACCAACATTCTGAACACAAGCTTCATCAAGCCACTCTGAACATTCCACTTGGTGGTCGAGCCGCCATCTTTATAACGACATGTTTAGAGACTAAAATTCTCCGATACTAATATAAGTGTAAGAAGAAATGTTCCCTCTCCCGGCCTAAAATGTTTCCTCCCTCCCTTTCTCGTAACAGCTCACTTTGAGCGCATTTGAGGAGATTACCCATTAATGTGGAAAAAGCTGAAATAAATAACTAAATAACAGCCAGAGAAGGAGATGAAATTAAGAGCATACCGGGGGGAATCTGAACGCTGCAATTGGAGATGAAAAGACTCTTTCTGAATATGCATGCGATAGATCTCTGACCCACATTACAGCATTGGGTTCAAAGACATCACGCACTCCTATTTTGCCCACTGTTTATATTTCTTGAGGATCTATGAACCCTTTCTCCCTTTTCACTGTATCAATCCAACATAGAAAAAAGTCCATGCAATGTTTATATTTCTTGGGGATCTATGAAGCCATTTTTCCCCTTTCACTGTATCAATCCAACATAGAAAAAGTGCACGATTCCCAAAACAAGCCTGGGTAAAAAGCTAAGATTTGACCATTTCTGCAAAGTATGGCGAGAACAAGTTTTTTTTCTGCAGTACAAAAGTAGAAGCTTCATTTCAAATTCTTATGTGGAGATAGGAGTTTGTGATAGAACTGCGGGTCGACCCTTTGACTTCCGTTACAGGGCTATTGTGTGAATACTAAGAAATAAGAAAAGCAAAAAAAAAGGAAATGCATAAATAAAAATCCACCGTGTGATGGGTCAATAAAGTCACTCAAACCCAATGACAACACCTCCAAATATTTTTTAAGCAGAAAATAACCTGCTTTGAATTGCTGTGTTTGCCATGCTTATGTATTATTCATACCCTGCATTTGCTATCTAATTAAACTATAACTCCACTTTGTAGAAGATCCTTCCTCGAAGAAAAAAAATCTATTTTTGATAAATATTGTATCGTTTCAACCCGTTCTTTTTCTCTTTAAACAATACATATTAATACAATAAATTGATGTAATACTTACATATTGCAAGGTTTCAATATTCATTGAGGAATGTTTCGATTCCACTATTAAACATTTTTTGAAGGCAGAACCGAATATTCAAAACATCATACTAAAATATATACAGTATACTTCAATTAAGATTCGCTGTAACTCTGATAAACCCTTAATGACAATTTTAAGATGAAATTTCACGATTGGGGAATTTAGAAAAGTATATATCGAGCCCAGCAGAAATGTCTTAAAAATACACACGTAACCCTTTTAAATAGTTTGTGATGTAGCCGGACATTCCAACAAATTTCATCTAACATCGAAAACCATCGTCGTTTGTTAAAGTTTATTAGGAATTTTGCAGTGGAACTCCGAATAACATTTTTGAAGAAATTATGGCTCAAAGGTCGCACAAACTAAATAATGCCTTACTTTGGCACTTCTCACTCAAATATTATTATTTTTTTAAATTTCATTTGAGGAAAAAATTGACATTTTAACCAACTGAATATAAAATACCCATCAAAAATATTGTAGAGTTAACGCGGCTTAACTTTGACTCGCAATTTTTATCAACAAAATCATATCAGTTAACAAAAAAAAAATACATAAAGCATGGCAAACTTATAAAATATTATTTTAAAGAGCAGTTCAAGCACCTCTCATGGATATTTGCAATGGGACCCAACGTCAACAAATAATTCCTCAAAATTAAATTATATGCATGCAGAATAATGTCATCCATGTGTTAACAGTAAACAAGCGGCTTCTTGTGAATTTGCAACATCACAGATTGAATCATAAGGTTGGACAGGATATGACCAGAGGTTTTTTTTTTTCCGAGGAGCGGCTTTGATGAGTCTCACTCCGAAACACAATGCCTCCTCCCACGTTGGTGAGCGACCTCAAATTGGAGGGCGTATCGATATGTCTTGCTGGGAGGGGTCAAGTTGCAGCCCAGAGCGGCTGAGGAGGAGGCCGCAAATGGCTCCTTAATCAGGTTGGACAATGTGTTGTTGTGATCCGAGCGGCCCCGGTTTGGCGGCCAGAGCCACTCTATTCCCATAATTATTGCTCCATTTCATCTGGAGGACTGCAGGGAGGAATGTGACTGATCGCTGTGTCACGACAAGTAGAGGGGTAGTCGAGGGAGAGGCTTCCAGATGGGAGGAAATGGGCGAGAGCTGACCTGCGGGACACAGTAGCATCATTCCCCCCTAGTCGGCCTTTTTTTTAAGCCTCTGCATCTTTCTCTTCAATTAAAAAAAGGGTCACTGGGAGAATAGATTTGCCTTTTTTTGCCATCTAGAGCTAAAACAATATCCTTTTTAAGATTTGATTTGCTTTCCTCACAGCACTGGACACAGTCAAATCAGAGTATGGGTTCTGTGGGTGGCATTGGGAGGTGAGCCCGGACAATTCTTACGCCAGTAAACACCCGGGTAGCTCAGCAGATTTTGCAAGGAGATAGCACAAACTAAAAAAGATAAAGAACAATGTCACAGCTGCCTCCCTCTGGGTGTTACCGAGACGCTAGTGATAAACTGTAATGCTTCATTCGAGGCTAAAATAAACAGATGGAGCAATAGGCACTAATAAGGTGCTTTAAAAAAAATTAATCAGCATAAGAGGTGTCACAGTCAATCTGTTCAATTTATAGGTAGGGTCTTTTCTTTTGTATTTCCTTTTACATGACAATTAAAAATTAAAATGGCGATACGAGGATACGCTGGGATGCTGCTGATAATTATTTTTCAGAAGAAATGTTCTCGCCGTTAACCAAACAAATATAACATTGAAATTAGAGGTAGTCCATGTTACAATGGATTTGTTAAAAAATATATATATATTGTAATACAGGCGAAGCCAACGCTATTATTTTTGGTTTATTAATTATTCATGAAGCCTGAGGAATTTGGAAGCAGTAATAAAAGAGCATAAATAACCATTTGTGATGGCTTTCGATTTTGTAACCATAACATCTGGAAGATTAACATTGTACTTGTAAGCCTTACAGCTGGAATAGGTTAATATTTACTGAGTGTAAATCATGAAAAGAAACAATAAGACAATTAAAATTATGGAATACTCTGTAATTGCTGCATGAGCAGAAAAGAGCAAAAAAAAAACATCAAGAACTGGCAGACCTCTTGTATAATTCATTGACACGGAACAATATTGCAAATGCAAATGGGAGGTTGTTAAAAATAGGAAGAATCAATTGTTTTGAGAGAAGAAATCAGTCCACCGTTTGCTCCGCATTAACAGAATATTCCACGTCTCCGTTCTAGGACAAAAATAAATACAAAAACACTATTCGGCAAAAGTCTTGGAAAATGAACCGTACGTACATGTCTTTCGATTTGTATGTGCTTTATCGAATATATTACAAATGATTATTATAAATGAGCTTTCACTGTAAGTATGGAATGAGTGGAAATGCTAAATGCTTTGACAAGCACTGAGTCACTGCACTATTTTCATTGAAAAAGCCTGATTTTTTTCCCTAATAAAACTAAACTGAGATCTGTTTTTAGTTCCGTGTATGCCTTTGCGAGTAAGCAGACGACTCCGTTTGTATTCCCCCGGCAATTTTAACAGAGCTTAACATTGACTCGTAATGCTCATTTCTGCACACGCAGACACTTACTTTCCCTTGTTGGGCTTTTCTTGCTCACAAATCCCCCGACTTGGCAGGAACGTGCTTTCATAGAGACGACCGGATCACCTGTAGGTCCGCCCCCCGCCGAGCCACCGAGCCCCAATGTGGCGACGTAAAAGACAAAGAACCCTCCGAGTGGGTAAAGAATGTTTATATTGTGTTTTCTCCAACACCGCTGAGCTACCAAAAAACCCCTACAACCCTTGCCCCGTCCGCCCCAGACACCGACAACGATTCCACCTTCTTCCCGATAACAGACTTTCTCAAAGATCCTCCGCCATCTGCTGGATTATAGATTCTCCTCTTCCTTGAGAGAGGCCAGGGCCCCCTCGGGGAGGATCAGTGGTGGAAAAGCGTGGATGAGAGCTTTAGGGCACAGCCACAGTTGCGGATGAGATTACATTTTCTATTTCTGCTTGCCGCGGGGAGTCGGCCCTGATGAATACGGAGAGTTATTCCCATTTAATATCAACGGGTTCCCCCGCACGCTCAAATTATATTCGATCAATTGTGACAGAGGGGTACACATGTGACAAACAACCTGCCTGCTTCTCTGCATCGTTTCACTCCATCACCCGTTAATTTAGTCCAAAGCCACCATCCCTGTCTGGGAATCAATCACGTTACCAAAGTGAATTATTGTGGCTGAGTGAACGTGTTAAAAGGTATTCCTTTTTCTTTGGCTGGAAGAAGAATTGACATCAACCCTGCGCTCTCCCCCTCCAAAAAAAATACAATAATCAGCAGTTTGTCATTGATAGCACGGTCATGTCGTGCATTGTCTCGGCAAACCCAATAATGGCCTCGCAGAAAAACACAAAGGTGTGAACACACTGCAACTTCCTGCTTGCTTTTCCGTCTCTGTCATTTAGCTTTCCTGGGCAAAGTTTAACAAATACTCCCCCACTTTTGTTTTAAAAGACAATCAATCGTGAATCTTGTAAAATGGACAAAACAACGCTGAAGGAGTAAGCCATTTTTCATCCGGGTTCCAGAGTCGACATTTATTCCTCGGTCTCTGCCAAACAAAACTTGATGAGAGACTCTGTTGTGTCTGTAGTGCAAAAATAACTGCTTCACACCTTTGAAATCTACCTATGTTATTCCTCGTTTAGTAGACCATACCATAACGCCTTATCATATTCTCTTTCCGACAAAAATAACTGCTCTACACAGTCCAGTAATGCACTCTGCCATTTGACCACTGATCAAAATTCCTTTCTACCCAATAACAAGCATTTTTCGGCTCACTTGAGCTATTTGTAAGCAAATCAAACTAATCCTATCCATACTACCAGCGTCGGGAAAGTGCCTATGATGCCTGCTTGTATTTTTTTTAACCATCAGACACAGACAATATTCCAGACTTGTCTCCATGTCACTCAGGCCTAGAGGCTCCATAGACGTCCGACTGGAAAAGATGTGATTAATTATACATACATTGATAGAAATGGCATTCATTATTCATGTGTTTTAGAGCCATTTCCCCCCTTTTCAGAATGATGAAAAGATCTTAAATAATAGGCCCCCCTATGCAGACATCTGCATTCCAACGTAGTTGAGCAGCGCTTAAGCTGCTTAAGTCTGTTGTCTTTCTTTTTGGAGTGGGGGTCGCCGTTCACCTCTGACATTTTTTTTCAAAACTTTGGTGGCCATGTGACTTCCTGCGGTGGTTGTTTTGTGCTGCTTTTGTCTCGACTGACAAGGCTCGTCAGCATCGGTTGAATAGTGATCTGGCTACTGCATCGCTAACCTCCTGAAGCTGAGTAAGGGTTTCGTTGAACACCTGTTCTGCATTCATAACCGCACGTGCCCACAGACTCAATCCATCGCCGAGTATGAAAGAGCAGGAGATAAAGTTCTACGGTTTTGCATAATATTAAGGCTGAAAGGTTGTGAGAGAAAATGTATCTATGTTGCTTCCTATGAGAAAAAAAAAGCTTAAGAACTCCAAGACTTGGGAGATTTAATTTGAATCTCCAACCCAAAAATTGGTAAATTGCCACAAAGGGACAAAGTTTGGATTAAGGAAAAGATGAGCTTTGGAACTTTGATAGAAAAGATTTGTGCTTCTCATCTTACAAGCATTACACACACCAAAAAATTGTGAACAGTCATTTATTTTTGGGTGTGCGAATTACTAGATAGCATTGACTTCTCTTGGTTGTGACCTACATCAGCCACAGTTGTGAGGAGAAGTGAGGCACACTAATTTAGAGCCTGGGATATTCCCAGAGGTTTACACCCCCTCCCTTGGGTAAAGCCTTACAAACACACATTATAAATGAGTGTGTGAATGTTATGTAAATGCTGGCAAGTGAGTAAACAGGGTAATTTTTGGTTAAATTTCGAAACTGAAAATTAAGTAGCCTATATCTAACTCATTTTCTCGTCATGATGGGAACAAATAATTGAAATAGTGCTTTTTAACCTCTCTTGTAACATGTTGAAGCACATTTTTATGGATAACAGTAACTGCAAAAAACTGCTGGCTTCCATTGTGAATATAGTAGTGAACACTTTGAATGATAATGTGAGAGAATGGCTTGTGTATATTGTTGATGTAGCCGCGGCAACAATATTCGGGTACCCTCTGAGCTCTTGAGACGTGGTGAGATCGAATCCTGATAGACTAGACATGCAAACTAAATAGACATGCCTCGGGGTCTGAATATACGGTATATGATAGCCCCTTGACACCAAAATAGAAAAACAATAAGATTTAAATATCTTTCATTTGTTTTTCCTTTCAAGTATGTTTGTTCTTTCGTTCTGACGAATTAAAAAAGTCATTTATGTCTGTTTGGGTCTGAGTAAAATCTATAAATATTTGTTGTAATGATAATAAACACTAATTAACAAAACAGTACCGAGAAGAATTTGAGCTAATAAGCAATACAAATGTTATTCGCCAATGGTTTGTACTGACTGACTGTGTGACCTACTATACATATCATTTGTATTATTGTGGTAAAAGCTTGAATGTATATGTCACTGATTGCATTGACACCATTGATCTTATCTGTCCATTAGTACTGCAATCGCATCCGTAGATGTAAGATTCCTATCTGATTTCACCCACATTTGAAAGTAGCCTGATTTCATGTCACATGCCACTGCATATCCCAAATTGGTTAGACTGTGTAATATAAATGCAGCCTTTTAAAGTGGGTACTGGGTAGCAAACCCATCTTTTCTTGCCCCAATCCTCCATTTGCACTGTGACAGGGCATGTTTCCAGACATTTCAGTCTGATGGAGATTTGCAGCAGCTCATTACAGTCCGCAAAGACACAGCCAGCGGATGCAGTCGCTCAGAGAGGGATTGAATTGGTCTGTTTATTGACATGCTTTAATCTGACACTTGGTAAAGGGAATTAGTCACCGCCTCTAGACATACTCTAGCATCACAAGTCAGTCTGGGAAAAAAAAGGGATACAGTGCCCGGTCTAAGAGTGGAACTTCATCAGCGTTCATTAATCCCATCACCCCGGGGCCAGACTAGTCGAGAAGTTTACTCTTGGGTGAATGGGTGACCTATTTTTTTAAAATGGTATGTGACCCAGGTCCAGTACAAGTTTTTTTTTTTTTTGCTCCTGACCAAAGTACATTTGCAGTGAGTCGCGATGATTAATGGCGATTGGTTGGCAGAATTGAAAACAACCAGTTTGCAAAGGATGTTGTTATAGATTAGTGTTGGAGATGAAAACGGAGGTCATGGTCTATTTCATTGATGTTAGTGACAGGAGGTGCCGTGAGCTGTCTATCGTAGATTCCTTGGACAAAATAAATCTACTTTGTATCACTCTAAAATTGACAAAGGCAAAAACAAAAGGATTAGTTTCTGCAAGTCTAATGCATTCTAAGTCGTTTTTGGAGCACAGAATGGTTTCACTTGGTTATTGTTTTTTTTATTTTTTTATTTTAGTGAAAGTGTGTTTTCAATTCTAGTGTTTTCTTTCATCTTCGTTATGGATAGAGCATTGAACCTTTTGAATCAGTTCTGCCATTAAGTGGAATGGGAACACTTCCGTGCTACTGTGCATATATTTTTGCTGTTGTTGTTGTTGTCTTTTTGATTGTTTGATTCGAGATTTTCCGAGATTTTCCCTCTGGTTTTCATTATTTATCTTACTACTCGATATGTTCAGCATTTTATCAGAGTTTTTTTCTTTGTAAACCATCTCCCTTCAAGTCTCTTGAAGTTGAAGCCTTGTCTTATTTCTATAACAACAAAGTATAATAGATGTTGTGAAGAAAACTAATCTTGCCACTGAGTTTTTTTGATGAAATATAGAAATACTATAAATTACAATAATATGCATTGTGGTAAGCAATGATACAATATGTGGGATTATGTTGCGTATGGCACACATTGCTGATTATTTTGGGAAAAATAACACATTGTGAAACTATGTCTCGGCCCCGTACTGCAGATTGAAAACCACTGTTTTAGATAACACTGCAAGAATCCCATAGCGAACCAGAATCCAGATAAGCAAGTATTCCGTAATGATAGTGATCCTGTTTTCTGGAAAATCAATGCGATGTACATCTGTTTGGTCATCAACGGCAATGGTTTTACGAGGCAGCTGTCAGAGTGACAGCAGAGTATTAGCTCCCTCTGCATCTGTAAATCTGGCTTCTGAACATGATCGGGCGCTCTCCGATGGGAATAACATCCCAGTGCTACGCTTCTGTTTATAATCCATTACCGATTGAGAAAAAAAAACGTATAAAATGAATGCACGCAGACAGATACTCAGTGTGTGAAAGAACAAGTGAGGGGGAATAAACAGGGAGTCTTAAGAGGGGGGGGCACAGGAATCTGTAGTGAAATATGTGTTGACCCAAACACACACACAGAGTCGCAGTGGGAATAAAAATTGGAACAGTCAGGAGGGGAACCTAGCAGAATGTGAGCAGGGGGCCGCTGCATGGGCCAGATGCAGTGGGCTTGACCCACTCGGTTCAAGTGTGTGTGGGGCGTGGGGGTGCTTGAATTTGGGGGGGATTATCTGAGCTGACTTCATTTAATTGAATTTGTATTTAGGCGACTTTGGGGAACAAACAGTTTTTCACCATGGGGGGATGCACGGGGGCCGCAGAAAACAGCAACAGACGGTGAATCTGTGTCTCCTTCCCCCTTTAGTGCATCAACAAGGGAAGGCTGAGGTGCCGTGGTAGTTCCCCACACACATATCGTGTTTCCCTGTAATTACGTCTCCATTATGAAGTCTAATCTAGCCCATTGAAATGCATCTTACACTCCAGCACCCACCTTTCCACCGCTTTGATTCCTTAAAATGAAGTCCTTTGTAATCCTTTTGTTCCGCCACCATGAACAACATGTAGTCATTTTTACTTATCAAAAAGCACTGCTCCGTGCATGCTTGTGTTCGAATGTCAGCGTGTGTGCTAAGCTGTTATCTTGCAAGAACATATCTCTGGGCTGTATGTTTATCTGAGCTGATTGGAAGCGTTCGCCTTGTCCCAGTGCCATAGTGAACAATATTATCTTTTGTTTTTCATCATTCCATTTTCCCAGGCCTCAACAGTTGATAGCTGATGGTCGAGAAAGCCCTTTAGTCACCCTCAGGCGTCTAATGTACTTTTACTTGTAATCTGTGACTTTAATAAATCAAATGGGGGAGGAAACAATCCGTACACAATCAAATGTTTCAACTCCCTTTTGTACTGCAGTGAGGGGGAGGCATGGCTGTCACTATTAGGCGGAGGAAAAACAGCTGCAACGACCAAGTACACAATAAACACAGTACACATTGCTTCCGATGGCTTGATGGAAAATAATGCAGAACTCTGCTATCATGTCCGTTCTAGACCATGATTCATATCTTCTAATGTTTGCAGTATTGTAGTGATTATCAAAAACGAATTGCTTGAAGTATTTCAGGTCACGCCTTATGTGAACTGAGTTGGTTATTTATTTATCAAGTAACAAGAAGTTTTAATGCCTTTAGTAGAGTACAAAATAACAGGGTTGTTTATTCATTTAATGAATAAACTTTGAGCGCAGTATCATGACACTGAATAAATGCAGCCCAAAGTGAACTGTGAGAGGGCCCCACCCTTAGAGGAAGTATTTTTAATCATTCTACTTTGCGGAGGAGAACAGTGTTTAAAAGAATGTTTGCTTCAGTTATCTCAGTCTCAAATGTGCTGTCTTTTTATTTGTTTCAAATATGATCAACAGCAACTGTCAACACATCAAATATTAAAGTAAACACTTGTATGAGGTGTTTGCAATAATTATGATTTATTCAAACGTCGCATGTTTTTTCTTCTTCAATGGCACATCCCATTTACCTTATTTTTCGGATTATATGTCGTACTTTTTTCATAGTTTGGGTCGGTGTATGACTATTTCTCAAAAGTAACTTATATATATATATATATTTTTTCTGACCAAGACAGCCTGTTGCGTTTTTTTCTTGCTATAGTTATCTGGAAAAAAAAGATTCCTATTTAGCCCATTGTTCTCTATTTTACTTTGATGGATGTTTGTTTTCTGACAAACTAAAAATATCGCCCGACCATCTATGGTGTAATTTATAGTCTAAAAAATACAATAAATGTTAAACAAATCTTATTTTGCTTTAATGCAGAGACCAGAACTGCCTATTCAAGACTCTCAGGCGCTCTCTAGTAATCATCTTTCTTTTTTTCCATTCCTTCCCCTGGCTCCTATCAAAAGATATTACTGTGCAAAATGTCAGCGGGAAAGACAGAGAGAGGGGGAAAAAAGAGGCAAGGGAAGTAATCTCCATCTCCTTTTTGATCACAAGTGGAATAATTGGAACCCTCTTAGGCTCATTACAGAAGTTGCCCGCAAGCCAAAAGATAGCTCCAGCTGCCCCTCTCCATTCATGTTGAAGCTTTGAAAACTACTGCTTTCTCCAGTAACAACTCTTTATAAAATGCAATGACAAGAGGCCCTATATTGAAGGGCAATCTTTTTTTTTTCTCTTAACAGGGAGATAAAGCTTTCAACGAGCACAGCCAAACATTAGTCACGAGTGGAGAGAGTAAAAAAAACAAGAGATGAGAAGGCGACTTGTTAACAATGAACCCTGCGACTTATCTGCTCTGAGCTGCGATCAAAACTTTCTTGGTCATGATTATAATTGTAATTACTATTTCTGTGTTACCCAGATTAACCTTAGTGCTGGCATTGAATCACCTGTGCTGATTGTACCCCAATCATGTTGAAGAACAGCGTCAATGTCCCCTCAGATAAATCTACTCTAATTAGCTGTGTGCCTTACAGGGCCGATGTGCTGCTAATAATTAGAGCTGCAGTAGCAAAGGTCATGAAAAACTATTAATGTAGGCTGCTTGGATTATAGTGGGTAGACAGTGACTGGAGGGGAGATAGCGGTCTTCTTTGCCCATTTTTGAGTGACTTTAAAAACAAAATATAATTTTGCAAAACCTGACGTGAGGGAGGATTGCAGTTACATATTTTATGCAGGCCAATGGGACCAAAGGTGGCCCAGTCGGGGGTCCGGTCTGAATCGGAGGTTTGTTCTGCCTGACAGGCACTTTGTTGTAAGACACCATGACAATGAAGTGACGCAAAATTATCACCCTGCCTGCTATTGACAATGATAGATAATTAGTTTAAACCGGCAATTATTGTTTCAGTGTCATTGATGGTGCTAGATTTTAATCCATTTTCACTGGGAGTGGCGAATAAGCAAAGGTAGACGGGAAGTAAGTTAAGTTTCTAGGCCAAAAATAAACTAGTCCAACCCACATGAGAGCTATTTGGTATCATTTAGGCCCGTGAACCAAACTGTATTTGACACCCCTGATCTAGCTGCAATCATGTGTTTGCCCTCACCTCTCTGTCATATTATCCAGTGTAAAAGAGCAAAAATGTTTCTTGCGAGGACATCTTAATGAGCTGAGACAAAATGATGAGGCCGCGGTAAACAGGTCCCTCCGCCGGGTTGCTATATATATATCTATTTTGGTACCAGCTTCACCACCTCCGTGTGCTTTTGGCAGCATCTTAACTCCAAGGCTGCCTCCCGAGATAAGAGCCCAGGGCTTTACAGGCGGGATCCGCAAGGAATTCACAGTCACCTTGTCACCATCACGCCTCCGACAAAATAAGCAACAGCCTCACACTTACTCGTGTATCTCAAGCAACACATATGCTCATGCGTACAGGATGCTTTCTGTTCAACAGTTGCAAATATCACATCTAACTGGGAGGGTAAACAATTTCTACCTGAGTAGTGTATTCAGTCACAGCTTTTTTTTCTAAATTCAATATTTTTTTGTGGCTCTAAGGTCCGCCAAAAAATGAAACGGGATGTTGGGTACATTGCTGATTCTAATAAGAGAATGTTGAAAATGTCGTTTTTTTAATTGAGTATGTGCATCCTACAATTGGCGAGTGACCATTTACATTCAAAATCAGATCATCTGATGTTACAGAGGAATCACTCATGAATAGCAAGTTCATATTTGGTAAACGACCCCTTTGCAATTTGTTTTATCGCACCACGCCACTCAAAATGCCCACTAACTGACTACTTTGTGCGGGTACCATGTACGCCATGAATGGGTTTGTCGACAGCCCACTGCATGTTCCAAAGCATAGTGTGAAAATGTATTTGAACTATCCTGACTCGAGATTTTCTAAATCCAACTCTGAGGCCTTGGGCAATCAATCCTCTTGGTGAATTTTGCTTTACAATAATAGGAAAAGCTGAGATTTTAAACCGCAAATCTTACAAGAGCATATCTAATGACAATCCAGCTCAGTGGGCATTTTAAGGATTAGCTGCACTTTTTTTGTTCTTTAGTGCCCATTTTTCACGTGATTTTCTCGCACTCCTTTATGTGGGGTTACAGTTATCATTACCTTGTCTTGTAAATCACTCGCATGAATTGCGAGGCAATGTGCTAGCTGATAAACCCAGAAAAGTTGATTTCAAACCAAAATGACGAACACAACAAAGGTCCAGTTATGATTTACAAATGGTCAATTCTAATAGACATTAACATTGTTTCTTAAAATTCAGATAAGTAAGCATTTAATAAATCAAATGATGGGGGAACAGATTGGGTTTGGCATGAATAGTGTATCGTACAACAGCAAATCAAATTCACCATTGTGTGAACATTGGTTTTTACTATTGTTAAGTTAAGACTGGAAAAAAACATCTCTACATTTAATGTAGACATCAGAAAAATATTTCCCAAATTTTCCTGTAAATGCCAGTTATCTCCTCACAGCAGCAGCAAATAGAAATCATATAAATCAGATCCATTAGGTCAGTTATGTGTGTCAATCAATGTGTCAACTGTGTACTAATAAACCCAACGTGAACTCCTGCTGTGTGCACTGCTGGGTTCAATGCATTATAGTTCAACTGAGATGAACTTTGAAGTCCGTCTTTTTATGTTGGAGCTCGGTATTATTTTTAACTGACTTGGTGAGATTTACATTGAATTATCTCTATTTTGAAAAATGCAAGATTAACTTAGAACACAGACGAACAGAGCCATGATGATCAATATATTTTATAGGTTTTTATACATTTCTTAAAGTTATGGTGGTGGAATCCGGAGTAGCAGCAAATTCTTAGCATCAAAACATTTATTTGAGAGTAAACAGATTTAAAAAACATGGTAAAGTGATTAAAAGCCACTTGGCAAGCTTAACAGGACATGTATTTTTTTTAGCCTTTTCCAGTATGTTAATGAAATTTCCTGGATGGAGGGGGTGGAGGCATACACCATGTTTTTGTGTCTGCTGGGTTGCGGGGATTGGGTAGAGTGGTTTGAAAATAGCAAATTGTGATTACCATTGATCTCATTTGTCAAATGCCTAATCTCTGACTCATCGACGACACGGCCACGTTGGGTGACGCCAAAACGCTTTTCCCCGCTTTTTTAAATCCCAAACAAGCATTGAGGGAAGCTGAGATAAGCAAGAATTTATCCTTTTAAAGACACTCCCGTAATCCGACCGCAGTGGGTGGAAAAAGGGGGGCTTTCATCCTTTAGAGATTTACTCTGGATTACAGCTAGTCCCTTAAATTAAACCCAAAAAAGTTTCCCCAGTTGCTCATGCTAGTTGGGCGACTGGCTTCCAACCAGTGAAAAAATCAGATGAAAGTCTAGAATTGGAACATAGCTCTTCCTTAGCCATCAAACTCTAATTCTGTTTCTAAATTGACCATCGGTGCTGATGCCCAAAATACTAAATGCTGCATCTACCTGATTTTCTTTGCCAACCGGCTTAGTCTTAAACAAGCTCCCCAAGCCAAACCATCCTTTGCCTGACACAACTTCCCATTGCAAAAACAAGGCCAAATCTGCAGCTTAGAGGCTCAAATAATCATCAGTGAGTAGCGTACAAATCTAAAGACACAACATCACTGCCATGTTGGTCCTCCCCCATTGTGCTAGTTCTCCATTTGCTGTTCTCTGAATGGACGACCACACATGAACCAACTATTTTATGTGTATGTATGATACACATACATATATGTAAAATAGTAGTTTACTAAATCCATGTGTATTGCAACTGGTACCAAAAAAAGTGAAACATTTATTGGATGATTTCAATGTAAGAGAATGACGCAAAGCCATAGAGCGCCCACATAATTAGAGCTCTTTAACATAGTTGCGTGATGACCTCAGCGCTCTGATTGCCAAAGAATAACACAACCAAAGCCAAAGATTGAAAGTAGACTCTTTCTTTAAGAAACACATGTTCCGCCACTCTACCTTTCTAACTGGAACAGAGAGCAGCTTTCAGGTGGAACTAAAGACGTTAGCATGGAAAAAGACAACACTTAGCGAGGCCGAGTGCTTTTCGTTCATTAACTTGGCTGTCTGGGCTGCGCTGTCAAACGTTAGACGTGAGGGGAAAGTTAAAACACAATGGCCCATTGTGCGCCACAGTCTTAATATTATTTTCCAATACAGAAAGCGAGCCTCGGTAGGAGGCGGAGACATGATCAATTCAGAAGCAAGGCAGTTATAAGTATTATCATTAGTGGGGTTTTCATCCTTTGCCCAGAAAGAGGCGATATCGTATATTCCTGGCACGCATCTTTAGCAACTTGACCTGGTATTACTCAAGCAAAGAAATAGATTCTCATCCCTCTTGAAACCGCCACTGGGTGTAAATGATATGCCAAGGCCCTTTTCTGGAAACCTATAATCCCAGAAACAGTAGCCCAGGCATAAACCTGTGTATCTGTGTTTGTGTGTATTTGTGTGAATGCAAAAAAATACAAAGCGCTCTTTAATGGAAAGGTGAGACTTTCAAACAACAAATCCCTGACACCAAACATCAGCAAAATTCCTTCCCACAGCCTTCATTCTGCCATTTAATTCTTAATGTCATCTCGCAGCTCTTGTGCTTTATGCCAGACTCAATCACAACGACTGCTTGGAGATTTGAACACATCATGAATGAGAATAGGAGCTAAACGCACAGAGTGGGGGGCGACAATGACGGTGGGAGAAGCGATAAAAGAAGGGGATAACAGGGGTGACGCCGTCGGGGGGGTGAGAAAGGGACAAATAAAGGCAGTTACACAGAGCGGGGGAATGTGAGGCTTCTACAGTCGGTCATAGTCCATTAGACTGGCTGAATGCAAGAGCTGCAGCTTATTACATGCTCTACATCTGTGTGGATGCAGAACACACAATTACAGCATCCCGCCATTCTGCGGCCACATCGCCCAGTGCCTCTGAGGCACTTGGTTTCTACCACCAATATTATTGAAACCAACCATATATTTGTTTCCCGTCGTAAACAGGTTTTGTCTTGAAAAGAGCAGGGTGGTAATAATCTCAAATGAAATTAAGGGCTCCTGCACCAATAGCCCAAACAAGACAGCAATGGCGTGACCATGCTGACTATTTCAGTGTTGCTTTTTTTGAATCCCTATTGACAATTTTATAATTCAAGCTAATTCCAGATAACATTGCTTTATTGAAGAGTGGTAGCTTGACTAAGAAATACTTCTGTTTTTCAAATTTGATACTTTGTAATTTGTAATATATGTTATATATTTAAAATATGGTGTAATCCACTTCTTAAAACAATGAATAAATAGAGCAATGAAAGCTTTGATATAATCACATGTTGACAAGGAGAGTCGCTCTTTGCAATGTAAGAACTACACATCATATATTCATATTTGTTTAATATATATTTTCCAAGCCGCTTATCCTCACAAGACCAAAAACGGGCAGTAAATTGGGAAATATTTATTTCAGAAATGCGAGAATTCATTGCCTGTTCAAGATACACATAATCTTGAATCACTGTACTTTGAAATGTAGTGGCAGAAGCATTGCAAAGAGTAAAGGCATAGCTGCATTGCAGGTGTCGGCATTCTTCCACCTGTGCAGGCAAACTGTTTGACAAGTCTTCCTACTTACTATTCTACAATAATGCATGCAGAAGTTGACATTTAATCTGATGGGGGAAATGCTAACTAACCTCCTCCCGCTACCTTCTTGTTTTAGGCCTCTGCAAAAGGTCACTCGTCCCCGGTGCCAGAGCTGGCTGCTCAAAGTACCTCCCGTTCTCGGTAAGTTTTTAATAAATAATCCTTTTGCTACTCCATTGTGAAACAAGTCATAAGCCCATTTTACATAAATCAATATTCCAAAAACACAGCTTTAATTCATCAAGTACTAGTTGCCGTTATAACCCCATCTGTCAGCAAGTAGCAAAATAAATAACTGAAATTATTAAAATTGCAGCCCACACAAAAATGGACAATCATGTAGTAATGTAAAATGAAACAATAATGTTTCAGCCTTAATTTAGTATATTTGACTTTTGACAAGGGTGAAATATTTTTAAACTATATACATACTGTTTTCCCCCCACAACTTTCTGGTGATAGGTTGAGACAAGTATATAGAAAACAAATGCACTTAGTTCCAAAAAAACATCCATACAAATGACCAAAACACATTAAGTTCATGCAAAAAATCTGGAAGTTATCAAAAATGTTGACAAAACTTATAATACACCATTGCATCTGTGGTTAAATTCCAATGTTTGTTCAAATCCCCTATGTCCTAGAACAGTTTTTTTTGCCCTATTTTGTGTGTTGTCTGTGTAGAGAGCAATGCCCCCTCCTCCCATTTAGCATAGCAAATCTTTGCTTTTGTGTTTTTAAATATTCAGGCTGACCTTTTCTCCCCTTTTTAAGAATGTAGTCCGTTCTCATTGGCCAAGCCGCCTCCCATTACGGGAATATGAGCTATTTCTTTTTCCATGATATCCACCTACAGTCATAAGTTTCCTTGAAAGCTTAATAAACCTTTGCAGGAAACAATACTGATCGTTACACACTTGATGGTAAACATTTGCATATTCATGTGCTCTGTTGGGACTTGAGATAGTCTGGTGATTTCCAAGAAAGGAAACACATTGTGGCATATTTATGTCTGAGAGTTTAATTTGAGAAATTAAAAGCAGGAGAAGGGTGGGTGAAAAAATGCCACTGGATGCTCATTTAAATGGGTAATTAAGTCTATGCAACATTGCTTGCAGAGCTTAACAAGGTACGTAATGATGTCCTGTTCCCCAGTGATAAACATCATCACCACGTCCATTTTTTTTCTGTATTTAGCCTTTTCCCAAATGTCATTTTAAGCCATCAACTTCAGTCCAAAGTTCTTGTTGCCATTTTGCATTCAAGTGTGCTAAAAGTCTTGAGAGAGAGATTTAGACTACACGCGCTACTCTAGCGGACTCTGATTTTGCATTGAATCTCCTTATTTATGTTTTATGCTAAATATCTCCACAATTTTCTGCCTCTTCAGTGGCTCTGAACAAAGCCGGATGGGGAAATGATAATTGTAGCCTCTTTATGTCTGCTGAGTAAAAATATGTTATCATACCATACACGGACGGTATAAAATCCACTTAAACCACTATCTTCGCTTAATGCCTCCGTCTGTGTAATATTCCGTCTGTATAATACGCTGAAGTAATATTTATCTCCCAAGTACAAAATCAGCTCTAACAATAGAAATGTGACGTTTTCTACTACTATACTACACTGCTTCCCCATTTGAAAGCCAAGTTAAATAAGAGGGGGAAAATGCTGACATATTGTTGCGAAAAGTTACCAAATGTGTTGAACATTTTTACTAAAATGTTACAAAACGTTGAATGACAAAAATTAAAGTTGTCACAAATGTCATGTAAAAACATGTCAAAGCTAGTTATTTTTAAATCAGAAAAACATAAACGTTTTTATCAAAGGTTGCCAAAGGTAGTCGACCGACATCAATGCCCAAGAGCTTTCCATAAAACACACTCGAAAAATAGCAAAGCCTATGCCTTTCAAACAAACACTTCTGTAATTAAAAGGATCATCTGACACTCAATCAGTGTGGCAGTCCAAAACTTGTCTTGGGAGATGAAAAGCTCCCCCACATTTATTTATTATTTTTAAATCGGAACCAACTGCAACCAAAACATCTGATGAAAGCACACATCTCTATTTCGCCAAGCCTTCAAATTTCCATGCAATTTGCATAAGTGCACTTTCTCTTTACTTAGTCGATGACCTGACCGAACAGTTGATACTTTAAAACAACAATCCAGTCACATTCTGCACAATCTTATCATACAAACGGGCGAACAAAGCCACTGCCTATTTTAATATCCAATCCATGAATATTTTCCAAGCATGAAATGCGCCAACATTATGTATAGTAACATAACACGTTAAGCAATTAGATACACCCCTGGTGAAAAGGACAGCATTTGTGGCTAACCGTGTAGTCAACATGACGGCATATTAACTACGATATAATTTATAATGCAGGTTGAGGATGTATGATTACAGAGAATGTTTCTCCATCCTGAGTCAGCCTCTTGGATGTAAATGATAATGTCACACAACTCGTGTTTTAAATAAATGAGACAACCCATAAGAGACGTTCTGTGAGTGGCATTTGAGTGTGTAATTGTGTATTCCTGTATAAAAAGGCCACCTGCAATGATGTGAGTGACAGCAACATGCAGCCTCTCACTCAATATGACAGGTTTGGCTATTACCACACATACCTCAATGATGTTTAGAAGCTCTTAGTTTTAATATGTGAAATTATTCTACCTGGTAAAAAAGTTGAATTATTTATCAATCTTTATTGATTGACTTAAAATGATTACAAATCTCAAGAGTAAGAATTAAGTCGTTGAATGTATCTTAGCCAGTGTAGTGCTCATGTTGTTGGCATAGTATGGGCAGTCCTCTGGTTACAATGATCAGGACCTTGGATGTTTGGATTTAGTTATAGCGTCATAGTTTCTCCTTGGCTAGTGCATAGTGCTTTTTGTGTGTTTGTGCGTCGGGAGTACAAAGGACAAGGGGGACGTAAAGGGTGTTATCTACAGCTTGAATTTTTCACTAGGGAGAATGCAATATGAACAACTGCAGATATGATGCCTTCTGAGAAACCTGTAACTACTCGTTGGCCGTCTTTCGATTGAGTCCAGGATATGTATTTATTCAAAAATCATCCATTGTTCATGCTATTAAAAGCCTTGAACTAGGGTAAATAATTCAACATGAAACAAACTATCCTTATCTTGGCATTTTCTCCAAAGTTGAAGGACAGAGTTCCACCAGTTATGAGACATTTCAATCCCATTTGTTTGTGTTGCAAATGGTGCTGTCATTGTACAGCATTTCTTAATCCAGTTTAATATTTGTGTGCTGCTTGTGACAACAGCAGATGTCACAGCGGGAAGCAGATAAAACAATAGCAAGTGTGCCATGGAAGTAAACATGGATAAAGGTTAACGTGCGGCTTCGTTCAAAACGCCAGACACAGGAGCTGGCTTCCTCAAAGAGAGGCTTGTCGACTTGAGGACAAGTGGGCAGCGATGGAGGCTGCGTGCTAAGCAGGCCGGCCTCCATCAAGCCAATCAAGTGACTCTAAGACAACATTGGCCCAGACACCTGGCACTGGCACTCGCTCACCCGGCCTCACTTCTTTCTCTCGGCTCTGTTTGCCCTCGGAAGACTCCATCGGTGTGGCTAGGAGCTTTGCATTTAAGATTATCGAAATCAATCGAACCTCATTTGTCGAACGCTTTACTTTTTCATTAGCTCAGGCAAATCGAGGTTCAGCTAATCCGCCTGCAAATGTGCTTTTATTGGATAATTAAGACCGGAGAGAAGGATGCTTCAGGAACGCCTGCACAACTCTAGTCAGGTTGATGTGTGTGTTTTGATACGAGCATAAAAGTTTTGCTATGGTAATATGAGCATGCACAAGTATATGTCCTACTTTCCACCCCTTGTAGCCTGTGTCATGTTGCTGTGCCATATTAATAATAATCTCAAGGTAGTGTAACTATCTAACAAATCTAAATAAATGCTTACAGAGCTGACACACATAATCTTTTAATCTGTGTCAGACCTAGTGTTCCAAAAGTCATTGGGGCAACCAATCTCTACTGTAATTGTTTGCAACTGTCGCTTTAGAGGTCACCACGTAGACACTGTCAATTGGCCAACCATCCCTAACATCATTTCTTATTCACGCACTGCCTCAGACCCAATTTCCGAAAGGCCACTAAATCAGAGCACTTCATTGACCTCTCTAGAACCATCGGTGTCTGAATATCTTGGGATCATCAGCTAAATAGATCAATATCCATTTCATGTCTTATTGTAAAACCTCCAGCACCCCACCTTCTTCTCAATGAATGTCAAAGAGATATTGGTATCATCAATTGCAACTCTCTGTGGTGGCATGTGGACGCTAACCCTTTCCTAACACTGCCTTGAGGAGTGCATGTCACACGACTTCCTCTGCAGAAAACGCAATGACGTATTTTTGTAGTCACTCCCTGTTTCTTACCCTCGCAGGACAGAGGAGAAGTGGGTCATGACGGCAGAGAGGTGTGTGGCGCGGGAAATTCGATGAAGCAGTTCATACATTGAAAAATCTATGAAATAAAGATCGGCTGGTCTGCATACACTGTCAACTTAAATAGTTTTTCTCGTCCGACTTTCTCTGCTCTGCTGGAGCCGTGCATGGTGGTACGTCAGGATAATTCAATGGCTGGCTGCACCGGGCATTCGTGCTTTTCGCACTGCACGGCCGCACTGCCAAATGAACGGTGGGCAGGAAATTTAGGCAATGATTATTCTTTCCGCTAGCACCTGAAATTACATTTGATCGAGCTAATTGGTTGGATCAATATGCCATTGTTTGAGGGATTTGTCTTTTTCTGTTGGACCACATATAAAGCATAGAAACTAAAGGCTAGAAGAATGGCAAATTATTCTTTTTATATAGCAAAATCCTTGTAGTCTCTGGTCAAATTCAATATCTCCTTGAATTGCCTTCAACATTTCAGTCAGATGTACTGACATATGGTCACACACACCATTTCAAATAGCTTAACCTTCCATCAGTAACGGGCAGACATTTCCCTGACAGCACCATCTTGGCTGTGATGGAGTGCTAAATATCACCAGCAACTTGAGATGTTTTGAAATGTGTCAAATAGCATCTTGCCATCCCAATGATGCTCTCAAAAGATATCAAGCAGATCTTTCAACCCCTTTGAATGATGAAGCCAGTCTAAAACAACTTAGCTTCTCAAATTCAACTCCAGTCTGCTTTACTTTCTCTCCCCACCGCAACACACTGTCCGAAGCAACTGGTCACAGTTTCTCACCTCTGGCAGTGGCATGCCGTTGATGATGAGGTCTGGCTGCTGGTGGCCCTGCCCAGTGAACGGTTGCTGATAGCCGTGGTTGGGTGCGGTATTGCGTGAGTTCTGGTTTTCCACGTTGAGGAAGGTGCTCTCAGAGCGCCTGCAGCCCAGCGGCAGGCTCTGCTGGTGGTAGTCAAAGTAGTTGAGCGAGGAGGTGAGTGATGAGCAACTCACCACGTTCATCTTGTCCGTTTCCTCGACATCGCGGGGAACCAGGCGGATGTCGTTCTTGTTCAGCTTCTTTTTCTTGCTTGACTTCTTCTGATTACCATAGGAGTACTCAGCCACCCTGCGCAAGTAGAAGAAACTGAACAGACTCAATAAAGCGGTGCTCTGTCTTGGCTTTCCTTCTGAACAGTCAAAGATATACATACACACCACCCTCATGCCAAATAGGATCATGTTTGGGTCTAATGACTTCCAAACAAAACCCATGTCCAATGGTAGGAAGGCCCACTTACCCGATTGGCTGTTCTTGACAGCAACCCATGTCAAATATATTTTGCTCGGTACCTCAATTTTGACATTAAATGGATTGGACCTCTATTGCCGGAGATGTCAGTGAATGGATTTGAGGCACGAGCAACACTGAGATAGCAATGTAGCTTTCTTGTATGTTTGGATTTGCATGCTCAACGGTGGACATGTCACAAACAGGCATTGAATATGCAAACAGGGCAAAATCCACAAATACAAATGACACTGGTTCATCACAGCCCCACTGGGATATACAACCCACTTTTCTCCAAAGCATCCAAACCAAACTTTTTGACTATGAAGCAAGCAGACTAGCAGTATGGAGTATGTTAAGGGGCTGCAGATTCATTTTCATTTTGCTGCTCTCCACATTTTCCACAAACCCGAATATCATTTTGACTCAAATAAGTGCAAATGAGCAGCATACTCGTGCTATATTTGATCAAAGGCTAATCCGAGAGTTGGAAATAGCAAATTCTTCACACAGACTTGTGGATTTCCACAGCAGAACGAACACATGCTGTATCTAAATGTCACTCGACATAATTATTGAATTTGATGTGTCATCTTTTGGTTCTTCGCAATACTTTAAAGGATACTATTTCAATCATCACTCTTTAGAGCATATGGTGTATATGGTTCAAATGTCAGTAAGTTTTCTCTGATGGCGTCTATAA